>NC_140450.1:32363302-33048302 GCF_963576455.1 Neolamprologus multifasciatus
ATGCTCAAGTAGTACTAATATATATATATTGAACATGTACTAACTTCCAACCTCATTTTGCTAAAAAAAATAAAAAAAAAAATAATAATACATTTTATATATATATTTTTTAATTAATTAATTAATTTTTTTACTAGTTATATTTTTATTTATTTTCTTTAGCAAAATGAAAAAATGCTGTATTCTTGCTGTTAGTGGAGACTTACATTTCAGAGTTTTTAAATATAAGCTGGCTTGTTGAAGTCTTACAAAAAAAGACTTCTTGCTGTTCTTAAGGTTTTACTAATCTGATCTTGTGTGATGTGGCTGTGAAGGTTTATTTAAAAAAAAAAAAAAGGCCTTTTTGCAGTTACTTCCTTTAATCTCGGCAGGTTCAAATATTTTGTTTTCAGCATTCATACTTTCTGTGTCAGTAGTAATCAAGTGTTTACCTACTAAACATCCACCATTCTAGAAAACTTTAACATCCACAGTCTGGACAAATTTACAACGTATTTATAAAAAGAGAATGACTGTAAAACATTTTTATATTAAATCTTTATTTTTATATTAGTTGGAAGTTAGTACATGTTCAATTTCATTTCTGACTCTGGATATATATAAAATACAAAAACACAAACGTTTCTATAGTCAAATTGTAATTTTGAAGAAACTAGAAATTATTTATTTTCTATATTAAGTTGCCTCTTACTTTATATTTTATTTATATATTACTTAAATATAGTTTTATGCATTTAATAGTGCTTTTGGTTTGACGTGTCTGTTTTAAAAGTAACAACCTACCAAGAGAAAAGTAAGTCCCTTATTAAGTCCACTTGGTGTCATTTTTAAATAAACCTGGACCTTCTCTGTACTGTGAGAAAAGATTTTGCTTGAAATGCTGCAGGTTCAGAGAAGCTCTTGACCATCCACTTAGACAGTTCCAACTTTAGCTCGTCTTCTCTCCAGTAAACACCAGTATAAGAAATAATAGCTGTACCGTTTCAATCACAACAACCAGCTCGTACTTTGCTGACATACAATGATGTGATCACCACAGAATTACATTAACTTCATGTTAATATTTTGTGAACATCACAGAACTGAGGCATCTCTGGGCCAACTGTTTAAACTATGCAAAGTATTATACAGTCTATTGGGACTGGTGTGGACTTTCAGCCACTGTAGCATAGTGCCGTTTCTCCACTTTTAAACAAAGCAGTGTCTGCTGTTGACAAAGCTTACCTCTCCGATGTCACCGAAAGCGTAGATGTTTGGCACCGAGGTTGACTCATCGGGACCTACGACTATTTTCCCCGTCTCTTTGTTGAGCTGAACACCAAGCTTGTCTAGGCCCAGGGCTTTGGTTTCAGGAGCTCTACCTGAAGTTATTAAGAAATATTAGCAAAACAACAACAACAACAACAACAACAACAACAACAACAGAGGGCCATTATTAAATTACTACTGCATATGTATATATAAAAAACCTGTAACTTGAGTTACATTTTTATACCCAAACTTTCAGCCGTTACACTGGACCTCTGTGAGAAGTCTAGATACTAATAATCTGTGTGCTTGCTTAATAGTTAAGTTTGGCAGCACAGAAGCAGGAGAACACCAAAAAACACTGACATTTTTAAGGACCTTGAACATCTTTAATAAAATTTAGAAGAAATTCATTAAATAATTGTATTAGCATCTCAAATAGGATATTTTTTCCATTTTACATCACTGTATATTTAATATCTCTAGGTTTAAGATTGTCTTTTATTGGATAAATCACACGTCTTTAAACAGTACCATTACCAGTGATTATAAGGCAAAAACTCAAAGTCTGGTCAGCTGATGAGCAGCTGTGCATGGGCATCCCCCTGATCCCTTGGGACATCCCAAGGTGCAATTTCTGACACTTCCTGGGGGATGGCTGACTGATGCTGTCAACACCAAGTCTCCATGGTGATGGAGCATGGACCACATGCTCCCCCATTCTCAGCATAGCTTTTTGCAACCTGCATGGGTAGCAATAATAAACACCCAGTCCTGAGGTGCCCATGTAGATGCTATCGGACAGCAAAAATAACAAACGCCTGAGACTCTTTTTCCTGGCTGGAGCCGAAGAACAACGTCCTTCCCCTTCCTCTCAGACTGGTGGGGGTGGGCTATAGGGACCTGTCTAGGGCTCTACAGCATGTGTGGCTTAATGGGATTGAGAGCACAGAGAAGGAGGAGTCAGGGAAGTTAGCCAGTCATTACTTATTCCCGAGAGACTGAATTCTAAATATTTTCCTGTCCTGTGAGACCCAAACACTGCAATACTTGTCATTCTTGAGTTGGAATATTTTGTAGTGATTTGTAGCAAAAACGTAGACATTGTATCTTTTTCCTGTTTAAATTAGGTTTTTTAATTCAATTTTTAATTTCTGTATTATTAATTTAAAATTAGGAATACATCAGGTCCCAATTAGTATTTACAAGTACAAAGTAAAACACTACAAACTAGTTGTAATATACAAATGTATTTTATTAACGACTTAATTTATTAATGTGTAATTTCAAAAGTGTCATCACATGTGACATGAGTAATTTAACTGCATTTACTATGGCAACTATTTCATATTTGCATTTAGGAATGAATAGATTTATAAAAACTTTATAAAGACTTCCTATAAATCTGTAGCTGGAGGCCATGAAGAGATATGGCTGACACAGCTGAAGATTAGACCTCTCGAGAATCTTCAGAAGTCAACAGGTAAAACTTAACCAGTTAGGTTTAACAAGTAGTTTACACCAGCCTGTAAATATGGTAATAAAACAGTAGACAGACAATATTTAGGAAGGTTAAATTTTACTGTTTCTCACTTGTTTAGTCTAGTTTTGCTTACAAGGAGACTTCTGATAATGATCTATATCCTGTTTCAAAAGATTCATCTCTCCGACATAAATACATGTCTGTCACTGAGTTACTGTATACTTTAGATTATAAAATAATTTCACACTGGAATATTTTCCCATGTTTGTCTGTGCTTTTCATTGTGTTATGGTGTCATAATATCTGTGTGTGATGTTTGTGTATTGTATGTACGGTCGGCAAGGCCTGTCATCTCAGTTGTGGGAAACTGCAACCGACAAATAAAAGCACTTCTCAATTAATCTAAAATGAAAAACTGTCCAAATTGGCCAATAAAAACCAATTATCAATAAACGCTGAGCGTTAAGCATCCAATCTTATTTTAACTTATTTATCTGTAGGTTGTGTATCCTTTGAGGTGTTTCTGGGGTTATTGAAAATGTGTATATGTGCGTATGTGTATATACGTATGTATGGATAGATAGAAACATATATGTATATATATAAAAAAAATACACATGATGACACATGAATTACATATAATGTAATTGCAAGGAGGTATTTCTGTAGTCTATTGATTACTAGATAGTGGAAAAGGGGTGGGATTAAATAAGCTTATGCTTCTTCCTGCTCCTTTTTGAACATGAAAGTTATTTGTAGTTGTGGTTGCTCGTTTTCCTTTTGTTTTGCTTTGTTCATTTGTCTCTTTTAATTCTATGTTGTTGTACTTTTTCAACATGTTCAAAATAAAGATTCAAAAAAAAAAAACTTGTGCAGTTACAGGCATAAAGACCAGATATATGAAAAGAGTTAAAATAAGATCGGATGCTTTCCTGATCAATAACATAAATCATATAAACAAAGATGAAAGGTTATACAGAGTAACTAGAAAAAAAAAACAGAGCACCTCAATGTATTTATTCTATAAACAAGAAAGAAATTATATGTGTAAAACTCAAATCGAACACTATAATGTGACCGCCCATACTGTATGTATAGCTTCTGCTCTAACACCAAACTGAACATCTTTCTAATAATGACCAATTTCCTCACTGAGTATTTTAATTTGCGTGACAGAATCCTGTAAGAACAAAATGTTTTCTGCCAACCTCAGAACACGGTCAGAGGGTCGAGAGCTGCTGGTCAAATGTGAGCACATGTAACTTTTTGCAACAATCACACTTCAGCAACATTTTAATTGAAATGTGATGACAACTGTGGGCTTAGCTGATTGTGTTGCCAGCACTTTCAGTCAAATCGGATCAAATTCCACTCATACAAGTGGAGCAGGTCTGAAGACTTACAAAGAAACTAAACTGAAACAAAATCTCATAAAACAGAAAAGAAAAAAAAAGGGAAATGTTTTCAAATGACATCCTTGAGCAGTGCAGAGGACAGCGAGAAAGAAGACTAATGTGCCCACTGTCTGTATGCATGACAGGAAATGTGCAAATGTTCTGTTTCCTGGTGTGTTTCTGTGGGCACACCTGGACAGAGGAGCGGCGGCCATGAGGTCAGGAAGGAGCGGGGGAAAGGTGGAGGGAGGCATGGACATAGAGAAGGATGTGGTAGACTGTGGTGATACGGTCCCCTGGTCCCCTCTGGCCTTTAATAACTCCACAGAGGCCTGGGACTCTGCCTGGCCTCTAGTGTAAGGCAGCAGTAAAGGGAAGTGGCCTTGTACTCATAACTCCTGCATCCACACTTCAAAGAGCAGAAGCTACATTGTTACTGGTTCTCACTTTACTGTATGGGAACAAAAGCTGTCATTGATATAGATACAGGCCTCCGAGGGGTTTCAGCTAGTGGCACCAAAAGAGAGGAAACTTTGACAATTTCTGGAAACCCGTTAAAACTACAGTGGTGCTGCAAATAGTGAAAAATGTGAAGACGATAAAAACAAGGCGAAAATACAGAGGGGTTTTGTGTACGGGGAATTGGGACTAAATTAATTTTTACACTTTGTTAAGTTCTAAAATGTAAAGGCTTTGAACTCTCGCTCTAAACAAAGAAGGAAACATGAGCTAGTGTCTGCTGATACGCGCGCTCAGTGGAAACATTCACACCGTAAGTCTAACGCTGAGAGGACGACGTGGGAATTCAGTCGCGGGAGGGAAGAAAGAACGTCATCTCAGCTGCAGGGTCACGCACATCCTCGTTGCTGTCACACGCACTGAGCCGAGGGATCCCCCTCCTCTCTCACGCAAACACTCAAAACTTTTCTGGTCAGTTTTTTGGAAGCAGAGTGTTGCCTTTGAAAGCATGCGACAGAAACAAACACACAATTGTGGCCCTGATGGACGGTTATTCCTTCCGTTGTTTCTCATGCTGCTGGTATAACAGAAGTGAAATGATAGAAAACAGCATGAATAGATGAGGAGGAGGAAGAGGAGGAGGACTGCTGGTAATGGCAGTCGGAGGGTTACGAGTAGGGATGGCAGTGACAGATGCAAGGTTGGTTTCCGCAAGGTTGGCACGGGCAGGAAGGAGCAGAGATAGAGAACAAAGAGGGGAACGTAGTGACCCTGTGCCTGGGTGCATCCTGCCCTCCTCCAACCAGAGAGCCAGGAGTGGGTGATTAACACTTCCCCTGGCCATTCCCATCACTCAGTCTTTATTACTTTGTTTTCAGCCTTGATTCATGTGCTATCTGCTGACACTGCACTCTATTTTAGACGACAGAGAAACCGGTGGCAGTGAGAAAACAGTAACACCAGAGTTTCATTGCAGGGATATGTGGTTACACTGAGAGACTATTAAATGTAGTCTCAGTAAAAGCTCTGCAAAATAGAGAATAACTCGTCTGCGGCCACATGCATATGAACCTGATTGACATCCCATTTTTAATAGATAGGGTTTAATATGATGCCACTTCTTCTGGGAAGGCTTTCCAAAAGGTTTAGAAGTGTGTATATGGGAATTTGTGACTGTTCTTCCAGATGCACATTTGTGAGATCAGACTGATATTGGACGAGAAGGCCTATGTCAGAATCAAGGCCAATATGTTTTCAAGGAACTCAAGGCTCACAACAGTCAGGTAGGGGTCAAGTCAAGAATCTTTATCTAACTTGTGTGAGCACATAATGAGTTTCTAACTCTCCAGATCTCCATCTGATCTTCAAGATGTCCCTCTAACACACACAAACTCACCAACTGCCCATAACACGGAGTCAAATGTGTCCTTGTGCTCGCTCCCTGTCTGGGTGTCAGTCCAGGTGACCTGCAGGGCTCCTGAGGAAAGTTTGTCTACTCTGTTTGGGACAGATTTCCATGCGAATCTGGTCCCGTGGGCTTCCATGTAGTCTGTCACTAGACCTGCCATTTGCTGTACGAACCAAAAGAGAACATCCAAATTCAAACATGGAAAAATCTTCTATCACAATGCCCAGAATACACAGAACCTGTTTCAGAGAGCAGTACCTGATCAAAACCCCGGAGAGCGATGCTGCGAACCATCACTGTGGTGTCCAAGCCGATGCCTTTGAGAAAGCCTGCACACTCCAGAGCTACATCTGAGCAACATCAGGTTGAGGACCAGAGCTTTTTTATTTTATTAGATGCCGAAAGGCAACAACTTCACCATTTGCCAGCTGATGATCAGCACGCCTTACACAATGCATTCATTTACCAGCTCTGTGGCAGACAAAAGGATACAGCTGGCTCCGACCACAAGTCTGCAAAACACAAATACAGAGAAGCTCTTAGCAAAACTAACAATGCAATAAAGATACATTTCATCATTTGCGCCGCTCACTTTGGCCAAATAAAACAAAACCAATCCAAAGCTAAAAGCTCAAAATGTTTTTACTATAAATCCTCGAATTAGACAGGTGGGGAATTTTTAAACTTCGTAACCTCGCGAGTGAGGACGTGTGAAGAAAATGCAGAAAACAGCGACAGTAAAAACTATGTGCTCTGTGCTCGCGTGTGGTCCAGATGAATCACGCTTGTAATCACGCTGAGATCTGTAGCGTTGAGGAGATCTAATTGCCGGCGTTTAGGCTAATCCCCGCAGATGGGGTGTGCCATGTTCAGGGCTCAAGTCCACCCATCTTCCTGCTGAGTGAAGGCTATCACCCACATGGATGAGGCCCCTTTTAGCATCACAAAACAGACCTTCCTCCCTTACGTCTGCTCCACATGACAGCTCTGGTTGCCTGCGGCACATCCTACCCCTGTCCGTGCTATCACTAACCACTGAAAGCATCAGTGCCCATGTTCCCCACGTCTACGCAATGCACACCTGCACTTAACATGTATTGTGTAGTAGCTTAAAGAAGATTAGGCAAAGAGGTTTAGCTGGATTCCACACTTTCATCACTGAGAACCTGGTTCCAGCCCCCAACCCCCCCATCACAACTCTTCTTCTGCTCCATTGTGTTTGACAGTACGTTTGACTGGTCTGTGCAGCTGCAACACATTTTTTTAAAAATGCAAAACATTCTTCAAAAGGATGATGATGATTTGAACCTTTACAACCCTACTGACCCTCTTCAATAATGGCAACGTTTGAGGGAAACCAGAGGTTGTGAAATTCACATCAGCTTAGTAAACATGCATTAGGTTCACAGGCCAGAGTATCACCATGATTAAAAACAAGAAACAAAAAAATCCAGTAATAAAAGGAAAAATTCAAAGCATTTAATCTTATTTAAAGTGACAAGTTGGACAGGGAGCCACCCAAGAAACATGTACATCGCTTGAGGCTTTCTCCTGATCGCAGTGGTAGCGCGTTGATGGGGCCTTTTTCCTGAGGAAGTAGCTGTGCTTTCAGCGGTCGGTGGCTGCAGTTAACCTTGGGCAGCTCTTCAAAAGCCAGGAATAAGATACACATTTGGATATTTCTGCGTCCTTGTTGAGTATGTCGGCAGATATTGCTACAAAGGACAGTAGGAGTTTGATATTTTTCATTACAAGCTGCTTTCTTGTCCTGAAAGTATTTCAGGTTGTCCACAATGTCATCTCCTCTCTCATGTTAGATACTGTTGTTGGTGAGTCTGACAAAGGTTACAGCTGGATTACAACGTAACAGTATGACTGCCTTTAACTAGCATTTCAGTATTAAAGTCTTCGACATAACAACTGATGCATTTACTTTGATAAACTGAGGAAAAAAACAGAATGACAGCATTTTAGCTTCAACAGTTTTTCTGCAATTCCTACTTTTGATCAGAATTAGAAGTCATTTAAAATAAAAGGTATTTATGAGAATAATGCAAATGTAGTACTGTGTGTTTACTGTGAGTGCAAGTTAACACTTTTGAAAGAAAAAAAGTGTACGTTATTGATCCCCGTGGGGAAATTCCTCTCTGTATTTAACCCATTCACTCAGTGAAGCAGTGGGCAGCCATTGGGCGCCCGGGGAGCAGTGTGTAGGGATGGTACCTTGCTCAGGGGTACCGCAGGGTAGCTGTTCAGGGGAATCGAACCCCCGACCTTCCGATCATGGGGCCACCACTCTACCTACTGAGCTATCCCTGCCCCCTTTTTGGGCCAGTTTTATAAAACTGTGTTTGTACAACAGCAAAAGTACTAAAGCTGTGCATCCATGTGGGGAAGTTATAAAGGAAGTTATCATTCTAACTATGAATGATGTAGATAATATTAATTGAGGGTTTACATTAAGAATTGTGAAAAAGAAATGTGTTTTTATACACATTTTTGGTCTTTGACTTTGGGAAAGTGATGTTAAAATACATTCTTTGGGCCCAATTATTGCACTTTATTGCAGAGCTGTGCGAGGCAGGGCTGGTATTTAGGTCACAGCACAGAGATGCACTGTTGACAATAAGCTGGCCCAAAAGAGGACCATTGACCTTGACTTATACAAGTGATGAGGTATCGAGTGGGGATTTGAAAATTCTCTGAAACCAAAACGGTGGAGTTTCTATCTCAAGAAAAATTAGCTTTTTACCACAGACTTGCTCTCAGTTTGAGAACCGCTAACGTAAATGATCAAGTGACAGTTTTGTCTCTGTACAGAAGCAGGTATCGTCTGTGGGTCTATCCATGACTATGTTCACGTTTCATTCTGACATGTTGTGCTCTGCAACTGCGTCATTTCTCTAAAAAGACACAGAAGACCTCCTCATGCTACATGTGGTCCACTACACAACACAGAACAAGGTCAGAGCCACTACAAAAACCCAAATACTGTGCCACACCAGTATCAATGTCCTGTTGGCACATGCTCAATGTTTTCCTCTGATAGCATGCTGATGGCTGCCAGGTAGGGCTGGACTCTGGCCCCGAAGCCAGATCTGTCATTTGTGTGTGTGTTTGCTTCAAGGTCCATTAGACACCCATCACTCGCTTTGTAACCCCCTTCTACACGAGCTCTGCCTCCAGCAACAACCTCCCGGACCTCACCTACACAGCTGATGCCTCGACAAGACGACACCTTCAGCTCACGCTACGGTGTGTGATTAAGTTCCTGTTGCGAGGAGGCTAATGCTAATGCTAATGCACAACCGTGTGCCTGCGGGGAAGTCGGAGGACTCCATTAACCAACGCTCCCTTACATCAAAGGACTTCCTGAGCTCAAGTGGACTCTCTGAGTGGATAATTCAGTTTCACACACAAATATTTGATGGTGTTTAACAAGACAACGCAACAGGTTGCTACAGTCACAAAACCAATAAAATCGACATTAAAAAAAAACGTAAATATGAACAGTTAATAACTACATGCTTATGTTTATATGGAGCTTTATTAACTGAATAATTATTTCAGCTTATCTATCATCACAAAGCAAACAACCTCCGCAGCCAGGTACACCACAACCACTAGTCACCATCTGCGCGATGTGCCAAGAGGAAACGTCAGGGAAAGACCAATTAACCAGGTGGTGACAGGCACTAAATGGCTGGATTAAAGGGCTTGTTCTCTAAAGGTCAGGATGCACACTGCTAATCTGAATCATGAGGCGAGGACAGGCTGACAGGAAGGGAGAAAAACAAACTGCATGTCCCCGATGAATGATTACAGTGCGTGACAGGCGAGATGTGCCATGTCAGCGAGCGAGGTAGCTCGGTGGGTAGAGCGGCGAGAGAGCTGCGAGAGAGCTGCAAAGGTTGCTGATACTATTTTCGCTGTAGCGTAATGTATAGAGAACGATGACGACGATCCTGTAGTTATTTGGAGGCCACATATGAGACGTGTGTTCGTGCGCACTCACGTTTTTCCAGGAGACTTCTTCAACCAGAATATGTCGTCACTGGTGATGCCGTGCTCCGCTGCTCCAGGAATCTGCAACAACAGTTAAAGCTATGAACAAAAATATCAATCTATCAGTCAACAGGTCTGCAGATAATGTTAAACACAACAAAGGGGGAACAGTTTCCTTGAGTGTAGCGTATTAGGTCTGTGGCATATTTACATTAGTGGGGAATTTGGGCCGTCCACCTGTGGCGATCACGATGTTCTTGGCAGTCAGGATGGTCTATAGAAGAGGAGAGGGAAGTGATAAATAACAGCTTTTGTTCATTTCCTTCAAAACATGAGGAAATGTCAAATGAAAGCAAGTGGTCCCTGCAGTATTCAGCATTATGGTGTTGATGGAAGCGGGGCTCTTTGTGAGTCTTCCATATTTTCCATCATATATACAGAGTGTACCCCACCTCTCGCCTTATAGTAGCTGGGATAGGCTCCCACCCCCCGAGGACCCTGAATTGGATAAGCAATAGAGAACGGATGGACTGATGGATATATACATACCATTAGATGCTCATTAGAAACACGACTAAAATTCTGACCACTGTACACACTCCATTTCTGACATATTTTCTCTGTTCTTGACTGCGTATGATGTTAAAGATAGAGCATCTCCTTAATATGATCAAGTCAGGCTTAAAGCTCTAAATGGGAGGACAGACGCTTGTAAACTCTTTTGTTTCCAAGTAGAAGAAAGCTGGATTAAAGGAAAGCAGGGCACTACAAAGGCTTGTTTTAGACTAGGGATGCACCGATACCGATACTGTAAAATGTGTGTGCACTCATACTCGTAAAAGTTAACCGATATCATGAACCGATACCAACTTATTTCATTAATCAGAGGGTGGCTTGTCATTTCTGTTGTAGTTTTTTAGATTGGTCACTAGGGGGACATCCCGCGCTAAACAGGCACAGGGTTAGGCGAGTGAGACTGGCGGCTCCAGATAAAAAACAGAAACTGGAGGCTGCTGTAGCTAGGCTAAACAAAATGTCAGCAGTGTGGACCGGAACAGCCAACTTTAACTCAGGTTTTGGAAAAGCGATGAAAAATGTCAAGAGAAAATCCACAGGCAGTTAAAATAACAGAGGCTCTGACTCATTTTATCGCTCTGGATGACCAGCCACTGCCAGTCGTGGAAAACATAAGATTGCACCGTCTTCTCAGCATACTCGAGCCGCGATATGAAAATCCCAACCGCCCGCACATCAGGGAGATAATGGCGCCAAAACTTTCTGAAGAGGTAAAGACAAGCAGTGTGTGCACAATGTCAGTCCTCGGTTTAACGGCACAGTGGACTGATGATCCACGGGCAGATGAGGAGTTTGTCAATGCCAAATACTTTAGTTATTTTGTTTGTTTGTTTACAATATGGACACTCTGCAACAATTTAAAAGTTTATTTTATTCTCAAACCTAATTTGTATTTATTTTATTCCAAACAGAAGTGTTTATTTATTATTCTGAAAGCTCGAGACAGTGCCAATAGTTCAGTGATATTTTGTAAAATTACAATGTGGAGACTCTGCAATAATTTAACAGAAGTGCTTATTTTTCACTTGAAATTTTTTTGTGGTCATTTTTATTAAGATTTTATTTTTTATTAGAAAATAATAATAATAATAATAATAAAAAGCAGAGAATAAAATAAAACCTGTCTTCCAATTCATTGCATTTGTGTGTGTGTGTGGTAGAAGTATCGGTTTTTGTACTCTGTATCGGCAAGTACTCAGATCCAAGTATCTGTATCGTATTGGTTTGTAAAAATTGGTATCGTTGCATCCCCATTTTAGACCATTGATGATGTACAGCACCAAAGTTTAGTATAACCTAAACAAGGCTTATGTGGATATGATCATAACAGATCCTCTTTAACGAGACATCGAAACTAACATTCTTTTACTTAAATGTACATTTTATAATATACCAGCGAAAACAAGAAAAATTAAACAACTTAAAGAAATGTTGACATTAACCTGTTGAAATGGGATATACGCCACACGTTATATTCTCACTAACCAACAGCCAGTTTCAGTTAATATTGCAGCCCACCTCCTTCCCTGCTTTACTCAGTCCTCGGACTGTGTGCTCATCCACCAGACTTCCTTTAAGGTTCATATATTTCACCTTCCTGCAAAACAGTAAACAATATATTTATTTTTTACGTAGTATTAAATTATGTTTATTGAAGCAGAACACGAAGCAGCATAAGTGGACCTGTTCAAACACTTGCATGTTGTATTTGCTTTGCCTGTAGTTAAAAAACATCCCGTTTTGGCTAATTGTTATTTAAAAAAAAAAGAATTCCTATAAGTAACATTAACACTCGAGCCCAAACAAATGATCTCACCGGATTGAAAGCTTTGTGGTTGAAGCACATTCACACAGGTTAACACCTGTTTGCCCTACAGCCAGTCACTCTATCAACATGTGGTCACTGACGATCAATCCTTCAGCTGTGTGGTGTGTGTAACAGAAATGTACAGCCTTCAGCAATATGACGCCATGAAGAAGAAGAAGAAAATGGAACTAGGCTGGTGTGTAAATATTTATCTTATGGAAAGTATAGAATGGAAAATTAACAGGGAGGGATAAAGAGTGTCACGTGAAAAACATTTCATATCTATTTTACGCACTAATTATTGTAGACAATCAAAACATGTGCAGTTATATTAAGAGTTCCACGATTATTTCAAATATTAACATTTATTGCTGCAAAAAAGCAAATAGACTGTGAGGAGTGACTCACTATGTCCTTTACTAAAAGAGTTAACCAACTGAAACATCACTGAAATCAGTAAGTTAAATAATGATAACAGCTGATCTGCTGTCACTCACTTGTCCTGCAGTTGAACTCTGTGGCCCCAATTTAGCGACTTGACGTGGTTGTGAACAGCCTCAGCCATGGTGGGCCTGGAAAACACACCAGGGGTAATGCTATAAACCAACCACAGCACTGCAGCAATAAACAATGCAAAGAGGGAAAAGAAAGTGAAAAGAAAGTGTTTAATATCACAGACTGCTGGGATTTTAAACACTTTAGAAGTTATTTTTTAAAGACAGACCAAGTAAAGTTTAAATGCATTTTTTTTATTTCTTAATTTTGTTCTTTTTTTTGAGGAAGTTTGAATTTATTGATTAAAAATGAGTACGAACCTGCAGAGGAAAACAGGACACACCTAAACCTGTCTTACTGTACTTACATCACTAGATGGTGCCACTGAGCTATTCATTCTGTGCTCCTATCTCCAGGTAAGACATAAGAGCAACTTTGGCTACGTTCACACTGCAGGTCTTAATGCTCAATTCCAATTTTTTGATCAAATCTGATTTTTTTGTCTGCTCATTCACACTACAAATAAAATGCGACAACAAACGCGCTCTAGTGTGAACGCTCAAAGCGGCCCGCATGCGCAAAAGAAGACGTCACACACAACGCGCTCTGTTTAGACCCAGAGCAACAGTATTGTTTGACTGATGGACCTTAATATAAAGACTTCGGACTTTACGTTTCCCAATTTTTGCTTTAAGTTATTTTGTTATTTACATAATAATGTAAACAACCTAATAATGATCCTTATTGCTGTTTTAGAGGAGCGGTGCTTCAAAGGATAGTTGCAGATTTCTGTCAGAATCTGCAGATTATGCAGTACAAATAAAATGTTAACGTTTCTCCAACGTTGTCTTCCCAGCAGTTACACCGGATGGCCAGGAAGCGTTCGCGATGTCTTCTCCGGCGCTGATAATTGGCGTCTGTCTTGTGTCAGTGACGTAAAAAACGGATTTAATGCGACATGACCGTTCAAACAGCAGCTTTCTAAAACATCAGATATGTATCGGATTCAGTACCACATACGAAAGTGACCCAGATCGAATTTGAAAATATCGGATTTGTGCCGTTCACACTGTCATACCATGATCGGATATGGGTCGCATAGGGTCAAAAAATCGGATTTGATGCGCTTTCGTCTGCAGTGTGAACGTAGCCTAAGCTGGGGTGAGACCTACCAGTCGTGGGAGATTGTGTCTGGGATCTGCCAGCCATACTTCTTAGCATCTTTGACTGCAGTCCCAAGTAAAGCAGCCTGATGCATGAGCTTCTTAGGAATGCATCCCACATTAACGCACGTACCACCAAGACCCCACTTGGTACCTGTTAGACAAAGTGAAATAGACTCAGTCTCATCTGTAAATCTCAGTGTTTCAGCTGGTAGAAATAACTGAAAAACTATGCTCTGCAAAATGTTCTTCACCTTTGGCAGATGGTTCCACATAATCTAACACAGCCACTTTCTGTCCCAGTTGTGCCGCTGCAAAATGTTATCATATTGTTAGCAGGTTCCTCAAACATGCCTCTGGAAAAATTAAGGAATAACAAGGATAACACCTCACCTTCTTTGGAACAGGCAAGACCTCCAGAGCCCCCACCGATAACCAACAGGTCATAGTCGTTCTTCCCTGTATGAGAATATAAAATCAATAGTAGACACAGTATAATTATGAAGGGTGGGATAGTTGGGGGGATTGATACAGCATATTATTGTGATATTTTACATGGGGATATAGTAACAACAAATATTGATATTTTAAGAAATAAACTGAAATACTGCAAATTAGAGGGCCCATCTCCCACATTGCCATCCTGAGATAATAATAGCCGAGCAAACTTACATTCAATCGGCTTGAATAAAAAACATCTAAACGAGCTAATGACTCAGTCACATAAGTGCAAAAAAGGACAGCGAACAGCTTGCATCTACAATAATAAGAATAATTAATAAAAATGGTGGCTGACTCTTGACTGTATTGAATTTTTTCACATATTGTCAGTGACTGGAACTTGAGTGATTCCAAGGTGATTGCACAGGTCCCCTGATAGGAGTCAACCCTTCTGCAAACAGCTGCAGTCTGACTTGGACTGACTCGCAGAGAGAGTGTCAAGGTTTGCAAATAATTGCTGTCTAATTTATAAATGCAGACAGAAGCACAATTTGAGGGGTCTTGACTCAACCCTGGCTGCCAGCTAATGGTATTCTGGTCATGTGGCTCAGAGGGTTGGGAAGCGCATCTGTAACCAGAAGGTCGCTGGTTCGATCCCTGCTCTCGAAACAAGTCCTGGTCGTTGTGTCCTTGGGCAAGACACTTTACCCTACCAGAGGGGCCGATGGTGCGATATGGCAGCCTCGCTTCTGTCAGTCTGCCCCAGGGCAGCTGTAGCTTGCCTCCACCAGTGTGTGAATGTGAGTGTGAATGAATAGTGGTATTGTAAAGTGCTTTGGGTGCCTTGAAAAGCACTATATAAATCCAATCCATTATTATGTTTCCATAGAAAAGGAAGACTGAGTACATGTGAATTTCTGTCTGTGCAGACAGCAACAGAAATGTGATTTTCGATGATTTATCACAGAAGATGGCTGTATGGAAACTTGACGCCATTCAGTCGCAGACTCCAGACTGACTTATTGCAACATTTATGGCAGGTTTTAGTATCAGTGTTGCTGTTTGCCAAACACATTTTGAGTGCGTGAAGTATTGTGATTGCGCACTGTTTTGTGGGGTGTCTGGTGATTCTTCTAAGAATTATGTTATCAGTAGGGTTGTGGATCTGTTACTGTTGTATTGACAATAAAACACTTTTAAGCTGAACTTCTGTACACCGTGACACTGGATTTGAAATCATTCCTCAGTTGACCTGGTTCGGAAAAATTTCCGTCACGTGTTAGACTAAACAGCGTCCACGGGAGGTACAGCAGTCTACATTCCTTTCAACTTAAAGTTGTCTTGTAAAACAATTCAACTATTAATATTAATTATCATTATGCTGAAACGTCGTGTCTGAATTTAATCTTAAAGTAAACATGCTGTCGTTATTCTTGCTGACCGTATAAATATTTCCCCAAAACACAAATGAGGGTGTAGTTAGAGCGTTTTACGGCACTAACTGTTAACTAACGAGTGTTTGAACAACTAGGTGATGAAGCTCCCGTTTGGTAATCACTCATCAGCGCAGTATCTACCATAAAAAAGAGCGTTTTCCAGTGTTACAGAAACTAAAACTAACATAAAGTGACCATGAGTTAAAGAAGCTACAGAAATGACCCCGATAACATTAAATAACAGGTCTTCCAGTGTTGCTGGCGACATTTTCCGTTCTGTCTGTTGACAGGAAAACGCTTTCAGTTGTTGATACCATCAAATTTAAATACCCGTTCATGTTGTGCCAACATAATAATTTTACCTCACCTGTCAGTTTTCTTGAAAATATGTGCAAACAATTAATCCTTTTCCACCGGTGTCTGCCTCTGTACAACGCGGCCATGTTGTTATTATGAAAGGACCCAGAACGTGACGATGGTGGCTAGAGACATGCCTGCAAAGAAATACTGCACCATTATTACAACTGCGTTTCATTTAATTTTTTACGAGTAACGTAATAAATATTAATGAATTTAAGGGTGTAATTTTGAAATAATCTTAATAATATAAACTATTAATTTATGTCTAATTAATAAATGTTCATACATGAAAATGGCTATTATTTTACATTTCATCCGTATAAGTCAAAATACGGAGGAAATTTCTTTGAACATACAGACTGTCTGCGTTAGGATTATTTAGTCTTTCGTCAACAATGACTGGTAACCTGAAAAATATTTAACTGAAAGCACTGTTTGGTTCAAATAAAAGAAAACTAACTTTCATCTTCTTCATCAAATCTGCATCTTACCGTATAAATAAAAATGTTTAACATTCTTAATTTGTGCCTCATTCCCTTCACAATCAGTGCATTAGCAGTTTAATGTCTCTATTATTACTCAGTTAATTATCTCAATTACTGACATAATTAGGTTTGGCCACACTACGCCAGCAGGGGGCCCCCAAGACCACATGATATATATTATTATATATTTTAGTGGGTTCGTGTAAAAGGTAATCATACCGGAGAAAGCACAATATTTTCGATAAATATGTTAACAGCCAACTTAATGAGACTAATTTGATGATTTTCACGATTTTCACTGTCAGAGCTGGGCTCACGTTTATGCACAATCAAAAAATAAATAAATAAAAAAATTTGGTGGGCTGCAATATTAACTGAAAAGATTTGTCCCTCTCAGGAATTAAATACAATTTATTTATCATTAACGTTTACCATCAATAGCATTAGTTAACCAGAAGTATCAAACAAACCTTCAGTTCAGTCACTGTGTGGTGAGCTTAGGTAATGTTTAAAAACCACAGGTATTATTGTTGTTACTCTCCTGTCAGTTCCTTAGTCAGACTGTTTCATTTATTTAATATTGTCTATTAAAAAACGTTTTCTTTGTGATGCAAAAAATAATATTCAGGCTTTTTTTCAATTCTTTGCTTCTGTTTTGTTCATTTGTACACTTAAAAAACAATTAAAACAGTCAACTGGTTTTAAAAATTCATTGTCTGATGGGTCATTTCTTTCCAGCACACTACTAATCCATAAACCACTAAATAATGGTTGTATTAAATACACAATGCACAAATTATCACGTATGCACGAAATGTTAATATTGGTGATGCTGGGGTGCGCACTTTCTGATGGGTTTGGCTAGCGATGGGGGCCTTAAATGAAACTTTGGGCTGGCTCTGGTCACATAAATAATATTAATATTACATACATCACACTTATTAGATTTTTCATGTGTGATCTGGAGAAGAACATGCAGTTATTTGTATCTGAATTAACTTACTAATTATCAGTTCAGGGTTTATGATAATACTGCCCCAGTTATCTACACCTTTTATTTACAAAGTGAACAGGATGGGGCTTTGTACCGACCCCCCGTGGAACGCTGTTTGTGATAAACCAGACTGAATGACGTCAGCGACTATTGCATGAGTTCCACCAGAAAACTGTGAAGCTAGTTACATTTTTTTCATGTAAAAATCAACAACTCTTAGCCCTCTGTAAAATAAATATTAGAGTCCACCGTGTGAACAATGCAACACTCGTGTTAGTCTAGAGAACAGATTTTGTAATTTCCTGTCTTACATGCTGCAGTGAAGGTGCTACATCCTGCTCTAAAAACAAAAGTACAGTGTCATGTGAATTACTGTTCACAGTATAAGCGTGTCTTAACACCGCATTAAAGCATATGCATAGTTAATGACACTAATGATGGCGATTAGATCTAGGATCCTGGTTGTGGTGCATCCTGTGTAGTGACACAGCTTATTGAGAGGACTGAATCAGTTAATGTTATTTGTTCCACGTGTGCCCAGTGAGCTGCAAAACATCCTGTGTGAAGGGTGTTTATGCGCAAATTCCTTTGCCAAAGGTTAACATGTGTATGTGTACTTGACCAAAAAAAGTCCTGTTTTTTTGAATTAGTAAAATAGTTCGATTGTAATTTTTAAAAATGGCCTTCTTGTTCTGAATTCACACAATATCTTAAAAGAGATAGTTGATAGTTGAGATACTTGAAAGCTTGATTTCATTCAGAATAAAGACCCCCTTGCTTAGATTGCTGTTTTCTTTGGGTACAGATTTAAAACACTAACACTGGGAGATACCAGCATCTTTGTCTCTTGAACAGTTTAAGCTCTTGGTTCAGTTACAAATGGAAAACATTAATTTTGTAAGGTTTAAAAGAGGGACTCCCCCCTCATGTACCTCACAGTGGTTTGTTCCACTGCCTACCATTCCCTAAAGGATGAACAATGTGTGAGACACTATTTTCCTACTTCGTACAGGTAAATATGTTTACCATTGTAACCAGACTATGTCTTATTACAGCGCCATTATCTGACTTGTGCTCCACTGGGGCCCCATACTGTTAAAGGGCCGCTGGAGGAGGAAGTCTGTGCACATTAATAACTTTACAACTCAACGTTCAACTGCTTTTGTTTGGTTCTTACTTTTGATATAAATTTATTTCCCACTGGTCCGTCCACCCCATTTCAAAACCTCTGGATATGGCCCTGCTTCTGAGCCTCCACATGGCCGGCCTAAATGCGTTTTAGATGATTGGCCTTATAGAGCTCACAGAAAAATGTCCAGTGAGCGGCAGTTGTCTGGGTGAAAATGCATCGTTGATGACAGAAGTCATAAAGGTCAGAGGAGAGTCGTCTGACTCAGCAACTCTGTTACAACCAATGTGTGCGGAAGAGCATCTCTACACTATGACGTGCAGAACCTTGAATCAGAAGACATCAGTCAGCTAAGAACAGGAAACTGAGGCTACAGTTCACACAGGTTCATCAGATGAGTCCTGATTTCTGAGCACGTTCCTCATGTACACTCACCGGACTCTCCCCATGTTTTAAATTATTATTGTGTTGAAGTAAATTTTAAGTTAATGTGAACATTCCTGGTGTAGCAGAAAGCATTTTATCAGGAAGGTGATTTCAATACCATGATGAAATACATTTCGAAATTTTGCTATCCCACTTGGTATCAATAATCCACTCAGTAATTTTCATTGAGAATATTTCTTTGGTTGAAAGGTAGTTCCACAGTAAAATGTTCCCTGTGAGCATTAAATGAAACTCCGATGTGAGTGAATAACCTGGGTGGATTCATCCCACATGATACAAAACAAGACTCGGAGCAGAGCAAAGCGTTCTTTCCAGGCATGATTTATTGAAAACACACCAAATTTATATTCTACAAACCAGTATTTTTCCGTTATGTTTAACAAGCGTAATAATTGCCTCTGGGTATTAGTAAAATTAACATACATTCTGTCACTGTGGCATCGCCTCTGCTCGCTACGAAAGCATTAACAACTGTACTCCTCTAGGAAATCAAACCAATTCTTCCAACGAGTCTATCTTTTTAAAAGTTTATAATACAATGTAATAGAGGGCAGGAAGCCACCAACAGTCTAAACTACTCAGGGGCTGGGAGTGGGTGAGGGTCGGGCTGGGTGTGGTGGTGGTGATGATGCAGGATCCGTGAAGTGATGGGTGGAGTCGAGGGAAAAATGAGAAGAGGGGCTGACGGGGGGGGGGGGGGGGGGGGGGAGGAGAAGGTGAACATAGGGAATGGAGAGATGACAGCTGAAGGGGAGGAATAGAGTTTATATAAAACACGTATCTTTATCTACCATGGAAAAGGTTAAGGCACATGATAGGTACAAACACATCTGCTACTGAGTAGTACAGTTACTTTATTTTGACGGTCTTGATTCAGATATATCTACACAGGTAGGCCTGTTTGATTTAATGTGTGTGTGTGTGTGTGTCCATGTTTATTTTGTAAATGTACATAAGGGCAGCACATCCACAAAACCTAAACCCCCTGTTTTTTGTTTTAAATGTGTGTAAATACAACTCCAGATCCTTTGGTTGTGGTACTGCGTAGTGCAGTTAGGAACAGACAGTCATGTGGGTCTAATGACAGCACACACGTCTGAGGACACACACACACGAAAGGGATGCTGGGTATTATCATGTTTTCTTTTTTAACTTGTGAAAATAAAATTTATACAATAAGTTGTTTGTTTTGTAGTTCATTGATTTTTTTTTACCACAACGTACATCTTTATAAACACTGTGTAAAATATGCAAGCTTCATAGAGTCACATACGCCACAAAGAAAAGTCAGACTTGAACGCAGGCACATGCCATTCGCCTTGATGACGCACGAGTGATACAACCTCAGATTGGATTCTCTTCCACGGCCCTTTTCTCGCATCTCAGCTGCCCACCCTGTAACGCTGTAAAAATATATACTATATGGTCAAACTTGATGTTTGAATTTGTACAGAGGGATGCAACCTTCTTTTGTTGTTGTTTTGCCTCTAACCCCACCTAATCATCCACCTGCGCACTCTTCCTGCACACGAAGGACTTAGTTAATATCCGAATGACGTCACGCACAAATAAAAAGACGACAAAATTTAAAAAAACAAAACAAAACCTGGCACTTGGAAAGAATAGAATATAAACATCTGTACAGATTTTTCTTCATGCTCACGACTGAATATTTCTCTTTAAGATGCACTGGTGTTGGAGAGTTGATGGTACTTGCTTGGGGAAAGAAACGCGACTTTCATTAACACCTCTTATCAAGCTGTGTGACCTCTGACCCCTCCAGAGAGATGAAGTCAAACACAGATGCATCGCCTTCATAAAGAAAACTGCAGATAAATTTTGTTTTTCCTGTAACATTTTTTTTAAAAACACAAAATATAAATAGGTGATCGGCTGTGTAACGATAACTGACACACATTTAAGTTACGTGGTTATTTCTTGCTTACAAACATGATGAACTTCTATCAAATGAGATGTGCTTTCCAAACAATGTGATATTAATATACAACTAAGAAGTCAGTAAATGTCATTTTCTCCTTCATTTTTCTTTTTTGTTCCTTTTGAGCCTAATATACATTTATATAAAACCCAACAACAACAAAAAAAAAAATCCTTTTTGGATCCATCTTTCCAACAAAAAAAGAACGTATGCCTGTCTTTTCAAAAGCACAAATCATTTATAAACAAAATCTCTTATATCCTCTTTAATACACATCATTGACATACAGCAACCAGCTGGGAAACCATGAAACTGCATCACTACGCAAACCTGGTGGTTACACACGTAACCACGGCTCTGTGAAGAAAAGTCGACACGCCGCCTGGCTCATTTGTGTCGACCACAGTTAAACAGGAAGTCTTTGTTGCTTTTGTTTCCATTTTCTCTTACTTTTGTGATGCAGTGCAAACAGAAACATCATCCCGTGTACTCACTATGTCACTTGCCTTCCTCCAGACTAGAACTTGCAGACTCCTCAGACTTTATAAAAATGGACATCAATCACCAGTTTGACACATTTGATATCAAAGCAAGGCTTTGAAATAACTTTATATAACTTTTTTTTTCAAAAAACACAGTGAACCCAAATGGATTTTAAGTTCATGGTGGGTTCACGTTTTGCCACTATGCTACAGTTCTTCTTAGGCTCGCTTTCTTTCCTTTTCCATCCCATCAAACGAACATTCGGTGACCTTCAAACACATCTGTTCCAACCCATCACATCAAAATACCTGTCTGATACTCTCCACAACCTACAAAATTTGATGCAGGCTAAAATAAAAGAGCATTTTATTCCTCCATCAGGTTTCTCTCCAACACACATCCCATTTCTCCTTTCTTTGCTTACTTCGCTTTCCCCATCACATATCCATCGTTCCGCCGGCATCGGCATCGGTCTGTTTTTTGTCACTGGTTGCGCTCAACAAGAGTCAGAACTGTAAAATTCACATGATGTCCAGTGGGAATGTTGATATGACAAAGTAGTAGGAGTAGTCTCTTTTTCTTTTCTTTTCTTTTTTAAATTTTCTCTGAAAAGCATGACTGAATGCTGGCTGCTGCTGGGTAGTTGCTGTTGTGATCGTTATTTTTTTGTGAAATCCCCTTTTTCTGTACAAAGTCCAACTCCAAAGATGAGTTCCATGTGAAATGGCAGTGGTGATATGGGAGATCCTCTTCTAGCGTCACACAGTTGCTATTTTAAGCCTGAAGCACATGGACAAGAGAGACAATCAGTTTAAAACAACAGTAAATGATGAGCTTCAGTACAAAATGCCCCCCCCCCCCCCCCCTCCAAAAAACATTATCAGTGATAAAAATCTGAATACTTCAATTTTAAATTATTTAAAGGACATGGCTGGCAACATTTCATATTCCCACTCTTATCTGTAGAGCCCATTAAAAGACAAAAACTAAAATGTTGTCTTTTTTTCATTTTAAATAATTCCCTGCTCAATTTTTTGGTTTTCTGGCTTTTTGGTTTAGTATTTCTGGTCTTACAAAATACTTTCCACTCATAAGTGGAAGCTACTGAACTCCATATGCTCCAGGCACAATCCAGCTGCTAGACAGATTTTGTGCGAGTTCGTGAATTCAAACCAGAGGCAAATGCAGAATTTTAAACTTGACCGCCAACATCAGTTTTTCTTCCAACGTTTCTATGTTTTGCTTCCAAGTAGCCAAATAAAATCATTACAGCTTCACCTTAGTTCACTTAGTGAGAGTGAAACTTTTGCAATTGCAATTAGGAACGAAACACTGCGTCATAAACAGTGTTTTTAGCATGAATTTGCTATTTAAGTCACATATCCAAATGTTAGTGTTAGGCCACTATATTTGTATGTAAGATAAGCTACTGTACAGTGGGGCAAAAAAGTATTTAGTCAGCCACCGATTGTGCAAGTTCCCCCACTTAAAATGATGACAGAGGTCAGTAATTTGCACCAGAGGTACACTTCAACTGTGAGAGACAGAATGTGAAAAAAAAATCCATGAATTCACATGGTAGGATTTGTAAAGAATTTATTCGTAAATCAGGGTGGAAAATAAGTATTTGGTCAATAACAAAAATACAACTCAATACTTTGTAACATAACCTTTGTTGGCAATAACAGAGGTCAAACGTTTACTATAGGTCTTTACCAGGTTTGCACACACAGTAGCTGGTATTTTGGCCCATTCCTCCATGCAGATCTTCTCAAGAGCAGTGATGTTTTGGGGCTGTCGCCGAGCAACACGGACTTTCAACTCCCGCCACAGATTTTCTATGGGGTTGAGGTCTGGAGACTGGCTAGGCCACTCCAGGACTTTCAAATGCTTCTTACGGAGCCACTCCTTTGTTGCCCGGGCGGTGTGTTTTGGATCATTGTCATGTTGGAAGACCCAGCCTCGTTTCATCTTCAAAGTTCTCACTGATGGAAGGAGGTTTTGGCTCAAAATCTCACGATACTTGTCCCCATTCATTCTGTCCTTAACACGGATCAGTCGTCCTGTCCCCTTGGCAGAAAAACAGCCCCAGAGCATGATGTTTCCACCCCCATGCTTCACAGTAGGTATGGTGTTCTTGGGATGCAACTCAGTATTCTTCTTCCTCCAAACACGACGAGTTGAGTTTATACCAAAAAGTTCTACTTTGGTTTCATCTGACCACATGACATTCTCCCAATCCTCTGCTGTATCATCCATGTGCTCTCTGGCAAACTTCAGACGGGCCTGGACATGCACTGGCTTCAGCAGCGGAACACGTCTGGCACTGCGGGATTTGATTCCCTGCCGTTGTAGTGTGTTACTGATGGTGACCTTTGTTACTTTGGTCCCAGCTCTCTGCAGGTCATTCACCAGGTCCCCCCGTGTGGTTCTGGGATCTTTGCTCACCGTTCTCATGATCATTTTGACCCCACGGGATGAGATCTTGCGTGGAGCCCCAGATCGAGGGAGATTATCAGTGGTCTTGTATGTCTTCCATTTTCTGATGATTGCTCCCACAGTTGATTTTTTCACACCAAGCTGCTTGCCTATTGTAGATTCACTCTTCCCAGTCTGGTGCAGGTCTACAATTCTTTTCCTGGTGTCCTTCGAAAGCTCTTTGGTCTTGGCCATGGCGGAGTTTGGAGTCTGACTGGTTGAGGCTGTGGACAGGTGTCTTTTATACAGATGATGAGGTCAAACAGGTGCCATTCATACAGGTAACGAGTGGGGGACAGAAAAGCTTCTTACAGAAGATGTTACAGGTCTGTGAGAGCCAGGGATTTTCCTTGTTTGAGGTGACCAAATACTTATTTTCCACCCTGATTTACGAATAAATTCTTTACAAATCCTACCATGTGAATTCATGGATTTTTTTTTCACATTCTGTCTCTCACAGTTGAAGTGTACCTCTGGTGCAAATTACTGACCTCTGTCATCATTTTAAGTGGGGGAACTTGCACAATTGGTGGCTGACTAAATACTTTTTTGCCCCACTGTATGTTGACAGCATTCAGCTCTTATTACTATGAAAAAAAAACATGAGTTAAGTTATTAAGTTTGCAAATTCGTTAGCTAACTAGCATGCTAACACATCACTAACAATAACTTCATTACAGCAAACTAGACATATGGTGCCTAAATTACCTTGTAACCAAGAAAATATTAATGTTTTTAGGGACCATATGTTAGCATTTCACTACTTGGTTCTGAATCCTGTGTAGGGATGTGCGCAATTACTCAACTAGGCTAGTCGTCTAGCTGGCTAATTGTCGCTGTTGTCACTAGTCTGTACCAGACTTACTAGTAATTTAATGTAATTGTTAAAAATTTTAATTGAGGCCAATGCTGTAAATTATTTTGTACCAAATCTTAAACAGCCATCTGCCAGCAGATGGCACAATGCTGTTCAGAAATACGATAAATCTGTTAATCCAGGCCTCATCTCCCTTAGAGTAGAGTTGCTACTCCTTTCACACCATATTTAACATCGGTTTAAGGCTACGTCCACATGTACACGGGTATTTTTGAAAACGGAGATTTTCCGTTTTCGTTTTAAAAAATAATCCCGTCCACACGTAAAGGCAGAAATGAAGGAAAACGCTGCTAGGAACATGCCAAAGCAGCAGGTGGCGCTATATTCCTAACAGTGTAGAAATGTTGGCCAATCAGAAGTCTAGAAGCCTCGGTGGGAAAAAGTAAACAGAGCTGGGCCATAGAAGCAGAACCGAGTCGTATGTGTGGAGGGACAGTAACTGTGTGTATATGTAAGCATTTAAACACTGCAGAGAGAACAATTAACAGTAACAGTATTGTAGAAATTCATTTCACGAAACAATAATGTGGCGCACAGTGTGACGTCAAAAAAGGCGCACACCTTTGACGCTGCGTTTTCTCCGTTTTTCTCGTCCACACGTAAACGCAACAACGGAGTTTTAGAAAATATCCACCCTGGCCGGAGTTTTTAAAAATCTCAGTTTTCAGTGACCGAAAACGCCGTTTACGTGTGGACGAAAGGTGCAAACGCATAGAAAAATCTGCGTTTTCAAAAATACCCGGGTACGTGTGGACGTAGCTTAAGTGTCTTTCTTCTTCACTGTCTGTCTAGAGAATAATGTGTAATATTTATAATGCAGGATGTGGGTGCCGCACAGTTAAGCAGCATGATTCATTATTGTAGAATGTGAGTAATGGTTTAAAATGGCTTTGTTATTAGTCTTTGACATTTTCCATTAAACGTTTCTCAAATTTAATTTAATGTTTGAGTGTTTCTTAGTTTTAGACTAGTTGGCCTGTCTAATTTTCCAAGGTTAGTCGACTAAGAAATTAGTCACCAGGTGCATCCCTAATCCTGTGGCATACTTTTATATCCTAGTATTTAAGTATTTAAGTATTTAGAGGACGTGACATTGTCTTCTGCCACTGTCTCTTATATAACATATAGCAGTAAATAGCAAATGTGTGCATGCATCTATCTCAGCTGCTAGTGTACTGTGCAGGGACATCAGCGGGAGAACAAGACAAAAAAATATCACCAGCCATTTCCTTAAAAATATCACACCGAAACAGATTTTCTCAGCATTGAAACAGCATGTTACTATTAAAAGTTGTGAATGCTGATTTGATTCTCTTTCTTGTCAGCAATCATATGGCATTATCACAGCACTTGAAAAACTGTGTCACTCTTAAAGCGTCAATCATGTCAATCCAGATGGAGAATGGAGGCGAGAGACAGCAAAACAGATGCTTAATGTGCTATGTGAAATCCTGCGTGCGCTAAATGAAGTGAAGACGACTCACCTGATGATTCATCCTTATCATTACCTGCAGCTGGAAATTACAACAAATACCAAAAACCATACCATTTTATATACGATCTAGCCTTTGAAGTATTTCCTACGACAGTACGTTGGATGGAGATGAAAGAGCTGAATGGCCAGTGATGAACATGACTGAGATAAAATGCTGTCAACGAAAAAGGCAGTGAGGTCTGTCTGACATGAGGATTCTGGCAGAGGAGAGGACGACAGCAGTGAGGCAGTTACTGAAGCTCACCCAGATCAGCTTAAATGGTCAATCACACTCTAAAGAAAACTGTTGCTAATGTACTGTAACTAGTAAATGCACACAAAACACACCCAAGTTGTTCCAGACGATTTCTTGGATGAGGAACTGCTTCTTCTACCCAGCACATTTAATGAACTGGGTGTGCCTAGAGTGTCATTTCCTGACATTTGTGTCCTCCTCTATTTTGCTTTACGAGGAAAACGAACAACCAAGTAACATCTGCTTTAGGAGACAGGCTGGGTGGCAGCTGGTACGATCACACAAACTCTAAGCAGAAGACTTTAAGTGGTGTCTGGGACAGTTTTTCGTGAAAGCGTTATTTTGTCGGTGCCTTTCCGGTTGTTGGATTTCAGTTTTGCGTTCTGTGACGGTGACGACACCAGCAGAGCACTTTTGGCAAAAACTGGGTATCGGTTGTGTTACAGTGTGACACCTACAGGTCCCTAACCAAGCATCCATGTTTAAGGATGCTACTAATGTACGGTACATGACTGTTTAGAGAGGCTTCTAATGAAACGTTTATCTCTAATGGTGAAAAACAGCATTTAAACAAACAGTAGTAGAGATGTGTTTGATTCTCTCTCGACCACAGAAAAGTTTCTTTCTGTATCTTACACACAATATGATAATCTAAGTTACATAAGCCTATTTGAAATCACTCATACCAGAAATTTAAACACAAAACTTTCAAATCATCTACTTCAGATCTTAAACTATATCCACTCAGAATCGTGTCTCCTCTCCAAACACAATATATGGGAGTGCAAACTTGTGTGGGTTCCTGCATATTATACACACTGATTTCTGCCATCAGCTTATCAACTTGCATGAGTTCTTTATCTGAAATAGTCTCGCTTTGACCCGAGATATGTCGTGTACGACAACTGCAGACATAGTATGTGTGTGTGTGTGTGCGTGCATATATCTTTTTCTTTTTCCCTGCTGCTTTTCATTAAGGCGAAACAGAGTCCCTGGAGGATGTCTCTAGAGTGCAGAAGAATGATTCCCCTTCATCATTTGCTGCCAATTTCAACAAAGACTGTGAGGGGGAAGCAATGAGTGAGGATAGGTCTACATTTGAATGAGACGGGTGGTGCTGAATTGTGAACAGAGGACCAGCACAGCACAGGTTTAAATATTAACTATTTGTTTTCTTGCAAATTCTACGCAAAACAAATCCTCAAAAGTTGTTTACAATGTCATTTCTATGCAAAGAAAGAGGCGATTTCTCCACCTGACTGATCTGGGTGCAGGGTGACAGCAAGTCTACATGACAAAGTGTGAGGGTGAGAGGAAAACAGGCAGAAATGAGGAGCAAACGGAGGATGAAAAGGATGCAACATGAAAGGTGCGAGGAGTTTCTCCTGTTTGCGATTTCAATTTTTCAGACCTACCATGCATGCATTTAGACCCAGGAGTCAACAGGCTGGGGCTTAACATCACAAGCGTCCACCAGACTGACTGCAGGCCTGTTACTCCTGATATAGTGTTTCCTATTTGTGTCATTCTGTAGCCAAAGGAGCACGGGTTAAAAAACAAAACACAGTCAAACATAAAAAGAGGTCAATACATTTCACATGTACACTCCTGCTTAAATACACATGCATCCAAGATCAGAGAAGCCGGTGTTAGTTCCCTGCCTTAAGGAAAGCTTGGAAAGAACTCGGGTTGATTACAAAACAGCGAACCACAACATGCAAAAGAAAGAGGGAAGAGAGCGCGTTTTGGTAGCCAAGTTGCATTCAAAGCGGGCTGAACACCTCTGGGAAGTACAGGCAGCAGACTTAAAAGACAGCTTTGGAGCGATGCTAGCAGGCCTGCACACTCTGAAGACAAACACAACTGTTTGCTGTGATTACTGCTGCCTTCTGAGCTGAATAAAGTGTTTGTGCTTTTAGGATGTGACACTACATCTTTAGCTCTAGTTAGCCTAAATATAGTTGTCACTGAAATATACTTCAGAAGCTGCTACACTTATTGTTGTTATTCTGCCTGAATGAATGAGAAGTTTCGCTTTACTTCGTTCACTCAGCTGAAAAGCCTGAAACCCAAACTGTGATCGGTCCTATTATTTGCCCACAGTATGTCCACCACTACTAGCAATAATGGTGTTGTTAGTCAGGACTTGACATCTATATTCTTAAAACTTTGGTTTTAACTCATTTAAATAATGTAAGTGTAGGGAAAATCTGTTTAAATCAGAGGTGATGATAGAGGATGGAGTCCAGCACAACTTTCCTGCTGGAACGCCCAAAACAAGATTATTTTTACACTAGATTGTCCTTCTCTTAAGGACTCCAAAACAACTACATTTAATAAATGTTGGAGAAATTCGTTTACATTTTGTGTGTCTGTAAATATTGGCCAATATATTAAGTGACCAAATATCGATCTAAGAGCCCACAAAATAACTTAAAACTGACAGGAAACTTTCAGACAACTTGACATAGTGATTATACGTGTGTGATTATACGTGCTACACTGAACACATCCGAGAATAGGAGATGGGATCATTTGAAAACTTCAGCCACAGAGAGCAGAGAAACATTGCTTTTCCCCATTACAGCGACGTCCTGAATATGAACGTACATTTTAAGAAACATTTTAGTCCTCAGATAAGATAACACAGAATGCAAGGCCCAACTTTAAACCTATATAAAACAAATAAATAACAAAGACAATAAGAATAATAAAATAAAAAGTTTACTCTGTAAGAAAGAACATGCGCCCATGCTCAATCCAACAAACTTGCCTTACAATAGCTTACAGGTAGTTTATGATAGCTAATGCTAACAGGCAGGTGTTTGGTACTGGCATAACTGAGGCAGGTCACCAAGTCTGAGGCCGATCTAACGCTGCCATGTTTGTAGTACTGCTTAAAATACCAGCACTGTAAAAATAAAGTTTATGGACCTAGGTGCCCTTTAACCTCCTTCTGATTAGCTGCCTGTTGCAAACAAACTGTAGGCGGCGTTGCTTCTGTGCTCACATCCTGAGCGATGTGTTGAGATGATCATCTTTCTGTGACATTATAGAGAGCAAAGAGTAGAAGGAGCTGTCTGAAATGAAGCACAGCGCTGTGAAGCCAGAAACTTTGGCTCACGGGGATTACTTACACGTACACTGCGCTCATTATCTGAATGTTTGGCTATGCCGAATATGAACATCTACTATTTTAAACAGCAAAGAGAAAATGAGGAGCAGCTATGTACACATGAATTAAAAATGGCTACATTGTAATTTTATGCACCTTAAACTATGATACTGTTACCCACTTCACGCAAATATCAAGCTAATATTCTAGTTGGACTTTAGATAAAAACAACAAAACTACATATTTTAATCTGAAAGGTAAATTTAAATCACTTTAACACCAAAATATGATAACGTGCTAGTTTTGGAGAAACAAATATGTGAAAATACATCAAACATCTAAGCTGAATCAATCATTTTTGAGCCTCGAGGGCTAATCCCATCCATGTTGTGTTAACGAAGATGAAAAATAAACAGCGTAAAGTACTTGAAAATCATCTGATGCATAAACGCCATCCTCCGAGGCCGCTAGCCCGTGACTCTGCTTTGAGGCTGGATTGCCGATTGGCTTAACACGCCGTTGTGTGATGTGTGTGTATAATCAGCGGACGACCATTCGATAACACGGCGGTCTGTTCATCGCCAAGGCAAGGGTTGTCTCCACGAGGAGCACTTGTTGGCGGTTCGTTTAATCAGTCTCAGATTAATTACTTTACAGACTCCAAATGCTTACACTCAATTAACTGCTAGCTCACAGATCTGAGGCTGTCCACAGCGCTCAGCTGCGGTGGCACTATTAGCAGAGAACGACAACTTCCAGCCTCTTTAAAGAATCGATAGGATTAACAGCCTCTAATGAGGACCACCATTGAAAACAAAAAGAGAGAGAGAGACGAAGAGGACGTGATGATATTTCAATGAGGCATCATTATCCTGTTGTTCCCCCAGGAGATCAGAAGAGCTCTGTCCATACCTTTAATGGTTCCCGTTCTGTCAGGTCCACCGAACCGTCGCCGGTCTTGTATTTGCAGTCTTTGTCCCTCTGGTCAATGGTGGAGTAACCATCTAATGAGGTCAGAGAACAATTGTCAGATAATTCCTCTGTTTCCCTGATTATCATTGAACTGAGAAAATGTATTTTAAACTGTGTGAAGAGGCAGCTTTTCTGAGTGCCAGGAAAGAAGAGGAGACTACACGTGCCTCCAAATTCTCAAGCCTCTTTCACACATGAACTTTGGATCATTTAAATTCCACAGTAGTCCTTTCTCACGTGTAAGACACGCTTAAAAGAAAGCACTCCATGTGATTTAGGTGAGAGAGCAACGCGTAGAAGACAGGACACATGACGCCCACCTGCTGGAGGTGAACGCACTGGAATATTAACAGCACGATGTGCGCACGACTGCAGCCCGACATCACACAGACTAGTGCTAGGCAGCTAGCTAATGCCTGATGTGACTGTCAGACATTTGCATTCTCACGTGCACCTCTGCTGGGAAAGTCCTAGAAAAGGTCAGAGCTGCAGTGCACGTGTGAAAGCCGTTTCTGCTCCAGTACCCGCGTTACTTACCCTCAGTGCGTCTCAAACAAAACACATCAAGCAAGTGAGATATTAAGCGTGTCCTTAGAACAGGCCTTTAAATGTGTTTTATGCATTCTGTAGCTCGGGGCATTTTATTTATCAAGTCTCAGAGTAGAGGATGTCACTTCTAGGGGTAATGCTGTTTTTAAAGTGTCTTGCATTTCGCTTAGTCACATAAATCATCTAACTAAATCTACTATATGCAATATAATAAGTACACTAACAAAAATAATCAGCAGATTAACGCTTTTGTCTTCTTTGGACTAAAGGCTGTATATAAAAGATGATATGAAAAGGGAGGCCAGTGTGGAAATGCCTTAAACTTGCATTCTCTTCAATTAGGAGAAGTTCAAAGTTCAAACTTTCTATGGGTTTCTGTGTTTACTGTACAGTCATAATAACCCATCACCCATCAGTTCAGTAAATGCTTGTGATGAGGTAAAAATGTGCATTTGAGTTTTAAATACCATCATTTTTTCTTTTTAATTTATTGCTTAAAAATGTTTTGTGTAATTTATTTAGATTTTTCGGGGGGTGTCACCCTGATGTGCCGAGGGTTCTGAGTTCTACCTTCTTCAATCAGGAGAAGCACTCCTCCTGATTAAAAGGCAGCACAGAAACCATCATAAATAAGTTTGAGGTAAGAGAATATGTAGTCCTGATTTAAATATCTGCACAACTCCTCTGTCGGTTTGTGAGTTGCCTTATAAGGAACACCAGCATTCAATAACACGGAGTCAAAGGTACTTTCAGTTGCTCTCTTATTTCCCAAGGGGTCCCCCACAGTGGATAGATGAGCATGTTTGACATGGCACAGATTTTATGCCGGATGCTCATCCTGATGCAAACCTCCTATTTGTAAAAAATGATCTTATTCTCTGACCATCAGCGATCACAAATGAATACAGGAGAAAGCTACAAAGTAGTCAAAGTTGCAAATTACATCTTTAAAACCAAAATGAATCTGCTCTTTAAAGGAAGCACGGTGGAGAATCTATCCTGTATATTCATTAAGTAGTAAGAGAACAACCCAAATCCTTTGGTGTTGAGCTTGTGATACAGGCCCAGCTTTGTACAAACATCTTGTCAAGAGAGGGGTCGTGCATACAGCATCAAAAAGCATCACGTCTGAAGCTCGGTCCAAAGCAGTCATACAAAGTTGAGAGGATTTAGTGGGCGAATTTTCAGATTACAAAAATATCTTTGACGTCAAATCAGAGGATTGGACTCTGGAGTGAGATCACAGGAGAACTAGCTCTTCCTTGGCTAAGGACTATCATGCAGTCTGGCTCTTACCTGGGCCCAGCTCATCCATAGGTATCATATCACCACTGCCACATTTCCTGGTGCCTGAAAAGCATTCATAGGCCATTTGTACAAAAGCAGCACACACACAAACTGAGTCACTGAGCCAATGCTGATGCTGCTTTTCAGGGCGATGGTTCTTGGCCAGTGATTGAATAATGCAAACTGAGAGTGGGCAGACATGAGTGCCACGATTCATATGAATGTATGGATGCAAAAATAAAGAAAAAAACTGCTGCTATGCTGCTGACTCCTCTGTCAATGAGATGTTTGTTGTTGGGCCAACATACTTCACAAGCCCCCTTCCCGCCCCCTTATATACTCTGCTGTTACACAAAACCTCTATCGCAGCACCTGCAGATGCAGCCGTACACGCTGGCTTAAAGTTGAGGACATTTTCTTTATCCCTGACACCATTACGCCAGTCAAAAACTCAGTCTCTATAAATCCAGCTCTTAACTTTTTAAAATTCTTTATTAATGTTTTTCTGGACCAAGGTTTTTGTTAACAGCAGCAGTACGCTTTCTGAAGTTGTCGTTACCATTTTATGTGCTTTATTTTTTAACCGCTATGGACAAAAGCATTACTGCGACATTTCACACCAAAGCGTCACCATGAGGAGGATGAAAGTAGTAGCAATGTGCAAACACTGCGCTTCAATATAGCCATGAGGCGGGGGGAAAGCATACATGTCCCCAGCAAGTAACACACTGAGTCAGATGCTTGCTCCAGGAATCATTAGCACTTGGTTTGAACCTGCTTTGAGGACTCCAGGGGTACGGTTACTCTATGTAAACATGTTAAATATAAATAGTGACAATGTTACCAAAAAAAACCCCAAAAAAACTAAACCATGTTATTAAGAAGTTACCTGGATAATATTTTCCTTCAGTGTAGTAAACATGGGACTCCTGCTACCAAAAATGACAGCACATGTATTCATCCCTGGCAAAAAATAGTCCAGTAGTTCATTTTGTATAACAAAGGACAGGATCTACACTATCCAGCTGATGTTTGTAATTATTGCTTTCTTTTCTTCTTTTTTTGTTTTTAAATTGAACTGATCAACTTTAGTGTATTTTAAAATATTAAGGTCTTTCCATGAAACAGCTTAGTGTGAATATGCACATTTTTTTTAAAAAGGAGATGGGTTGCAAAGCGGCCTGGAGATTTGCACTAAATATAACCATGTCAAAGGATCCTAATTAGTAGGGCTGGGTATCGTCACTGATTTCTAGAATCGATTCGATTCCGATTCACAAGGTCCTGAATCGATTCGATTCATTTAGATTCAATTCGATTTGAATCTGGGAAATTTTGCCTCAGACAGTCAGAAATATTATAATTCAGATCAGTACACTGACATATTTTTGTATCTATAAAAGGGAAGCTGACACTTTCCAGACTTTATCAAATGTATGAGCGTCACAGCAGATGCCTTTGTGTCAAAGTAGCTGAAGATAAAACAGAAAAACATGAAGGTGATTTTCCTGGGATTTTATAAAAATATTCTGCAGTAGATCAAAAACAAAAGAAAACCATTAATCAACATGGACATGAACATTACCTCTGAAGTTACAGGCTGAGCGTTTTGCATTTTGCATAATTTTAAAAAGTTTAAATTTGTCCAGAAGCCTATTGAACGGCAGAAATTAGGTTTTCTTTTCAGAAGTAAGTAAAAGGAAAAAAAAACCCAAAACATCGGCCGACAACGCTGTAAACAACGGTAGACTTGTGCATAACAAGCAAGCGAATAATGCAGAAAACAGATTTTTAGACGAGAAACTGTTCTTGAAGTACAGAGAGAGAGAGAGAGCTGTGCATGAAGTGTGATTTCATCCTGGTGGAAGCAAAACTGTCATGAATTCCCTCTGACTTTTACAATGTTTATGTGAAGCGTAGTTTGGATCTTCTTTTGCTGCTGGTTCGGTCAATATTGTTTGGAGAGAGTTCAAACTAATAGCTTTAGAATCAGCGCAAAAAGGGCGTAAACACAAAGCGCGGACCCGCCGATGGATCAGAATCAGCGAGCTGTCGGCTTTCAGCCCCGACCGTGTCCGTGCCGTCGGGTGAGAAAGGTGACATCTCACTGTCAAAGGAGCTTGCAAAGAAAAGCGTCTGGACTTCTTTAAGTTACTTGAAGACGTTTCACCTCTCATCCGAGAGGCTTCTTAAAGAAGTCCAGACGCTTTTCTTTGCAAGCTCCTTTGACTACGATGACCTGGATGACTGAGAACCTTCACAGACATATTGCCGTACATTTTGGGAGGAACACCCTTCAACTGGTGCGGGAGTATGAAAGGGAATCAAGGAAACTAGCGGATTATAGGAACCATCTCCGTTTCAACCTAAGATGCAGACAAACCAGAGTTGTTCCCAAGAGCCTGCGCCTTGGATCCACTGTCAGGGGATACAGAGCAGACTTGATTCTACAGAGAGCGCAAAATCACCTTTTAAGTGAAAGGATAAGACAGGTCCATTTCACTATAGATGCCCTCCAAATCAAGATCAGCCAGACTCTGCAGGAACTGGAAACACTTCTAGCCTCTCCAATCTTAGAAGAGGTTTACAAGTTTGTGGACAAGGCTCAGCGGGCCCAACACTCGAAAGGAAAAGAAAGACAACGCAGGAAATTTCACACCTTGCATTCAAAAACACACACTCCTCATTCTGAATCTGAACCTACACAACCCATAGAAGAAAACACACCTGAAGACAGTCAGGAGAAATGGGTTAAGAACTTTTCAGACAGGAATCTCACTGAACCTGAAAAGAGAGTATTAGCCAAAGGTCTCAATTTTGCCATTTCTCCACAACAGTTGCCCATAGTGGACCTCATCACAGCCACAGAATCTGCCATTCGGATTAATAAATTATCACAGACAGAAGCAGAGCAAATCAGGATGAAAGTCTCAGCCACCCTCTCCAGTGCCAAAGTCCCTCCGTCCAACCTCACAATACAGGAAAAGAAGGCCGTCGCTTCCCTGAGCAAAGACCACAACATCACGGTTTTACCAGCGGATAAGGGAAGATGCACCGTGGTCCTAAACACTACAGATTACCATACAAAGATCACTACTCTCCCCAGTGACAACAATACCTACGAAGCCTTAAAGCGAGACCCCACAAGCAGCTACAAAAAGAAAGTTATAGCTTGCCTTCAAGACTTGGAAAAGGACAAAATCATTGACCGCCTTACTTATCACCGCCTTTACCCAGGGGATGCCATACCCTGCATTTACGGACTTCCAAAAATCCACAAGGAAGCTGTCCCACTCAGACCCATAGTCAGTAGCATAAACTCAGCCACTTATAACATTGCAAAACACCTTGCTACCATCCTTGCTCCTCTCGTGGGGAACACCCCACACCACATCAAGAACTCCACCGACTTCACTGACAAGGTCCAGAAACTTACCCTGGATCCAGATGAAACCATAGTGTCCTTTGATGTAGTCTCTCTCTTCACTTGCATACCCACCACGGAGGCAGTGGAGACTGTCAGAAAACGACTACAAGAAGACAGCTCCTTGGAGGACAGGACCAACTTCACACCCGATCAGATTTGCACACTGTTAGACCTCTGCCTCACCACTACATATTTCAAATACAACGAAGGCTATTACAGACAAAAACATGGCTGTGCTATGGGCTCCCCCGTGTCACCTATTGTAGCCAACCTTTACATGGAGGAAGTGGAAAGGAAGGCTCTTGGCTCTTTCAAAGGAAGAGTACCCAGCCACTGGTACAGATATGTAGACGACACCTGGGTCAAAATCAAGACACAAGAAGTGGAATCCTTCACTGCGCACATCAACGCTGTGGATAAAAACATCAAGTTCACCAGGGAAGACACGAAGGATGACTGTTTGCCTTTCCTGGACTGCGCTGTGCACATTGAAGAGAATGGCAACCTCAACATCGAAGTTTACCGGAAGCCCACACACACGGACCAGTACCTCCTGTTTGACTCCCATCACCCTCTGGAACACAAACTTGGAGTAATTAGGACCCTACACCACCGGGCAGAACATGTTCCCTCTAAGCCTGAAGGGAAAAAGAAGGAACACACACATGTAAAGGAAGCACTCAAAACGTGCGGCTATCCTAAATGGGCGTTCTTAAAGTCAGCAAAGAGGCACAGAAAAGAAGATCAGACACCAGCGAGGGAGGATAAGAAGGACAGACGCAACAACATTGTCATCCCCTATGTAGCCGGTGTATCAGAGAAACTCAGGAGGGTTTTCTCCAAGCATGACATCCCGGTGTACTTCAGACCCAGCAACACACTCAGACAAAAACTGGTTCACCCGAAAGACAAAACGCCAAAACACAGACTTAACAATGTGGTGTATGCCGTACAGTGCAGCGAGGAATGCCCAGACCTCTACATTGGAGAGACCAAACAGCCACTTCACAAGCGCATGGCACAACACAGAAGAGCCACCTCCACAGGACAAGATTCAGCTGTCCATCTGCATCTTAAGGATAAAGGACACTCTTTCGAGGATGCCAATGTTCACATTTTGGACAGAGAGGACAGATGGTTTGAAAGAGGAGTGAAAGAAGCCATCTATGTCCACTGTGAGCGACCATCTTTGAACAGAGGCGGTGGTTTACGACACCAACTCTCTGCCATCTATAATCCAGTTTTGAGATCCCTTCCCAGACGCCTTAAGGCCCACTCACATCCTGGCCCATCTGACCTCAGGAATTCGCATGATAAGGTGGGGCCAGGTTTCACAATGAACTCACCCGAAACTCTGGCTGATTGGGACCCACACCCAGTTCCACACCTTGGCTCAGGCGATTAGAGGATCATCAGGGGGTCCTTTTGTCCCTCTGTGGGGGGAAACTCCCACTAGGGTTATATCTGGGACTCTCCACCATTTGACCTTAGAACTGAAGAAGCCTCTCGGATGAGAGGTGAAACGTCTTCAAGCAACTTAAAGAAGTCCAGACGCTTTTCTTTGCAAGCTCCTTTGACTACGATGACCTGGATGACTGAGAACCTTCACAGACGTGACATCTCACTGATTCTACTCCGCGGGTCCGCGCTGTGTGTTTACGTCTTTGTGCAGAAGCCGTGTTCCTGCTCTCATTTACTGTTTTAAATGTTTGGTGGTTGTTGAAATTTTGTGACGTTTCACCTGAGATTCTGGAATTTTGGGCAAAATACATTTACATAAAAAATCGATTCAGGATTTTAATGAATCGATATCACGTTATCAAAGCCAGAATCGATTTTAATCAATAAATTGATTATTAAAACCCACCCCTACTAATTAGTACTACCTATATTGGCATCAACTAAGCCATTAGCTGTTAACCTCCTAGGACCTGGCGTCCACATATGTGGACATCACATTTTGCGTTGTCTAGACCAAAATCCTTAATTTTGCTCTGCAAGGGCCGGATATCCACTCATGAGGACATCATACTGCCACTGTTCTATCGAAATTTAAAGCGAATGTCCTCATATGTGGATCTTATTTTTCTCAGGAACAAAAATCAGGTAAAAAGAAAAAAATCACATAACTCTTTGTTTTACATTGCTCAGGTCCCAATCAGCCCAAATAGCAAAGAGAAATTAAAAAAGCCATGACAGAGTTCGGGTCTTAGAAGGTTAAGGCCTGGGACTTCTATCTGCTAATCTGCCACGACTACTAACTGAGAGTAAATTCATGGTCAGCATGACAGTGAGCTCACTTTCAGTTTTGGAGTTCTTGAAAATGGGGGAGGGGGGCAGCTTCTATCATCAGTCTGATGGCTTGTTCCCACTGGACGGGTAATTCATCCCATATAATGGGGAGCAAATTAAAACAACCGCAGCTAATGAGACTGTTCCCATTGGATGGGTATAAAACATAACTTGACAACTTGAAGAGACAGAGATTTATCGTTCGCTCCTCGAGGTTGACAGAACAGTGAAAAGCAAATCAGCAACTTGACAAAAGGGTGCGAGGACCTTAAATTAAAAAAACAAAACATATGGAGGTCATATGGAGTAGTTACTGCACACATGAAACACTAAAAAAGGACGTAGCTACTGTCTTTCTTTTGATCTTAGATTTTTGAGGATTACACATGTGACAAGAGACCTAACATTAATCATCTCGTTCTTCATGAGGTGAATAGGTGGACTACTTTCTAATGAGCTACACAACAATGTCACTGAAGTGGTCTTCATTTCCCCCCGACCTAGTCCTACCCCCTTTAGTCCTCGAAACAGACACAAACAGCAGCATACACTCTACCACACACGCCCTGACTGACCTTGGTTCTTCTCCATCAGCGGCAGAGTGGTGTCATCGTAGCCCGGCTTGCCGTTCTTGGTTGCTTTAGGAGTGGCCGTCACAGTGAGCTGAGAGAGGAGAGGCAGCAGGAAGCACATCGTAACGTCATAATACAGATCTAACACTTCCCAGTATGGAAAGATTGAACTTTCTCACCTAATGTGGGTGAACGCATAACAATTCATAACATTTTCTCTGTCTCGATGATGTAAACATGATATTGGTAACAGCTTGATTCAAATTTTAGTCGGTGGAGATTTATCGGAAATTATTTTACAATCTCAGGAACGGAAAACTGAGCCACTCTCAGAACTATTTGAATGGAGCTGCTTACAAAACATTCTTTCAACCTTCTGAGCGAACAATAACAAGACTCTGGATCGACATTATTTGTAAAGGACGACTTTGGTTCCATACCTGGAAGTGGCTTTTGTTCCACCCGTCCTTGGTCAACGCGTTCCTCAGCTCCTTATAACTCCACACTGTCTGCAGCACATGGGAAGCTGCCTTCGTTTCACGTGCTGATTGGCTGAAGAGGACCCACCCCCCCATCCAAAAAGGAGGAAATTAGTAGAAGAAGTAACTAGATCAATTAACGTCAGTAACCTCACCTAACCACAAAACGGTAACAGCTGGGCGTGCTGGCGAGGCAGCGCTGCAATCAATCTCTTCATTCAAAGACTTTTGAGTTCCCCGGGCAGTTTCAGGGTCTAGTTTTTAATTCACAGCCAGATGAATACACATCGCCTTTCATTAGCTACCTCTGAGCCACCAGTATTAATTATATGTGGGTGCGAGGGAGGGGGCTCACTTCAAAGAAAGCTAATCTCATGAGGCTGAGAGGAAACACTAGCTGTTTGGTTTGTGGATAAACGATGTATATTCATGCTTGTTAGAGTGACTCTGGATGATCAATACATCGCCGCACAAGGACGGGCCTTTGAAAAGTGCATTTAAAATGTGGTGCGGCTCTAACACGCCTTTATTTGCAGTGAGTAACAATGTGGTTATATGAGACACCTCTTGAAAATATCAGCCTGAATGTCTTAATTTTTGCTACTAGTTGCTGAGACGCCCACTGTAAGAGCGGCCTGTTTATTAATGTGAGGTGGGCAGTGGTGTCTGTAGCCAAGCTCGCGCCGTCACAAGACGCGTTACATTATTCATCCTCCATGAATACTAATATGAAGGCTCATGATGAAATTGCATACAAGGTCATACTATAATTATGTCTCAGTAGTAAGGCCGCACCTCATGCAGAGCTTATATGGATGAGAGCATGCTGCTTCAGTTTGACTCAGTCATAGAGCAACGTCAATGCAATATTTGTCCGACTGTACTTAAAACATCTTACCTGGTCCTATTGATGGCGACCAGTTTCTCGATGGCCTGGGCCTGGATGAGGGAGCGTGCGTTTTCAGAGCTGTCGGTGACGATCTCGTGAATGGTATTGAGGATGGCCACCACGGTGTCCTCCTCCAGGTTCTTGGCTGGTCGCTGCTGACCGCTGGGCAGGTTGCTCACCAAGTCCCGCATGGCGTAACTTCCTATACGGTGAATTAGTGTTTAAGGTTAACCAGGTGACAGTGACAGGGAGAAACACAAAGCACTCTGAGAGCACAAACCTCCAGCAGCTCCCTTCCTGGGCAGTATTTCCTTTTCAGGAAGTCTCTAAATTTTAAGGCTTTGTGTCAAATTTCCCAAAATAAATCATTAAGCTGACCTTGGAGACTTTGGTGGATGTGAAGCTAATTTTAATGGATTAATATGACCCCACTCTACAGCGTTACAAAGTTTTATCAGAATTCATTAAAAAAGTTTGTGAGCTGTTGTGCTTATAGTCAGATGGATGACACGCATGCAAAAACACAACCTCCTTGGCTGAGGCAATTAACATCTTCAAAATGAGTAATAAACATCTTAGCAAGTCAGGTACTACTGAGTCTTGTGAGCCTCGTAAAATTACATGAATAGAACAGTTTGTCCAAAAGCTTGCATTTAATAACCCATCCATCCATCCATTCGCTTCCGCTTATCCTTTTCAGGGTTGCGGGGGGCGCTGGAGCCTATCCCAGCTGTCATAGGGCGAGAGGCGGGGTACACCAATAACATTTGTGTTATTTGTTTTTAACATTTTTTTAAATGTCAGTTCTTCTTTAATGACACTCTAGTGTCCACTTGTAACACTGACATGTAGGAATCTGAGTAATGAAAATACACAAACTCTCAAATGCAGCAGCTTCACATTTTCTATGTGCCCGTGAATAAAGTGACACCCTTTCTTAGGGATGGGTATCGAAAACCGGTTCTTGTTGAGAACCGGTTCCCACTGTTTCGATTCCTTGGAATTGTTTGCCATTTTTGCAAACGATTCCCTTATCGATTCCAGTCGCCCCGAATGACGTCACCATGTTGCGGAGCGTCATTTACCTGGCAGGAAACATGGCGGCTCAAACGCTCAAAGGTTTGATTATACTTTACGAGAACGGATGACAACAGGGCAACTTGCAATACTTGCAAAGTAGATATTTCATTTAAGGGAGGAAACACTACGAATATGCAAAAGCTTTTGCTCACAAAACACGCGATGACCTTAAATGAATGTCGTGTTTTTAATTCCGCTCCGGACTCGTGAATCTCAACCCAGCAGCAGCGGTAACGTTTGCACGTCCTCTCCCGTTAATGCGGCAGGTAAATAATCAACTAACAGTGCATATTATGTTAGCGCGATCTGCCTTATTACAAAACCTGCCATTACTGTGCATTTAGGTGACCATGATGAGAGAGACACACAGAGTCTGGCTCAGATGCTGGCAGTTGTCGCTGCAGTCGGTAGCGTCTCCTTTCAGGCCAGGATAGACGAATGTCACCGAGCAGTGACTCAGTTTGAGGTAAAAGGCTTGCACCTGTTTGCCACAGCAGATGCCCCGATTTACGGTAAGTGAATGTGTTTAATTGTAGGCAGGGACATTACTGGATATTCTTGTGTAATTGCTACTGAATAATTTATGTTATAGCTACAGAAGAATATTTATTTTATTATTTACATTTACATTTTTTTCCCCGGGGACCCTGTGACCCATTGAAGAGCCGTAGGCTGTGGATCTCTTAAGATCTCACTGTTGGGTTTGTAAGGCCATGTTACTCCTAAATTTCTATCTTGTTCAAAGAGAAGATATAAAACAAAGTTCTAAGCTAATCGACCTTAGTGTTCTCCTTTTTAAAAAAGAATCGATAAGAGAATCGATAAGAGAATCGAATCGTTAAATAGAATCGAAAATGGAATCGGAATTGTGAAAATCTCATCAATACCCATCCCTACCCTTTCTAATGTAATTCCAGACTTATGAAACAAAGTCTACAATCCTTTCATGTAAAAATGCTTTCCCGTCAACTTAAAGTAGCGAGATGAACGGCGTATACGATGAGATGCAATGGGGGGAGCTGCGTCATAGAATCATAACTGCATTCCCACCAACTAGTGGTCAGAACATTTTATGAAAAGACTTGTTAGCCTTTTAAACAATGTGGTTCAAATCGTTCACAGAATAATAGCAAACCTTCATTGGTATTACTGCAGTAGCCATCCACAATAACATCAACAACAACAACTGTGTGGCTTTGCTAATTGTTTGTACCGATTAGATCCTTGTTGCGGCGGTCAATGGACAGGTTGCGCAGAGCGATGGCCACAGCTCGGACCACCTTGTCAGAGTCAGAGCGCAGCAGCTCCACCAGGATGGGAAGACCTTTCTCCTTCCGCACTGTGGCTCGGATGTAGCTGGACCACTGAAGGGCAAAAGAAGCTGTGAGTGCTTTTTATATTCTTTAGAATTTTATATAAGTACTTGAATCAGCCCTAAAATCAGTGCACATCCTTTCATTTGAGGCCCACTGAGGAGCCTAGTGGATCTCTGTGACACCAGCACAGAGGGCGAAGACACTTCTGCAATATTCTCCACCCGTGCGTGGCCACGCACACTCAGAAAGTCGTTCTGTAACTACAAGGCAGCTCATCACTGCTCCTTAGGCATAAGTAATTCACAACATCACACAGTGGGGCTCTGAATGGACATGTGATATAATTTGTCTTAATTTAAACATCAGTAGATTTTACTTCTCATTTTTTTGTAACATGAAACATTAAGCTTGACATAAAAGGGTTTCTTCTTCAGAGTGCTGATAACCCAAGAGATGTAATTAAGCGGAGGACAGTCAAAGCTGAGCCACCAGGTGGCAGTAGTAAGCCTCGGAAATCAGGGAAATCTCCCCTGTGGTGCTAAGCAGAAGCAAAGAATGAGGAGGATTTCAAGCAGAAGCTCTGATATCCTCAGAGAGCAGGACACTCTTTGTCCAGCTCCCAGATGTGACAGTCTGGTGTGTTAGCAGCTTCACAGGCAACCGTTAGCCTGCTCAGGCCTGATCATGCTTACCAGGGAAAACATCTATCAGGAAAGAGTTTTTCCACCTCCAAAGACTCACCTTAGTTAAAAATCACTACATCTGAATTATTAAAAACATTCAATGAGAAACTCAGAGCTGAATCCGATCTAACGAAACAAGAGGAAAAAAAGGATAAATCGAGATTTCAGGTGATTTTCCTCACATCTCCGAGGGCTTTTTGCTGCTGATGAAATCTGAGGACTGAAAGATGTATTTACAGTCTGACACTTGGGTGTTAAGAGAAGAGCTTTTGCGATAATGCTGCCGTGGGCTGAATACAGCCCATCTCCTGGAAAACACAAGTGACCGCTCTTGCCCGAGGTGCTGCGCGTAAACTGGCAGCTGACTACCAGCCATCCCTGTTGATAATTCACTACAGCCTGCAAGCCAGACAGCAGCTCCACAGATGCTCTAACTGGAAGAAACGTGTAGACCTGACTGCACAGCTTCTCATCTAATCCATCATCAGAAGCAAAAACCTACGAGAGATAACAGATACAACACTTATCTAATATTATTCCACCTTGATGGTTATCATTACCCACCCCGTCTTGTGCTGCTGTCATGTTGATTTAGAGCTACTTAAAGTGTTGGATCCCATTCTAAATGTATCTACACTTAATTTAGCTTCAATCTCCATCACAGAAGTGCATGAGCTACCTAGAGCGAGCTTTAGTTTCCACACACATACTTTGGCCCTTAGAAGGCAGTCAACACATTCTCATCCCAGCGTGTCAACTACTTTGCTTGGGTTGTGGTTAGGGTTCAAAGTTGTGCTCTGTTGAAAAATGGCACTCTGTGTATTTAAACCTGACACCAAGGACTTCACAAGAATCCATACACACCATTCAGGCATAACAGTACGACTAATATCCTGTTGGTTCTCCTTTTGCTGCCAAAACAGCGGTGACCCATCGAGATATGGACTCAACTAAACTCTTGGAGAGTGTCCGGCACCAAGATGTTAGCAACAGATCATTTAAGTCCTGTAAGCTGTGAGGTGGAGGCTCCCATGGCTGCCCATGACCCCACTGTTCCTTCCTTGAACACCCAACAAGTGCTGCAGTTATGGAGATGCTCCGATCGAGTCGTCTAGCCATCATAATTTAACCCTTGTCAAACTTTATAAAATAAAACTCAATAAAATGTTCTCTTTCCCCCTGATATATCCCACCTACTATGATGAAGAGTTAATCAGTGGTCTTCACTTCACCTCTCAGCAGTCATAGCCTGACATTGTGTATGACAAGTGGGGAGTAACAGATCCATCTTACTATTACAAAAGAACCGGTACAGCCGTTATACACCACCAGCATCAACAAAAGAACAGTGTTTGTCTCCCAGGGAGGGAGAGCAGACTTTTTGCTACCATCGCAGGACATGTACAAGGTTAAAGAAGCCAACGGGATACGGTAACACCCCAACCCAGTACTCACAGTCCACTGTCCAGCGCTGAGGTTTTGCAGAGCCCCAGCAGCTGCCTCTAGGGTGTTATAGTTCTGGCTCTCTGTCAGCAGAGAGAGGTAGAGCCTCACCACCTCTGGCTGATACAGCAGCTCAAAGCCTGCAGGGAAATACAGAGAAACAAACACACTGGTTAGAATCGGTAGCCAGAAAGATAGGCTAGTTAGGCTGTGTGAAGGTGCTGAGGTCTAACTCTGTCCGTAAGAAATGTACTTTGGCGCAGCAACACAGGAAAAGATGCTCGGGTTTGCCATAATGCACAACACCTCTGGTGATAGCACACAACCTCGACACAAAATGCCACAAAATTTGGACCGCAGTTCTTTCTGCAAACTTTCGAAAATGTTCCTGAGGACAAAACTATGCAAAACAGTGTTAGGAGCTGAAAGCCACTGTGTCTATGTGGTTTTAAACAGCTTACAACTCCTTTATGAAGAAAAGCTGGAGCAGCGCCTAGTAAATTTCCACTTAGCAATACTAAAGCATTACCATTGAAAACACTTCAGAATTATAAATGAGGAGAACAGAAGAAGGAGAGGGTATTGATCCGACAGCACTCACCAAACCCAGGGTATTTGAGAGGGAGGTTTATCTCGCTAGCACATAAGACATTCCAGCACAGTCAATCATTAGGCCTCCCTCTGATGGAAATGTAATTATATTATCAGCTATTAGACAGAGCAGGCACAGGGAGAGGCCGAGGTGTCGGATCGCATCAAATCAAATGTATTCATCCAAGCTTTTTCTTATTTTGCACTAACAAACGACTTACAGGCGACCATAATGACACTTTTCTGATTCAGCGGTTGAATAGACACACTGATCTGCTCATCTTACTGGAGGGGGCAGGTCACATAGAGAGGGAACACACCCAACAGATTTCGATGACTTGACCGAAACACTTCTTTCCAGTTTCGAAGAACCAGCTATATTCTGCAAAGGAAGCACTCCACCTCATCTAATCTAAACAAAGCTAGAACTAATGCAACAGTGTTTCAATACAGGGGGCGCAAACAGCAGGCTTTAACAGACTTCTGCAGCCCAGATCACAAGCTAACTGAAGCTTTAAAATCAGCTTTTACAGAAACACAGCTTCCTTCCTATCCTCAACAGGAGTGCACATGCAATTTTAAATCCTTCTTCTATCCCTCAGGTCGAAATGAAAGGATATATAACCCGCTGCTTCTTCCCATGTGCTCTGAGGCCAGTAATTCCAAGGTTCGATTTGAAAAGCTCCGTATTATAGGAGCCGGGATGCACAGTAACCCCGTTTGATTAATGCGCGCAGGTTCACGAGGCTCTTGGTACATTCCTGAAATGTAGAAAAAGATTCCTTTCCTTTTCTAATGTGACTTGGGCCCATATATAAAATCAGCAGTCAAAACCCATAAAAAGGCATCTTACGGTAATGTACCCTCTTTTTATTGACTCGCTTTTTTTAGTAGGAGACTAAAAATAGAGGAGAGTATCATGTTTGTGCACAAGAAGTACAAGATAAACACATAAACTGACATTTGTGCTTCTAAATCCACATCTCACACTCATAATTTGCACAGAGCGGAAGCCAAAGGGCTCTGACTGCCAGATCTCAAACACAGCAACATAGTAGTTAACACTCAAAAAGCTGGGTTTTCTTCCCCGAGACGCTTCCCCGCGAGATCGCTCGACCAGAGGGCGTGTGGGAGGAACTGCCAGACTGGGAGATCGCTACTGGAGGTGCTGCTCCAGAAGTTACTTTCAAAACTGAAGCAGAATGAGGAGCAGACTACCCCCCGAAGTTGTAATCACGTGCTAAAACATGAATCACTTTTCATGCAAGAAAAGGGGGTGGGTGGGTATTACAAACCAGACACTCAGCAACATTCTTCACGCGCCTCATATTTCTGGGCCTACTGGGTGCACACTCAGCAAACTGGAACCTATGAAGCAGGCAGTGTTGTTGACAGACATTTCATCTCCAAAGCAGATTCTCTTTACACAAAATGTCAGCCACGTTAAACCTTTGGAAGCTTTTTCTGCACTCCAAAACTGTGCATACTATGGCTCTTTCTTTTCCTGTAACATAATCTGCAAATCCACACTCCCCCCATCTTGAAATTCTTGGGGTTTTGGTCTGGCACCCGAGCGAAGAGACTTATGAAATTGGAGTTTTACAAATGAAAGACGTGCACAGTTCAACAAAGGAGATGAAAATGGAGGGAGAAATTCACTAAGCGTTTAAACTAAATCCTTTAGCCTTAGTGGAATTTTCTCACTGTTGAGATGTTAAGTGTCTCTGCCAGACCCTTTTACTCAGCAGTTTTTGGAAAGGGCTTAATGTCAGCACAAAGTCCCCGAGGTCTTTACTAATTAGTGCAAGCCAGGTCAAGTTCTGTTGGCAACTGTACACTGAAGGGTTGTTGTTGTCGTCAGTCATCTCCTGTTTGCCTTTTGGCCCGCTGTTGTCAGTTTGTTAGGCAGAATTACAGTTTGGACACGGAGATGAGCTGTCAGTGTGACGTGACCTTGGCTCAGGGCAACCCACAGCCCTATAGTCTGTGACAGACTGCAAACACGGTGAGATTACTTCAATATGATGGATTCAATCCTGAGGTGGAGCATGGAGAGCATGCAAATCGACTTCTGAGTTTCCCCATTTTTCAACTATATAGTAGAGGTGGGAATCACCATACATCCCACGATACGATATTATTGCGATTTTTTTAAAATATTTTGCGATATTCAGATTCTGTACATAAAGGTAAACTTTATCAATATTCATTTTATCTAATATCAAAGTCTCACACTCAGTCTTTCTCTCATTTCAGTTTTATTGTTGACAAACTGAACGGTTTGTATTACAGTCTAGTCCAACTTAACTGAATCAACCATCTGGTACAATTATAGCTATTCTGAACTATGCAGTTTATGAAAACTATGCAGCCCCTTCAGCAACTGAAGAATTTGAAAGTAAATTAAAACAAAATATAATTTTACATTAAATAAAAAAGTTTTAAACTTAATTCAAATAAAACATGTCTTAAATTAAAATAAGTAAACTGTCATGTTTATTGCTGCCATAAAAAAGTTAAACACATTTGGACAGTGAAGGAATGTCAGGATTCTTGCTCAGAAAAAGGATCAACATGCTCTGAAGTCAGAGCACAAAAACCTTTTTTGTAACAAAATATCGATTTCTGCTGTCCCTGTATCGATACATTATTAGCAAACAAAATATCACCATACTACACAGTATCGATTTTTTCCCCCACCCCTACTATATAGCTAACTAAAGTTCAGCACTAGTACTTTATACTGCTCGTGCTAGTACAGAGAAGTATCAAAACCTTTCAGCAAAGCAGATTAAATGCAAGATCATGTAAATACAAGCCACAGTCCGGTATTTAAATGTTAAACATATGCTAGCACAATGTACTTTAATCTGTGATAATCTCCAAAAATGTGTGTTGATTTTTTTTGGCAAACTGATAATGGAACAAAAAAGTTCCTCTAAGCTGTAATTTTAGTTTTTGCTTCTTTCTGTTTGTTTTTCCTTTATTGTTGTTTTTACAGCCTACGATTTTACTGCAATTTCACAACACTCATCGACGGCCCCAAAACATCACTGCTCTTGAGAAGATCTGCATGGAGGAATGGGCCAAAATACCAGCTACTGTGTGTGCAAACCTGGTAAAGACCTATAGTAAACGTTTGACCTCTGTTATTGCCAACAAAGGTTATGTTACAAAGTATTGAGTTGTATTTTTGTTATTGACCAAATACTTATTTTCCACCCTGATTTACGAATAAATTCTTTACAAATCCTACCATGTGAATTCATGGATTTTTTTTTCACATTCTGTCTCTCACAGTTGAAGTGTACCTCTGGTGCAAATTACTGACCTCTGTCATCATTTTAAGTGGGGGAACTTGCACAATCGGTGGCTGACTAAATACTTTTTTGCCCCACTGTACCTCACCTCAGTGTGCTTACAGCCTAGTACCAATGATGCTTTTGGTAGCCATAGCCATTTTCCCCTTCATAACAAATGTAACTAAACTTAGCAGCATCTACCAGGCCTCACTAATTAGTTCCTTAACTGGACCTCTTAGCACCCTGCATGATATTGTTGCCTTCTGGAGTATCTGACAAATAGCGCAAGGTGTGAGGTGCAGCTTCCAAGTCAATGATGAGACCAGAGGGTAGGGCTGCACGATTAATCGTTAGAAAATCGTGATCTCAATTCATACTTATGTGCGATCTCATTTCCAAATGACAACGATTGAAGAAAAAAAAAAAAAAGACGACGACGATTGTACCGCATTTTGATCCGGGACGTAATCTGCATGAAAACAAGCGCTCACTCTTCCTGCTCAACAAATGACAAGGGCGGAGCCTTATACCACGTGATACAGAAGCTGGCTGCTAAAATTGGCAGGGAAAAAACAACGGAGAGCACGTCAGGGATGACGAGAAAGTGACAGGAGAAAATCCGTCCCGGTCAACCACCCAAACATCAATAACGGGAACCTTATACAGCGCTTCCCTATACCCGTCGAACTCCCGCAGGCACAAAGAAATTACGGAGGCTATTACTTATCACCTGACCAAAGATATGGCTCCATCAACACTGTGCAAAACGAGGGATTTAGGAAAATGATCAACACCTAGACAAACGCTACACAGTGCCGTCCCGCAACTATTTTTCTATTGTTGCACTACCTGCTCTATACACGCAGTGTCGCGCAACGGTGGAGACGCAATTTCAAGCAGTACAACATTTTGCGGCAACGACAAAATGTGAGACATTTGTTGTTTTTATGTTTATTTATTGTTTTTATGTTCAGTCTCAACTGTTACGAAGTTGATGTGCAGTTAATAAGTGCAATAAATATTTATACTGGGAAAGAAAATCGTGAGAGAATCGTGATCTCAATTCTAAGCCAAAAAATCATGATTCTCATTTTATGCAAAATCGTGCAGCCCTACCAGAGGGTGAAAGAAAATATTTACTTTGCACAGGGATGGAAGTGAATGTAGGTCAACATTTGGACTAACATTTGCCATCTCACTAGTAATTTTATCTGTTATACCAGGGGTGTGAAACATAAGACCCAGAGGCCTGAATAAGCCCAGTAAAGACTCTAAACTGATGCAAAACTGATACATACTGTTGAAATTACAATATGTTGTTGTTACATAAAGATATCTCAGGGATTAAATGTGTAGTTAAACTTCTTTTCACTGACAGAAAAGAGCGTTTCACTGGTCCAGCCCACTTAAGATAAAATGAGTTTGACTTCCCTGCTTTACACCACACAAAGGACTCCCGCTGAGCTCTGCTCTGAAGTCAGTGCGTGCAAACACACAAACACAGTCACACACAAACACAGAACGGCACAGTCAGTAACAAGCTCGTCCCTAAATGAGGTGAGAGGGGAGGAGAGGCGAGTTACTTTCCCAAGTAGACGACAACGGCGACAACTCCTCCAATCGAGGTGGAGCTCAATTATCAGTGGAGAGAGGGGGCTCTGTGGGGCCGCGGCGCATGAAAACTGGGTTAGAAATGAAGTTAAGCTGAAGTGATTGAGTGACGCTCGGTGCAGAGCTATAGCATTAATTCAGTTCAAGTGCTCACACTATTACCTTCGCAGGCTGTGACAGGCCGGTAAATGATAATGGATTAACTGATGAGCGAGGTAGCAACGCACACACGAATCCACACACGGCACATGTATGTGAGCACAATGAAGGCGCTTCTCTCCGATTCACACACTCATCGACTCGGTTCTCCAGAGCAATTTGCCTTGCTCTCAGACAGTTTGCTGCATTCAGGCAGAACTCGATACATACCTCTTCAAACAGCTCCATACACGCACACAAACACATCAAGCCCTTGTGATGAAAGCGATGTTCATCGACCAACCCCGACTAGATCAAGAACACCGTCTCCTTCTGCATCCTGTAAGCACTCTATTTATTCACTGCTCCATTTCCAATACACTAGGAGCACGCAACACTTCCATCTGAACAGGAAGGACATGATGCCCCATCACTTTTTACAACTCATAGGAGAGAGTCAGAGGGGGATAAAGAGAGTGGCAGGCAGAAAAATAGAAAACAGCAAGAAAAAAGAAAACATCTCTTATAACATACTGAAGTAATTTTCACATAACAGCTTTTTCTTGTTACTCTCATTGTAAAACAACTCCGATTGAGCATCAGAGGAACATGAGGACGTGGAAAGCAAAGTAAAAAATAGTCCGGAGAAATAGCTCATAATGCTAGACTGACCACAGGATGACCTTCTCTTCCCGGATAAATAAATCAGACCACCGCAGTGGGGAAGCCTCAAGTCGTCGAGTCTCCACTCTTATACGCGTTTAACCCTGCCAGTCCTCTTTATATTTATACCTCCTTATATAAGTACAAGCAGGCACATGGGAGAGTGCTACAGTGCTAATGAAGACTTCCGCAGGGCAGAGCCATAGCACGGCGACAGCTAAAACAGCACATCATTAAAAGTGGTACGCCACCAACATAATAATGGTCACGACTCTCTCGAGTTCATTAAAAACTAAAAGGTAAACGGTGGAGCCGTGTAAACAAAACAAGGAAATTGGCAGGCTATGCAGAGGCAATTCCAGTCGTACGGCGTTTGAAAAATGCGCTTTGTTGTTATTGGTGTTGCTTGGAGGAGCACCAGATGGATGGAGTTTACACACCGTGTCAGTTTTTCAAAACATGATTGATAGTAAGAATTAGACCGGCCGGAATTTATGCAATTTATCCGTCAATTACAGGAGGCCTGCTTTAACCTCCCAGGACCTGCGTCCACATATGTGGACATCACATTTTGGGTTATTTAGACCAAAATACTCACTTTTGCTCTACAAGGGCCTGATATCCACTTATGACGACATTATACTGCTACTGTTCTATTTACATTTTAAATGAATATCCTCATAGTGGCTCTCATTATTCTTAGAAACAAAAATCAGGTAAAAAAAAATAATCTGGTAATTCTTTGTTTTTACATTCATCTGGTCCCAATCAGCCCAAATATCAAAGAGAAATTAAAAATGCATGGCGTGGAAGAGTTCGGGTCTTAGGAGGTTAAAGGTGGTCAGTGGGCCCATGTTTCTGATCACACAGAGAAGCTGCTGTAGTAAAAATTTGATTGTTGTCACCTCCTTTCCCAATCCTCATCATATTACTGCAGGAGATCTGCTCGACTAAGATCAGACCTTTGATAGAAAGGTGTTGCTTGATGCTGCACAAGGTAGCAAAGTGACCATGCTGACATCTATCCAGTCCAAAGTAGGAGGAGCAACAATTAAGATGTCTTAAATTGCTGGGCTCAACTGCGATGTCCTACAAACTAGAAATATGTCTACTTGGTAGGAATGGATGGCAGTAGCTGTGGGGACTAATACAGTAGATGCTTCCTTTCCAGTGAAGGTGAAATATTACATGGACATGTAGTGAATGTTAGAGAAGTGGAATTTGTATGCTCAAGATGCATCTTAATGTCAGGTGTGAATGTAAATAGGCACCAATATGAGATGCATGTAAATGCAGTGTATAAATCACACAAAAGTACATGCAATCGACTGTTGTGGCAAACCACAGTGAAAATCAGCTCCTCCACGTAGGTCACACTGAAAACAAACACTCTTTTGCAAAATCAATTTGACCCATGTCTGGTTCAACTGGTTCAAAATACACTAGTGTACTCATCCTATGCCAGAGGGAAAACATGTGATGTAGGATCACATTCCCTCCCAGCAGACCTGAAGCAGAGAGGGGCCAAAACAGAGCACGCTGATGGTCTGCCACGGCAGTTCACCCTCCAGTCACCCCTTCAGACTGGCAGGGTCCAGGAGTCAAACCATCATTTTCTCCTCTCATAGCCAGTTGGCTCCCGCTGCAGATTGGCATCTCTGCGGGCAGCCCCAGGGCAGCACACATTAGCATACCCACATGGTGGTTGGCCTTAGTTTGTTGGATGATGACAAAGAAAGCAGAAGGTGGCAACTGGCCCATCTTTTGGACAGCTACCCATCAGTTTTGGAGCAAAAAGATATACTGGCATGCTGATGTGGATGAAGAGAAGGGGAGCTGGTGAAAGAGTGGACCACAGGAGAAAACATATAGCTAAAGGCACAAGGCAAATGTGTCGACCTCTTTGTCACTCCCTTCCTCTGGCTGCAGTGTGCCATTTCACTGCAGGGGGTTCTGTTCCACCAAGACCAAGAGTTGGGTCCATGAAAGCTTGTTTCCTACCATTTAGCACAAAAGCACTCTTTGCAGCAAGCTGTTTCCGCAGTGACAAGAGAGTATCCGTCTTCCTGAGTCCTGCTGCGGGCTTTTTGTCCAAAGAGGACACATCATCACCGGTACCGAAAACCTGCAGATGAACTGACACCAACTGTCCAGGATGTCCAAGTACTCTTTTAACGAAGGCCAGCAGAAACGCTCCATATCTCTGGTTTCAGCCACTGAACTTTGGACACAGACACAAAGCCGATAGACTTCTCACTACTGAGCCACAGTTGTATTAGGTTTTCTATGGCTTACTCAAGAATGTGCCTCGCAGCTATCTGGCCTCTCAGTGGATCGACGGCGGTAATGCAACGGCTGTTTGTTTCCAATGTCCCTCCCACTAATGCAATAGTGTTTTAAGCCCTCAGGTGGAGGTGTTAGTTTATATTAGAGTTTTCGTCGGTTGGAGATGTTATTTCCCTTTAGATGAAAAACATATTGGTGAAACTTGTCACTTTCCAAGTTGCGCAGAGTATGAATCAGCCTTTCATAACAAGTTCCTGTTGAACAAATGGCTTTCAAAATTAGTATCGAACGATGTTTAGACACAGTTGTCAGATTCTACACAGAAACACGAGGTTTGGATACTTGACGCCTTGTAAAAGTTTAACGTTATGTACCTAGGTGCTTTTATTTGGAAATAATAACACAATGGGCTACATTACATTTTCTATTAATTATGACAAATGTGAATACATGGCTGTAACAAACCATTTCAAAGCCCAGAATTCAACGTAGGCTCTAATAGTAATATCAAAAGAATTGGGGTCTATATTAGAGCTTTTCTGTAATTAGTGCCACATTACTGCTTAAACATTGAATCATTGTGTCATGTTCACATTAATGTTAGAAACTACAACAACGACCGCGCTGCAGACACATATAGCTCATGTCAAACTCCAGTCTTAATATCTTAAATAGGGTTAATTAATGTGGTAGTCTTGCACAGAAGCCATACAAGTTTTATTTAGATGACTGATGTTTCAATTAAGTTCTTAAATGAGCCTTGTTTTTGAGAGCAGGTAATTTGTTCGTTTGGCACTGCTTTTTATGTTTTGGGTTTAAATTAGAGAACAGTAAGACTGCAGGAATATTCAATAGAGACGTACAGTAATAGCTGGGGTTGGATGCAGAATCATATGACAGAAACTGACAATTCAGAGCAGTTACATTTCTTTCAAGGTTTTCTCATGTAAATAAATATGAGAACTGACTATTGTGCTGTAACTGTACAGTATATACAAGACAGAAAATAATGAAAAAGCAGAATGGATTCCCTTGAAACATGTCCGAGTTTGTCACTGCTGCTTTCAATTCCCAGGTAATGTTAACACATTTGTGGTGCTGTCGTGGCGGTCAGCTCCGTCGCCCATAAAGATCTGCTGTGAAGTATGACAAGCTACCAGTGACTGTGCCATTACATTGGCTACAAATGGGGGAAAAACTGATACAGAGAAGTGTGCTGTTGAGCACATTTGTTTTCTATCCCCGCGTCTCCTTCCTGTTTCTCTGCTTGCTTTCTTCCACCCTCTTTCAGTCTCCTCTCACCACCTGTCAAATCTGCGCCACAGACACAAAATGTAGCACGCGAGCCAAAACTGCTTTAAGCTACCGATGCAGACAATATGTAGAAATGAAAAAGTACACGATGATGGTGCGAAAGTTGCCATGGAAACCACCTCTCCATCGCCACTAACAAATCGGCTCATTCAAGGTTCGCTGGAGACAGTTGGGCCAGAAACGGCAAAACAAAAAATGAACATGCTGCATTTTCAGTGCGCACGGAGCATAACGCAGCATTTAGGCGATGAATAATGTTCTGAGGTAATGTGCTCAAGGCAGGAATTAGAAAGCCAAACTGGACACCGTAGCTTGGAGTAGTTTGTAAATCGGGATCCTTCTCATACTTACCTAATTCCCATAATTCCACAGCCACTGGCTAAAAATGCAAAAAAAAAATGTAATTAGTGGCCAAGCCCTGCACGCGCCTCGTGTAAGTTTATGTTTTGCAAAAATAGCGTCAGATGATCAAGTGTTTCAGAGTGGCGGGGCGTGTGTGTGCGCGCGTGTATTTCTGAGAGTGGAGTGCGTATCAGCATCACCTTGAGTGCCGGCTTTCTTTACACAGTCAAGTCACGTCCTCACCCAGACACAAACGAAACCAAAAACTCAGGCAAGGAGAGGAAGAGATAGAGGGCAAGAAATTGGTGAAGAGAGGAAGAAATAAAGGTAAAGAGATCGAGGAGTCCAGGTCCCACAGTGTGTGTGTGTGTTTGCTGGCGAACGGCAACATTTGCCATTTCTTATTTGGCAGTTTAAGTTGCTCACCTGCGCCTGAAAGTCTGAAATATAAGCTTAAGTTGTCAGGGCGATGTCGTGCTTTCACCGCAAATTCCACCTTACACTCAGTTCCCGACGCACTACACCTCTCCACATCTGACAGATATTTCACAAGGAAATTGCGTAGCAACAGAAGCTCAGGAGAAGCGAGGAGAGAAGGAGGAAAAGGGAAGAAGGGGAGAACAGTGGGAATGTGCAGAAGAGAGACTGAGCGGGGATTGGGTGGGTAGGAAAGGGAGCAAGGAGGGAAAGAAAACAGATGCTTGGAGAAGGGAGAGGAATGGGGGGGAAGGCACAACAAAGCAGGTGAACAGGGACTGAGGAGGGAAGGAATAATATAGTGGGTGAGGTAGAGGAAAGGACAAACGTATAAGGAGCAAAGAGGAGAAGGTTGGATCAAGCAAAAAGTCGTGACTGAGTGCAGCTGAGCTATGAATGTTGCATGGTGAATGGGACAGCTGTCTGGGGAATAGTCCACAGAGATGCATGGATCGTTTCAGGGCATCAAGATGAGAAGGGGGGGGGGGGGGGGCAATTTACAATCTACAATAAGAAAAACTGATGCACTGCAGCACTAGCTAAATGATGTGCTCTGCAGTTTGGGGTGGGGGTTTGGAGTTTGGGTGTCCAGCCTTCGGGAATAAGCCTCGATAATCCTGTCGACTGCTGGTGTGTGTGTGTGTGTGTGTGTGTGTGTGGGGGGGGGGGGGGGGGTTAATAGAGATATGGCAGTGACTGGAACGAGGACTGAAGATAGAGGCCGAGAACTAAAGAAGATGGACTAAGGGGTGTGTGTGTGTGTGTGTGTGTGTGTGTGCTGTGAGGGCCTGAGCCCGCAGTCCAGATGAAGGAAAGTAATAAGGCTTAAACACACACACACACACACACACACACACACACACACTGGAGGTGCGGCTATCTTTGTTGCTTGAAAGCTGCCGATAACAGCGGTTAATATTTGATGCCAATACATACAGCACGCGGATCATTTTCATTCAACTTACAAACATTTGATGCCCCTTCCAGCTCTGTGTTTTTATTCTTGGACAATGCAGCAGAACTGCAGGATTCACAGTTCAAAAAGACTCATTTGTGCAAAACCCTCAGCTCGTTTTTAGAGCCTGACCAGTATAGGATTTTAAGACCAGCATCGACACCAGTGTTTGGTGATTTAATGAAATAAATTTAATGAGAACATGAAACATAAATATTTGTCATGTGTAGTTATGAGTCCTTACTAAGACAGCATGTGTTATGCCTTTTGATCAAAAGTGAGTAGTTAGTGCATAGTCTGATTAAGTTACATAAGCAAAGTGATAAATAAGTTCAAAGTTAAGAAATATTATAAGTAATTCATGCTAAAAACAGTTAAAATGTCTGGGTTTGAAATTTGCTCAGAGTGAGTCATCGCTATCACAAGCGATCTTTGTATTGTATGTGCGGAAATGGGAGCGAGGGAGCGCTCTGATCATTCACCAATCTTTGACGTGTTTTCTCCGTTAATGCTGTGAAAAGTGCTTCGGCAGTATTAAAAGAGTGAACGAGTTCATGTACATGCTAAAAGTGCCCTACACGCCTGTACCTTGGGAAACGTTCGTCCATTTTGTTCGCTAGCTGTCTAGCTTCACATGGTCACGTGTCGTGAGGGCAGCATAGCATGACAACACTTTTTAAAGATAATCATGTTTCACTGTCATTGTCTCTGGCTAATATTGGCTGATACTCATTTTTAGCTACCATTGCTTTCTAACTTTCCTCTGATTGGCTGCTTCTTAAAAACAAAAGACTGATGGAGCTGCTTTCCTCACGACCAGGCCCATGTGCCTGAGATGACCATGTAAAGCATATTTATTCTCAATGGCATCACGCAGAGTAGAAAAGCTGCTTCATTGTAGAGGAATCGCTTTACAATAGAGCAGAGTTTGTAATGCATGACGATGGCTGCGATGGTGTTTGGTGGTGGAGCGATTTCCACTCTAGGTTAGTGTCAGCAGCTCCTTTCAGCTTCACCCAAGCACAGATGATGCTGTGGTCAATTTTCTTAGCTAAAATATTCTCTCCCGAAACACCCTGATAACACCACCTTTATTAGTTAACATCACCTTATGCTCAAGTGTGAGGTGCATTGTCCTTTGCAAGTGCATACATATCTTCGTGTGTGTGTGAGACAGAGAAAGACGGAGGGAGAGTTTGACAGTATATTTGTGTGTGTCAATAAGCAGTGCTGCTGTTTTTTCTCCCTTTTTGGACAGCTGTATGAATTAGGATTTGCGTGTGCTTATAAGAGTCAAATGAAAGGCAGCGAGGATGAGATGATTTACTCCCGTCGGCTTAAACGAGCCCATCACCAAATCACACGCGCATTAAAATCCAAAATGCTCCTGATTATAGACCAGTCAAACACTGACTATGAATGCTAAGAACCCAAAAAGATTTTCAAGTTGCCCTCTACGCGCTCAGTCTTCTCGCTTTATACAGAAATGGACACAACTACCCTTTCTTCTTCTCTTCTCTTTTACGGCTGTTATGTAGGCCCAGGAAGATTGTTAAAGCCCTGAGACCTTGACCCGTTCTATTCTTCTGTTTACTCGTTCGAAAGGAGAATACAAATCTTTATGCCGTGTTTGATGAAAGCGTCATTTCAATGCCACAATGTAATCTGAGACACAGAGCCGTCCTGACGCACGGCATAAGCCAGACTGCACGTAAAACCTCATTGGAGGGACAGTTTGATTGGACGCCTGCCATTGCCCATGACCCTCTTATTCAATTGTACACGAAGACAGCAGTCCTTAGGGTGCATTTAGGCGCTGCTGTTTACAACAGTCTGGATTGTTTACGGCCAATATTTAACAGGTAACAAGACAGTGGCAAATTCTGAAGGGAGGCGCTTTTTTCCTCTTCGCTAAGCCTCTGTTGTAGCTCCAGCGAAGCCAGTCAGTACGCCATTAATCTGCTTTTAATTAGATTAAAGCGTCTCTCACAGAAACAGGAAGCAGCACTCTTGTGTCTCGAACAGGGCCAAACAAAGGCTCCAATTGGCAACTAAATCTCACAGTGCTTCCTCCTACTTTCCTGGAACCGTTCTTGTCTCATAATTATCGCTTTACTCCAACTGCTCAGGTTTGGGGAGATGTGGGAGGAGAATGACATGGTTAATCATCTGAAGAGCCTGATGTTGCCGGCTACTGTGAATTCCTGGCACTTTTTTTGGAGTTTCACAGAGCGCAGTAGGAGGAGACAGAGGGCACTGAGGGTTTTTGAATAGGAAACAAAGTTAGAGCTGTTATGTTAATGCACTGCTACTGGAGAAGTGCTGGGAATTAGAGATGCCCCACTGTCCTCTGCCAAACGCAGGTGGATAAATGCTGCCATGCATGAACACACACAAACACATAATAATCTTCAAGGACTTCACTCCACTAATGATGTGTAGCACAGTCACTCTCTATGAGCTCTCCTAGGAATAGCATTATTATGCAAACCTCTTTGTATTTCCAACAAAACACACGGTGGTCCCACTTACATAAACCTCTTGCTCCCCTCATTTGTTTTTCACTCCGTGCCTTATTATCACTCCTTTTCATCACTGAGTAGTTGAAGCGGGAGTCGCAGTAGCCAAAATGTCAGCTCGGAGCCGCTGGCTATTCTTATAATTAGTCCTTTTTCCTGTGTGTTTTATTAGCAGCAACAAAGGCGAAACTGGAAGACAGGGAGTGTCAAGATAGCTGTAGGTGGCTGAGAGTGCTCAGCGGATGACACTCCAAACAGCTGGTGTGGCAGATAGGGAATCAGATTTAATCTCAGCAAGGTGGGAAGTGGGCGTGTGGAAAAAACATTAGCATCTGGATAAGCTTTTATAATATTTCTTTTTTAATATGTTGGTATACAAGCAAATTATGGTACTACAATGGTTATTTCACTATAAATTTAACTCTCAAACACCACAAACCTTTGCCTGATTTGATCTTCCACCATCACCCATCATGGCATTACAATATCCATCCATCCATCCATCCATCCATCCATTCGCTTCTCCTTTTCAGGGTCGCGGGGGGCGCTGGAGCCTATCCCAGCGAGAGGCGGGGTATACCCTGGACAGGTCGCCAGTCTGTCGCAGGGCCAACACACAGGGACAGACAACCATTCGCACTCACATTCATACCTAGTGGCAATTTGGATTTTCCAATTAACCTATCCCCACAAGCTGCATGTCTTTGGACGGTGGGAGGAAGCCGGAGTACCCGGAGAGAACCCACGCAAACACGGGGAGAACATGCAAACCCCACACAGAAAGACCTGTTGGCCTGATGGTGGAATTGAACTCAGGACCTTCTTGCTGTGCTGCAACAGTGCTAACCACCGTGCCACCGTGCTGCCCGGCATTACAATATACCAGGTTATTTACAGATCCATACAGTAGTTTTCAATGGTATTAAATGCTTTCTCATTAACTGATATAGTACTCATAAATATTGTATTTAGGAAATGTATTATAGCATAGCTCACACCAGTAGAGGGCAGTCTCTACTGGTGGAAAAAGCAGCTGAGCTCAGTGAGCTGTGAAAGATGGTGACAAAACAAAGGAACAAAAGCAACTTCTAAATAAGAAGGAATACATCTGCCCCTGTCTGGAAGTATTGTGGACTGACTTCTTCCAGCAAGAATCAGCGGAAGGAGGATGGGAAGGGATTTCTCCATTCCAAATCAATTACATTTAAATGTTATATTAGACTAGTTCTGCTACAGTCACACTCGGGAAAATACTCGTGGCACAACCAGAATTATTGCAAGCGTGGTTTGAAATGGCTACTCTGAACACAGAGGCCAACTACTTGCAATCAGTTGCCATTCTCACAGTCTCAGAGCCTGGTTCTGCTGGAGTTTTCTTCCTGTTAAAAGGGAGTTTTTCCTTCCCACTGTCGCCAAAGAGCTTGCTCATAGGGGATCATATGATTGTTGGGTTTTTCTCTGTATGCATTATTTTAGGGTCTACCTTACAATATAAAGTGCCTTGAGGTGACTGTTGCTGTGATTTGGTGCTATATAAATAAAATTATACTGAACTGAAATAAAATTGAATTGAATTGAATTGGAAAGTGACTTTATGCATGTGCCTTATAAATGAAACTGCTGTTTCAATTGTTGGGGTGATAATAAAAAGCCAATAAGATGGAGTCTGTCTGGTATCAGTCTGCTGTCAGTTTGGTATCAGTTTGGCTTAATGGGATGAAATTGCCAATTACATACAATCTGTTTGTGAGAATACAACAATTAACTGCAACAAATTGGTGAAAATCACAAATCTGTTGGCATCTAAATACACAGAAAGTTCCATTCAACAAAAACAAACATTATATACTCACTATTACCTAAGCCAGAACCTCAAAGAGAGAACCCTCATTGGGTGTTGCACACTGCTTTTTCTCACTCAATGGAAATCATGGCAGGGTCTAATGATTGTGATATATGAAGCTGTTTGTTATTGTCTAAAATATAGTTCAGCTAACTTACCGGCAATTAATAATACAATAATAATAATAATACATTTTATTTGAAAGCGCCTTTCAAAACACTCAAGGTCGCTGTACACTTAAAAGCAACATAAAAGCAAGAAGTTTACAGAATCATAAAAGCATAAGACATAAATAAAATAGGAGAGTGGAAAGGTTATGTGGGATAAGCTATTTTGAACAAGTGGGTTACACTGTTAACAAAAGCACGTGGGAAGGATACAATGTAACAAAAGCCCAAAGTTGGCATTGGTGTCATCTAATTTAGTGGTTGCAAGGATCACATAACGCAATACAAAACTCCATAACCTCACGGGGAGAATCATGTCACTGCAATGTGCCATAGGGAAATACTTCCCAGCATATACTTTCACAGGGCTCTTACCAACAGATATTACTTATCAAACCAGGAACGGGGGAAAGTTTCACACCTTTTAACATTAGGATACAATGTGTCCGATTTCTGTCTCAAATGCTTCTTTTTGCTCTTACAGCTATTTAATCACCTATAGACATACAAAGTGTAAATGGGTAGTAAGATCTGTGTCTTTATGTAAAGGCATCACTTATCTCTTGTTGCCACAATTTTATGTTAATGATAGACACAGTTTAAAAGAAAATGCTTGAAGAGCATGATTATGACTAATGTTTGGTTCCAGGATTCGTTTGTTTAATTATACTCCATGTAAATGTAAAGTCTCCTGTTTTATAATATCTGTTTTGGGGTTTTGTTTGTTTGCATCCAATTTAGTTTTGTCTCGTCTGACTGTTGTGACAGCAAGGGAACAGAAATATAAAAGCGATCTGAGTCAATCGTCCTTTTCTTAGAGCAGGGTAGACCTTCCTCTGGACATGGCTGCATCCACTATAATAAGGACACACAACACATTGCGAATTTGGCACAAGGAAGGTGTAATGCCAAGAGAAATGCAACGACAGCGGCTACAGAGAGACAGAGAGTGATACAAGGTGCCAGACAGTCTGGAACCAACACTGTGCGGAGTGGATGCTTTGTGTCAAGACAGCCAAGAAGCCGAGGGTGAGAAAGTATGTGTGAATGTGCATCGGCCATGTGTCTGTGCAAGCATTATATGCTTATATACACGCTTTGTTTGCCATCTGCATGTCTGGATTAGATGGTCGTGACGTAGCCATCACTTTTAGAGGTCTCACCTGGCAGCAAAATGTAGCACCAGGAGAGGAGATGGAGCAGGGCGGCAATCGGAACAAGCGTTGGTGCGTTTTTGTGGTTAACAAAGGGGCAAGTGATTCACTGCAGTCAGCTGGTTGCGGGCTAGCATGAAGACAGCGAGGCTAGGAGTCAGTATTCGTTATGGAGGTGTTAAATTCCAAAGGCATGAAAATAGAGCTTCTACTTGGTACCACTGCTCGGAATTTGGGAGGTGGTGAGGTGTTTATTGTAGGCTAAACTTTTCCTCCTGACTAGAATTGTGTTTATCGGAAGTAGACTTGCCAGCAGGGTTATGACGCAAAGATTCCTTATTTTGAAAAATGGATCTGCTTTATCACATTTCCCTGCTGAGGCAGGATGTTCATCAGGCCTTTGGGCAAGTGGCTGTTTTTTTCCTTTTCCTCCACCACTTGAAGCCATAAAGAGAGATATAGCAGGGAGGATTAAAAGAATCAGATTCTCCAGTACTAATTCAAATGAGAATTAGTACTGGAGGTGGAAAGAGAAATGGAGAGCGCGAAACGGCAGACGTGGAAAGCGCTGAAGCTTTTCAAACCCAGTGTCTTTATTGCTCCGTCACATTGCCCTTATTGTCAAGATATGACTAATTAGCTATACTTAGAGCAGTTTGGATCAAAAAGCTTCACTTGAAATTAGACACGGATTACCAAAAAGATTCATCATGGTGGGAATTAGCACTGACACATCAAACACATCCACCAAGTTTCCAATCATTTCCTCATATGACAACATACAAGTGGTGTAGCAGTTAAAGGGTATTAGGGTTTCAACTATTGATCATTTTTCTGCAGAAAGAATGATCTCGGTCTTTTCATAAGTCGCCATGATTGCAGAGTTTCTGCCCTGGTGTTATTAGCTCAGGTCCGCTTGGGCTAAAACAGCTTGAAAAACCCACAAAGACACTTTAAAAAGGACAAAACAACAAATTAAATGTTAGAGAGCTGATATCTGTCCACTTATCTTTACTAATTAGTGACTATAACAGGCTAGAAGGTTTTTGGAACAGCGTTTACTGCTTCTTATTGCTCTCTCGCTCTTATATATAAACACTAGGGGTGCAACGATACTCATATCAATATTGAACCGTTCGATACAGTGCTTTCGGTTCGGTACGCATATGTATCGAACAATACAACATTTTTAAATTTATTTTAATTATTTATTTTATCAACTTTCCTTCTGACGATGCTGTCTGTGTTGAGCGCTCAGTGGATCTGCGCTCGACAGTGCAGCCTAGGTGGAGTAGTCGAACGCAGATTCACTGAGTGCAGGGCAAGCTAGCGAGACAGAAGTTAAGCTCTCCTTGCAACATGGCAAATTGAACCTCCCCCACCCTCATTCAGATCTGGCATTTGGAACGATTTTGGTTTTCATGTGACGTATGACCCTGAAGGTAAGCGAGTCATGGACAACAGTAAAACAGTATGTTGGATGTGCCACGCAATGCTCAATTACATGGGTGGGAACTAGTGTGTTAGCGCAGTTAGCTCGTTAGCGCAGTTAGCTTGTTAATGTGTTGGCCGTCCAGCCCCGCACAGGCGATCCGCGGTAGCTCGTTAACGGAGATTTGCCGTGTTGTGGCGTTAACGTCATTTCAGATTAACGCTGACAGCACTAGTGGGAACACAATGAATATGACTGCACATTTACTCCAACATCATCCTAGTGCAAAGACAAGTGGAAGCAGACAAAAACAACAAGCACGCATGCTACAAACTTTACCCGAGTCATTTAGACAGCCGTTAGCACATGATTCTCCTTATGGGGACCTGATATGTTTAATATGCTGCTGAGAATATAGCCCAGAAGAAGCGTATAGTATAGCTTTTATTTTGGAAAGAGACATTTCTCTGTAATAAACTCTCTTTTCCAAAGATGAGTGATTTCTCCATCAGATTTATTTTTTTTATTTTGTTGTTTCAGCAACATTAAATTTAAAACTGTACGTTTGAGTTAAAATATATATTTATAATTTTAATAAATGACAAATTAAAAAGGCATGAACATTTTTTTTGTATCGAAGAAATATTGAACCGTGACACCAAAGTATCGAACTGAACCGAACCGTGAATTTTGTGTATCGTTGCACCCCTAATAAACACCTTGACCTCTTTCTCTGTCTCACTTGTCACCCACGGTGAGTGCAGAGATGCACCTAAACCAAAGCTCCGTTGTTCCATGTGTGGCTCACAATTAGCGTTACAGAAGGGTACTGGTGCTAAATTAAATAAAGTTTACTTACTTACTTACTAAATTAATTGAGGGCAATGTTAAAATGCCCCGCTGCCAGTCAAACTGCTGGTGGAGACGCTGCTCGGGTCATATTTTTTTAAAATTTGGCCAAGTGCATACAAAAGTAATGATATTTTCACTCACTTCAGTATATCAGTTTATTCTAATTAATATTTAATCATTAGCAGAGTGCCCACATTTTACAACTCTGTCTGCACTATAAAAACAGAGATTAATTGCTCCTTCCATAATTATTCTTCTACCCTATTGCAATCTGGAAATATTAAATATTTAGCTATTAATGTTTCTCCTAAGGTTGCATAATTAAATAAACTAAACTACATTGCACTTTTAAAGAAAATGGAAGACGATCTGGCTAGATGGAAGTCTCTATATTATTCATGGGAATCTTCGCTTCAATAAAAAACGCTGGTCTAAGGAGCTTGGAAAGAAAGACGTGTGGACTTCTTTAAGTTTCTGGAAGACCTTTCACCTCTCATCCAACAAGCTTCTTCAGGTCTAAGAGCAATTGGTGGAGAGTCCTATTGGGAGTGTCTCAAAGGCTACGTCCACACTAGCCCGGATAGATTTGAAAACGGCGTCCACACTAGCATTTTCAGTCGTTTTCACAGAGTAGTGCGTCCACATTGAAATGGCCGAAAATGCTTACGCTCCAGTGAAACGCAAGAAGATTCAGCCTGCCTCATTTCTGTCTGCTGTTTATTTACTTTCCGGCTCTTTGAAACGTCGCAGCAAAATGTCGAGGAAAAGCACCGAGTTTTTTAAATGGACTGACAATGAGGTGGAGTTGTTGCTGCGAGTAACACAAAAGTACAAAGTGCAAGAAGTGAGTGAGAATTAAAGAATTTGAAGAAAAGCTATGTGAAGCATGTACAGCCTGATTAATCTTTAATAGGGCTGTCAAAGCAAACAAAACAACTGCTGTATAATGCCCTCCGCTATCTTTGTTTAATTGGTCACATGACTGCATCACATGACTAAAATGTGTCATCATTTTCGAAAGTCTCAGTTTTCGCTGTCCACACTGCGACGCAAAAGCACCGTCTTCAAATGTATTCGTTTTCCAGAGCGTTTTCAAAACGCTGCGTTACCTTCAGGTAAAACACCGTCACAGTGTGGATGGGAAGCCGATGCGTTTTCAAATAAAAGGCGTTAAGGCGTCTGGGAAGGGATCTTGAATCTGGATTATAGACGGCAGACGGTTGGTGTCATAAGCCCCGCCCTCTGTTCAAAGATGGTCGCTCACAGTGGACATAGATGGCTTCTTTCACTCCTCTTTCAAACCATCTGTCTTCTCTGTCCAAAATGTGAATATTGGCATCCTTGAAAGAGTGACCTTTGACCTTTAGATGCAGATGTACAGCCGAGTCTTGGCTGGGTCTCAAAAGCACTGGGATGTCGTGATTGGAGAAGACTCTCCTGAGTTTCTCTGAGGGGCTGATTGACCCTCTGGGCGTATTAGTGGGTTTGTTCTCTGACATGCACTGGCAAGTATGGGATCTTTGGGACTCCCCCCATGACTGCTGTAAGTACACAGTCTTCATCTTAAAGTGCCCATAATGACATTGAGTTTAAAGCTTTTCCATTCTGCAATCTGATCCCACTGACAATATGTGCATTTGTGGTCGGAGGCATGTGTAAGAATGATTTTACTGCAGGCCACAAATAAAGTTATCTTAATTCACTCGGGGAAAAAAAATCTTTTATTAGCCGAGCGAGCAGTTGGTCGATTTTTAAAGGCTGAAGCTTGTTTTTTTTATGTGTCAAGGTAAAACGCTCTTAGTCCTGGTTTGGCTATGATCTGAACTCTTGTACTCGTACACTTTGGATGCTCTGGCTCACTGAAAACACAAATACATCCTCAGCTGTGTGAGGCACTTTCCACCCTCCTGCATCATGAGAGTACTCTGACAGTAAAGCATAAGAGCACAGATAAAGGGACACATATGAAGACTGTACCAAATGTAAAGTCTAATTAATTAGATACAGTGTTTCCTCAAAGGAAAGCTAACAACTGTTTCTCTGTCCTTTCAATATTTTATTCAGGCTGGAAGAAATCGGGAAGAAACAAGATTCCATTCAGGTTTTCCCCCCTCATCACTCTTAAGTCACTTTCACATATGTTGGAAAAACCAAATTGGAACATTATTATTGGAACAGTCGTCCTTGCTCGTATGCAGCACACATGTGCTATTCTCACACAGCTGCAAATCGGCACAACAGGACACCACACGGACTTTGTGCTAAGGAGTCGGCTGATCATAAACCTTTTAATGCTTTAGAATTGATCTATAAGTTAACTGCATAAACCCTTTCACATCTTTTCCTTTCTCCCGCCTCCTTCTCCTCTCCTGACCTTTTTCCAATCTAAGGGTAAACGCTGTGGTTTCAATTAACTGCTGGGAAAATGTTTCATCATCTCAGCGGCTGCCACACTCACAGGCTCTTTAATGAAAAGGGTCTTTTCACAATTCTTAATCACTTTTGTTACAACTCCCCTCCCCAGTAACTTTGGACTTCTCTAATGACGGAATAAATAACTCCGACCTTCAGTCATGCTGACTTTTATATAACATTATTTTACACAGCAGCTATTTCTAATCCCTGAACTCTTCCAGTGCTCCCAGTACATAAAGTTGTAGTCAAATGACACCAATGCTGGAACTACAGCCTTGGACTTTTGCAGTGGGCAAACTTCCTACAGGTATTACACAACTTTTCACTTTTGTTTTCAAGAAACTAAATCATTCAACCTTATAAAAGGTCACAAACTGGATTTTTTGTTAAATTATTGTTTTAATGTGAGACAGTTTTAGTTTTTATCCTGTCAGCCCTGGTGGTGTTTAACAGGCTTTAGATGCTACTGAAAAACTACAGACCCTTGTAGTATCTGTGCGCACAGATCAGAGGGCTGTTTTTCAGAGATTCAAATTATCATTGGACTGTGATAGCTTATTGATCCATAATCTGAAAAATAACCTGTTCCCACACAGGCTAGGTCTGTCGCTACCCGATCCGTACCGGTAACCCGATCGGTACCCCGCATGCGCAAATCTTACGTCACTTCCTCTCTTTGCCAACATTGCGACATTCAATATATTTGAATGACACGGTTAGCGCCCAGTTAGCTCCTAGCATTTCTCAACAGCTCTGCCTCCTTTTCGACTGCCCGGGACATTTAAACAATGGATAGTCCGTATACAAACAAATTTATGCTTTTCTCCTCAACAGAGAGCGTCCCCCGATTGAACAACAGCGCCGTAAAATAAGAAGAATGGCGCCTAATTACAGACTTAATAATATTGATTTAGCAATGTGTCACGTGAGGATTCATCAGCCAGATTAAGTGTTTACTGACAATTGACAGTGATAGCGGACATCATCATCACTATTCCAACAATCCTCTCCACACAGACAAGCATAAACACACTCGACTATCACTAAATCAAATTTAACACACGTTTGTAATGACGCCAATTCAGTTTACAACAGGGTTCATTCGCTCGGTCAGCAGGTGGCAGTATCCTCGTACACTGGAGAGTAAACTGCCATTAAACGAACAGAAGAAGAAGAAAACATCTGCACATGCGCGGTACGGATCGGGCAGACCCGATTTGTACGGTCCGACTTTGCACATGCGCAGTAAGGATCGGGGAGTCTTTTTATTTTTTGTTTTTGTCTACATTGTACTGAAATGCTTCATTATTGCAAACATTTTAAGATATACTTATTATTCTTAACATCTTAACCGATACTCTGACCCATAACTATCGTAAAACGCTACGACCGGAACTAGATACCTTTCGCGCATGCGGGGTACCGATCGGGTTTCCGGTACAGATCGGGTAGCGACACTGTCTACACCGCAGTGTTGCCAACTTAGCGACTTTGTCGCTATATTTAGCGAGTTTTCAGACCCCCTTAGCGACTTTTTTTTTCTAAAAAGCGACTAGCGACAAATCTGGCGACTTTTTCTGGTGTTATTGGAGACTTATTTATGACGACTTTTTGACGTGAAAGAGCGTGTTGCTCTTACTCTCAACAAGCAGCGGTGCTGCCGTGGGCACCTCACCCGTGCTAAAACACTCACGGGCGGAGGATAGTCCTCTCCCAGCTGCAGGAGATGTTCACGTCTATGCGTCCAAACTGCAAATGAATCGCGCATGAGCGAAGCCGCTGCTCCCGCACTGACTGTAACGCAGTCAATTCTTCTTTTACTGTTATGCTGTTTTGTGGATCACAAGGTTTAAAACTACTTATAAACACACACTCTCACACACAAAGTAACTCCACCAGAGTGCCTATTTCGGGTCACTTTTGCCGGTCGAAGCCCAGATAAAGGAGCAGGGTTGGAATTGTGACATTAAAAAACAATAATTGCTAAAATAAATTTAATTTGTAGTTCTAAATAAATTCTAAATGCATTTAGGACGTTTTTTGCTCACTTGATGTGTCTTCCACAGCGTAGGTTACAATTATATTAGCATGACCAATTATGCAAATTAGGTGATGACGTCATTTAGCAACTTCTAGCGACTTTTAGGACAGCCAATAGCGATTTTCCTTACTGAGGAGTTGGCAACACTACTACACCGTACGTTATCATGGTAATATACCCTGGTAAGAAGTGAACCGTCTTCATAATAATCCTAAAGTTACATAGTTAAGCTCAAATCCTGCTTCGTAGCTCAGGTCTCTGTTATATCGGTCATCTGCTTTCACAGAACAATTTTGGAAAAACCTGATGTACTCTGACTGCCCAGCAACAACTTAGCAGACACACAAAGTACAGCATTTAACTGCTATTAGTCAGTGTGGGGCATGTTGTGTTACTTATTCACATCTGAAGCTTTTAGTATCTTTTAAAAGTTGGCTCAAAACACGCATCAGACAGCCCTCTAATCACAACCGCTGTCAGAATAAAATGCCCACAGAGCCCTTGCTCTCTTGTCTCCTCTTTTCTTCTTTTTCCAGCATACGCACACACGCACACATCCACACATAAACAAGATTAATCATTGCCCAGGTCCAGCATGCTCCCTGCATTGACCTCTCCCTGCCTGACATCAGATCAGGACTGGGATACACATGTAATCTCCCATATCTCCCTCAGCCTTGGGAGCTGCTCTCGCTCCCTCATTGCAAACGCCCCCCAGGTGACCAGCGGATGTGATGGTGGAGGAGGAGGTGGGTAGTGGTGTATGTGCCCCAATCACACAAATCCACATTTTCACAGAAAAAACAAACAAGGCACCCAGAGGACTTTTACAGTCTTTCAGCAGCAAGCGCGTCCATCCCCGATGTTTCCCAGTGAAGAAAAAGTGATAAATGTGCTTTAAAAGACATTGTGGGTTTTGCTCTGGTGATTAAGCTTATTATCCATGCATCTCACTGTTGTTATTCGGCTGTGTGTTGAGCTAATAAATGTCAAATATGATTTGTCTGTCTGCGAGCAAGAAAATGCCGGGGCCGCTCTCTACAACACGAACACATACACTCATCTCAACTGTGCATGACATTTAGGCCTATAACGATAATTGCTTTCTCTGGAGTCTAAACTCTGACGGGAGTTGTTTCCACACTGTGTAATGCAATCGCAGCACCAGCCGAGCTGCTATAGATCCTCAGCTGCAGTGTGGCAGCTTGGCTTTTACCCATGAAAACCCAGCCAGTGGAAAATATTAATTATTATCCTTGTAGCTCATCTACTTTCCTTTACTTTAGGAGCGATTTAAAAAAGGCAAAATCTGCTTAACTTGGAAAAGCACAGCAATTAATTGTGATCTAGTTTAATGAGGGCCCACTTTGACGTGTTAATGTGGCTAATTAACAGTCAATCAGGAAGTGATATGGACTTTGAGTGCCTGCCACTAGACATTAGCCACATTTCTATCCAAAGTACCCAAAGCTTCTACTTACAAAAACTTTTTAATGTAACTAAAAGGTGCCTTGAGAACAACGGTTGTCTGCATTTTCACTGTTCAAGCATCGGAGTACATTAGATAAAGTAATCTGCTGATGTTGTGACAGGTAAGTCTGAGCAGCGAGACGGCACTCTGGAGGATACAACCACTTTGGCAGAGGAAACTTGCCAAAGATACACACAACCGTGGTGAATTTTTGCAAGCTTTTTACCAGAATTGTCTGTGAGGTGGCAGAGATAGACGGGGTGAAATGTCAGCCAATCGGCACAGCAAGCCCCGCACCCAAAGTTGCTGAACTCTGAGAAAGTAGAGCTGCAGAGCGGTGACTTTCAAGGGAATAAATCAATTTCCACAAACTTTATTTTAGATGCTGCTCCCTCCAAAGGTTCCTGCAGTAAGTTAAGTGGTTGGTAATGAAGGTGCTGATGTGTTAATACTACACAGGGGTGTTTAACAAGAGCGTGCGAATTCCACAGACACCACGGACACTTTACTGCAGAGTAATGTACTGACATACACATGAGCAAATATACATCTTTCTCCTAACTCGATGAGGTTTGTACTGCAGGCTAATTTGCATTTATGACAGTCAACTGCCTGTTACTGCCAAATACCAACAGCAGAGAGGCTATGCCTGCACACACACACACACACACACACACACACACACACACACACACACACACACACACACACACACACACACACACACACACACACACAATCTACTGCATGAACCACATGCCAAATCTGGGAATGATGCCCCCTGCAATGTTACCTAACATCATGTCTGTTTGTACAATGCATTAGACAACAAACTGTCAGTCTGTCCCAGGGCAGCTGTGGCTACAACTGTAGCTGCCTTCACCAGTGTGTGAAGACATCTCATACTCAAGCTTTGTGTGTTGCTGACAAACATTTTCTGCAATACTCCAGGGTGGAAACAATGTGGCTTCTAGTTATTATGTGAAAAGAAATCCTTTAGGTAAGGGTAGGGTCGACTTTCCTAATCTTTTGAACGTAGTCAACCTAAATCAGGAAGTTATGATATGCCGGCTTGTTACTTTTCCACTGTGTAAATACTTGGCAACTGTATTAGCAGAAAGTTTGCTGTAAACAATGTGGCTTATCATGAATGATTAACATGATTAACGTTGCAGGGAGATGGTCAGCACCTCAGCAGTTGCTAATTAAGTCATTATATCGTGATGGCACAAACAATAAAAGCTTTAAAAAAAAACCTTTGAAAACTGAAACGTTCAAGAGGACCTAAGTGTTTTTGTTTTTTTAAAACCAGAATCAGAAAAAACTCTGGGAAGTTACTGGTCAGAGCCAAGATTTTTTTTAATCAAATTACCTGGCAGAGCTGCTACACCTGTGTGTTTAAATTGGTGAGCTTTAGACTTCACTCACACAAGACTTGACACTGGTTGGTGACTTCCTGAACCCCAGTTTCACACAAGAGACTGAAACCACTTGCCAAACTAGTCCTGGAATGCAACCAGCAGTTGCCAGGGGATCACAGTGTGGTCTGTAGGCTTGTTGACTGATGCTTTAGCAATCAGTTTCAGAGCAACTGCCACCACCTACAACTGGATAGGGAATACACGTTTCCTTCATGACCTGTGGTTGCCAGATGATCAGTAATGCGCCATTTCTATGAGGTACTCATCAACTTTGGTTCCTAGGTGGAAGCACCTGGTACTTTTTTAGCATCCTACGTTTGCTCAGTTGAGCTGAAAATATGACGTCAACAGACTGTATTCCACTGATTGGCCAAGGTATGACGCCACTGGATGAGTCATGAGCGACACCTTCGCAAGAATCAAAGTAGCGGTGGGCGATATAAACGATATAAATTTGGCCAACGATAGAGATTTTGACTATATCGCTCTATCGCGATAGCGCATGTTCATGACATCATCAAGCGGCGCCTGTTCTGGTCGAAAGCATCGCAGCGGCTACAACCATTATCATCTGCAAATTATGGCGGGCAACAGTCATAGCAAAGAGATGAAGCACTTTTGAAATATGGGGAAAGCCAAAAACTGCGCTTCCTCCACTTCCGTAACATTGATTCATTAATGCTGAATTCTCTCGCAGCTGCTCTATTCCCATGTTGTTGCAGTATATTAATAACTAACCTCGTATTGTGGATGAATAATTTCAATTGTTCTCCTGACTGAAGTTTGGCCCGTGTACAGCATCCTGCTATGCGATTGCATTTGTCCCTGACCACCAGAATCCCTCACGTTAACGTTTATCGAGTGGAGAAAAAGTTGACGTTCATCCTCCAGCTTCACTGTGCTAATGTTATGCTAACATAGCTGTGTCGCTAGCAATCACGTAGCACAACATTATATACCAGGTAATCCAACTTCAGTAACCCTACAAACACCACTGCTGTTTAGTTTTCTGTCTTCATTTATGTTGAAAGTGGTAGCAGAGCTGTACGTTTTAATTAGTTTCATAAATCTCTCAGTCAGAACATGGTATGTCATGTTTAGGTGAAAACTAGCGAGTTAACTTCCTGTTAACTTGTAACTCCGTTAAATTTAATACATTCTGTTTTCATGGATGCCTGGATGTTAAACTTAATTGTTACACCTGGTAAAGCAGCAACACTGATGATTTAATTAAAGATGAAAGAATTTAGACCGTTTTTAACTCTTAGTGTTCGTTTGACTTTGGGACCTGAAGTGGACGGAGTTTTGGACCCAGATTACTCCGCGAAGCTCCTCACTGCGGCAGCCGTAATGCTATGACAATCCATCAAGCAGTGCGGCTTACCAAAGTTGTACTAAAACATTTTTTTAACAGATTTCTGCAGCCAAAATCGGTTCGAGGTCAGTAAGCACAACCAGAATTCATACATAAGGCACTTTCTCGATTTTTGAGAAAATTAAAGGATTTTAAGTGTGCCTTATAGTGTGGAAAATACGTTAGACAGAAGAAAAGAATATATTGTTACCGCACATGCTTCAAATTATATCGCGATATGGATTTTAGGCCATATCGCCCATCCCTAAATCAAACCCACCATTTTTGCAACCCGGCAACAAATGAAATGGTTAGACACACACCTGCACCGTGGTCCAACAACAAGGTGCATCCATCACCTTACCATCACCTCATGTTGTGTCACACACAAATGACATCGTGAGACTTGAGCCACGTTGCTATAACAACAGCACCCATACTGAACATACATGATGTAAAAGAAGATGCTGTCCATCCACTCCTAAGGTGCACTGTCAGAAACAACTTTGAGCACAGAGCAATTCAACATATTTAACAAAAGATGATTTTCAGCCTCCGTATACAGTCAGAGGCTGTTTATTGCCTGTTGTGCCTCAGTGCATTGTCACAGCGTTTAACAAAAAAAAGGGCTTACAGAATTGAAGCTCTCACAAGCTGCAAACAATCAACCGTCCCACTGGAGGCACAAAACCATCAAACAAAGCTAGCTCAACAACCAGCTAGCCAAGAGCCTCTTTCTCACTCAAAGGCCTCCCACGCTCTTGTTGACCACCACGGAAACGACTTGCCCCCACCCAACCCAACCACTCACTCACTAGATGAGATGTTCTATATAGATTTAGCGTTAAAATGTTTTGCTCACAAAGGCCTACCTTTTGATGGCTCTGTGCGCTTAGGCAGATCCAATGTGTCGTAGCTTTTGTCATTCTCACCGTTTTTTCTGCCTGGAGGAGAGGAAGGAAACGAGGACGTCAGTGTCAGACAACTGGATGTTGAAAAGAGACCCCAGGGTTATGCTGAGGATGATGTCAAAATCTTTGGACCGTAGGGGCGGAAAATGCATCTCAAACAACAAATAACGCACAAGTGTTTAAATGTACACACAGTACAGAGATGTACAAACACTCCCTGCAAGCTAAACTGCTTCCCTTCAGGAAATCATTTACATCCAGGTTTTTTTTGAACAAATAAAGTTAGTGTTAGTTGTCTCCTCCAAATAGTTATATATGATTTATTTAAAGAAAAGTTTATAAAAAATATTCTAAATGTAAGTCAATGGAAAATCTTATTTCTATATTTCAAGCTTGGCCTTTTATAAAGTGTTTCACATTTCATAAGTCAAGAAAAAGTGACATCATGGCTTCATCCAAGCGTGAAAGGTCACATGACTTTTACTACACATGGAAAAAGCTCGGCCAGCTTTGACTCCAGTGAAATGTAAATGCAGTTGACACGCGGTCTCTGCATGCTCCTCGCACACAGGCTAAGAGAGCGATGTCTGCAGGATTGTAAACAGTGAAAATGCTCGATTTGTATGAAAAAATGACATGAAGCCAGGCGTCAGAGTCACAGAAACCCATGTCTGAATGAGGCTTTAGTGTTGCACAACAAGATGCTGGTAAGATGGGGAGCTAGTAGCCATGGTGTCAGAATTTTCCCTCGCTGCCACCACAGCAAACAAAGAAGCAGCACTGCTGTCTGAAAGCATCAAAAAAAAGTCTGCAAGACCCAAAAAGCCCAAACATTCAAATCCGTAAAGAATCATTTACCTCTATATTTTTTGCACACTTAAATATTCCAAATAATAGAAAACTGTAGCGCAGCTTTAATCAAGTATGTTTCAGCTTTAATTATTGACATCCTCAGAAGTTTCAAATCACATACGATCAAACAAATGCATAAAAAAACTCAGTGTGCAGCAGAGCTTGACATTTACGCTTAAGTGTACTAGAAAGGGGTGAAGAGCTCCAGTTGGATACTGTTAGCGGCGTTCTTCAAAGCTGTCAGGATTCATTTTATCTGGAGTCTAAAAGAATTCACCAAAGTTCAATTTGGGGATAGATGTGCAAATTTCCCTTTCAGCATCTCTGGTTCGCTGGATTAGTCAAGCTCCACTTAAGAACACTACAAAGACAGATTTGTTGTTGACTTACCGGTTTTAGCACTCGTTTTACCTTTCACCTTTCTTAGAGGACTGACAAAAAACCCAACCAACTATTTCTAACAAACGGAGGAGTTTGGGACAGGTGGAAGTTTATAATGCTCAGAGCTACGGTCGGTAGGTATGGTAAGGGAATGTGTGTGGAATGAATGAAATCCCCGATTTTCTTAAGTCCTTGGAACTTTCTCAGGTTTCTGGAGGACACCCAAAACTACTTCTAACTATATTCTACAGCCAGGGGGAAAGAACGAGGAGGTGGAGGTGGAGGAGGAGGAAGAGGTGGGGGAAGGCAGGGGGAGGATGGAGACGAGGAGAGAGCTAAAATGAGAAAGGTTGAAGAGGGGGGCACTCACCTTGATTAAACCATTCCTCTATAGTTAGCCAAGGAAGCAGCAGCAATGCCAAAAAACAAAGCGGGGAGAAGAGAGAAGAGCCATGGTGAAATAGGAGTGTGCTGTGTGTGTGTGTGTCACGAGGCTGTGTAATACATGAGAACAGTTTTTATCAGAAAAAGGAGTCATCTGTTACTGAATAGGAAAGGTGAAAGAGTAAAGAAAACTGAAAAATAGGCTAAATAAAGAGAGAAAGACTAAAGAAAGGAAACGGTGCTTTGTATAGATAGCAAGCCATTAGCAGTTCATAGATGGTCTCTGGGACCCATGGGGATAGATTTTAAGGTGTAAAGTAAAAGACAGAGAAAAGTGTCAGATATAAAGAAAAATGAGAAAGGAGTTTTTAGATAAGTTAGCAAGCAAGAAAGAGAGGAAAGAATAAAAAAGAGGAAAAGACTTTAAAAAACATTAAGTATCAGCTTTAAGAAGGCAGGTGAAATACACATAAAACAGCAGAGACTGCAGCAGCATTTGCGGTCCTAAATTAAAATCACTGCGTGGGAGAAAAGCACTCAAAGAGATTGAAGTAAGAGCCAACAATCAGGCTGTCTATTAGCCAAAACAAAGCACGAGTGCGTGCTGATTATCATGTCATATTTTAAAACAAATGCAACACTAAACGGAAGAAGAGGCCAAACTTACTGCTGCACAGTCTGAAGGCTGTACAGCAGCTAAACGCGTCCCATCATTCACTTCACACGTCGGAAAGCATCCGAGCGGTTAACTGGCTTCTTTATTAATCTCTGTACACGTTAAGCATTGTGTTGTCCTGAACCCTAAACTAATGTGGTTCTCCAAAGAGCCATTAGAAGTCAGGGGTCACTGGCTGGTAGTCACATCTCATTGGCTGACTGATTAATGGCGGCCATTACTGTTGTACAGCTGGGCGATAACGGCATCGTTTAGATAACAGTCACAGGAGAACGCTGATTAAGACCTCTGAAGCAACGCATGCATTAAGAGCTGTTGTGTCGCTGTGAGTAACTCCTTTATTTGCACACGTTTGTACTGAGAGTTAGATCATCCATGCATCTGGTTACATTTTGGTTACAGTGTTTTCATCTCCTCTGTTCATCCTCCCTCTCACCTTTGGCCTTCTTGCCTCCGAAGCAGCCAGCATCATCTTTCTTCTTCCTTTGTGGTCCCGCTGAACCAGGGGCTTGTAGCGCCGACGGGTCCTGGTACTTTTCGGCCCCCGGCACCTCTTTGTGTACGTGGTAGGACAGATTCCTCATAATACAAACACAATTCTCCACAGACTGTGAAACAAAGACAGGAAAAAAACCTGCTATTAGACTGAGCTCATTCTGAATCCATGATCGTGGATGACCCGGATGTTGTCTCACCTTGTTGTCCATGTCCTTCTTCCCTACAGCTGACTGAAGAGCGTGCAGCAAAGCGTCCACCAATCCCTCACATTCCCTCAGTCTGCGCCGAGCCTCTGCCCCGTCTGAGCTCACATTTCTACAGAAACAAAGTAACACACATCAAGCTTAGATGAAGATTTGCCTGAGGAACTGAACCAAAATTTGACCAATAGGGTTTTTTTAATAGTTTGTGCTAAAACTAATTATAAAATTATCCATTTCAAAATATGACCCGTCTCCAGAAACCCATCTCATTGACTCTGGCTGGCATCCAGAGTGAAATACCAATAAAGCAGTAAGGATACTAAATCACAGGACAATTATCCACTGAGAGCCTGCTCTAATTATAAACAGTACTCCTATAACTACTATTTATACTTTCACAAAAATTAGGAAAGGGAAGAGGAAAAGCACCAAAGGCAGTGAAAGTGTTTTTAATAGTCCCAAAGAAGTGAATATAACAAGCATACAGAGAGGATGACAATTACAGCCAGATGTCTTACTGTTCAATAAAAGTGCCATGTAAACCCATATCAGTCTTCCCCAGCCGTGTGATTTTTAGAGTTTCCATGCGACCCACGGCCTCCATCCTCTCTGTCTGCCTCAGATGTACAATGCAATAAAGCTAGACAGCTTTAGGAATAATCTTTAAAAAAAATTATTAACATAAATTTCTTTTTTTTGGTACGGGGGGGGCATCACCCAGCGCCTTGAGCACAGCTCCTACAAGCACGGCTGCAGAGCTGGTGCAGTCTTCGTGTGCCTGTCTGACTGTGAAAGGGAAAGGATTTAAAGAGGGTTAAGGGATAGCAGGGACTCCCCCAGCTCCTCACCGGGGACTTCATTTATGAGGGCTTCCAACTCACATAATCCCATTAGCTGACCCCCAGTTAGGCCTTTGGAAGAGTGGCAGCATTGCCGAGGTAAGCAGAACTGCGCCTCTTTTTTGTGCCGTGGGCACTGAAACATGTATGAGGTCTACCGCTGCTACAGTGCTGAACGGTTCACTTTAAACTGCAAACACAGTCGAGCCATTTGGGGTTTCTGCTTTTTCTCTCTTGTATTTTGTTAATCATTTACCTGCGTTCAACGAATTTAGTGCACTCAGGTCTCCGTGTAATCTAGTGCTCCCCTTAGCTGGCAGTTATGGTCTTTGTCTGTCTACCCAGACTCCTTCTTGCCTTGTTTTATGTTTCTTCCATCAGTCTTTGCAATGTGCTGCAACTAGGGCTGCACGATTTTGCATAAAATGAGAATCACAATTTTTTGCTTAGAATTGAGATCACGATTCTCTCACGATTTTCTTTTCCAGTATAAATATTTATTGCACTTATTAACTGCACATCAACTTCGTAACAGTTGAGACTGAACATAAAAACAATAAATAAACATAAAAACAACAAATGTCTCACGTTTTGTCGTTGCAGCAAAATGTTGCACTGCTTGAAATTGCGTCTCCACCGTTGCTCGACGCTGCGTGTATAGAGCAGGTAGTGCAACAATAGAAAAATAGTTGCAGGACGGCACTGTGTAGCGTTTGTCTAGGGTGTTGATCATTTTCCTAAATCCCTCGTTTTGCACAGTGTTGATGGAGCCATATCTTTGGTCAGGTGATGAGTAATAGCCTCCGTAATTTCTTTGTGCCTGCGGGAGTTCGACGGGTATAGGGAAGCGCTGTATAAGGTTCCCGTTATTGATGTTTGGGTGGTTGACCGGGACGGATTTTCTCCTGTCACTTTCTCGTCATCCCTGACGTGCTCTCCGTTGTTTTTTCCCTGCCAATTTTAGCAGCCAGCTGCTGTATCACGTGGTATAAGGCTCCGCCCTCGTCATTTGTTGAGCAGGAAGAGTGAGCGCTTGTTTTCATGCAGATTACGTCCCGGATCAAAATGCGGTACAATCGTCGTCGTCTTTTTTTTTTTTTTTTTAAAATCGTTGTCATTTGGAAATGAGATCGCACATAAGTATGAATCGAGATCGTGATTTTCTAACGATTAATCGTGCAGCCCTAGCTGCAACAAGCACATTTTAAATAAAGATTGGCTTTAGTTTGCAGGTGTCCTGCGTTTGGGTCTTTCTTTGAACTGAGCATCAGGAGATGTTTCTCTGCTCAAAAATGATTAATTTACAAGTGAAAACACCCATGCACTTTAATCCCTGGCATGTTTTTGATGTGTGTATTTAGGTAAAGCTACCATTTGTCTACTGAATCACCCTGCAGTGTACAAACTGTTAGCTAATCCCTGGTTGGAGACAGTGCAGAAAGGATCGACAATCTCTACTTAACCCCATTCGTCTCCAGGTATTAAAAAAAGGTGTCATTTCCCCTGTACACAAATCTAGTGGCGCGCTCACCTTGGATTTATTTGACAGAAGTGAATTTGGGGGCAGACAGACACGAGGATTTATTGTCAGCTGTTTCATTTCCAGCAGTCTTTGAGGGAACAGTTGTCCTGTTGGAGGTTTATAGATGGTACATCTGTCAGTGGAGACAGTGAAGAAAGCTGCTGTTGTCTCTTTATGGACAGGTCATGTGGCGCTGTGCTATTTATGGTCTATATGTACTAGTGATTATCGAGCTGTCCTGCCTTTTACAAACTGTTACTGCTTTACCAAAACTTTCTTTTTATGTGGGAACCACAGAAATGTGTTAGGCCAGGTTTGACTGCCTGCCGTTGGCATTTACTCACTCATATCTGTATATCTGGAAAACTGACATGCATTGCTTTAACAACTAGCACCTGTATCCATGAATACGCCCGGTGTGGATCTGTGACGCTGCCTCTCTATCCTGCACAAAGAGTCACATCACACCTGGATTTAGCCTGGTCTGTTATTGATTATTTCCTCCAACTTCCTGTCCTTCTTATTCGTTTTATTCTCTTTGATGTGGCTTCTGTGTAAAATTGACCTTCAGCATCATAGATGCTTGACGCATGAGGATGCTTTGGATATGTACAACAGCATATCTGGTGGTATCAGATGGAGTCGGAAGACAATGCAGCTGCAGTAAAATTCAGGCAACAGACATCATTCGACCAATCCTAATAGCAATGTGGCAGAAAACATATAATTTTATTGGGTTTTTACTAGGGGTGCAATGATACACAAAATTCATGGTTCGATATTTTTTTGATACAAAAAAATGTTCATGCCTTTTTAATTTGTCATTTGAGTTAAAATATATATTTATAATTTTAATAAAAGTACAGTTTTTAAATTTAATGTTGCTGAAACAACAAAATAATAATAATAAAAAAATCTATCTGATCAAGAAATCATTCATCTTTGGAAAAGAGAGTTTATTACAGAGACATGTCTCTTTCCAAAATAAAAGCTATACTATACGCTTCTTCTGGGCTATATTCTCAGCAGCATATTAAACATATCAGGTCCCCATAAGGAGAATCATGTGCTAACGGCTGTCTAAATGACTCAGGTAAAGTTTGTAGCATGCGTGCTTGTTGTTTTTGTCTGCTTCCACTTGTCTTTGCACTAAGATGATGTTGGAGTAAATGTGCAGTCATATTCATTGTGTTCCCACTAGTGCTGTCAGCGTTAATCTGAATTGACGTTAACGCCACAACACGGCAAATCTCCGTTAACGAGCTACCACGGATCGCCCCATGTGTGGGGCTGGACGGCCAACACCTTAACGAGCTAACTGCGCTAACGCAGTAGTTCCCACCAATGTAATTGAGCATTTCGGCACATCCGACATACTGTTTTACTTTTGTCCATGACACGCTTACCTTCAGGGTCATGCTTCATATGAAGACCAAAATAGTTCCAAAGGCCAGATCTGAATGAGGGTGGGGGAGGTTCAATTTGCCATGTTGCAACGAGAGCTTAGCTTCTGTCTTGCTAGCTTGCCCTGCGCTCAGTGAATCTGCGTTCGACTACTCCGCCTAGGCTGCACTGTCGAGCGCAGATCCACTGAGCGCTCAACACAGACAGCATCGTCAGAAGGAAAGTTGATAAAATAAATTAAACATTTTGTATTGTTCGATACATATGTGTACCGAACCGAAAGCACTGTATCGAACGGTTCAATATCGATACGAGTATTGTTGCACCCCTAGTTTTTACCCAAGCCAACAGCTGGTTAGTTGGTCATTTTATGACTTGAGTGCAGACTGATGGTCTGCAACTACTGGATGAATTCAAATGCATGACTTGAGATCTAGTAAACCAGGCTTTGTTTGTCTGCCACTAATCCCTTCTTCTAACTTTACCTCCCTCATCCGTTCCCATTCTCAATCCTTTTGTACCTTTGTTCTGTAATAGAGGCACTAGAGGGAACAGCTGTCACATCGTGGGTGTTTTTGTTACTGTTACAGAAAACTGAACCCACTTCCAAAGAAACCCCAGCATGTTACAACATTCTCTTGGAATGTTGCAGTCCTGGAATGGACAGGACACCAGCAGTGGTGAGAACGACCTAAGAATCTAAACGATTTCTATCCAGTGTAATATAACCGTTACTTGTATACACAGCTCAAATAAATTCAAGCAACACTTTAAAAACACATGAGATCTCTATGGAAAAAGATCATGCCGAAAATATCTAGACTGGGTCATGTGTTAGGAACAAAAACCACTGTTTGATGGAATGAAAATGACCAACCTACAGAGGGCTGAATTCAAAGACATCTTTTTTTTCAATTATGTGGCAGACTAATCTATTTTGTTGAAATTTCATTGCAGCAACTCAAAATGCTCTGAGTAGTTTCTATGACCTGACTATGTCAGACATGTTCGTAGTCATATCATCTAGTCAGGCTGTTTTGTAGTTCTGGTAGTGCTTGTCCTGTTCCTCTTCACACAAAGGAGCAGATACCTGTCCTGCTGATGGGTTGAGGACCTTCTACGGCCCTGTCCAGCTCTGCTGCCTGTCTCCTGGCATACACTCGACGGTCCTGAAAAAGTGCCGGAAGACACAACAAACAAAGCATGCATTGTTGCGCCATCCTGCCGAAGCTGGACTACCTGTGCAACCTCTGCATGGTCCAGGTATCACCTCATGTTCCCAGTAGTGACACTGACACTAGCCACTTCAAAACTAGTGAACAAACAGTCAGGACAGATGAAGAGTGGAAAATATCTATATATCTATATATTATCTATATATCTATATATATCTATAAATATCTATATATTTTGGGGGTTGTTTCATTGTTGCCTGTCTAGCGGACCCGTTGTTAATTTCATTAACACCAAAGCAGCTGAAAGTGATTAACAACCCCCTCTGCTATTTAACCGACCACATCAATATCCCACAGGTTTCACTGACTCGATGCTGTACTCTGATTAAAAAGTGTTGCTTTATTTTGTTGAGCAGTGTATTTAAATGTCAACACGCTCAGAATTATAGGCACTCACTAGGGCTGGGCGATATGACCCAAAATTCATATCTCGATATTTTTTACCTGGACGGCGATATAAGATATATATCTCGATATTTTTTTTAAAGCCATAAAGTAAGAACAAAAAGAGAGTTCTTAGTCAAAGCTGTGTCCCAGATGTCACACAGGCACTTTTATTAACATAGAGCATAGATGTACATAAAATTTACTCAAAAATAAATTATGAGCATTTATTAAATAATAATGCTCCATAAATAAAAGAAAACAATGTTGTTTTTGTGCATAACAAAAAGCTCACAATTGGGCAGTCAAAATATAAACTAAAAGACGCTGAGCATAATAACAAAGACAGATTTCACAGCTGCTCTGTTCCCAACTTCTACTGCGTGACTGACAGCATTGAGTTTGAAATCCTCTTCATAACCACGTCTCTTAACAGGTGCCATTTATGGTCCTTATACACAGTAGGGTAATATTACGTTGAAGCACAGTACGTATCACTCCGCGAGGCTCCTCGGTCGCCGTAATGCTCCGACAATCCATCAAGCGGTGCAGCTCCGTAGCTTACCAAAGTCGTACTAAAACATTTTTTGACAGATTGCTGAGCGCTGTGTACCACATAAAATCGGTTCGCGGCCATCAAGCACAACCAGAATTCATACATAAGGCGCGCTGACAACTTTTGAGAAAATGAAAGGATTTTAGGATGTGCAGCCCCTCTGGGCTGCATGGCGTTAGCGTGGTTAGCTCGTTAGCGTGGTTAGCTCGTTAGCGTGGTTAGCTAGCTAACACGTTGACGGCGTCCAGCCCCACGCACGGGGCGATGCGCAGTAACTCGTTAACGGAGATTTGCCGTGTCCATCTTGTCGCTTCCTGCAGGTGAAGCGATGGGGGAGGAGGGGGAGTTGTGTTCAGTGAAGGAGGGGCGAGGCCAAGTAATGTTGCGTAAAGACAAAAGTGAATGAAAGAGAGGCAAACTTGCGGCTCCACAAGTATAGTTATAACGTAACATAGACTATATCGATATAAAGGATATTGTCACATCTTATATCTCGTATAAAAATATATCGATATTTTTTAAAAACTCGATATATCGCCCAGCTCTAGCACTCACTATGCCCAATCTGAGTTGATTGTCGTGTTTGGACGGTGATACTGTAGAACGCAGTAAAAAATGCCAGAGTAAAATAATACAACAATGGAATAACATTATATAATATGGAAAAACAAGACCATTTTTTTTTCTTTTTGATGATAAAGTGCAGTAACTGAAAATATGTAGTTCTTCAAAAACACAAGGTCTTCTATTATTAAGCAGAAAAACATGTTTTTAGGACGCTGTTGCTTCTGAGCGTGCAGCGGATGTGCAAAAATAAAAAGGACGCCACAATGGGTCAGTGCCCTTGTGAGAACGCTTCATTCTTAAAAGTTTTTAGCTCATCATACGGCCTGCGTACTCCAATTATCTGACAATTTCAGAATTCCGAAAATGTATTTTTTTCTAGACCTCGGCGTGTCATATTTACCGTTAGAAACTGAGAGAATGAGCGGGTGTGTTTTCAGAGGTCTGTCTGCCTTTCAGTCTGCACAGACTCCATCAGCCCGTCAGTGTGTATATTGTGTGTCTGCTTTATCAGATGAATTGTGGGTGTGAAGGTCGCTTAAGAGTCATGTGGTCATCGGAGGACAATAGAGCAGGAAAAGAGTGGAGCAGCACTGATGGAGATGGATGAAGGCTTGGCTGACCTTTGCTATCGCCCAGCAAGGTCAGCAGAAGCATTTGGGACCATATGTGTATCCTCAGCTCTGGTATCTGTCAGGTTTATCAGTGCTGATCGTATTTCTGATTCAGTGTATGGATTGAGCTTCTTATCTAATCCTTGTTGAGATTCTTTTCATAATGCCTGAGCCTGTAAGCAAAATTTGTAGCAAGATTTAAGGTGCCAAAAACACACCCCATCAATCAATCTCGTCATTTTTTCCAAATTATCTAGGATGGGAGGTTGACTGTAATGCAGTGACTGGCTTATTTGTCGCACTGCTTCAGCTGACATTCAGCAAAGCAGGACTTTCCAGAATGCTGATTTCTTTTCTGAGCAGAGTCCAAGTTGCAGAAAAATATGGCTGCTTTTGCTTTTTCTTTTAAAAACAACATTCATGTATCAGCAACAATAAAATGTTCTTAAGTAACAAAATCAGACCCTTTGAGGCAGTCACCACCTGCTGCCAGAAAAGCTGCGATACGCTTTTGCATTGATTGACTGGAAGATCAGATATATTTCCTCGATTTTTGTCTTGGTGACAGCGATTTAGAGAGCTATCTAACTATCCAAAATCTATTGTGTTGGGTTAAGAATCCTGCAAAGGCCAATGCTTTTGATTCATATCATTCAAAGAGCAGCTGTGGGTAGAAATGTTTTATCACAGGATCAAGGTGATCACTAAGTTCAGATAAGCGGATCAAAGGCTTTTCTTTCTTATTAGGGCTGTGCGATATGACCAAAATCTCATATCCCGATATAATTCTATCGTCCTGATAACGATATAAATCACAAAAATGTAACATTTTCTGTAAATTCTGTGAATCTCGGGCAGCTCGACTTGCGGGAAGTGTTTCCAGCTGCGCGTCATGTAGCTGGAGTCGAGTGTTTTAACCGATGCATGAAACGATACATTTTTAGACATAAGTTGTAACGGCCGCCGTTTTCTTTGTGAGTATTTATTACACGGCGTGCTGCGGGGAAAAGCCTGTTCTAACGTTTGAGTCTAAGGTTTATTTTTTAGCACCTGGCGGCTCTTTTTTTACTTCTCATCCGTAAATAATCTGCTCTTTCACGTGATTCAGTTTATTTTGAAAAGTCTCAACAGGATCTTGAGCTTTATTGTGAAAGGATTATGTGGAACATAAACAAGCGGACACTTAATGGTGTTACCGTCGTTGTTGTTAACTACAACGCATAAAAACAGGCACTTGTCCGTCTGTAGTGTGGTTATATTAAATATAAGAGAGAAAACTTTAAGAAATGAATATAGCCACTACAGTGACCATCAAAACCATGAAAAAAATATTTCCGCAAACAGTTTATTTTGTGACACCACGAAACAAACGATAGCATAAAATGAAACAATAGATGTTTTTATATCATCATCCGATATATATCGTTATATCGAACAGCCCTATTTCTTATAGTTGAGCATTTCAAATGTAGAACGTCATAATGCATAAATTTTCTTCCAAATTTTTAGAATGGATCAGTCCATAAAGAAGCAATTCCCTCCATGTCTTAGATGTTACTCACTATTGTAACCAAGTTATTCTTAGTTGGGCATTCACTTTTCAAACATTTACATGTAGAAGTGTTTAAGTAGAATATACATGTATAAGTAGATTGCTCACAGTGTTACACAAAAAGTCCACCTCTCTTCCCAATATAGTCGGTAGTGCCCTTATTTTCTCCCACCAGCTGGGCAAGATGACTGTGCAACTCCAAAATATATGATAGTGGTCTGCCAGCTGTTCTGCACGCTTCTGCCAACACAAACCAGTCGTTTCACCTGTGCGTGCATACTTTAACATGGGGGTTATAAAATATCTTTATAGGTTCTGCCAGCAGAATCCTCTCCAAGCACCTGAGCTGGTGGAGGTCAACTGCATCAGACACAGTCTGCCAATCATCCTCTGAAATGGAAAACTCACTCTTTCTCATACTTGCATTTCGATTTATTACTTGCATGTTTTTTCCAATGACTTGATATCTGCATATAATCTTGAAACAAGTTTCTTATTTTTGTTAATAAATTATTAAATTGGTGTCCTTTGTATTTCTGAATTTTATCTTAATGTTAATGTGGAAGTGTTAATGTTATCCCATCTATAGGTTTCCTAGATTTTCGGTAAGCTATGTAATCATCCACGTGATGAGACTGAACCGTAGGAAGTTACTACTACTATTTAACCTCTAATTGATTCTTCCTGGTGTGAAATAATTTCATTTTATATTAAAACTGAGTGGATAGGCCATACCCTGCCTATCTCTGAATTCCTCATTAACCCTCTGCAGCTTGCCTTCACTTCTGTCGGTGTGTTATTTTACCCAAACCTAGCGGAGAGCCACTTCTGGAAAGCTTCTGAAACACGCTGAAGTGGAATCTCAAGCATCCACCATCAGCTCCAGGAGACTCTTCCAAGCTGGAATTCCTCAATGCTGCCACGCTCGCCAGGATTCCGATAACAATCATTCGTTGTATATACTCAATCATTTGTCTGTTTTGAACAAGCAGCCGTACTCCAGCTTTTATCTGGCATTTTATAAACAGCATGCATGCAAGCATACTGGGGGGTCCAGCACTGGCTCAAAATTGCATTAATTAAACGCTAGAATCAAAACACTTGCATTCCCGTTCTTTTACTGGAAATATTTCCAATTCAAAACTAGGTCTTGTTTTCCAGCCTTAGTCTTATTGTGTAACCCCCTCCACTTTCAACACCACTTACAACAACACACATACACACAGCCTCTGTTTCCTTTTCACCAAGCCCACAGCGTAAACGCTGTAAATAAGCAGGCTCCTATCGACACCGGAGGCAGGCTGCTATAATAAAACTATTCCAGTTTTTATTGAGGTGTAAGCTCTGTTGGCGTGAGTAAACAGATTCTCCCTGGCATCAGCACTTCTCCCCGGTGCGCAAACCCTGCGTCTAAGCAACTGTGGGCTTAGTAACAGTTGCCATGGAGACACATTCTCGTCAGCTTGGCCTGCATCGAGGGTCAAAGGAGCGAGAGCGGCGGCGAGATATTGTGATATGTGACAGAAATGATGATATCAAGGTTGATACAGTGTGGATACAGTGCTGCGTGATGATGCACATTAGATAGAAACGACACAAAGAGGGAATATCAGAGAAAATGAAAGACGAGCAGCAGGTCCCACTGTGGCCTCCATCAAATATTCTATGACTTGTCTTTGACTTTCCTCAACTTCATCAGAGCTTTCATTTATTCCCTCCAGGTTCATTAATGCTGTTCTTCAACTCAGCAGAAAATGTTCTAAAATTACAAGCAAGTTTCAACACTTTCTGTCTGGGAAAGCTAGCAGGAAGCCAACTAACATGTGAAATACATTCTGGTGTTTTGGGTCTGCGCTGGACTTGGATGTTATATCGTTCTGGATGTCGACCAGCAAGCCGCAGCATCTACTGCGGGAGGAATTCTGGACTACAGTCTAGACGGGCTTGGCTGGCCCAGGAAGAAACGGCACAGCCAGGCACGAGGCGCGATTACCCACACACACATTCACTGTTTTTCACACTTTACTACAGTCTGTCGCTCTGAGCCGAAGCCAAAATGAGTGGCCAAGGTAAGAGAGGAGAAAAAAGAGAGGGGAAAATACTTGGAAGTTAATAACAGGAACACACTGTTGCACTCATGCTGTCCTCCTCAGCTGAGGACAGGGTTTAAGAAAGATGAAGAGAAGTTTTGAAGGATTTTTTTTTTTCCTGAGGCTCAAACTGCCTTTAATTTACCTGTTAGAGACAGAGCGGCACATTAGGTACTTTGCCTATGTGTTGCATGTGGTAAACTGCACAAATGTCAGGCTAACAAATCAATACAGATTCAGATTTATTTTTCAAATTATGCCTGTTGGGCCTGAAAAGGCAAGAAAAAAAATCACACCAGCAATAAATTTGAAATGACACATCAAGCCGAAGCTTCTTAGCAGTCTAAGGATACACCTGCAAGTGTTAACAACAAGAAATTAGCACTCACTGTATAAATAAACTCCTTTAAAGCTCATGTGGAGATAAATTAATTCGTAAAAGAATCTATTTTGAGTTGCCTTGCTTTATGACATAGTGTGAAGGGTAAAATATACATTCAACTTTAAGTTTTCATAACCTTCAGCATGATTAGAGCAGCAGGCCTGGTAAACGATAAACTACAGCCGACTGAAAGATTGCACTAAGTGCTACTGCATTGGTAGAAGAAGCACAGCAATGACAGCAGGCCAAGCATGTCTGATAGTGAGAGCACCATGTCAACCTGCAATGACAATTTAGTAACTACAGGGGGAGCCACTACAAAAGCACGGAAGTGGTTTGACTAGAAGAGTAGATGGAGATAATTATTGTGGCGGAAAAGGTTTTAAGCAAGTGGTTGAAAGGTTGAAGCCTGATAGAAAGAGATTAGAAGATATTTTTCAGCTTTATTCTGTATCATTACTGTACAACTCCTTAAGAGTTACAAGGTTAACTAAAGTGTTTAGCGGTTCTGTTATACTTTTACTTAACGTTTTCAGGGAAAACACTACCTAGGCTAGTTTTGTCCTCATATTTGACGTGGCTCTGTCCTTTTATAGAATGCTGTGTCACTGTTTAAATAAAGTCATACCTCACATTATATTCAAACTAGAGCTGGGCGATATAAGATTGTTTCATATCACGATATGCTTTTTTCATTTCAGGCGATAACGATATATATTACGATATAAGCCAAATAACTATATTTGTAAGATTTAAATGTGCCGTTGCTCACAAGTAAAATGTGAAATAATCAGCAGCTTGTTTTGATTTAAATATTTATTTCCCATAATAAGTTCAATAGGGCAGATATACATAAAATGAGGCTTCAGTTTAGGCAAAATAAAGGCAAATATTACTAATATATTAATTTGTATTGGCTAATCATTTTTTTTATAAGAGAGGAAGAGAGAGAGAGATGAGGTCTATCGCAATAGTTTCATTTTTCTATCGAGAAAAAGTTATTTCGCAATACATATCGTTCTCGTTCTATCGCCCAGCTCTAATTCAAACTAACAAATGCTGCTGCCTGTAAGCCAATAAAGTATATAAGTCTGATTTTTAGGCTATTTTACCCACATCTATAAGTTACTTTGAAATCTAGTACCTCAGAGCAGCTGGAATAAACAGGACACCAACATCTTCACACTTCAGCTTTTCTACAGCTTTAACAAACTACACAAAGTGTGACTGAGCTTAAGAGATGCTCACCAATCATGCAGTGCCAGCCTCATGTTTCCTTAAAAAAAAAAAAGGGTAAAAAAAATAATATAGTGAAGGTTTTTGAGTTTTTGGGAAAAAATGTGACGTAGAACAGCAAATGTTTCTTTTTTATTCTCTGGGATTAATTCATGAATGATTTCATCAATAAAACGTGTCTAATCAGCACTCAACACACAACATACACACCTATTTAATTATTTAGCATTTATCTCATAGAGCAGTACTGGGAAAATTACCGCTCTACCTTTGTGCCATCATGTAACAAAATAAGCAGAAATATATGTCAGTGAGAGAAACCTGTGTTTTTTTAGCTACTTTGAAATAAGTGACAATGCTTCTGTGGGCGCTCAGGAATCAGCAGTACCCACTGCGAGCAACTGTGACCCACGGAGATACTGCGAGGGAAAGAGGAAGAACAGTAATGTGGTTAATTCAAATTCAAGAATCCTTAACTGCAGTACTTGGTATTGTTGTTTTTTACTAATTGACCTCTACCTCAGTATGTATCGTAAAGTGATATATTGTATAATGCTCAAGTATAAATTTGTGTTAACAAAGTGCACTTTTTAACCAAGGCCACTGCAAAATTACTTTGCTGCTAACAATAACAGAGCTGTATGAGCCTGTTATTCAAAGCCCCTCGAATTTGCCATTTGTCAACTCTGTTAGGTCAAAATGAAGTGACCCATTGTTTTAAGGCATCCAGTGAGCTTGCAACTTTTGCAACAAAGACCATCAAGGCCTTAAGAGTATCTGCATGTGGGAAGTTCAGAACTGAAACTGAACTTTATAAACGAAAGGGCACAGAAAGAGTCGAGAAGAAAGCTGTGTGAAAGAAAACACTTGATCTAACAACAGTTTCCAGAGACGGCAATAACTCCAGGTTATGGATAAAAGCTTAACATTCATTCAGAAGTAATATTTTTATTGTAACTTAATGCTAACTTCTGAATGGTGTATTTTTCCAACCATTATAAAGGAGCACTCTACAAGAAGCATTCAACTGTCAGCAGCAACACTTTGCACTGTGGGCTAAATTTATCTTTACTCAGCCTTCATCACTTTAAGATTAACTTCATTTGTTGGATTATTTAAACTTAACCTGTTAAGTTTAGTCAAACTTATTAGCTGGGGTGGTCAGTCACCTGGCTAATATTAAAATAATAAGGGACAAGCAGAGAAAACGAGGACAACAGAGCACTATTTCCCAAAATACAACAAGTGTGAACAAATGTAACGTTAGAAGTTTGCACGGTGTCAAAAATAGCCTAAAGTTTTCCTAAAGCCACAGACCAAAGTCTCTGCTGCAGACACCAACACACTTTCCATGTATAAGACACAGGCAGGCCTGCACAGGAGCCACAGCAACTGCTCCATCATAAATTCTTCTAGGAGGTTATCTGACCCCGTCACAGGTCATCAAGCAGTTTTATATACATCACACCTGTCCACCTCTCCAACTGGTATCTTTGCAAACTGGTATCCTTGCAAACTGGTATCCTTGCAGACTGGTATCCTTGCAGACTAGTATCTTGTCTTTCAAGACACTCTGGGAGTATAAGCTGCACTTTTTCTTTGTTTGCAGATTTGTTTTTTTCCCTTACAAACTAGGTGAGCAGTCAAAGTAAAGGATTGGTTAATTACTTCTACGGGTAATCAATACGACTGTAAAATATCATCAAGTGATTTCACTTTCCCTAAGCCCCACAGTAAAATCTTCACATTGCTTGTCCTGTCCAATCATGAGTCTTACAGCCAATACAGATTACTTCCACATGTGGCGAAAGAAGGCATCGCGTCCATGTATTTGGCAAACTTCAAAAAGCAGATATGGCAGATATTTCTACATATAAATAGCCGGTGACTCAGTTTATCAAAAATATTTGTCAATTATTTTTCAGCTGAAAACCAAAGAATTCAACTAACACATTGTTCCAGGTCAGAAACGGTGAAAGAGACACTTCTGATATGTTTGGATCGTTTTTTATCCTGTGCACACATTTATAGCCTCCATTTGTTTCTTGTTGTATGTTGACCAATTATAAATATTAACGCTTGAGTCATGTTGAAATGACTACCGTAATTGTCGGGCTATAAGCCGCTACTTTTTGCACAAGCTTTGAACCCTGCGGCTTTTAGTCAGGTGCGGCTTTTCTATGGATTGTCCATGATTTTTGTCATATCGTAAGACGATTTGTTTTGCTTGTTCCGCTGTTGTACGGCACTACGTTGCCTGGCGGATCAGACACACAGTATCGGGGTTCAATGACTGTGCAATGACAATAAAGAGTTATCTTATCTCTTATCTTATCTTAAGAGTGGTATGTTGGTCACATGTCCATCCGCCAGGCAACATAGTGCCGTACAAGTAGCTCGAAAAACAAACTTCAAAGTAGCGCTACGTGTTCAGTGGGAGGCGTGGATGATGAGCGGCGATAAACTTGCGAAAAGCAAGTTATGCTCAACTCCACCGGTGGATTCTGACAGCGTGGAAAAGTGTGAAAACATCCACGATCCCCAACGGATTTTGAAGGGCTGGACTGCTGCATGATGGAGACACCGCCACGGCCCTTCAGAGGGTGTTCGACTCTGACACTGACAACGAGGATTTGTTTGGTTTTGAAAGTGACAACACAGGAAAGAAGCTGAGCGTGGATGACGAAGCCATCCTGAGCCTGTTCGTATCCGACACTGGAGAAGAGGACTTTGGTGGTTTTAGTGCGCAGGAAGAAGAGAAAGATGGTGAATGACTGACTTTTCTTCTTGTTAAAGCCGTGTCACTGCACCTGAGCCTAAAAGGTAGGCCGAATCTATTTTTCTGGTGTGCTGTAGGTTATTGTTTTGTACTACATTTGTTACTCATTTATGAAGCACAGTACATGTTTCATACTTGTAATTACTGCTGCTTGTACATATTAGAGATGGCACGATACCACTTTTTTATGTCCGATACCGATATCATAAATTTGGATATCTGCCGATACCGATATGAATCCGATATAGTGTGTTTTTTAATCAATAAAACGTTTTTTTTTATATCTTGCTGCATTTTGTATAAGTTCATACTCAAGTTTAAATAAATAACAACACTAAAGCTATTCTGTTATACCTGTATGTAAAAAATACACTTCGCCCAAAATATTTCATAGTTCAGCAATACTGATCAAACTAATAACCTTAAACCTGCTCCATCCTCCCTATTCTGGTATTTTAAAGAGTACTTAGCAGAAATATCAAGCAACCTAACTAATAGGGTTGCAAACTCCCAGCAAAAAAAAAAATAGGGAACCACCCTCCACCTCATGATGCTTAATCGATGTAATCAAATTTAATTTGATGCAGGGGGAAAATGCACAGAAATAAATTATTTTTCAAGAATAATTAAATAGATTCAACATCTTTCTTCAACAGAATTGCAGACTGCACAGATGGTTCCCAAAGGAAAAAGTACTATAGCTTACTAGGGTATATTAGAATTAACAGTTACTATATACAGTAATGGACTTCTATATATTTTACATCAGATTAAAACTTTGGGTGTAAGAGTCAGATAATTATTTATTAAAAGCTAGACATTTTAAATGAGAATAAGAAAGAAAAGTATGTCTTTGTGCCCCCTTTTCCCTGTTCATGCCCTATCGGCCCCCCTGGCTAAACTTTGCTAGATCCGCCCCTGCACAGTTATCAGCAGTCAGCTACGTAGAAAAAGATCCTGGTGTAGAAATAATATTAAATAAATTCTAACAACAGCTGATCAAGCTTAAACGTGCTGCTGTTGTTCAGCCGCTGGTTTCCTCTTTCTGGTGAGAAGTGGGGCAAAAACTAAGAAGAGAGACGGACTCGGACAGAAAAGCCGATCAGCTGATCATTAAGCAGTTTCACGATTGAAGTAGCAGCAGGAGAGAGAGAGAGAGAGAGAGAGAGAGAGGCAGTCGCTCCATAAGCTTTACAAACATTCAGAGATGAACTTACACACTTGCTTTACTTCTCTCTGGGAAAACTTCCTCGGAGATGAAATGCTGGTTTGCTAGCTAGGCTACAAATACACACAGCCGCTCTATCACGTGAGCACACTGCTGCAACGTGCTACGGTTATGAGAAGAGTTACGCTGTGTAGCAAGCTTTGTGAGGTGCTTTTTTGATATTTAATGGATCGGATTACATTTTTTATTTCTCGCCGATATCCGATCCAGTAATTTGGGTCAGTATCGGACCGATACCGATACGTAATATCGGATCGGTCCATCTCTAGTACATATACCTAAAAAGTTATGCAAATATGTACCCATAACTTGTTTTTCAAAATATTAATAAAAGGGGTGTGTCTCCAAACAGCCATCTCTTTCCTGACAATTCCCTTTGTGCATATTCTCTTACATATGATAAGTCAACATTTAAACACCTGCTGCTTTTAGTCAGGTGCGGCTAATGTATGTACAAAACAGGATTTTCCCCTGATTTTAGCTTGTGCGGCTAATATTCAGGTGCGCTTTGTAGTCCGGGAAATACGGTAATAACATTTATTTTGATGGAAATGCAGCTGTTTGATTAATCCGATTTCTGAACTTTTCCTCTCCGAAATCTATTTGTCACCACAGAAGCTGTTTAACAGGTGGATGAAACTGTTATTGAACTATCTTCATAATTTAGTTGGAGCCAGTAATCCAGTCCAGGGCGGATCCTACCTGAGACAGCCGGAGGTGTTCTTGAACACGGTAGTCCACTCTGCATCCCGCGGCTTTGAGTCCTCGTTGGGCTCATGCTCCCAACCCGAGTGGGGGATTATCACCTCGTTGGTCAGGGTTTGCAGGCCGTGGTTGATGATCACCATCTTCAGGGGTTCATAGGATGACAGATTCCACAAGGTTCCTGCAGGGGAGCACAGATGGGAGGAAAATGCAGAGACGAATTAAGAGGATAGCAATAAGTTGGCTAAAAAAAAAGAGGATTATGAGAGGAGAAAGAGAGGATATACGAAGGAGGCGTGGATACATGCACATATATCTGCAGAGAGAGAGAACATTTTAAAAAGAGATGGTGTGAGGGTGGTGTAGCTGACAATTTAAACACAAGAGAATGAAAGAAGGTGAAGCATGACAGGAATGATGAAACTGTGCACACAAACTGAAAGTGATGCGATTTAATAACAGCCGTATGACAGAAAAACAAAGACGTCTACTGTCCAGGCTTTAAGACTGCAATCAGAAACACATTTAGTTTGGCAAAAAAAATATGTTTTAGATAAATAATAGAAGACTGGGTGTTCATTATCCAGGCATGATACCAACGGACCATATTGCACTGTATAAACCCCCCCACTGTAATACTTTTATTATTCTTCCATGAGAACATAGCTGACTGCTACTTTGCTGTAATAAATACAAAGTTTACAGCAGCCATATCACTGTGATATTTCTATAATATCCTCATATGTCAACAGCAATATTAGGTTCACAGCGTTCTTACAGTACATCATGTTATTTCTCAGCTGTTGCACGTAACGTGCCGCTCGGATCTCATGTCCTGCAGATATCGTGTGTGTATTGGATCAGGATAAATGATCTGCTTCGGCTTTTCTATCCAACAGCACCCTGTTTCGATCATCCCTGTCCTCCATTATCATACCCGAGAAATCCAAGCAGGAGAAAGAGCATTTTCTAGGTGGCTGCAAATCTCACTAACAGCCAGCCAATTTTATACTTCAGCAAAAGAAAAAAAAGTAAACTAAATTGAGCTGGGTACGTGTATCCCAGGGCTTCGCAAAACAGAGGCAGGCACACAAAGAAAAGAGGAGGGGAATATTTTGGGAGCACAGCCAGACAGCCGAACCCACAGAAAAATAAAATGCCGTGTTAAAGCATCAGGCATCAGATGGGTTTTTCACTCAGACACATGGAAGCTGTGAAGCGAGGCAGCCAGTTTGAGGAGAGGAAAACACTTAAAAAGCAAAAAAAACAAAACAAAAAACCCCCCAAAACCTCTCTCAAGTCCATGTTGGACACGTTCCTGAGTTGTTGTTTTCATCAATCCAGCCCTCAGGTCTCTGTTTCTGCTTCTCATCACTTATCACACTCTTTATTTTCCTCTTTCACAATTCGGTCCTAAAACCCTGTGCCCTATGCAGCAGCAACTTAATCCATGCATGCTGGAAAAGCTCTTAGCAACTTGCGTTTGCATTGTACTTGTGAACGTACAAGTACAATGCTTATTCACTTCCGGGTTACGGTGGAAGGGAGGCATCAGCAAAAATCTATATGAGCCTTTTTAGTATGTTTTCAAAAGGAATGTATGGAGGTTTAACATCATTAGCTGTAGCTTCACAGCTATAGGTAACGACGCTGTTTACGGAGTCTAAGTCCCGCCTTAGTTTGGCATTTTGTTTTTAAAGCAAGTGACATCCAGAGCATCCAGCATGCCTCCATGAATGCAGAAACTGCAGCTGGATAAGTGCCGACTGTGTTGACGGATGAGCCAAATTTGCAGAAAGAAACTTTCTATTGTTTTGTAGTCCTTTTTTCATCTGTCCTTTTTTATTTCATGCAATATCACCGGCTTCCTTGCGAGCGTCCCCACCCCACCCTCTCACTCCAATCTGGTCCACAGGACTAACAGCTGGGGGCTAAGATTAAGATTAAGCAAATATTTACACACTCGCACATGCCAAAGTGCTCAGAGACTCGCAGCTTTTGCACGTATAAACGCATTCATATAGTCCTGTATTCACACGCGCCCAGAGCGTGCGACTCGCTCTCGTCCCATAAACAGGCCGTTAGCAGAGCAGTGAAGCCGTCATACTTCCTGGCACACTTCTTTAAAATGGTTTCTGTACATTTTCCAGACGGTCAATATTTCCTCTGTTAGATCACGCTCTCCACTCTGTCTCAGCGGACAGATCTGGGCTAAAAATAATTCCAGTCCCTCTGATGTGGTTATGCCTTGTTTGACTGTTTCCTTTGAAATGTTAAAAAAAGCATAATGTAACTAAAACACTTAAGCGGCGCTCTAACAAAACAGTAAATCTTAATTTAGTTCATGACCTTTTTCCGCTCTGCTTTGCCATCGCGCGCTACCGAGTTAAGGAATCCCTGTGCGTGTGCGCGGGTGTGTCTGCAGCTGGGTTGCTGGTGAGGAAGCGCAGTGTCGAGTTTAAAGTCAGTTGAATTTTTGGCGTCTCGCAGTTTCTAAATAAACCTCCACTGAATGTAGCGTACATTTTTGCTGATGCTAACATGTCTGTGACATCGGCCACTGAAGTGGAAACACCGGAGCTCCACTCGCTCTGTTTTTTCAGTTGGTGACTAGACTAGACTTCCTGTGCGTCAGAGACCACCAGGCTGGGATGCTATTAGATGTGGAAGCTGGGGCGTGGCTACACACAAGGGATATTCTGATTATTTCTTTTCTGGGAGGGAGGGTGCGTATCGTACGATCAGCCGTGACTCGACCTAAAACACTCTGACTCACAGCTTGTCTGGAGCATGTCACATCCTGAGAGTAAACACAGCAATATCCTGTGAGCATTAAATCACCAACGCTCAGGTAATTACATTGTAGCAAGAAAAGCATGTTTAATTTTGAGCTTCAGGTGTTTACTGTAAATTTCATACCTCTACAAATTCGATATTGATTTTTTTTTTTTTTAGTCAGGCACTTTCATGGTACGTTTAACTTGGTGCAAAACAAGCTGAGATTATATTTTAGCATATGGCTGTTCTTCCATCAGCAAAACTGAAGCTGTGATCGGAAGAAAAATAAACAAATAGTGCAGTGCTCGCAGCCGCAGGTGTGTTAGCATCAGCAGAGACAGATGTCACAGTCGGTGGAAAATCATTTATCATTTTATCTGAATTTTGGCCTCGTTATGAAGTCAGAGCATCCCGTGGCACTATGCGAGTGCGAAACAGATACTGGCGCAGACGACGCTCACAGAATTTAGCACTACCCAACAGGGTAGCATTTCCAGCTCATCTGCTTTTTATTTTTCCCCACAGGGTCAATTGTGTCACTTTTCCCAAACAAACACATTCGAGCATCTGAGAGGAAATCTCCGCATCCAGGCATGAATCCAATGAAAAGACAAACGTGCACTTGTGGTGTCTGTACTTTGGTATGATGACAGCTAGCTAACATTCATGCCTGCCAGCCTGACAGCTTGGTTACTGCCACTGTTGTGTCATTAGCATCAGCTTTACTCGTGACAAGCAAAATGCAACATGCAATCAACTCACAATGAGTGATGGGATCTTAGGAAAGGATTAGAAAACTTCTCACTGTGCTGTCGGCGTCCTAACAGAAATAAGTGGTGCTAATTTATGACTTTTGCAACGTGCCACAGAGGAGGAAGAAACAGACGGCACTTTAATAATATTCAGACAAAGTCTTGTTCATTGATCTCTATGATTCCAGCATCCAAGCCCGATGTGTATTCCCTGCTATAAGATAAATGGTGCATAATGCCCCTTATTTCAATGGTGCATACTTGTTTCTAGATTGCAGTCCATTTTTCAACTTGGCTGGAAGTGCATACGGCATAGAGGCATCCCTGATCTGTCGAACCCAGGATGTTGAAAGACTGCTCCGTGCTTCTTGTTCACCATACAAACTTTCTTTCGCTCCTTTGGTAGTTCACCGTCACCTTCAGTGCTCCAACTGAAACACGGCTCAGGCCGGTGGAATCAGTCAGCTCTGCACAGATCACCTATGCCAGAGGGGAGGGAAAAGGCATGTCTTTGCCGTGGCTGTGATCCATCAAGCACGACAGGCATACAGCCCACTGACAGAATGTTATTTAAGATGACAGAGTGCTGTGGAAGTGACCGTCTCCATCCAGCATCTCGCCAGTGTTTCAGGCCAACAACTGTATCAGCTTTAGTCCATTTGCTGTCCTATGTCAGCTTGTCAGAGGTGGGCATGTTAGGGATGTACCGCTGTCTTGCAAGCCGGAGGCAGACACCATGCAATTGTCATGCCAAAAAGATCGAGTTCCCTCATAAACACTCGTGTGTGTGTGTGTGCTGGTTATTTGATGCCATTCACACCTAGATTTAACAGGCAACATGAACAATATACGCTGTAACCAGACTTCTCTTCACAGCTAGAAATGAAGAACGCTGCACTTAGTTTGGATAGAAACGTCAGCTGTCAAAAATGCACTGCTGAGCCAAGAGTTTCGGTTAATTATTGTATTGGCGCACGATACGGAGCCACTTTGGAGCTGCAGTCAATTTGCATTGATCTAAGCCAAACTGTCCAGGTGATCCAAACCCCGAAAAGTGCACAAGTTTGAGTTTTTTTTGTCTAACTTCTGCCTGAACTTTCCACGAACACAAATATAAACTGACTTTCATCTGCCTCTGGAGGTTAAGCAAACTCTTATAAAAGTCTTATAATAGGACACAAACAAAGAAAAGTATGAGGCGTTGAGGTAACTACAGTTTATATGAACAAATCTAAAAATGGGTTAAAAAAATAAACAATAATCAAAGCAAATGTTGTAGTCGTTGTTAATTTGATCAAATTTTCCATCTCTCACACGTGAAAGTATGTATGCTTATTAACCCTTTAAGACCTACCATAGAAACAAGTCCGCCAGAGCTTATATTATATTTTTACATGCTGTGGAGCCATTTTTGGGAGCATTTTAAGTTGCTGTACATCAATACAACCATTACAGCCTAAAATTTAATAATATGCATGCATTAAGTGCATAGTAATTACATAAATTGCAAAAAAGTGCAATAAACTACAAAAAAATTGAAAATCGTTTTGGTTTTTTTAACATATATTTCTAGTTAGAGAAATTTAAGAGGCTTATCCCTCAAAACTGTAAATACAAAAAAGTTGCACAAAATAGTTTCCCACCACAGGAAATTTATTTTGAGTGTCTTCATAGTTTTATTTTTGAAATACAACAATTTTTATACACTGCAGGAAAAACGAAAATAAATATTATAGTGCAAATTTGCAAAATAACAGCATATGCATCAAAATAAACTATTTCCAGCAGTGCAATATGAGTCCTAAGCATCCCAGAAACGACACAGAAAGTCATAAAGTCAAAGATAACTTTTAAAAACACCAGTATAGGCTCATGAGGCCCTGATGGTAAAAAACTACATTTCTGCGAAAATGACGTCACGTCCGGTTTCGGGCAGGTCATGGCGGACATGCGATAGTTCACGCTGATGGACGTAGGAAGTGTTACAAACAGCTGATCGGATCGGCAAAGTGTGTTTCTGGAATATTGTGTTTTTGTTGCTGCAAGTGCTTTTTATGCAGTTTTTGCAAAGCTATATGTGGAAGGAAACTGTGACCGAGGACAAGCTGATGGCATAAGATGTAAGTACAACTCCTCCGGTTTCATATGCAAAAAAAATTATTGCGCTAGCTCACGTGGTTGCGGAGCTACCGGGATTTAAAAATAGTTACGCAAAACGGAGCGTGCCCGCTCCGACCGGCTTTAAAGGGTTAACAGGGTGATATTTACCAATCCACCATCCACTTCATTGGGTGTAAATGTTCAGCTGCTCGTTAACACAAATATCTAATCAGCCAATCCGCTGCACCCTTCCCTGATGAATCAATTCTCATATTAAAATAATAAAAACACAAAAAAACTTCCAAAGGAAATTTAAAAAGAGTGAGAAGAGCAAATCTAGGCTGCAAACAAACAGAGTTGAATGAAAGTAAGTACCTACTTTAATTAATACTCTGAATAAAGCTCAGTAATAAAAATATGAGAACACTGCAAGTTTTACTGACACGACAGATCACATTAGAGTTAATTAAAGTGAAGCATAATTGAACTTCATGATGTCTCATAATTAACTTTCGCTGCGTGTTCATTCATACTATTTTAACACACACCTCCTATGACCAGGGTTAGCTGCCTGTTCTGTTTGTTTTTTAATCTTGTGGTGTCTTATTCCTCACATTAACAAAGCGCCTTAAGAAAATCAGTGTTGTGATTTATTGGTACGTGTGAGCTTTTTAAAAATGCAAAGAAATCCCTCACTTTGATGATCAGGCCTTAACTTTTCTTTCTGGTTCATTATTAATGTTGTTTATCTGCCGAGAAAAAGTTCTGGAGCAGTCTAGTTGAGTTGGTCCAGAAAAGAAGTTTCTAAAAAGTTGCGTGTAATAAAACGAATATGCTAAATAACCTGTAAAACCTACTGGAATATATTCCTGTAAACAGAACTTATTCAGCTATTTAAAAACCCTCCAAAGGCAACTGTGCTTCAGTTTGCATAAACAGGAAATGGCATAAGAAAGAAAAACCTTGTTATCTGATAACATGCATGATATATGCAGCAACAATCTTTTACTGTGACTGAGTTTTCTCATAACCCTCTGATGACTTTGTGTTAAATGCAATCTAGCCAAAAGGAAAGCTTAACATGCACATTATAACCCGCCTCTTCCATCATATACTGTTGCTAACAGGCAGTTTGGATTCATCATTTTTTCCTGATATAACCAACAGACTGTGAACTACATATTAACCAACTGCCGGCTCTTATACTCCCTTTATTCTGCATCTCTCTGTGATACCTGGATATGACGGCTGGAGGAACTAAGAGTAGGACCGGGTAAGAGACTGGAGCTGTGGCTGGGCTAATTAAATTTTCCAGGCACCACTGGCAGGCATGTTGCTCTTCAAGCACAGCTATTAACTTAGTTCTGCCCATTACGGTTCTCCTCCTCCACTTCTCCTCCTCACCTCTCGTGCCATCCATCACACTCTGAGAGGTAAAGAAGGACGGAGGCACGGTTCAGAAGAAGGGAGAAAGAGATTGGGCGTGCTAGAGGCAGGAGAAGAGAAAGAGAAGAGGGAGACCTCAAAAAGTGGACTCGTTCTTCTGTGAATGTCCACAGAATAAGAAAAATCTCTGCTACAGTACGCTCGCACAGACACACACAATGTCTGCAGTGATTTACAGCAGCGAGATCCCACAACAAAACAGCTCCGGTAACAAATTGCAGCATAAAAAGGAGAAGCTGGCGTAAAGCTGGGTTGCAAAACGGTTTGCATATGTGACGGCACCTGCGAACACCACCTCTACGGGACTTTGTAGTTGACCATCGGCTGGCATCCAGATGAGCTGAAACAATGCTGTCTGATCCCAAACTTAATGAAAACTTATTGCTAACACTTTGATTTACATGAATTACATGAATATATTACATTTAGCGACAGGAAGAAGACAATAATAAAAGTGTATCTTTAATTCAGTCATGTTTGGATGAGCAACCAACAAAAACACTGCATACCCTGGTTGTCTCTGTGGTTGCAGGAAGCTACAGTAACCATTACCTTTCAGTGATCTGTTACGGGGAGATGTTTGGCATTTTCTTCCTGCCCAGTTTGTTTTAAAATGCCAACTGCATGATCACTTCAGCCTTGAGACTTGCAGTAAGAACACTGACACTATCCATAGCTCTTTTTCACAGCATCCATTTAGTTCCTTAAAGGAAAACACAGGTGTAATCAATAGAGATGGACCGATCCGATATTACGTATCGGTATCGGTCCGATACTGACGTAAATTACTGGATCGGATATCGGAGAGAAATAAAAAATGTAATCCGATCCATTAAATATAAAAAAAAAGCACCTCACAAAACTTGCGACATGGCGTAACTCGGCTCATAACCGTAGCACGTTGGAGCAGTGTGCATCACGTGATAGAGTGGCTGTAGCGTGCAAGACCTGTCGGCGGTCTGGTTGAGTATTTGTAGCCTCGCTACCAAACCAGCATTTCATCTCCGATGAAGTTATCCCAGAGAGAAGTAAAGCAAGTGTGTAAGTTCATCTCTGAATGTTTGTAAAGCATTCCCGCGTTAAGCTTAACAAACGATATATGGAGCGACTGCCTCTTCTTGCTGCTACTTCAATCGTGAAACTGATCAATGATCAGCTGATCGGCTTTTCCGTCGCGAGTCTGTCTCTCTTGTTTGTTTTTGGCCCACTTCTCACCAGAAAGAGGAAACCAGCGGCTGAACAACAGCAGCACGTTTAAGCTTGATAAGCTGTTGTTAGAATTTATTTAATATTACTTTCTACACCAGGATCTTTTTCTAGCTGACGGCTGGTAACTGTGCAGGGGCGGATCTAGCAAAGTTTAGCCAGGGGGGCCGATAGGGCATGAACAGGGAAAAGGGGGCACAAAGACATACTTTTCTTTCTTATTCTCATTTAAAATGTCGAGCTTTTAATAAAAAATTATCTGAATCTTACACCCAAAGTTTTAATCTGATGTTTAATGTATAGAAGTCCATTACTGTATATAGTAACTGTTAAGTCTAATATACCCTAGTAAGCTATAGTACTTTTTCCTTTGGGAAGATACCATCTGTGCAGTCTGCAAATCTGTTGAAGAAAGATGTTGAATTTATTTAATTATTCTTGAAAAATAATTTATTTCTGTGCATTTTTTTCACACTGCATCAAATTAAAGTTGATTACATCGATTAAGCATCATAAGGTGGAGGGTGTTTTTTTTTTGCTGGGAGTTTGCAACCCTATTAGTTAGGTTGCTTACTCTTTAAAACACCAGAATAGGGAAGATGGAGTAGGTTTAAGTTTATTAGATTGATCAGTTTTGCTGAACTATGAAATATTTTGGGTGCATATAACAGAATAGCTTTAGTGTTTGTTTGTTTTTTGCTTGAACTTGAGTATCAACTTATACAAAATGCAGCAAGATATTAAAAAAACTGTTTTATTGATTAAAAAACACTATATCGGATTCATATCGGTATCGGCCAATATCCAAATTTATGATATCGGTATCGGACATAAAAAAGTATCGTGCCATCTCCAGTAATTAATAACACCAACAGAGTCGTATCAAGTGCATCAGTGAGCCGCTCAAGCAAGTCTGCATGGAAACATCAAAGCCTTAGAAGTGGGGCACTTAAATGGGACGCAGCAATTACTAAGGAGGTGCCACCAACGGCTACACCTCCTCAGGAAACTCAACTCCTTTGGAGTCAGCACACCCATCATGATGACTTCTTACTATGCCTTCCTGGAAAGCATCATGACCTTCTCCATCACCTGCTGGTCCCACTCCCTCAGCCTTCAGAACAAGAACAGACTGCAGCATCAGTGTGCTCTAAAATCATTGGCCTGTCAGAACTCTGGCACAGGTTTCCAGCCAACAGGCCCTTAGAGAGGCAGCTAAAATCATCAACGACCCCTCTCACATTCTTCACCCCGCATTTCAATGCCTCCCCTCTGGGCGACGCCTCCGCTGCATTTCCTGCAGGACTGAGAGGAGGAGCGCCACCTTTGTCCCCAAAGCCACTCTGCTTTTTAACACCAGACACTTTATTCACTTTTAGTCACTCACAGTTATTTATTCACCTTTCAGTCACTTTAATTTTAAAACTGTATATTCTGTGTATTTATTATCTCACTCTTATTGCCTGTTCTTACTGTCCAGAGTCATGCTGCTCTGTTGTATGTTAATTGCCCCTTGGGGATAAATAAAGTCTTCTGATTCAGATTCTAATTAATGTTATTAATGATAATAATTACTTCTCCTGCTACAACAGGTCTAAAAAAAAGGTTTACCGTCTGAAAGTTGGGGGTGTTGGATAAAGTCAGATGGCATTAATCACACTGCTTCCTCACTGGCTTCATCTTGTGCTTTGGGTTTGTTAAAAACAACCGATAAAATCTGTGAGCAATGTGAAAGAAGGAGCTAGTAGGCAGAAAAGCCCAGATGACTCTCCCAGTGCATTTTGATGTCTTTCAGCTCACTGTTTTGGATCTCTCCCTGTTAGCAGTAGCAGGAGGAAGGTGGCTGTTTTCAGCGAAAAGAAGGATTTAAAAAAACAAAACATAACCAGTGTGGACAATGAAGATCATTTTAATTGAATCTGGTTAAACTGGCTGCTGGTTGGTCAAAGCAAACTGATCAAGGCGTTCTGTGTAAGCTGACCTTCCATTTACCAACCTCAACACTGCATACAGTTTTAGAAATGTTTCCCATGCTTCGAACTCTTGTCAGACAACACTGTAATTTTACTGACAAGAGCACAAAAGCCGGGCAGAGACAAACACGTGTGTCTAGACATTATCTCTCCTCTAGCTTAAATCCCTGCCAACCATATGCATCTTTCATCCAAACAACAAAAGGTGTGCAGCAGGCACCTGCTTGAATGTCAGCCCACAAAAACCAGACGTCTCCTGCAGGGAAAACAGGAGAGAAATCCGCTTAATAATCTACATTTCCAGAGTGGGAATTGCTAGAGGGCACAAACAGCCCTGAGCCTACCAGGAGGGAAAATAGAATTACTCTGAACGATACAAAACTCTAAAAATATGAACGACTCCACTGTCTTCCCAACTTGTGTGTTGGAAAAAGAAAGTGCTCGGTTCTTTCCACGTCACCCATTTCCCCTGTAGAAAACAGAGCTCGCTGTGGTTTCTGAGGGACAGCATGAACTCCAACAGCAAACTCTTAAACACATGGACTAAGAAAAGGGCCTGTATTTAAATCCCCCCCAATTATATTTAATTGAGGAAAAACACAGCCAATTCCAGCCGCACCGGCTGAGCCTGTGAGCTGAGCTTGCATTGTGACGGGCCCGTTTTCACTGGGGACGGAGCAGTGGCGATGGAAACGTAAAGCTGGAGACAGGGATAGGGAGGAAACCGTGACAGAGGGAAAATGAATGAGAGTATAGATAATGAATGAAAGAGAGAAAAAAATTAGATCGAGCGAGGGTGGGAGGGTTGGATAATTACGGCTAGGAGGGAGGGGAATAACTCCCTCCGTTCTGCCCTCCTTGTCTTGTGGTGCAGGGTTATTTTTAGCTACGAAGGGGAGCAACAAGGTGCTGTAAAGGCAATCATTTCTGCTGCAGCACAGCCATCGCTCACTGCAACATCTCTGTCACGGCAGACAACACACACACACACACAAATGCATGTGTGTGTTTTTAAAGGCCAGACTAAAGCTGTCAATAGCCAAAATATAGCCAACATTCCCCCTTAAAGGGCCACAGTCTCAAAGATATCGACAACACAACACCTAGCTAACTATCCACATCTGCCCAAATCAGATTTGTCAGCAATTTTCCTCCCTTAATTTGCCACCTAAATAGCAACTCCTTTAATTGTTTTGGGCTAACGTGTATACTGCATTTCGCAAAGGTCAAGTTTTTCACTTGAAAGTGCTTCTCATTTTTCACACCGAAAACAAAAGCCCACTCTCAGATGCCAAACGTGTCAATACCAGCCGAAAGTGTGTCAGGTCAAGCCAATTGTGTTAGGGATTAGCTGAACGCACATACACAGAGTGTTTTCCCCACATCAATGACATTTAGCGGGTCAAGGAGAAGAAATCCTATCCTAGCATCTGAATCAATAGCTCCTCTTAAAGGAATTAAAAACATACAGTATTCCATTACCCGATGCATCTAATAGCGTTTTCTGAGATCGATGTTTATATGCTTTTTGCTGTCCTATAGATTATCCCTCCACTTTCCATCTGTCTCCGCAGTACTACGTTGTGAGGTTAAAGTAATCGAATCTGAAATTTGATATACGTGACCATTGGTGATCCTTTACTCATTAACATATGGTACGTTTAATAAGTGGTGAGAAAACCCCCACACATATCAGTGCACTCAAAACACGTCTTCTTGGGATCTAAAACTAGGACTAATTACAGCTTTAACCCTACCATCGAACTAAGTCCGCCAGAGCTTATATTATATTTTTACATGCTGTGGAGCCATTTTTGGGAGCATTTCAAGTTGCTATACATCAATACAACCATTATAGCCCAATTTTTAATAATATGTCTGCATTAAGTGCATAGTAATTACATAAATTGCAAAAAAGTGCAATAAGCTACAAAAAAATTGAAAATCGTTTTTGTTTTTTTAACATATATTTCTGGTTAGAGAAATTTAAGAGGCTTATCCCTCAAAACTGTAAATACAAAAAAGTTGCACAAAATAGTTTCCCACCACAGGAAATTTATTTTGAGTGTCTTCATAGTTTTATTTTTGAAATACACCAATTTTTATATACTGCAGGAAAAACAAAAATAAATATTATAATGCAAATTTGCAAAAACATAAGATATGCATCAAAATAAACTCTTTCCAGCAGTGCAATATGAGTCCTAAGCATCCCAGAAACGACACAGAAAGTCATAAAGTCAAACATAACTTTTAAAAACACCAGTATAGCCTTACAAGGCCCTGATGGTAAAAAACTACATTTCTGCGAAAATTACGTCACTTCCTGTGTCGGGCTGATGGACGTAGGAAGTGTTACAAACAGCTGACCGGATCGGCAAAGCGTGTTTCTGGAATATTATGTTTTTGTTGCTGCAAGCGCTTTTTATGCAGTTTTTGCAAAGCTATATGTGGAAGGAAACCGTGACCGAGGACAAGCTGATGGCATAAGATGTAAGTACAACTCCTCCGGTTTCATATGCAAAGAAAATTATTGTGCTAGCTTACGTGGTTGCAGAGCTACCGGGATTTAAAAATAGTTACGCAAAACGGAGCGTGCCTGCTCCGACCGGCTTTAAAGGGTTAAACGCCTTGTCTAGATCTTCACTGCCATACAGGGACTTGTGCAATTCAGTGCTAATGAGGCCAGTATGTTAGAAATTTACTTATTGCAAATGCTGAGATGATTTATAGATATGAATAATGCTAAATAGAAACGTGTGTCAGCAGTTAAAGATCTGCTTCTTAATATAGCATGACTCACAGCCCTGCAGTACCATGCAGAGAGAGACAAAGGGATTATGGCAGATTCCAAGAACAAAACAGTTATTTTACTTTAACAAAGAGGTTGCTGCTCTACCGCGTCTTTTTAAATTCTTTTTTTTTAAATCAGGAAGTGAAGTCTGGAAAATTGGAGGTCCCAAAGAAAACCCATGCAAGCACATAGAGAACATGCAAACTTCAAACAGGGCCAAACCAATCGCGCTGTTGCTGTGGAACGATTTTAACCCCACTGTGCGCTTTGACCTGTTAGTTTGTTTTACTGTGTGAGTCTACAGTTAGTTTGGATCCAAGTTACGCTGAAACACCAAACACATTGCAACTTAAGAAAACACCAGGAAATAGAAAAATGCAGAAAAATCCAAAAGCACACAAAACGCAACAGAAGTTGAATAAAAGACAACGGAAGAAGTCAAAAAAGAAAAGAAAACATCTTTTGTTTTTTGTGGGTTTTTCGTTTTTCTGTCGTGTTTTATTCAACTTCTGTAATGTTTTGTCTGCGTTTGACCTCTCAGGGCCACCGTACTTAACTCACACAATAATACTAAATAAGCTAACCACTGGCAGTGGTAAGCCAGTAACTCCTTTGTCCATTAATGCAAAATTACTGTTGTTGTTCACAGAAATCTGGTAGCTTTACACAGAAAAATGTTAAATGTAGCAAACTACAAAAATACATATAAGCTATTATTGACTCATTAGGTGGCTAAAATGCTTAGCTTCTCTCCCAGTACTCCTACTGCTCCTCCATACTGGGGACATGCTGACAAGATGTATTATAGGTAATACACTGACTGTGGAGAAATAGTTCATATAAATCAAACAAATAAAAAAATTCAAATTGACCTTTTAATACAAAAAACATCGGATGAAATACTAAATAAGATTAGAGGATTATTGGTTGTCTACAAAGCTAGCTTAACTGTTTCATACTTTTCATAATATCAATCTCCTCTAACTTCAACCACAACAGGAAATGAGTGCAATCCTAAAATTACAAATGATTAATTTAAGTTGGAAATACGTATCTTACCTGTGATGAGTTCTCGTACTTCCATGTCGTTGGTCTTCCTCAGAAGGCGGATAAGGGCCGGGATGCCATCACAGTTCTTGATGGCCACCTTGTTGTCATTGTCCTTGCCATAGGAGATGTTGCGCAGGGCACCACAAGCCTTACGATGGACTTCAGACTTGGGGTGATCCAGAAGACTCACCAGAACTGGAATTCCCTTCAGCTGACGCACATCTTTCTTAATCTTGTCATTTTCGTAGCACAAGTGCTGCAGGTAGGCAGCGGCGTTGGACTTGACTGGGTCGATCGGGTGGCCTAGCATGGCAATGACCTCAGGGAGATCTGGGTCCCGCCAGCGTGGGTCCTTGCGGATGCTGTCGATGGAAGGTGAGCGACGACCGCCCATGCGGTCCAGACTGGCCATGCTACCCCTCTCTGGCTGAGCCAGCGGTGCTGAATACATCCCGTGGATGTAAGGGTGGCGCTCATCGATCAGCTCAGCCTCAATGGGGTCATCTGGGTACCCTCTGGATGAGGAGAGAAGAGAGGACAGTTAGGACGAGGGAGATGGACGAGGTAAATGGGGGGTGACTCAGACAGATTAGTCCAAGAGAAGAATTAGGCAGCCGGGGAGAAACACTCTGAGAGAAGCTAACTGAGGTGAAAGCTGCTGACTAATGAGGGGAAAAGAGAAAGCAAAGGACAAGGCGAGTAAGAGGTGAAAAGAAGCGAGAGACAGAGGACAAGGACGCGGTATTGGACAGAAAGAGAAGGATCTGTAGTTCAGATTAGATTTTACCAAATTTGCCAGAAGCACTGTGATGGTAGTTCTTTGCAATAAAATACATATAGTATGCAGCATTCTTATTATTCCTCCCTGCCAGGCGGCAGCAACAAAAAAGTCAGACTTCAAGAAACATAAAGGAGTGACTGAGAGACAGGAAAAGACTGGTGAAAGAAAAGACGGGCACTTCACAAAGAAACAGAGACAAGGCAATACCAAAGAAAATCCTTTGAAGGATAGCCTTGTGAAGTTTTTCCTTTTCTTTTTTTCCCCCCTTCTAGAAGCCACCACATACGGCAGAGAAAGGATTTGATGTCTTTCCCCCCCCCAGGGAACAGCGAGAGCTCGGCTGTCCCCTCAGGGAGGACTATGAGCTCCTATGATACCTCCAGGGCTCCCTTTGCTCACAGTGCCAACTCTAGCATACAGTTGCTGAAATGTTAATGACCATCACTCTGGGACGCTTCTACCAGCATTACCCTTATTAGCGCTACTGACATTACAGCTAAGGACCTAAACAGTCTTCAGCTTTGCTAATTTTTCTGCAATGGAACTGAGTGGCAGAGAAAGAAGGGAGCTCATGGGGTCCGCTGAGGGGGGAGCTTCCTTTAACGATCCCCTATTTCCAAAGCCTCTCAGAGCCTGCTCTTTACAACTCTTTACTCCATAAACAGCCTCATCAAATTCCTGCTGGAACATGGATGAAAAAATAGGCGCTCAATTCCAGTGACAGATCATCGTTGCTAGAGTTCAGGTGACTTATTGTTTTTCTTTAATCATAGGTTTTCTTTTTTTGTTGGGTTCAACCGCAGCCGCTCAGGTAAGCCAAATGTAACACTGGCAGAAAAGTTCAAAGGAACATTTTTGAAGCTTGTTTCACTAACATGTCTCCTTTGTCTATAAAGAGAATGTTTAGTAGGTAAAAATATTAATATGGGAAGAGGAATATCATTACATGAGTGCACTTATGCACAGCCATTATCATACCTCGCCATACTCCACAGCTTGAAACTGCGTACCCTCATTACATAATACAGCTGCTCTCCGCTTGTGGTGCTTGATATATGGTGGTTAGTGGTAAGCTGACCGAGCTCTAGTTGTAATGTGTTTTTTATTAATTATGCTTCCCACGCATCGTCACTTTCTTGTTTTTATGAACAAATTTGATGAATGTTTAGTGCTTACTTCAAATGAAAATCCTTTACTTCTTCACCTTCTCTATGTTGCAATGCAGTCTAGGTAGTAATTCAATTCAATTTTATTTATATAGCGCCAAATCACAACAAAAGTCGCCTCGAGGTGCTTCATAGATACAGAGAAAAACCCAACAATCATATGACCCCCTATGAGCAGCACTTTGGCGACAGTGGGAAGGAAAAACTCCCTTTTAACAGGAAGAAACCTCCAGCAGAACCAGGCTCAGGGAGGGGCGGGGCCATCTGCTGCGACCGGTTGGGGTGAGAGAAGGAAGACAGGATAAAGACATGCTGTGGAAGAGAGACAGAGGTTAATAACAGATACGATTCAATACAGAGAGGTCTGTTAATACATAGTGAGTGAGAAAGGTGACTGGAAAGGAAAAACTCAATGCATCATGGGAATCCCCCGGCAGCCTACATCTATTGCAGCATAACTAAGGGAGGATTCAGGGTCACCTGGTCCAGCCCTAACTATATGCTTTAGCAAAAAGGAAGGTTTTAAGCCTAATCTTAAAAGTAGAGATAGTGTCTGTCTCCTGAATCCAAACTGGAAGCTGGTTCCACAGAAGAGGGGCCTGAAAACTGAAGGCTCTCCCTCCCATTCTACTTTTAAATACTCTAGGAACAACAAGTAGGCCTGCAGAGCGAGAGCGAAGTAATGTCAAATGGTTGTAGCGATGTTGTCCCCAGTTTGAACACATTTTCTGTTCCCCTTGAAATTTAAGCCCAAGCTGTTTTCCAAAGAATCAGGCGCCATAGCGAATAGTTTACTACCTGGCAGGAGAATTTGACATTTCAAAAAGCCATTTTCAATCGCTATCTGAGATCGCGTGTGAAAGAAAAATACAGACATGACATTTGCTCTTAGTCATTGCTTATAATGAGCTGACTAAATGTATCGAATGCAACAGGAGAAAAGTGACAACACAAAGCCGCGGCGCTTTTGGAAGTTCCCCACAAGCATCTTTCCCGTTCACGTCTCCTCTTATTAAGACGAAAGCTGTGAAGGTGTACGTCAGGTTTTTTGTTTCCTTTCCACTGTCTGTTACAACCAGATTTTGGATGGTTTGCATAGTCGGTTGTTTGAAACAGCACCTTTTATAACGATAGCTGTGGAGTGCAACAAATTCAATCAGGTTTTCACAGATCTAAAGTGCATGAAGTGTGCAAAGGTACTGGAGACCTTCCGAGGGCAAAATATGTATAGAGCAGGGCGTTTAAAGCATATTAAGGCCAACAAGTTGATATGGTCCTGCATACTTTTTACAGCAGCAGGCAATTTTCCATATCTGCATGCTATCAAAAGCCCTCCACGAAATAACGAGAGCTGGAGGGCAAATAGTGCAACGTTAAGTGCTTGCACACCTAAATCAGTCATCTCTCTGTTTCTAAGTTCAGCACGGGGGAACAAAAAGCAAGGACATTTTGTTATTACTGCTTTCAAAGTCATTACATAAAATATATTTTGTTAATTTGTGCTAAACTTTGAGCACTCAGTTTATCTCAATGCTTTTTCCGTTCTTTGCCAGATAAGAGACTTGGATGCTTAGGGGCCGATAAACTGCGTAAGCGTGGAAGTTGTATAATCGATAGAAGCTGGTTAAAAGTTCGCTGGAGCAGCCATCCTGTCTGCAGGACACGTGCCCTCCCTCGTTTGTTGTGTTGTCTTTTCCATAACTGACATTTTGGCTTTTATGGTACAACTTGGTGCGTCTTACTGCCAGAAAAATCGATACGAGACGTACTAAAAGGAAAACTCCTGCCTAACTATTGTAAAAAGATTCTAAATCTCCTATTCAGGTGGATAAAAGGAGGATTAATAGAGATGGAGTAAAACAACAAGGCTGTCAAGAACAGCCCTGCGGCTAAATGCTGCAAGTTAACTAAATTGAAAGAGCCGTGGTGCTGAATGGCTGTAGCTTGAAGGCATATGTCAAGTGACAACAAACCTGAACTGCAAAGGGCATTCGGTGTATTCTCCGTGTTTACGATTCTTTTAAAAGTTTCTTTTTCCTCTCTAATCTTTATGGAGCATTTTGGGGAGCCACAAATCTCAACAGCAGCCTGTAACCACAGTATGGAAGGCGGGGCCGATCACGAGCGCAGAAGCCTGATTACAGCACATCATTTGGACAACAACTGCTGCTCTGAGGTTTGGCAAAAAAACACTGAGCTTCTTGACACACTACAAGGAAAAGGAGGGAAGTTTTAAGCGCATGTGCACGTGCTGCTGGTTTACTAATTGCTTCCATGTGTACGCCACGATCCAAACACAACAACATTCAGAGATCTCTTTCGCTATAGAGTATTTGACTTGACAAGGCAAAGAAAGGCAGAAATTACCACGCTCTAAAAGAAGGGAAGTTCACAATCTCCGCATCAACAACACTGCACATACACACAGACATTATCTGCCGTGCTGTGTTTCTCATGCACTTTCTTTAACGTGCACTTCAATACACAGATAAGATGTACAGTTGTGCAGATCGTGCCTCATTTAGATCTGGGCCAACGCGGCGGGGCCCGTGGTGAAGCAGACATCTTGAGGCTGAGTGATGGGAATGTCAGGATTTGCATTTAAATTGGCACCATTGTGCGTGCGGGGTAGGGTGTATTCATAGGATGTGAAAGGGTTCTTTGCAGCCAGATATGATGATGGTCTGAGCGTGATTACAGAAGATCACTCTCCTCATGTTAATCGAGCTGGTAAATGTCCAGCCTATTTGTGTCGTGTGCGACTGCGCCGGCGCGCTTGTTTTGTTTCACGACACAAAGCACAGAGAAGAAAAGATAAGCAGTAGATATGAGATGTGTGCATGGCTGCAGAGTTTGGCATTCATCGATTTGTTTGAACTCTGTCACATCCTCACTATGCTCCCATTGCTTCATCGTTTGTCAATTACTTGCATCGCATTTCAGTCACGGCCATGCGTGAGCCTCGTCTTCTGCAGGCCCAGAAAAAGAGGCGACTATGAAGGATTACAGGCTTAGAAGATGTTTGGATTTCATATGTACAAATACCATCCTGGCATTTATGAGGTTTTCAGTGACCGTCCCTGTTGACAATGTTGCTCATTTTGAATTAATATTGTTTTATCGTGCATAGAAGTCATTGTGGGAATGGGAAGTGAAAGAAACAGAGCTGGAGTCTTTCCATCCAGTCACTTTTTAGTTTTCTGATAGCATTTTCTTTTACATAACTACTTGATTTTTTTTTTTTTTTTTAATAAAGTGACATTGTTTCATTGACAGAGTGGAAGTATAACTGCTTCCACAGATGGGAATAATACGGAATGCAGCAACTTCACAATCAATTAAATCCTAAATTTAATTTGGCATCAGCCAGAGGTACCTCTCTTAGCTTCCTAATTATATTCACAAGATTTTCAGAAAGCTTGACCTCTGACCTCTCAAACCTGAGATTTTTAGTTGCTACACCTATGGTATGAATATTAAACTCCTACGTGGCTTCATCCTTGAGTTATCTCATTCACAAACTTGGGTGACAACAATGCCTGATCAGACTTTCACGGGCTAAGAGGTAAAAAAGTGGACAAAGACAAATCAAAACTGGAAACTGACCAACTGTATTAAAAAATTCATTTTGAATTTGAGGCCAGCAACACACGTCAAAGACAGTGGAACCAGATAAAGTAAGTAATGCTAAACAGGAATCTCAGATATCTTGTAACTAGTTGTTTAGCAACAGGTCATCAGAATGATTTGCTACACAAAGAGCAGAAATCACTTCTTGTGCTCAGGAAAACAATAATCAGCAAAGATACTCCAGGGCAGCCTCACAAATGCAAAATCCAGAAGCATCACCATCTGCTATGGGCCAAAGATCTTTTGCATGGAGCAGCAGTGCATTTACATGTCTGTGTGGGGGGAGTGACCCCCAACGCTGACTGTCCAAGGAGAGATGAGCCATTAAAGACTGGTTTAAAAAAGCTTCAGTCGTCTGGCACGGTTCAAAAGCAGCTATTAATCAACCTGGCCCTGAGGACACCCACACCTGAAAGGTGCTCGTGGACACACGCAGTGTGTCACACACACATTAAGGATGTGCTAGGCTTGGTGCGAAAGGGAGTAAGATGCATTCACATTCAGACAGTGTGGGGGATGGGGAGGGGAAGGAAGAGCAACATGTATCTGCAAAGCCTGAGCAGGAGTAAGAAAGAGATGCCAGTCCCTTATATTAAACACATATACATATACACACATACATACATATGTATATTAGGGGTGCAACGATACACAAAATTCACGGTTCGGTACTTTGGTGTATGGTTGGCTATATATATGGATAGATAGATAGATAGATAGATAGATAGATAGATAGATAGATAGATAGATAGATAGATAGATAGATAGATAGATGGATAGATGGATAGATGGATGGATAGATGGATAGATGGATAGATGGATAGATGGATAGATAGATAGATAGATAGATAGATAGATGGATAGATAGATGGATAGATGGATAGATGGATGGATAGATGGATAGATGGATGGATAGATGGATGGATAGATAGATAGATGGATAGATGGATGGATAGATGGATGGATAGATAGATGGATAGATAGATGGATAGATGGATAGATGGATGGATAGATAGATGGATGGATAGATAGATGGATAGATGGATAGATGGATGGATAGATGGATGATAGATGGATGGATAGATAGATGGATAGATGGATGGATAGATGGATGGATAGATAGATGGATGATAGATAGATAGATGGATAGATGGATAGATGGATGGATAGATGGATGGATAGATAGATGATTAGATAGATGGATAGATGGATGGATAGATGGATGATAGATGGATGGATAGATAGATAGATGGATGGATGGATGGATGGATAGCTGGATAGATGGATGGATGGATAGATGGATAGATGGATAGATGATAGATGGATGGATGGATAGATGGATAGATGGATGGATAGATGGATGGATAGATGGATGGATAGATGGATGGATAGATGGATAGATAGATGCAGAAAGATATGGCAAAGTAAAAAGTGCCCAGACAATTAGATGCACCAAAAATCCCTCCTTTCAAGGGTTGGCTCACAGATACAAAGCAGAGATTCAAAGTTAAGTTCTTTTACAGGACATGAGGTATCTCATGTCTGATGTTCACTAAGATTACTGAAAAATGTTTGACTGTGTTAACAGATGACAAAGGGAGAAGCTGAAGGTTGAAGAAGAGAAACAGCAAATGCAGATGTTGCCATGTAAAGAAATTCACGATGGGATCCATCTGTTAACATCCTGTCATGCTATGGTTCACCTTTCTGGCTCAATGACCGTATGCAAGTCTCTGCATTTTTGTATGCATGTGTACTTGACAGCTATAGTAATACAAGACTTTCAAATGAGGCACATCCAGAGAAGCCCAAAAAGACATCATCATTTCTGTCCATGAGCAAACACTCAGCGGACTCCACGGAGGTGACAAAATGAGTGCTTGACTCCAATGCATAAAGAGGTTTTATTACAAAACATCTTCATTTCTGAGGATAATTGAGGGCTTGCAACGTAATGATAAGCTGTTATTAAAGTCCTTAAATTCCCAGATTTATTACAGCACGCTGGGTTAGCCAGTCCTTTCTCGGAAGAATATTAATTGTGCTTCGAGTGCTCAGGAGAGACTGGGCACTCGGGAGTGAGCTCACTGTCAGTGTTACTGTTACTGGAAGGGAAAAGGCTGTTTGGATGCTGTTGTTTTGACACGAGTGCAGGAAAAACTAAGCAAAGAAAGAAAGATCGGCTTTCTTTGGACAGCAGTCATCCAAGAGCTGCAAATCTGTGTGTGTGTGTGCAAGTTTGTGTGGGCAATCACATGAGCAGCTGTCAGTGTGCATGTCTGAGGGGTGTATGTGGCTGTTAGGGCTGTGTTGTGACACATGTAAGGCAGGCTACAAATTGCCTGTCAAAGAAAGCGCCTTTCACAAAGCGGATGGGGGAGTGACTCATTTTGTGAAGATGTGGATTATTATTAAGTGTGTGTGTGTGTGTGTGTGTGTGTGTGTGTGTGTGTGTGTGTGTGTGTGTGTGTGTGTGTGTGTGTGTGTGAGAGTGAGTGAGTGAGACACAGACAGGTACTATGTGTGTAATTGTCGGAGCTCAGTCAAAAGTGTGTAAAGACAGATATTCTGATTAGCCATCTGTTCTTCGGAGCCTCATCAGTGAAATGCACAAGTGAGTCTGTACATAAGTTTAATTAAGATGCTGGATGAAAGCAGACTTCTGCATCACTATAAAACATGTGCTAGCCTGCTTTTTTCATGCCTTTCGATGACGGATTGCTACTAAGAAATGAGACCTTCCACGACCCTTTTGGTTTCCTTCAGCTGCCTCTGGAGGATTTCTATGTAAATGAGGATTTCTATATCATGACCTGAACTCTATGAATAAGTGCCTTTCTCAGTGAGTAACACTAACTAGAAAATTCAAGTTAACAAACTGTTCAACGAATGACTGGCTCCCAAGAACTTCACATAGAGAATAAGAAGGAGAAACTTTCTGCTTCAGCTCTGCTAATTCCTCCAAACTCCTGGGCCTGGTCTGGCAATTTTCACATTAGTCTATTAATAATAATAGAGTAGCTCAGTTAACACTATATGGCTAACTTTATCCTGCATATGTGTAGAGTGACAAGTGATACTGATTTTAGCCAATAATAAATAACTGTTGCTTTGTACTGAAACAGGTAGCCATATACCTTTGTTATGCAGCATGTATCATTGGTCAACTTTAGTTTCAACATGCTGATATTGAGGCAGAAACACTGATCTTTCAGTTAGTCTACAAGATTCATGATGTCTCCATGGCAACTGACATACAGATGTTTACTTCAAATACAAAGTAACATTTATTTTTCTGTGTATTAGCTAAATTTACACAGGTAACTCAAATGTAACATTTGCACATTGTTATGCTCATCACACTTACAATTTAACGGTCACCAGAGGGGTTACATTTTAAGAATTGACATTATTTCCTATCTCGTGCACCTTTATCATTCTACACCATTAACTGAGGGTCAAAGATGGTCATAACAAATGCCAGACAGAGGAAATTGTTCCAGACATTTTGCACAATCTGCTCAAAGAACAAATAAAATAAAAGGTAGCAAGCAGTTGCTGCAAATGCTATGTGCCCATATGGACAAGATATATATAAATCTTATAAAGTTTGTATCTGTCTTGTGTGAAACTTGTATGAAAAGCATACAAGAGTGAAAACAGATATAAGATCCCTTGAAAAATTATATAATGAAACTTGTATGTTTTGGATACTTACTAAAACAATATATGAAAGTAATGAGAAAGTGGCCACTTTCATGGATAAATCATATAAGTTTTTACTATTTCTTTTCCATATGGGTGTGGCTGTTCATTCCTTTGAATGTAAGGGAAAAGTAGTACCTTGCCTTTTCAGTAATTTCCATCTTAATTCCTATATTTCCACTTAAAAACCCCTATTGTTGATATTAATGTGAGGGCTAACGTGCCTGACCTGTAACAAAATGTTCAAAACCGTTCTCTTTCTTCTTTTTGTGTCGTTTTAAACACTGCTCACAATCATATGTAGCAATAATTAAGCTATTTAGGTTTATGATTTCTATTTAGATCAACACTTTTCAATAAAAGAAAAGATATTTGTCACCATCCGTGTAAAAGAGTTGACGATGACATGAGCCGCATGGGGCCGTTGCCGCTTCGTCTTTATTCTGAGTTACACCTTCCTATTGCATTTCTAATGGTGCCAATAATTTAATATGTTATCTTTCAAATTCTCAACTTCGGCTAACCTTCTGGACGTGGATGTCATTAATAACAATGATGTCCTGGAAGTTATGGAGAGCCTCTTTAAATACAACAAACCAAACACATCCAGACTCTTTCCTCTCTTGCTCTTTGCTGCACTTAAACCTCCACAGCCTGTCTTTAGACTTGGCTTCAGCCCCAAACATTTTAGCCCTTAGATTGGTGGAGGAAAGGTGTAGGAACTTGAAAACATCCATCTGCTACAGATCGCTGATTGAAAAGAAGTCTTTAAGACACACCAAGTCGACTTCAAACCCTCTCTTTGATTTACTTGAGAGTGGACATTTTTCTCAGGTTCTCCTTTGGGCGGCAACAAACTGATTGGAAACTATTAGGAGACAAGGGTCCATTTTGGGATCTTATTGTTAGAGGCTGACAAGCTTTTTTCTGCCCAGCGGAGCCAAGTTTTATGCCTCTCTCTACAAAGGATCCTGAAAAAAAGGAAAGGCTTTGAAAGATAGCTGACAAAAGCCCGCTGTCCTCTCCGACTCTCCCTCATCACGTCTCTCATTCCCACCTCTTTACCCCTGACAGAAAAACATGTTCACTATCTACTTGGAGGAAAACGGCAATCAAAACCAACTTATTCTTTGCTTCCTTTCTCAAACAAGTTGCTCACCGACAAGAGACATCTGTTTACTATGATGTAGTCTTTTTTTATGGTGAAAACGAGACAAATACTCTTCTCTCTCATTGCAGAGTTCACTTGTGTTAACACGAAGTATCTTAAGCATAAAATACAGAACTCTAGTGCAAAAAAGTAAAATATATACACTTGCACACCTTTACCAGATTATTATTCCCCATAAGCAGTAGTAGCAGTATAAATGGCTGTATATTATAATCTCACTATGTCAAATATTAGCCAAGGACTCTGTAAAAGCAACCCTCACCTGACTCGGGGCCCATCACGCAGCGGTTCCCGGTGGGTGCGCCCACGGTTGGCCCCTGGCAGGGTGCGTCGGTTGGCAGTGGAGTAATCAGGCTCCAGCTCATACGGCTCTTCTTCTTCGGGGCCCAAGCTGCGGCGATCATCCTCCAGACCATACGGCTCAGGCTGGAAGCGTTCTGGTTGTGAGCGGTTCAGATCCACAGTGCTGCTGCCCATAGGCACCTGGGGCTGCGCCACATGGCCATAATCATCCTTTCTGATAGGCAGGGTGTAGCTATTCTCCGGCCGGTAGCTATTAGGCATGTACGGGTACCGCGGCGGCCGGTAGTTGACGCCGCGTGAAAGACTGCCGTAGTTATCCGTCAAATCGGTGTAGCCGTCGTGAAGACCATAATGGCGAATGTACTGGCTCTCCGGTGTCTCTCCGTATGAATCGTTGTAGGAGTTGTTGTAGGAGCGCGTCAGGGTTGAGGTCGCTTGAGGCGTTATGAAGCGGTCGCTTCCATTCTTCAGGTATCGCCGGTCGATGGAGTCGGTGTAGCTGCCCAGCGGGGACGTGCCTTCAGGCAGCGGCAAGCCATCGGGGCCGAGGGGCACCTGACGCACTGTCCGAGTGGTCACCGTCTTCACCATCTTAGTCACCTGCACGGGGAAACAGATACACACTGTCAGACAGCGTAGAACAATGTTACACCAAACCTACGCTTAGGTTTAAATACAGTGGTCAGCTTTAAGCTGAAAACACACATAATAAATGTGAGCACTTGGAAATGTTAAGGTTTAACTCAATCTTTAAACCCTTATGCCCAAGAGGCAGAGTACTAACTGACCAATATTCAATTTTCAGCCCGTGCAACACGTTGATGGTTAGAAAAAACGATCTGCTTTAAGACAAACTCCAAATTTAAACCCCAGATGCTGTGTGCACACAGGAAGTGCACATTCAGGCTGAATAGTGCTGCAACTGAGCCTGATGGACGTTGTATAGCTCCACTGGACCTTGAGTCCCGAATGGCTCCAGATGAGCAATGTAGCATCACAGTCCACAGCTGACGGACTGTTAAAGCCAGACCTGCGTGCACGCATTTCTCAAATTCATCATCCTTGAGCTAAATAACTCTGCTTCCTCTGCTGTCTCTGTGGTTTTCTGGCTGGAGAATGATAGACAGCGACTCCCTCCTTGGGCTCTCTGCCCATATAGAAAGCAATTTGCTGCCCACTGAATTTCGCTGTAGCTGATAATTGGCTATTTTGTCCGTGGCTATAAATTCATCTTTAAAATTAATGAAGCTGAGGAAAATTAACCGTCATCTGCAAGGGGCGCAGGTCTGATGTAGTTCACGTTGTGTTGCAGAGAGTTTTGTTCCCTTAAAAACTTAAAATCTAAGGAAAAAGACAAAAAAAAAAAGAGATCCTGCTCATTCCCGATTCCAATGGGCTCCATTTTCAGTACCGGCCCTGTTAATCTGAAAACGCCGCCTTTATTTTCCCATCAATGCCATGATTCCGATTTTAATCAGGAGCAGAGGCACGTAATAATATCATGGAGCCACAATGAAGCATTAAACCGCACCACAAAGGACGGCGCCAGGAGCAAACGCATAAACCACATATCAGTTGTTAAACACGCCATCCTCATTAACTTGCTTGAAACAAATAGAAATTCTCACTGGCCTTGTTTCTTGGTTGCACTCTCACTGTGAGCTACATAAGACCGCCTATTTCGGGAACGTCAAGGTTCATTTCCATGTTTCAAGCGCAGTAATTACTGAATAGTTTGCATTTGTTTCGAACTGCACAAAGCTGAGGTGGAGTGGCATAATAAAAATAAAAACCCAAAGAGCTCATTTGCTTGAGTTACATCAGCTAAAGGATGCGCATGACCTTAGAATCACAATAATGAGCTTGCTTTCATCTTGTTCACTGTGGCAGGTCATAGCAGGACCTCAAGTCTAGACTGCTCTGGTGCTACTTGCTGGGCTTCGGTGACCCAACAAAAGCTAGAGGCTGAATGTCATACCGTGCATGAGGTGGCTACATGTGCACAATAAATGCCATTTGATTACATTTTTTAATATATACATTCCTTTTTCTTACATATTCCCTCAGATATATATGTTTCTTTATCATTTCTAGTATTTTTTAATCACATTTGGTTAATATTTGGTGCTATTTTATTCTGACTGAAACTGAGACGAGGGTACGTCGAATGCTACAGCTTCCCAGCCTCGACACGCCCGGCTGCCTTGTACTAACACAGCTTTTTAGGCGATTTGCAAGGGCTGCAAAGGGAGCTATCGGATAGGTTTCAAACGCTCTTTGATGTGCGCTCAAGTTCACAAGGCGTTAAACCGTCACGCGCGGGTAGACGAGGGACCGGGGTTTCAGAAGAGCCTCTGAAATATGCTCGAGTGGTGTAAACAGCCCTAAAAGAGAATTGTTAAATTGGTTGCAAAAATATATATGAATATGTAGCAATACTCAAGATTTCTGTGTTTGTACATGCTTGGAAAGCAGTACTGAAAAATGTTTAACAAAAAAACAAAGCAAACAAAAAACCCACAGGCAGTTAAGACACAGTCCTAGACTGTTTACCAAACTGTTAAAACAGAAAGTAGCAGGCGTCAAACTGTCCACTTTACAGCACTGCAAGACATTTCACAACCTCTGTGGCATTCACTATATCGGGCGCTTAAATTGACAAGGCGGCCATGGGTTAGTGAGGCAAAACTGAGGGAGTGATCAGGTTTTTGAGCAGCTTGTGATTGCAAAACCTTAGATTAGTTTTCATCTTCTCTTAAAGAGAACGAGGAAAATTCAAACTGTTATTATATCTTGGGAAAATTCAGGCAGGCAGGGGGAGGCAAGAAACAACACAAATCACACAGGTTCGGTGTCCTTTACTGGGTCTGTCTCGGATAGGGTGGGGGTCGAGTTGGTGACCGGGGTGGGGGTGCGTGTGGCAGGCCTGGACTCCACTAACAAGTTGTCAGATACCAATGATGGATGGTAGGTGCGACGGGTGATGGTTTTCACCACTTTGGTGACCTGAAGTTGAAGGGATTCGTGGGAAAATGTGTTTCATTACACACTGATCCATACAGTTCTGATTCACATAGTCTGAGTGTAACAAGCAACGGTGTGCAAAAGAGAAACAGCTTAGGAATAACAAAATGATCTAATAAACAGATACACTGCTATTTTAATGAGCTGGAATCACCACTAAACCACAGATGTATAAGAGAAGTCTCCTCCAGAGCCAGTGGGACCTTAGAGGAGGGGTCAAATATTTGTGGAGGAGTAAAGCTCTTCCCATAATTCAGATTTAGCTACTATGTGTCTTCCGTCATGAGACTGTGATATTCTTTCTTTTAACGGTTTGAAACCCAAAATGGCCACAGCTGGCCGGTCAGAGTGTTTCTATTTTTTGTACACACTATATGTTAATAACATCAACACCTAGCAATAAATCCGTCAGATGACTGTTTATGTTATAATGTCGGGTGTGGAGCATCCACAGCTATTCAGTCTGGAGGAGGCTGATACAGGTCGATGAGCCAATGAAGCTCACTTCTGATGGATGACAGCGACACCAACATTTTTAAGGATTTCAACTTTTCTGTTGGCCTGAGTGACTGAAGCTTTCTTTGAGGTGGAGCTAACATTGCTGGAGTCAAACATTAGCATGTTAGCTTATAACCAGCTGTTCTTGTTGTTGTTTAGCTGGCTATAAGCTAACTGTCGAAGATGGGAGGGTAGCAATTCTAATCTGCTGACAGTAACTGGGACAAAATTGAGAATGAAAAGGCGTGTTTATGCCTATTTTAGTGTGTTAGAGCTCTGATTTCAGTTTAGTGCATGGGCCTTTCTCAATATGCGTACTTGCGTTCTCGTGTACTCGTGATACGTCATCAGTCGGAGACCAAGTACTGTTCCAATTCGAAGTACGCATCAAGCCGAGAACGCGAAAAAGTCCCGGATGTGTTCTCGCTCCGCCCGTTTTATCGAGCATGCATCGGTGGTGACTTGTGTGGACTTGGTACAGCTAAATATCCCAGAATGCATTTCGTCCAAATCTCAAACGCGGCAATGGCGGACGAGCGGGGCTAAAAACTTTTAAATATTACTGTTCTGGGTCACAAAATAAACTTTTAAGTTCTTTTCAAGCGAGAATGTAGCTGTGTAAACTTCAAATATCTGCTCGATTTATCAAGATATCATATATTTCCAAACGCGCTCCGACGTTTTCGGAGACGTCTGTGACCCGCCAGCTCCATAGCAGACAACGAGGTCGAGGATTATTACAGCCGGCGAGAACAGCGGACTCCCGGCACATCGTTTTCAACCCCCCCGCGGTCTTTTCGCTACTCAGGTTAAACAAACCCCAGTAGCTGTCTATTGTATTGAGTGTCCACTAAAATAAAAATAAAAGCGTTCTAACATCTCACCTGCTTGTTTTTATTAAGGTATGTACATATATGTACATGTACACTATTTTTATTAATAGAGATTTCACTACTGAGGTTAAACATGATATATAAGTCACTTCGATCACTTCTAAATGTTAATGTTTGGTTTATTTCAGTGTTTTATTTGTTCCTGAGTAAACCGGTTTGGCTGTGATTAAAGTTAAGCTTCATAACATATTACTCACAGTTAAATTAAGAGGGGATGGCAGTAAAAACTCCGGACCTGTGACATCATCAAGTACGCTGGTGTTCCAATTGTACAAATCGCGAGTCCGTGCTCGCGTTCTGAGAATTGAGAAAGGGCCCATGAGGCTTGAGATGAGCAGGAAAAGGACGAGGTAGAAATGTGGAAGGGGAAAGGAGTGGTGGAGGTGCCAGATCAGGAATCAGATCAGGAATCTAATAGGATACTATATAAGCAAAGACCCTACAATAATACACAGAAAACAGATATATGTATATATATATATAAAACCTCATCTTAAGTGTGTCATGGTTCCATATATGGCACTTATAGCATATATGGAACTTCAGGTTAACCGTACCTCTCTAACTTATTAAAAGCCGTTTTAAAAAAAAGAAGTCCAGATGTAGAAGCCTATGGGGGGGGGGGGGGGGGGGGGGGGGGGGAAGAACCTCTCACTTGATTTATTTGAGGTTATGGCCTTAATGGCTAGTTTCAAGTCTTCATAAACGCAACATCATGTTCATTCTGTAAGCTATGGTCCCCGTTAGAGCCAAGAAGAATAAAACAGGCTTTTAGAGCATACGAGAGTGTGGTGTCCCTCGGCTTCTCAGCCAGATCAGTTTCTCGCTTGTTGTCTCTGGTTTCAAAATACCAAGGTGGCAATCGTTAAATTGCTCAGCACCAGGGAACTTCCCTAAACGATTGATGTTTGGGGGAAAATGGGCTTTAACACTAGGCCTGTTCAAATCGTGACTCAGACATTATGATTCAGTTTTGTCTCGATTGTTAATTATTCCTCTGAATCCAGCGTTTGTCAGGAAGCTTCAACTTCTGCAGCCCCACGCAGAGTTAGCCTGCTATCTCTCATTAGCCTCCTGCGGTGAGAATAGACAAAGACTTGAGAAACCCAGTCAGCAATTTTGACTACATTGTATCCGAAGCACCAGTCAAATCATTTTTCCTGTGGGTGTCAGACACGGAGCTATTGACAACTGTGTCGATTTCAAGAACGTCCCAAGGTGGCAATTTTCCTTTGATTAGCTGCTTCGTTAGCAATCGTTCCACTGAAGCCAGTTTTAAAAAGGGGTTCACAATATATCCGACACCACTGTTGCAGTGCATCGTCAACTTTTAGGAGGATAAAGAAAATTAAGACTCTTGTCAGATTTCAAAGCTAATTATGTGCCGGGCTCGGCCATACTTCTAAACCATGTCACATGGCTACAGCAGTTGTCTGCATCTTGAGAGAAAAGCGTTCTTACTCTGCTCTAGTAACTGCCTAGCTTGATGAGTGTGCAGTCTGTTTTCTTTTTTTAATAACAGCCATACATGAATAAATCACCATTAGGCCTTTTTTCCCCTCCGGAAGATAATAACCAGTTGCTGCTTCAGTTTGACTTGCCAGTGCATGATGGGCAATGAAAATGCTCTTGGTTTGGTGGTCTGCATCCACACACACACTAGCTGCTTTTATTGGTCCAACTGCACTTTAGCACTGAAATGACCGGTGTTTTATTCAGAGTGTCTGCCAGCAAGAAAAGAGGGCTGGAAGGCAGCCAAGGAAAAAAGGGAAAAAAAGCACAGCATTGTAGGGCAGGAGGTAGAGTGTGGATCTAATTGAGCATGTATATGTGTTCTAACTCATGCGCACGTTCAGGGTCCGGGCCAGTTCCCTTTTGAGTTGACCTGATTGAGCGCATAAATAGAACCAGCAGTTAATCTGCCAATGAAAGGTTATTCAGTGCTGTTTTGCAGCCTTAAATGAGAAATTTCCAAGATTAACTCCATTTGTCACCTGAAATTTACCACAACCACACAGTTCTACAACACAAGTCCCATCCGTTTTTATTTTTTCCCAACGGACAATCAGGGGGGAAAAAAATCCCACTTTTCTCTTCCTTTCCCATTATTCTACCAAGTAATTTTCCCGAATACTGAATTAAAAGAAAAATATTTACAACTGAACAAACTTTTTTCCTTTTTTTGCCTGCAAATCAGCAATGTAGGAGAAGCTCCAGTGCTTCAACTTCAAACAGTCAGGTGGGGGATAACCATAAAGGGAAAGGAGTGTGTTAGCATTAGAAAGCATGGCAAACCTTTGGGTTAAAAGAGCACGTATGCACATAAATACGACTGCCTTGCTGGGAGAAATGGAAAGAGGGTAAAGGAACACTTCAGAAAAGGGAGTCAAAGACAGGAGAGGAGTTGAGGAAAAAGACAGACGAGGAAAGCGAGCAGGACAAAATTCTCTTTGTAAATTCTCAACTGGGTCTGGATCTGTTTACCACCACAGACCTACAACCTTCCACAAGTTCACCCTGAGCAATCTGCTTAAAGTGACTTCCAGAAAACAGGCAACCCCACCTCTCAGCAGGGTGGCAGGCCCTTAAAACTAGCCTCGTTCTTTCCCCGTCCTCGGCAGCCAAACCCTTGATTAGTGTGATGTTTTACTGCGTGCGTTTTGTGTGTGTTACTCCTAACAAGTCTTGCGCTGTAATGCATAAAAGCGTGCGAGAGAGTTTGTGTGGCCATTTCCCTAGCAGTAAACAGGCTGGAGGGCAACGGGTCCTCCCTGATGAAGGATTAGACCAGGCTTTTTAATTACAGTTTCACAGTCACAGGAGTAAGAGCTCCACACAGCTCCTCACCACCGCTCTGGAAGCCTCCAGCTACAGCAGCTGACTGTAGCCACAAAGGCGTATATCTGAATCCCCCCTCAAAGATCTTGCAATACAACCGTATCTCTGAACGCCTTAAAATGTAGAAGCAAACACTGAATTTTCAATCCCAGCATTATTCTGATGATGCTGTTTGGTCAAATCCAATACAACAATGAATTCAGGCTTTAGCAGATTAATGATACCAACTGAAAAGGTTTCACAGCTCTGAGATCTTCAGCAAGGTAGCAAATGATTTTGTCCTGGTTTACATGTTAAACAAGCACCAAATTTACTTTGATTTCAAGAAACCTAAAACAATTTCACTGATATTAAAATTCCCCAACTTTATGATTTAAAGCTTACAGTTTCAGGAACATGTTTGTGAACACTTCACTTAGGGCTGCACGATTCATCGTTAGAAAATCACGATCTCAATTCATACTTATGTGCGATCTCATTTCCAAATGACAACGATTTAAAAAAAAAAAGAAAAAAAAAAAGACGACGATTGTACCGCATTTTGATCTGGGACGTAATCTGCATGAAAACAAGCGCTCACTCTTCCTGCTCAACAAATGACAAGGGCGGAGCCTTATACCACGTGATACAGAAGCTGGCTGCTAAAATTAGCAGGGAAAAAACAACGGAGAGCACGTCAGGGATGATGAGAAAGTGACAGGAGAAAATCCGTCCCGGTCAACCACCCAAACATCAATAACGGGAACCTTATACAGCGCTTCCCTATACCCGTCGACCTCCCGCAGGTACAAAGAAATGACGGAGGCTATCACTTATCACATGACCAAAGATATGGCTCCATCAACACTGTGCAAAACGAGGGATTTGGGAAAATGATCAACACCCTAGACAAACGCTACACAGTGCCGTCCCGCAACTATTTTTCTATTGTTGCACTACCTGCTCTATACACGCAGCGTCGAGCAACGGTGGAGACGCAATTTCAAGCAGTGCAACATTTTGCGGCAACGACAAAACGTGAGACATTTGTTGTTTTTATGTTTATTTATTGTTTTTATGTTCAGTCTCAACTGTTACGAAGTTGATGTGCAGTTAATAAGCGCAATAAATATTTATACTGGGAAAGAAAATCGTGAGAGAATCGTGATCTGAATTCTAAGCAAAAAAATCGTGATTCTCATTTTATGCAAAATCGTGCAGCCCTAACTTCACTGTGTTTCTTTATAAATATCACCTAAAATGTCATTAGATTTTCACAAAAGTCCTACAATTAGATATAGATAAAAACTAGACTTGGACATTTATTTATTAAGGAAAATGGACTGCATTAGTCAGAACTCTTTAGAGAGAACGCATAATGAGTCGCTGTTTTTGTGCAGGACCCACAAATCTGATGTGTTTGTGCCATTATTTGCTTTCTCAGACGTTATTGTGAAGGTCCGACTTTGATTTATCCTCCTTCCAAACTCACTGATTCAAAGAGTCCGACTCTAATTTCGCCTCCATATTTACTGCTAAGGCCACAGATTGTCAAGCTTTTGCTTGCAGCTGTATATCAAAGTTATAAATTATAGACTTTCTTATCATTTATGATTCCACCGAGGAATACTGAGACACTACATAAAACAAAGACAGAGAAAAACTATGCAAAAGAGAGTATTGCTAGGGACAGATCAACCGAGGTGGAAGCAGCAAGCAGTGACTTAAGTGAGAGGTCGCTTTTAGCTTGTGATGATGCAGAGTTGCGTGGCACGCTGCTGCTATAGCCTGTATGGGCACACAAATAATGGCGGCGTGATGGGAAAAGCTATACTGGTACAAAAGTCAACTCACCTTCACGTTAGCTGATATACCCTTACAGAAAAACAAAAGAACACAGTAAAGGACGAATCAACAAAGGAGCTTTTGAGGAGCACAAAACTGATAGAACATCAGGGGAATTTGCTCATAATAATAATAACAATAACAAATAAAAGAAAGAAAATGAAGAAAATAAAGCCATGAGAAGGAGATGAAACCACTTTGGGCTGTAGGATTATGGGATTTATAGTTCTTAAGAATGCAAGTCTGGGAGTGGAGATACGCTACCAAGCAGTAATCCATAAGCATAATTTGAGCAATACTGAAATGGATCAAAGGGACTTTGGGGGGTTTTGCTACTATGAGGTTATTGGGATCAATGTGGCAAAACAATGCCGCTGCTTTGAAGAGTCCTACTCGTGTGATAGTACGCAGAAAAAGTGTTATGCACAGCTTTTTTAAAAAAAACATTTTAAAGTTTCAAATTTTAACTGAGTCACTCCATCAACACAGTAATATAGAAAAAAATTGACAGCAAGTTAATATATCTGTGGGGGACAAAAATGATTTGATCCCCTGCTGAATTTATAAGTTTGGTCACTTACAAAGAAATGAACAGAAATTTGCTCCATTTAAGTGAAATGCACAACTTTAACAGCGTATCAAATAATTTGCCCTCCTGTATAACTGACTATTTAATCATGTTGTCACTAGTTTTTTTTTTTTTAGGATCAGCATCAGCGCCTGCCTTGCACTGTGACCATGCTGTGTGTGCAGCTTTGCCTCTTACCTTGGTTTCTGTGCGCCGTGTGGTTCCATCATCAGAGGTGACCACTGAGACGTGGGAGGTGGGGGTGCCGGGGTCTTCTTCAATGGTGACCGTCTCCTCCACCACCTCCTGCGGCTCTTGCATCATGGCCAGGGATGTGGCGTTACTGGGGCTCTGCTCCTGTGCAGAGAGAAGTAAAAAAAGAGAATCTGAGAAAAACTGAACTGAAATAACCGACAGATTTAAAAAAATAAAATAAAATAAAAATCAAGTTAAGATAGAGTGGAGAAAAACAGAACAGCATCCAGGTAATCATCCATTAGACATACGACAAGATGAAACTTTAATTGGGCCACAGCAGCAACAAATGACATTAGAATCCAGCAGAGAGAAGCCGAGCATAAATAAGAACATTGCAAATGAAGTGTATTAAATATAATGCCACCTGCAATTTGCAATGCAACACTCGAACATCAAGTAGATGGAAAGTGTGAAGCGCATGGCGTGAATAATAATGTGTAGAAAAAAACGCTTTAAAATACACGGATATAAGTGTTTACGATTTCCGAACACAATGCGGTATGAAAAGAAGGGCTGCAAAAAAATATTCATGAAAATTACTGAAATATGAAAATGTAACTGTATTGTATGGATATAATTAAAAAAAGGACTTAGCTGCATTTGAAATGTTTACGTTATTGTCACTGTAACAGCAGCAGATTTAGGATAGGGAACATCAGACATGCACCGATTCAGTAATTGAATTGGACAGTGACTCAGAAAGCTAGACTGGACATCGATGACAATGGACCAATCGATTGGATTTGGTCTTGCTCTGTGTTTACTATGCCACGTGTCAGCAGCAGCGCAGTGATTGTTAGAACAAAACCTAACATAGCATGGAGGAAGATAACAACAACGTGTCAGCAGATTGGAGGTATTCCACACGTCTTGCTTGTGGCAGGTAAGTTTGTGACTTAAACTGTGGCCGGGTGTCTTCATTCGACTGAAAAACTGTTGACAACTCTTTCCCTCTCTCTGTCACAGTGCTCTGCAAAAGCCTTGAGCCATTCCTTGGTTCTTTATATTTTACTAGGAAAATGGGTGAAACAATTTCTTCAAATGTGGAAAACTTAAATTGAAATACAGTAAAAAAGAAAGAAAAAGAAAAAGCAGAGTTAATACAGTTCTAACAGGTTTAAAATCAATATTTGGAGTGACCAGCTTTGCTCTTCAACACAGATTGAACTCTTTTAGACACGTTTTCTTATCATTTCTTTAAGTAGTCTTCAGTAATATTTCTCTAGGCTTCTTGTTTCTACCTTGAGCTCTGATCTCAGTCAAGATAATCCCACACTGCTTCATCAATGCTGAGGTCTGGGCTCGGAGGAGGCCAATGACGATTTAAAATCTGATGGTACTTTTCTACATTCATATTTCCATCACTTCTGACAGGATCCCCACAGCCACTCACAGAACTACAGCATGAAACCATGACAGAGGGGGGTTTAACAAGCACATACATATCTACTTCAGGTTTTCTGTCAAATACCTTATTCCACATATTAACTACAGTATAGCTTTCCCATTACCTCCTGTATTTACTTAACTGATCCCTTCTACACTCAGAAAAAGTGAATTCTCAGTTGCTCAGTGGATCTGCGCTCAACAGTGCAGCCTAGGCAGTAGTCGAACGCAGATCCACTGAGCGCAGGGCAAGCTAGCGAGACAGAAGTTAAGCTCTCGTTGCAACATGGCAAATTGAACCTCCCCCACCCTCATTCAGATCTGGCGTTTGGAACTATTTTGGTCTTCATGTGACGTATGACCCTGAAGGTAAGCGCGTCATGGACTAAAGTAAAACAGTATGTTGGATGTGCCACGCAATGCTCAATTACATTGGTGGGAACTACTGCGTTAGCGCAGTTAGCTCGTTAACGTGTTGGCCGTCCAGCTCCACGCACGGGGCGATCCGCGGTAGCTTGTTAACAGAGATTTGCCGTGTTGTGGCGTTAACGTCATTTCAGATTAACGCTGACAGCACTAGTGGGAACACAATGAATATGACTGCACATTTACTCCGACATCATCCTAGTGCAAAGACAAGTGGAAGCAGACAAAAACAACAAGCACGCATGCTACAAACTTTACCCGAGTCATTTAGACAGCCGTTAGCACATGATTCTCCTTATGGGGACCTGATATGTTTAATATGCTGCTGAGAATATAGCCCAGAAGAAGCGTATAGTAGAGCTTTTATTTTGGAAAGAGCCATTTCTCTGTAATAAACTCTCTTTTCCAAAGATGAGGGATTTCTCCATCAGATAGATTTATTTTTTATTACTTTGTTGTTTCAGCAACATTAAATTTAAAAACTGTACTTTTTAGTTAAAATATATATTTATAATTTTAATAAATGACAAATTAAAAGAGCATGAACATTTTTTTGTATCGAAAAAATATCGAACCGTGACACCAAAGTATCGAACCGAACCGTGAATTTTGTGTATCGTTGCACCCCTAATCATTACTTCTACAATTTCACTCCAATATGGTTGAATAGCTGGGCAACCCCAGAAGATGTGAAAGTGATCAGCTACCAGTTCCCCACACTGTCTCCAACTACGTCCACGTTTACATTGGACCTTCTGCTTTCATTTTAGTTTCTGCGTAGTAAGAAAAATCGAATCATATTTTTCCATGTAAATTCCCTCCCGTGACCTGAACTAGATATATTCAGTTGTGTAATCTTAGATTTGTACGCATCAGTTAGTAGGATGATTAGGCCAGTATTACTTTCATCTCTAGGTTTCATGTTACTGTTAAAATAGGATCTAACCCCCAATATCGGAAGTAGTCTTGCTTTTCCAATCATGTTTGCCCTTAAGTCTTTCAAAACTGCATTTCCCCTGCATCTGATGTCCAAACACCTCTGGCTGACCATCGTTTAAAGCGATTATCTTACTGGGCTGGAGCAAATTCTTTATCATATGCTACCCACCGTAGCTGTTTCATCTGATTTCCTCATTTTAGTTTTTCATATTCTTCAAACCAGATATTTAGGGATGTTCTTGTGCCACAGTTTAGGTTTTCTTTCTGTTCTAAATGTGATTTTCTGTCTCCGATTATTGTTTGAAATGGTAAATCTATTTGAGTCATGTCCACCTTACTATTTTGCTTTGTAGGAAGGGTTGCACCAGTAGATTAAATATCTCAATTCTGCAGCTTTAAAATGACTTTGCAGCTGTAGTGTTGTGTATCTCACGCTGGGCTTCCACGTGAATCCTGAGAGCATTCTGCTCCACATATTAAATAGTTTCATTGGTATTTCAACCCGAACTGACCGAGTTGTTTATGTCAACTCTACTACCACTTGACTTGCATAACAAAGTCCATCTATGTATACCTTCCTTTAATTTCCTTATAATCAGTAAATCATTTATATCATAGATCTCAGATAATGTTTTGGGAACCTTATAACCCTTCTTCACTGTACATGTCTTCAGATTCATTCTTTTAGTTGTATTAGTAGAGTCAAGAGAGGGCTGCAGCTGTATGTTCCCTCTGGTCTCTTCAGTAATCATGTTAAATATTTTCTTAATTAGCATTTGGTCATTACCTAGTGGTCTGTAAACATGGCTTATGGTCATTAAGTCCAGTTACTAGGATATATAGCCCCTCTTTGTCTGCTATTTGTCTAATTAGTTGAAAGGTTTTTTTATTAGAGATTAATATTGCGACACCTCTTGCATGTCCTTGTTTGTATGATGAGTAATATGTATGTCTAAAAACCAGTTGTTTAACTGTTTCATGTTCCATATTATTTATACGCATCCCTTACCAGAATATTATGACTTGTTTTTCCATTTTCATCTTGGTTGCAATTTTTATCCTTTTGATTGGGCTTCGCGGGGCTTTAACATTTAATTTGACTATATTATATTCCTGGAATTATGCCATATTCCCCTAAGCAAACATGTATAGTATAAACTCCAAAAGTGAAGTTCTGAACAGGGAAGGGAATCCTCCAAATGAAGGGCCCCTCCTGGGAGCACAGAGATCCTCTCTGGTTCTGCGTGTGTGCTTCCCTACTCTCAAGTTGCTCCATATTATACTTGGATTAAACCACATTTATTATCAAAATGTCGTCCCAAGTGTGACCTAGTGATTTGGAGAGCGGCATTTCTGATTCTAAATTGTCCTGATAAACAGTTACTTGTGTCTCTACTCTGTAACTTTTCCATAAGTTGTTTACTCACGAATGGCCCTTAATTTTTGGCCTTTAATCCTCCTTTGTTGTTGCTCTGTTATATGTAATGGGACTGTCAACATAAATGGTAAATGGACTGGCGCTTTTCTACACTTCTGAGCACTCAAAGCGCTTTACACAACATTCACCCATTCACACCAGCACATTGTTCTAAGTGCTTTCTAAGCACTTAGAACAATTGATTGATGCAATTTTTGGGGTTAATATCTTGCCCAAGGATATTTGCATGGGCATGCAGACTAGGGGAAGCCAGGAATCGAACCACCAACCTTCTGATCAGTAGATGACCTGCTCTACCGCCTGCTCTACCGCCTGAGCTACAGCCACCTTGCTGGGGCTCGTGTCTTGCACAGTTTACGCAGTGGAGCATATTCCCTTCTTTTTTGGATAACTTTGGGTAGCCATGGTCAAAAGAAAAATCTTGCGGCAGTCTTGTATCCCCAGGTCGATGTCCGAGAGCAAAAGTTTGGTCTTAATAAAGTTCTTCAAGGACTCAGTTGGGTTTCTACGTTATTGTCCTAACATAAGTTGTTTCTTCAGGACTGCGTCTCAAAGTCAGTTAACAGCGAACACCATTGTGCCATGTGCGTTATCTTCACATCTTTCTCCATTTCTTTCCTTTTCTGTGGTCTTTACTATCTTTGCTCTTCATTTTCCCATAGGTCTTTAAATAAACGTGATGTTCTAGACGGGAAAAAAGGGGAAACGATCGACCTTTGCTGAGAGTTCACATAATATGCTGTTGTTCAGTTTGCTGCCACTTCCTCTTTAGTCCTGTACACCATGCTGAGAAATATCAGCTCTTTGGGAATCACCTTGTTGGTACAAAAATATAATTTTATTCCTGTCTGTGTTATCTTTGGCATTTTCATAGATTCAACTATGATCAAATGATCTGTTTTTGCAACAGGCTGCTAGTAACAAAGTGCCTAAAGACACATTTTAGTGTTCTTTGCCAAGTTGTCTGTTATGCGTAGACACAATAGTGAGTCATCGCTTGAGTTAGGCAGAATGATGACGCTTGAATGAGTCACTGGTCAGTGTTAATTGGCTTGACAAACAAACAAATCCTCTGAAAACAGTCAGGTACAAGAACAAGAACAAGACTGAAAATTAGTGGAAAAAGCAGCAAAAGGAAAACGTTAAAAACCTTCAGAAAGCCTGAGGAAATATTGGTCAAGACTCTCTGAAAACTTTAATAAAAGTCTGGCTCCATGGAGCAGAATATATAAAAAGACAGGCAGCTCAAAAACCATATGTTTATGATACCATGCACCAGCTATAGTGCACTGGTTGTAAGAACAAGAGATAAAGCGTGGAGGTTTAATAAGTTAGCATTGATATCAGAATAACAACTCTGCAATGCAGGATAGGCAACAAGCTCCTCACCTCTTGATACTTAAAGCCAAGTAAAAGCTTCTTTCAAGGCAAGAAAATTCTGAAGGACCATTTTTATTCATATTTCATTGAAAGGCCGTGGATTTCAAAAAGAAAAAAAAAACATGTCTATAGGCTACAGATGACAGTGAATATGGAGTTCTGCGTAACCTTGTTCAAAGAAACAAGGTCAGGTGTTGCATTTCCTGCTGATGGAAAATGATACAAAGTCAGCGGTCGGAGGTGCAACGCCCTGTCATGGCCTGCCGCTGCGCTGGAGTGTGACAAAATTACAGCTCTCATGGTGGAGAGGGAAAGGGAGGCATTTGAAGCAATCACTGATAACCAAAACAGCACGGAGCCAAGAGAGGGAGAGGAAATCGAAAGTAATAGAGAGGGCGGAGAGGGAAAGGCTCGCAGTTGGATGGTGTAGTGGGAGAAAGAGTGTTTCTTATGTCGGAGGAAAAAGGAAGTCTGCTTGTACTAGTCATAAGGACTTTGTTCAGGGTGTTAGAAATGCCACAATAATGTGTGCACTTCCTGTTCTCTTTGACCCTGATGAAATGCATTTTAAAATTCTGTAAAAATAAAAAATAATTTAAAAAAATGCAAATATTTCCATTCAGAAGATATTTCTTACTTTTTTGGAACCCCTCATAGTTTTTCTCTTAAAGACAAATTTAAATAATTTCCAACAGTGACATCCTTCCAAGTTAATCTATTTGCAAATTCATTCACATGCTGTAATGATGACTATTTCTGTCTGCCCAATTACACAACGCTCACAGGAGAAATGAAGCGAAGGCCAACAGGCGAGCAAGAGGAAAAGTTTTTGTGTTATTCCCTGTTGTCTTTTGTTGAAAGACTAAGTGACACTTTGTGGAGGAATACAGCTTGTTTTCTTCACATCTTTGAAGACACTAATAAGCAAACACTCCATTGATTGGACAAGTTCTCTCAAGGCTTCAAAGCCCCACACGCCCCTTCATCGATCTGCTCGTCCCTCTTGCTGATCAGTCAAAAAGTTTGCACTTTTTACGTCTAGGATCCTCTCCCCTAATTCTGCAACCCTCCAGCCTCCAGGTCCCTGATGGGAAAAAGACCTGAGCTCTCAGTCTCGGTACGCATCACCTCCTTCAGCAGCTCACTAGAAATAAAAACTGCTCCCTTCATTTACCTGCCCCACTCTATTCAGTAACTTAGAGTCAATTAGCACTCTGAACTGAGCCGACTTAGATCATTACACTTGGAAAATGGTTCCCAAGCCCCATTATTGGGGTTAATGACTGGGAAGGCTATCAGCTGCATAGAAAGAGACATTTATTTACACAAAATCATTGTGAGCTGATGAAAAGACATTTTTTTAAACAACTGACCTCAGGCTATAAAGTTCAGCTGGGAACAGTTCTAATGGCATTCTGAAAAAGGTCAGTACTGATTAGTTGCATCCAATCAGCATCCTTGTTCTGCTTAATTATATATGCAAATTACCCTCCTGACTCAGTGCCCAGCGCTAAAAACAGAATGGAAAATTAGTTATTTGAAGACTCTCCAAGTGTGTACACAACTCATTTAAAATATTCAATGTCTTCCAGTAGTAATAAAATAAAGCTTTGTTTGCAGAACTGCATCATTTGCTGAAAATTCAAGGTCCAGTGGAACGTGCACAGCCTTTTGTGGATCCTGTGCCAGTCACTGGCTTCCACTTCTGATAAAAGATATCTGTCCTTAGCTCATTGGTCTCTTTATTAACACTCCATAAAGAAAATAATTTTATATATTCATAAAATAAAGACAGCACTTAATTAGTCATTCGGTTAAGATCATCAAAGACAGGAACCTATGGGGATGTGGATATGGACTGCGTAGCATGTAGCATGAATGGTTTTGATTTATCTTTTGAGGACAAGAGTACCGTATGGAAGTTACCTCCTGTTCCACCGCTTCATCTCCCTGTTAATCTGGACAAGTTAACTGCATTCCTATGATGTTTAGCTCTTTGAAGGCTCAATGGATGAACCCACAGTAGGTGCTGTCACAGCAGGAATATGTAATAAAAGCAGCACCATCCTGCAGTTGTTTAAACACTGTTAGAGCACTGGACAGAAAGGAGAGCGCGGGGGGATCCTTAGAGGCTCGCTGACAAACTGGCTTCTTGATCCAAGCTTAATGCGAGGTTGCTCGCTCACTTCTCAGCATGCAATAAATTAAAGCGTGGCGTCGAACTCGACATTACTGCCCCTAAATAAATTATTAAAAGCTGTCTGGCCACAGTCAGGCTTTCTGAGGGCCCCGGGGAAAGGTGAGGCTGATTCCAAGTCAAGGAGCCTCAGGAAACCATACCCTTCAGTAGGGGTGGGCGATAGAAACGATATACGATAGAAACGATATAAATTTGGCCAACGATAGAGATTTTGACTATATCGCTCTATTGCGATACGCATGTTGATGATGTCATCAAGCTGCGCCTGTTTTGGCCGAAAAAAATCGCAGCGGGTACAACCATTATCATCTGCAAATTATGGGGGGCGACAGTCATAGCAAAGAGATGAAGCACTTTTGAAATATGGGGAAAGGAAAAACTGTGCTTCCTCTAGGGCTGCCACGATTAGTCGACTAGTCACGATTACGTCGACTATCAAAATCGTCGACAACTAATTTAATAGTCGACACGTCGTTTAAGATCCCAAAAGACGCAGGAATAAGTAGTAGGATTTAAGAGTGTAATAACGGACTGAAACAGAAGATGGCAGCACTGCGTGCACAAGGATGCCAGCTGCCGTTAAACTCCGAAGAAGAAGAAGCTGTGTCCCAGAATTCATAGCGCGGCCCTGCTCAGTTGTCAACAATGGCGGCAGCTAGTTAGTTTTAATATTACTCTTATTATTCTTTCTGGTCACAAAATAAACGTTTAACATATTTTCAGGCGAGAATGTAGCTGTGTAAACTTCAAATATCTGCTCAGTTTATCAAGACACATATAGCGCGCCGACGTTTTCGGAGATGTCTGTTACCCACTAGCTCGATGGCTAGCCAGGGTTCAAGGCTCACTAGAGCCGGTGAGAACACCGGACTCCCGGCTACTCAGGTTAAACATATATAAGTCACTTAGATAACTTAAAAATTTTATTGTTTGGCTTTTTTTTCAGTATTTTATTTGTTCCTGAGTAAATCGGTTTGGCTGAGATTAAAGTTATAGTTTTTACACAGCTGAATAAATGTCAAGCAGACAACTGATTATCAGAATATATAAGAGCAGATGCATGCTGGTGCAATAAGCTCTACGTTTTATGTTCAATGGATGATGATCTGATTAGTCGACTATCAAAATAATCGTTTGTGGCAGCCCTAGCTTCCTCCACGTCCGTAACATTGATTCATTAATGTTGAATTCTCTCGCAGCTGCTCTATTCCCATGTTTTTGCAGTATATTAATAACTAACCTCGTATTGTGGATGAATAATCTCAGTTGTTCTCCTGACTGAAGTTTGGCCCGTGTATAGCATCCTGCTATACGATTGCATTTGTTCCTGACCACCAGAATCCCTCACGTTAACTTTTATCGAGTGGAAAAAAAGTTGGCGTTCATCCTCCAGCTTCACTGTGCTAATGTTATGCTAACATAGCTGTGTCGCTAGCAATCACGTAGCACAACATTATATACCAGGTAGTCCAACTTCAGTAACCCTGCAAACGCCACTGCTGTTTAGTTTTCTGTCTTCATTTATGTTGGAAGTGGTAGCAGAGCTGTATGTTTTAATTAGTTTCAAAAATCTCTCTGTCAGAACATGGTATGAAATGTTTAGGTGGAAACTAGCGAGCTAACTTCCTGTTAACTTGTAACTCAGTTAAATTTAATAACTTCTGTTTTCATGGATGCATGGATGTTAAACTTAATTGCTACACCTGGTAAAGCAGCAACACTGATGATTTAATTAAAGATGAAAGAATTTAGACCGTTTTTAACTCTGTGTTCGTTTGACTTTGGGACCTGGGACCAGAATTCATACATAAGGCACACTCTCGATTTTTGAGAAAATTAACGGATTTTAAGTGTTGTAAATACGTTATACAGAAGAAAAGAATATATCGCGATATATATCGTTACCGCACGTGCTTCAAATTATATCGTGATATGGATTTTAGGCCATATCGCCCAGCCCTACCATTCAGCCAAGGAAGGGTGAAGTAGAGCACAGTTAAGTTAATGACTGGAGACAGGGGAATGATAAAGTGTCAGAGGGTTATGAGGAAAAACGTGATAAGGAAGGAGGAAGACGTTCGAGGTTGTGTACTGGGTGAGTAGAACGTCCGACGTTAAACAGAAGAGCTACTAAATCGAATGATCCCAAAATGCAGAATGAGAAGTAACAAAGGAAGACGACACTTTAAGCTGGAATAAAAGTCCCTGGAGCAGGGTATCATTGTGAAAACATTCCCACTAGTACGACTATGCTGGTGTGTGTATGTGTGAGTCAAACCTGAAAAATAAAGATAAAAAAAATTAAGAGAGCCTCACAGAGAAAACAAAACACACCCTTTCATAAACCCAGCAAAGCCTGTCTGTTAAGGACTGGATTTAGCCAGAGAAGTACAGCACGCCCTGGGGTTCCTGTGCCCAAGAAAAGAAGGCAAAAAAAATAAAGGTGTTTTGTCTTCTTTCCTAAAATATAGCCTTGCTAAAAGCTCGAACCTCCTCTGATGAGGAGAAAAGAGCTTGCAAGAGATTTGCTAGTTAAATCACTTCTGTTCAGCCGATGGTAGCAGAGAAGCTGAAGCATTAAACGAACAGGGATTCGGCTCACAAGAGGGCCCAAGGATTTGTACAACCTGCACTTTACTCAGTCCAGTGTGGCTGAGGACTTGGTGAATAATGAAACCTCATCTTTCCAAGCAGTACAGAGACCAAAAAGACTATAACACCGGCTAACTCCATCAGAAGTGCTTAGAGTGTGCTTCTACTGTAATGCACATTTTAGATTATCTTTAGCTAACTAAAAATGTTTGACATTTTTTTTACACATTAAACCTTTATGTAGATCAGGCAGAGAACAAACCTTAAGGTCTCCGTATCTCGACAATGTCCACAAAAAATCAATGCTCCAAAAAAGTAAAATAAAATAACCAAGAGCCCTTGAGCAGCCTCTGCAGAATATTTCTTTACAATAGATTGCACAGGGACACACAACACCTAAAAAGCAACTAATCTAAACCATAATGGATTGCTGTGCTGAAAAAGGAAAGAAAAGGAGAAGTAGGAATGCTAAGGCGGGAGATTAAGCGATACAACGGTGTCAATTAGCAGCAGCCTGCTATCTGCCATCAATCCGCACTCATTCATCATCTGTGTTCAATAAGCTGCTCGGTGCTGTCTGAGGACGGAGAGATAGAGTAAAATGAGGGAGTGAACCAAGATAAGAGGCTCTCCTTCAATCAGGACAGAATCACAACAAGGAAACTTCACCTGGATTTAGTCTTTCCTGAAGACGTTGCTCAAGGTGCGCAGTGAAAGTTGTTCATTCAGTTTATTGATGATACTCAGCCATCACTTTACTTCACACATTGTTTCCCCCCTTTGACCACGCTGCAAGGACAGCAACTTACGTGTGTCCTCCAAACAGACTAGGAAACACTACAAGAACAAGTACTCGTCCTTTGTGTACACAGCTGCCAGCATGTGCATCCTAAAGCAAGCATAATCCAGCGCAATGCTAGCTCTAGTCTGTGATGCCTGAGAGCTGATGAGATTCCTGCTGCTGCCACTTCTGCACTTCCCAGCCCCGCCACGAGCTCCACCTCCACCCCATCATCCACTTGTAGATCTAAGCTTCCCTTGATCTGCCCTCCTTATCTCCAATTTCCCAAACTTTGCTTTGAGTTGAGCTTGGTGCTTTCTTGTGAGAACCGCAGAGGTCTGAACCTTGACGTTGCAAATCAACACAGTTCATATTAACATATTCATCTTACATGAAAGAGTCCAAAGCTGCAACTTAACTATTTACATCGGAAACTATTTGATCAAAGAATGATGACAGATCTACAGAAGCGTCTGCAATTTGCTTCAATTCTGCTGGTTTGAAATGCACCGGTAAAAAAAAGATCATGGTTGCTATCTGGATTGCAAACATCAGATTTCAAGTGTTAAATATATTTAAGTGTTCCCAGTTAAATATAATTAGCTTGTAAAATGAATCTAATGTCAAAAGAGACAATTACTGCAAGGTATATATGAGGTATACACACTTCCCACTCACTCCCCCACTAAAGCAGAAATTAGATGTGCATGTCTTAATTTAAACACTGTGGGAGGGAGGCTGTGGATCTTTCCCTCTAAGACAACAAAACCTGTCAGGTCGCCACCTGGCCATGCATGCGGGTGTGATCAGAGTCACCTTCCTGATGCACAAACATACACACACACACACACAAGTGCAAGACATGCACAGTTTTAGCCTGACCCCTGCAGAGTGACTAACAGGATTTCATTCCAGAGACACGCCAGCAATCATTACATGGCTCTTACACAATTAATCCTTTACCAAAGATCGCCTGTTTAACCTTGGGTCTGCCAATTTCCCATCAACCCCTTCTGTTTCCACCACCTGCCCTCACTGCAGTTCTTCAAGTCAAAACACTCAAATGGTAAAAGTTCAAACGAGAGGGAGGGAGGAAGAAGGAGCATGAGAGACGCGAGTGTGGTTGTGTGATCCAAACATCCAACCAAAAGAAGGCTTGTTTGTGGGATGAAGGGGAGGCAGAAAGGAAGTCAAGTAAAGGAAGGAGAACCGGACAAGCTGACAATGTGTGGCAAAGGCCCAAAACAGCATGATAAAAAGTGAAAACGCAAAACAACAACAGAATAAAAGGGGCATTCAGTCACAACCAAGGACGACTCAGCCAAGCCTCATCTCAGTTACAGCCAGGGCACAGGTCCAAGCTCTCTGGAATAACTGAGACGTCTATCTGACCTGGCGCTGCAAGGATCCGTGTGTGCATTTGGGAATTGTGGCAAAGATGTAAACTTAGGGATCCCTTGCTGTTTTGTCCCTTAAAAGAAAGAGCTTAGATATGTTTATGAAGTGGCTCTAGGCTGGATTATTGTAACGCACTTTATTTTGGGGTTAGTGATGCGTCCATTAGGCGCCTGCAGGTTGTGCAAAATGCTGCAGCACGTCTTTTAACTGGAACAAAAAAGTCTGAGCACATTACCCCAATTTTAATTTCACTCCACTGGCTACCTGTACATTTTAGGATTGTTTTTAAAATTCTCTTATTTGCTTTTAAATCTCTTAATGGCCTGCCCCCCCCCCCCACACCTCTCGGAGCTACTACAACCATATACACCTGCCCGTTCCCTTAGGTCCGCCAATCAGCAGCTCCTTAAGGTACTGAAAACTAAGTTTAAATTTAAAGGAGATCGTGCTTTTGCTGTAGTTGCTCCAAAGTTGTGGAATGATCGACCTTTGCATGTTAGGCAGGCCTCTTCTCTTTCTGAATTTAAAAGTCTTCTTAAAACATATTTATTCGCTGAAGCCTTTGGCATTGATTAGAGGGGTTGACTCAATTTGTTTGAACATGTTTCAATTTATTTTAGTTTTTTAGTTATTTATTTTACCTTATCTTATCTCATTTTAATTTATATTTACTTATGCTATTAGCATGTACAGCACTTTGTGAACTCTGGTTTTATGTTAAAGTGCTTTATAAATAAAGGTGGTATGGTAAGTGATTTCACAACCTCTAAGATGAGAAGGGAAAAAACACTAACAAGGCAAATTCAGTTTAGCTTATGTGTTTGCTTCCATCCCAAGTGACAAAATGAAATACATCACAGGTCTATTTCAGCTGAACGTCTAAAACAGCTGTTACATGAAGTGCTCCAAATCCAAATGCAAAACACTTTATGGTTATGATGGTTTTAAAAGCACTTTAGCACAAAAAAATGCCAAAATGCAGCTACTAGCAAACTAGCACTCCTGCTAAGAAACTCAGTGTTTGTGGCATAACATTTATACCTAAAGTTACATCACAATATGATTACATATCACCATACATGTCGTGATATCAGCCGGTTATCATGATCATGCTGTAGTAGGCATTCAGGAACTGACCCCCAGATTTTATTTTCCTTTTATTTTTTGTCAACTTCAATGGCAAGCTCCTCATTTTATCCCCCCTCCCTTCCTCTGTACTCCCAGAATCCAACCTTCCTCCACCGCGGATCTACCGGAATTACGCAAATAGCCTGTGTGGATTCAAAACCTTGGCGCCGCAAGGTGACTAACTAAAGAGCGAGCATCAAACTCCTAATGATGCAGCTGGGAATGATGGGCCCTTAATCTCTCCTCCTCTGGTGACTGATCCTGAGCCAAATCTGGGCTTCTCTTCCTCTCTCATCTCTTTCACGCTTGGTCTCCTGGTTTCAGACGCTTCCATTATTTCTCACCCCAGACCTGCTTTTCTCCCTCTTCCCAGAAGTCCCCCCCCCCTCTACTTCCCCCTCCTGCACCACCCTCCGCCGATGTGCCCTTTTGTTCCTTCGTACCAGCGCCTAGAAACGGGACAAACCTTATCCAAGCCGCTTGACAGACTCGGGGCTCGATTGCTTCCCGACAGGGCATCACGACCGTATTTTCCCACTCGGAACTGGATATTAAGTGACAGATGGAAACCCCAGCTCAACCCCTGGCAACATTTGACACCAGCTTAATCTCTGGAAAGGCAGATATTCCCATCCAAATTGGCCAGGAGATGTTTGGAAAACTCGGATAATTTCTTACATATGCCATCAATTACATGCCGTAACACACAAACACGCTCGCGCACACACGGAATCACATACCACATGTGTTTTCCTCGTCATTCATAGCCTGGAGTCAGATTAGGAGTCCAACATCCAGAAAGTCAATCTCAACATGGAATTCATGGCAGGCCTCAGCAAATCGAAAATAAATAAATTGTGCAGATTTTTGGTCAGCAGCCAAGGAGACAAAGGGAAGGAGGAGAATAAACAAAAAGGAAAAGGAGGAGAAACCACTTGGAGCCTACAGGACAAACCAAAACGATGAGCTTCGGAGAGGGTTCGGCTATCATAGCTGTGGTTTGATTATTTGGACAGCGGGTGCGACCGTGAGAGACGGGGCAGAGAGAAAGAGCCGAGCGCTGCAGAAGCAGATTAGAGGTAGCCTGCCGCATTCGGCGGGTGGTGGGCGGGGTGTGGGGCAGGGGTGGGTTTGCTGTGATGGTGTAACTCTGGAATCCCAGAGGGGGGCTTGTTCGCAGCGCCCCTCCCCTCAGCCTCTGGATCACTGTCAGCATGAGTCTGTCACAGAGGGCTGGCGACTGGAGTGGGGGGGTGATGCAGCGCGCGGCGGAGGCTCCGAGACGAGCGCTGCCAGAAGCTCCGTTCATGTGAGGTCTACTGGAGATTTAGGGAGCTGGACAGGGGACATACGCTCCACATCCGGTCAGGCTACCAGTGCAAAGCGTACTAGCAACCCCTCGCCCCCGGACAACTTTTCTCTAAAAACTGTCTCCATGTGCAACCGCAGGTTTTCCAAACCAACACATGCTCCCCTTTTTTTCCTCCATCGCTGACTTTCTCTCGTGCAGAAACAACTCTGCCCAGGGCTGTTGCAATGGAAGACTACAGACTTAGCAGGATTCTGGTTTAGGAAAAATACTCAGTGTCTTGTGGGACTTTGGTTGTGGGGTGTGGATTAGAAAATAGACCCTTCAAACCTGTTTGGCAAAATTGTGCTTCATCTCCAAACTGTATAAATATCTACACTGGCCCTAACACAAGATTTAAACTCTTCTGCTCTCACTCCGATGCCTTCTCTGGTTGTGGCACTTTGAAGCAAATTAAACTACTCCTCATCTTGGCAGGAAAACCCCATCTCTTTCTGAAGGAGCCCCGTACCCCGAAGGCACCTCTCACTGGAACCTCTCTCTGAAAAAGCCTTTGTCGTACGCACAGATAACACCTCGCGGAGCTAACACAGTCTATCACAATAACTGCGGCTGCTTTTCAAATATGCACTCGGTCAAATGTGATTAAGTCCCCTCTGGGGATATTTTTATGGCCTTGCGCCAACCTACGGGTAAAAAGAATTGGGCTTATTTTGTTGGCAACGGCGTCAGAGAGCTAGAGGACAAGCCGCAAGAACAGGCTGATGGAGAAATCCCCGCCAATTTACTGCTAACCTTCAACGGGTCAAGTGATAAGGTGAAGCAAAATGTATGTGTGTGTTACAAAGGAGCCATTGTGCTGCTGGATAAATCTGTCAGGAGACTTGAGCTGGTCTAGTAACTTTATTTTTTCTCACAGTCAACACAAATACTGTGTGTTGTGTTGTCTATTGTAGTCACACATGTGTGCGTAAGGGCTGGATGATCTGGCATCTGATGTTTATTGTGTGTGACCTGGTTGTAATAACCTATTCTGAAGGCTTGCAACTGCATTTAGAGTCATTTTTGGCTGAGCTGAAGGCTCTCCTCTTTCTGGCGCACACGCACGCACGCACACACACAGAGCAGGTAAAAAGATATTATAACATTTGTCTGATTTTAACCCTTTAAGACCTACCATAGAACCAAGTCCGCCAGAGCTTATATTATATTTCTACATGCTATAGTGCCATTTTTGGGAGCATTTCAAGTTGCTATACATCAATACAACCATTATAGCCCAAATTTTAATAATATGTCTGCATTAAGTGCATAGTAATTACATAAATTGCAAAAAAGTGCAATAAACTACAAAAAAATTGAAAATCATTTTTGTTTTTTAACATATATTTCTAGTTAGAGAAATTTAAGAGGCTTATCCCTCAAAACTGTAAATACAAAAAAGTTGCACAAACTAGTTTCCCACCACAGGAAATTTATTTTGAGTGTCTTCATAGTTTTATTTTTGAAATACACCAATTTTTATATACTGCAGGAAAAACGAAAATAAATATTATAGTGCAAATTTGCAAAAAAAAGGCAGCATATGCATCAAATTAAAGTATTTCCAGCAGTGCAATATGAGTCCTAAGCATCCCAGAAACGACACAGAAAGTCATAAAGTCAAAGATAACTTTTAAAAACACCAGTATAGGCTCATGAGGCCCTGATGGTAAAAAACTAAATTTCCGCGAAAATGACGTCACTTCCAGTTTTGGGCAGGTCATGGCGGACATGCGAAAGTTCGCTCTGACGTCTATTCCAACGTAGGAAGCGTTACGAACAGCTGATCGGATCAGCAAAGCGTGTTTCTGGAATATTATGTTTTTGTTGCTGCAAGTGCTTTTATGCAGTTTTTGCAAAGCTATATGTAGAAGGAAACTGTGACCGAGGACAAGCTGATGGCATAAGATGTATGTACAACTCCTCCAGTTTCATATGCAAAAAAAATTATTGTGCTAGCTTACGTGGTTGCAGAGCTACCGAGATTTAAAAACAGTTACGCAAAACAGAGCGTGCCTGCTCTGACCGGCTTTAAAGGGTTAAAGACACATAAAACTTACCAATTTACTGTTGTTGTTTTTTGGGGTTTTTAAAAATCAGCAGTAAATGTGGGAACATTTTTTTGCTTTTGATGACTTAATTCAAGTGTCAGTCTACATCAAGCTAACAGCCATTATTATAATGCTAATGTTAGCGGGAAGAACTTCCCTCTGGCAAAATAAAGATGGAGAGCCGAACCTTGGGTCCACACAAACAGAGTCACCTCGGAGTCAGAAGAGCTTTGAGAGCCAGAGCTCACTGTTAAACACAAGCCCACGTCAGAAATGTGCAGGTCAACCAGAGTACACAGACAAGATGCCCTCCCTATCACTCCAAAGCAAAGACAGAGCTTCCTCTCATCCCACAGTGTGGGAAGTGGAAAAACTCTGAGTTGGAGTTTACGCAAAGAGCATTTTTCAAGGGTGATAACAGCGGTAAACACAAGTGAGATAAACGGGGGAGGGGGAACAGAATATGTGTTGGTTTGCTATTGATGACAGTGTGTTGCCGTTAGGACGTTGAATCAGAAATTAATGGCAATAAAAGAGCAATAGACCACCTGATTTCCTGAGACTATTGACTATGGGTGAAAAATGCAGAGTGAAAATCGAGCAGCCGCCTACTTTGTGAGCATGTGAGTATATACGTGACCGTGTGTGTGTGTGTGTGTGTGTGTGTGTGTGAGGCTGAGAGAGTAAAAGACTCTTTTAAGCTCACTTTCAAAGCTGCGAGCAGATCATGAATATTTAAAATGAGAGCAGAGCAGATATCTGAAATATAGTTTTGGTAGCGAGCCTTTTTTTTTTTTGCATGCTAAATTAGCAGAGAGTAAATTTTCAACAAGAAGCCACGGTACAAATATAAATAGTGTCTTTGAAGATGTGGCTCATTCACTAAGAAGTGTGGTTTTTATCGCAAACACTTGTTGGATGAATTCAAAATTTGGGGGAAAACTTGCGTTTTCAGTGGCAAGGAAAGCACCCTGGAGAATGTATATATTATGAATGCAGATTAAAGCCTCTTGGTGTTTGATGCACTGCTGCAAAGGAAGCAGGGAGTGGGCGGAGCTGAAGTTTTGTTTTTTTTAAGAGGGGGGCGGTATCTCTTTAATTTAACAGGTGTGGTCCCTCTTCAGAGGCTGGTTACGTAGCTGCTTGCGTTCAGACACAGGTCACTTTTACGTCAACGTCCCCCCCGCGACTTCATCCAAACAAACCCACACTAGGGCATATCTTCCTTCCGCTGAAGTGTTAGCGCTCCAATTTTATTTCTGTATCATGTACTATTCATGCTGCGTTGTGTTGCTCTGCAGGTGGCAGGGAGGAAGAGGAGGATGCAGATGAAATATGGATTATCTCCTCTCAGTGTCTAGCTAAGCCCCACTCTGCTGGCACCACAGCTTTTCCAATGTAGCTCCCCTCCCACTCAGCCAGCCAGCTGCAGGTCTAGCATCTGGCTACTAACCCCCCGCTTGCCTTTAATCAACCAAAAAGTCACACAAACGTCTCTATCCATCTCCCACCCGTGATGAAACGCCCCCCTCTTCTCTGTATTGGCTGCTGTTTGGCGCTTTCTGTGAAAAAGGAAATGCTGACTTCTGAAGATTTAGGCATCCAGTAAACAGGATCTTGACCTAAAATAGCTGGTGGCTAGAAGAGGAGCGATGGCAGCCTACAGGCTACACATGCTGTGACACGGAAGGTCAGGGCAGTTTGCATGACAGATATCATCAAAACCCTGCTGAAGACACGACTCCCTAAAGGAAGGAAGTTTCAGCCCAACACTTCAAAGTCCTCGGAGGCATCAGGCTGAGCTGCGCAGAATCCTGAAGCACACATACAGAGACACTCACGTAGCCGCTGTATATGGTGAGAATGACAAAAACATGTTTTTGTTCTTTCAGGAGAAAACTGAAAGAAGATTTAATAATTATTGTTAATAAGTAGAGGTGGGAATCACCATACATCCCACGATACGATATTATCACAATACTTAACGCACGATACGATATTATGGCAATTTTTAAAAATATTTTGCGATATTCAGATTCTGTACATAAAGGTAAACTTTATCAATATTCATTTTATCTAATATCAAAGTCTCACACTCAGTCTTTCTCTCATTTCAGTTTTATTGTTGACAAACTGAACGGTTTGTATTACAGTCTAGTCCAACTTAACTGAATCAACCATCTGGTACAATTATAGCTATTCTGAACTATGCAGTTTATGAAAACTATGCAGCCCCTTCAGCAACTGAAGAATTTGAAAGTAAATTAAAACAAATATAATTTTACATTAAATAAAAAAGTTTTAAATTTTATTAAAATAAAACATGTCTTAAATTAAAATAAGTAAACTGTCGTGTTTATTGCTGCCATAAAAAAGTTAAACACATTTGGACAGTGAAGGAATGTCAGGATTCTTGCTCAGAAAAAGGATCAACATGCTCTGAAGTCAGAGCACAAAAACGTTTTTTGTAACAAAATATCGATTTCTGCTGTCCCTGTATTGATACATTATTAGCAAACAAAATATCACCATACTACACAGTATCGATTTTTCCCCCCACCCCTATTAATAAGACAATAAGTCTGCATAACCCATAGACTATAACTGTGATGTCACCCATTGGATACGTGGGCTTCGCAATTCGACCTTTTATTGTGTTGGCCCTGTCACACATATTCTTTGGAACTATAAGTAACCATATCTGGACCAGTTGGGAATCTTAACATGGGTCACTCTTGGCCACTAGAACTGCTGCTTGAGGCACTTCCCTTAATCCAGTGGTTCCCAAACTTTTTTCGCTGGGCCCCCCTTTGTTTTACAGAAAAATGTTCGGCCCCCCCCCGCTAACACATCCTCCAACCACACACACCCATATTTGCTCAATTGCGGTTTGTTTCACACCTCAAACATTTAGTAAACAATTAAGCAAACACAAGTAATCTGCAGGTAGTAAGAAAATAAACTACTAACTCGTTTATGCTGCGTCCACACCTACACGGGTATTTTTGAAAACGCAGCTGTTTCGTCCACGTAAACAGCGTTGCGAATCACCGAAAACGGAGATTTTTTTAAAACTCATTCTTTGCGTTTACATGTGGACGAGGAACAGAGTTCGTCAGGCAACATCAAAGGTATGTGCCTTCTTTCAGGTCAGCTGTGTGCCACGTTATTGCTTACATGAGAGGAATTGTAGAATGGCAGATAGTCAGATTAACAGTATTATATCTTCAGGTTTTACACGCTTACATATAAACACGCAGTTACTGTCCCTCTATTTAGAAAGGCAGAGGCGTCACGGTGTAATTATATAGACCTACCTCGGCACTTGTGCAGGTGAAACCAAAGGGCAGATTTGCTTCACCATATGTTCTAGTCTTTGGCTTAGAATGGAGTTGGTTTGGAAACATATTCAGCGATGCTTCATCTCCTGCTTTGCGTTTGTGTGGGCGCCCCGTGCTAGCAGTGTCCAAGCCATGTTTTTTTTTTTTTCCTCTTTTCATGCCGCGCCCCCCCTGCGATGGCTCTGTGCCCCCCCTAGGGGGCGGGCCCCACACTTTGGGAAGGTCTGCCTTAATCTATTTTTTTTGTTTTCCAGACTGTTTGATGAACAAAAGTACCATTACCTAGTTAAGAAAGCTGTTTTTTTTTTATTCCATCACTGTAAGAGGTGAAGAGGAGCTGGGGTTTGGTTGATTGCGCTTAATGAGATGGGACTTGACTGTGAGAAGTCAAAGAAATCATATTTACTTCAATGTTTCGCTTACTGACCTCCTCAGCATTCATTTGTTAAAAACATTCAGAGAGGACTTGAACTCTCAAGTCAATTTATTACTTTATTTTGGGGGTTGGCTATTAAATAAAATTAAGAAATTACCAGCACCTGGAATTACCACTTAAGCAAACACGTTTAACCGACATACAGCTTAATAGAAGTAGGAACCTGTGTTAGAGCTCACTGATACAAATGAGGAGTTTTTGTGTTGCAATCATTCAAGATTTTCTGTCCTGGCCAACCTACAGAAGTGTCATGACCACTATAATAAGAGAAGCACACGATTATATAGCTCACACTTACACAAACTCCTTTGAGGCTGATTTTGAGTGGGTACTCGTTTAATCATATTCCTGGGAACCCCCAGGAACCTCCTCAAAACCCCCCTGGGGATGTCCAGGTTTCACTTTTCTTCAGATCTACACCACAGCTATATTAACCCAGGGGAACGTAGGTAATCTAAAAGCAATTACGCAGCCATAAGAACAACAGCCATCGTCGGACACTTCAGCGAGTGGTGCTTCAGGCTAGTCCGTGACCTGAAGAAGAGACTGCAACAACAAGCTGAGATCCCCTGTGCCTTCCTGTCTACCACTCTGATTATCAGGAACACTGAGAGGTTTGTGTTTGTCAGACAGAGGATGTCCGGTGCATGCCAGCCATCTGATTAACACAGTTCTCATGCCGTGCCACTAGTCCAAATCAGTTTATCCTAATCACCCTCTCATAATTGCCCAAAATATTGGTACTTTTCTGGTCAGGATACAGGAGTTACTCACTCTGATGACTCTTAGGTTGGAAAAATAAGATCTCCATCTAAACTAAAAAAGCCACTGTTCATCAAAGCCAAACACCAAATGTTAGTGTTCAAACAAATATAAATATTCATAAAAATTTGGTCTGGATTTAGACTCGTTCAGGTCACAGGATGAGTAAGGGGAGTTCAGTGTGTGCATGTGTGCGCTGATCCACAGGGATATCCCTGACAAACATGTCAGCTCCCCTGTAAGAAAGCCAACTTTAATGAGCATCCTCCCCAGACTTTCATTGCAGCTGGGGCAGAGGTTTACTGAGGCTGCTCCATCTGGGAAGTTACCTCTACCGTTACCTTTGCACCAGCTGGCAGGACCTGCGTTATGTGTGTGCGTGGGTGCAAATGCCTTGGGTGAGACGAGGCCCCTTTTCTCTAGCCCACACAGCGAGAGCAGAGTCCACACAAGGGGAGTGGGCCTCTGTCTGAAGGCTTAAAATAGAGAAGAGGGTGTGAGATGACTGCAGCCAGACCAACAGTGTGGAGAGCCTTTTGTCAGGAATGAGAGTGGGAGGGGGTGCGGCATTCAACAGCTCTCACTGCTGTGCATTGAGTTTTACAGCGTGTGAACCCAAAAATAACTCACTACAGTGTTGGATCCAGATCCAGAACCATGTACTGCACAGACTCAGGCGTGCAAGTCCTTTATAGCTACGGAGAGACAGGCTGGAAATTGTTCCCAGATGGAATTTACAAATTTAAAATGCTTGACTCGCCGAATGAAGACAGACATTTGTTGATTTTACTTAAGCTGGACCTATTATGGTTTTCCTTTGTGTCTGTCAGATATACACTGTTGCAATGGTGGATGTTCATGTAATAAAAAGCTCACGGTAAAGCCTGAGCTTTTTATTATAAATGCTTGGTTTCTGACAGTTTTTTTAAACTCTCAGCTCTGTGTGACATCAAAGAGAGAGGACATTCTTAATATGGTCATCTCAGGATCACAGAAACCCCACCCAACTACTGACCAGGGTTTCTGTTTATAGGGGGCAGCCAATCAGAAGAAAGTTTGACTTAAACGGAGGGCGTAACAGTGGATTTTTAAACAGTTTATTACTAACAGAGGATGAATTATAAGAAGAAAAGATTATTTTAATCAAAGCTATTCTCCTAAAATGTCCAAGAATTAAAATATGGAGCTGGGAATGAGCATTATAAGTCACCTTTAAAGTGTGCTAGCAGCTCTTTATATCAGGGTGAGCCAGCTTTGACAGCATATTTTTAGAGACCGAGACTCCTCAAGCTGCTGAGTAAAATCAGGCCACAGAGGAATCATTTGCTGAGTAAGAGATCATTTTTATGATTATTATAATAATCATAAAACTCTCTAGCTGTGGTCGCAGAGGAAGACTGACTGGCCAATATCTCATGTTTAATGAAAGTCTCGTTGTATCGGCTAACATGCTGATGTTGTCTGACGCTGGATATTTCTGTCAGCAGTAACCAAACAGTAAGGCAATCTTGTCTCCTCTCAAACACACACAGCTGTGCACACAAACACACACACACACCACTGCCATGGTACTTTTATTTGAGCATTTAAAAAGAAAAAGAAAAAAAGAATTTACTGGACAGTGACAGCCTTTTCCAATAATCCTCCATGAGAAAGAGCTGTAAGAAAAAGCAGGCGCACAATCGAAAGCAAATCTTTCTCTGGGAAAATGCAATATAACCACGGGGCTTTTTTGTCAGCTTTACACTGCCAGAAAAGACGCAGATATGCAAGTTTTCTCAAAAGGTCCTCGTCAGCTTTTCACACAGGATTGCAGAGGTTACAAAAGCACTGCGTAGGAACTGACTGGGAGGGTTGGACCGACACCAACAGCATTAACCACAATACATGCTAACATCCTGTGCTTTTGTGCCCTATAGCATTGTCCTCTTCCTTCATGCCTCAGCAGGAATGTGAGCATTTATACACAAAGAAGGTTTGTGGCAAACTGTTAAGGAAACATATTGAAGCGACAGGAATGCGTGAATACAAACTGTGCATGAAGAAACTGTGAGCACGTTTACAGTCAATACAAGTGGGGGAGGGGCTGAAGCCGATGCCACCAGGGTGAGAGGCGGGGCACACCCTGGTCAGGTCGCCAGCCTGTTGCAGTCCCAACACAGAGAAACAGACAAACGTTCAAACTCCCGTTCACACCAATCTCTATTGTTTGGTCTTGATTTTGATTGGATGTAATGGAAGCCAGTGGTCTAATGGCTTTTGTCAGAACACTGGGAAAAATTGAATTTGGTTATAACTAGGGATGCACCGATACCGATACTGGTATCGCGTATCGGGCTGATACTGTAAAATGTGTGTGTACTCATACTCGTAAAAGTTAACCGATACCATGAACCGATACCAACTTATTTCATTAATCAGAGGGTGGCTGGTCATTTCTGTTGTAGTTTTTTAGATTGGCCACTAGGGAGCCAATTATTATTTTATTTATTATTTATTTAATAATAATTATTTTGTTTGTTTGTTTACAATATGGACACTCTGCAATAATTTAAAAGTTTATTTTATTCTCAAACCTAATTTGTATTTATTTTATTCCAAACAGAAGTGTTTATTTATTATTCCGAAAGCTCGAGACAGTGCCAATAGTTCAGTGATATTTTGTAAAATTACAATGTGGAGACTTTGCAATAATTTAACAATAATTTAAGTTTCACTTGAAATTTTTTGGTGGTCATTTTTATTAAGATTTTATTTTTTATCGACAGAGAATAAAATAAAACCTGTCTTCCAATTCATTGCATTTGTGTGTGTGTGTGGTAGAAGTATCGGTTTTTGTACTCTGTATCGGCAAGTACTCAGATCAGTATCGGTTTGAAAAAATTGGTATCGTTGCATCCCTAGTTATAACATCATTTACACAAAGGGACGACATAACAAGACATTACCGAAAAAACAAAAAATAACTGTCTACAGCAGAACATCTTCACTGTTACTAAGCAAAGAGAATTGTTGAACATTTCAAGGCCCTTGGGAACTTCTTCTACTGAAAATTCTTTGCACGCTTCCTTAAAATGAGTTCACTGACCGAGTTTGGGTTTGATCGATCAAAGCACTGAAGACCTCTCCTTCTGCCTGACGGCTTTTGTTGCTGGCTTTGATTGTCTGTGACAGACAAACACTTTGGGATTCAAAAAAAATCAACACGACAGCTTTTGAAGGCTGAAAACGCTAAATGCATAAAATGCACATGACTGCTTGTTAAAATAACAAAGCGTCCTTCCAAAATCAGTGTGCCAACCTTTTACGGCGCACTTCTACAGGCTGCTAAAGACTCCGATGGCAGACGAACAAAGAAGATGGAAATGAAAACTGTGCTTTTTCTGAGCAACAGGAAAGTAATTTTCCCGGGATACTAAATATTTTCTGCCCCTCACCTTATTAGTTTGCTCAATTTATGAGATATCAAGCAACTTTCTAAATAGCTACCAGCCACAGAAGAACGTTTCAGAGTCAGCAACCACTCGTTTCTCAGCATTAACGAGCATTTGCTCAACACCCGAATTCTCTGTTGCTCGCTTCAGCCGTGCAGGTAGTTTAATGAAAATAAATTAACGTTCGAGAGCTGGTTCGGAGCATGGACAGAAAACCCAGCCTGACTTCAAAAGGGACTCGCACCATCTCTGAGAGTGAGAGATCCCCAGACTTCACTGCAATTATTCGGAGCATCTGCGCATATCGCGGGCTGCAGCAACCCGAGCGCTGCGGAGCGTCGCAGTGAGCCCAGTCCCTCCGCCATGGGACTTTCAGCAAATAAATAAGATACGTAAGAATTGTTTCACTTCTAATTCGGGACTGCAGCTGCACCCTCATTTCATTAGAATGAAATTCTGACTGAGACAAAGAGGAACAGGACGAGGCCATGAGTACTGCGTGCCAGAGCGGTTAGATAGATAGCAGGCAGGCACCATCCAATAACAAAACGAATCCTCAATCTTATTTTCTGTCCCTGGAAGCATTGGGGTTGTGTTTTTCTTTTTCAGTCGTAGCAGATTTTTATCTAACCACTAAACTGCTGCAAACATATCAACCGCTTGCTGGAATGCAAGTTTGCAAGTCATGGTGAATTTTTCACATGAAGCCTATTGTTGTCTGCCCCACTGGGGCCTCAGCAAATGGCCCAATGAGGGAGAAAACACTAAAGCAGATTCCACAGACCAAAGCCCATTAGTCCACTGGCCTAGGGAAGAAACTAGGCAATATCTCAGAATGATGAAAACAACTTTTTATGTCCAGCGATGCAGTGAACAAAGGGTAAAGAAGGATGATATCTGAAGACCTCAGTGAAAGCTTTACAAAGCTTCAAAGAGGGAAACGGCCTGTTTCAGATTATCACCAAGGGATGCGAAGACAAACTGCATGCAACTTAACCACATATGATTTGGCACACACTGAGAAAGCAAGAAAGACTCGTTTTGTTTATGCACCACTTAACGTGTCGCCAAAAGAGACCGCCACCCCAAAAGCCTCAAAAACACAACCCCGACAAATTCTTCCACATTTGATGCCCGCACGAAAAACAAGCTCTCACGGTAAGACTGTCACAGAAACGTTTACTGTAACCGTGCACCACTAACTGGAGCCATATCTGTCTGTTTTCGTTGGGAATGGTGTATTATAATGTTTTTCATCATGTGTAATGGACCGGTTCTTATGTGTCAATGTTTGTTGCTGAAGGAGAATCTGTTTAAACACATCAAAACTAAACTCCTCTTCAGGTCCAAGCTTCTAGATATAAAGTATATGCAAAAGCAAGAACTGATCCAAAGGACCTATAAAGCAAAAAAAAACTCCTTGGTGACCCATTTCACTTAATTTGATCTATTGTGATCATTTAAAGCCCCATATGTTTCTGTTGTAGAGTAGCAGGGCTGATCAACCTTCATTTGAGCAAACTTTCTTCTGATTGTGTTCCCTTGTATAAACAAAAAGGTCTCAATAGGCCTTGTTTAAACTTTGTCTTATAGCATTGACCTCTTCCTTTATGCCTCAGCAGGAACGTGAACATTTATATGTGTTTAACATGAGCATCCGCCTTTGCAACAGTTTATATACATATACCAGCAGTGTTGGAAAGGTTACTTTTAAAATGTATTCCACTACAGATTACAGAATACATGTCCCAAAATGTATTCTGTAACGTATTCCGTTACGTTACTCAATGAGAGTAACGTATTCTGAATACTTTGGATTACTTAATATATTATCATGCTGTTTACAACTACATGAATGTACTATTGCTGTGATTTATTACTGTTACTGAAGGTCCGCGGCTCCGAACCGTAGTAAAGGGACCTCTGGCTAATACGGTGGGTTCTGAGTCGGGCTCGTAGCTGAAAACTAGCTTTACTTTGTTGTCTGGGTCAACTTTGCTAGCAGAGACAGAGAGAGGCGTTGAAAGGCTGCTCCAACGGAACTTATTGTTTTTGGAGGAAAACACAAACACGGTGTACAGTCGAGTCTTAATAACTTACTTACAACTGGGCTCGTCAGGCTCTCTTCTTGGCTGCAGTGGTTATTATTATATTTACATGCTTCCAGCTCCCGTTTCTGCTCGATGACAGCTCGTACTTTTCCTTTTTCTCCCTCCCTCGCTCACAGACACATAACGTGTATGGCAGTCCATTCTCCCTGCAGCACGGACTACACTGCCTATGAGGCTACATTCTTTAGAGCTATACCTGTAGCATTCTGCCTATTAGCTTAGCACAACAACAACAAAAAGGCCTCTCTCACCCAGGAAACACGCAGAGAGAGAGCGTCACCCTGTAACCATGGCAACCGCAACGCTGCCACCTGGAACAACAGAACGTAGCTGTCAAACAAAACCCAAACAGTCCTGACCCGCCACAATATGAAACAGGGAAGTACCGCCGTGTAATCCATTTATTTCAACAAAGTAACTGTATTCTAAATACCACCTTTTTAAACTGTAACTGTAACGGAATACAGTTACTCATATTTTGTATTTTAAATACGTAACGGCGGTACATGTATTCCGTTACTCCCCAACACTGCATATGAGAAAAAAATAAGGAAAAGCATACGAGGTTCCATGTAAAGTCACGTGTCAACACCTGGGGAAGGAAAAGCAAAATAAAAGATGAGGCCATCAGTTAGTCTGGAAAGCAGACAGCCTTGAATCACCAGCGGCCATTTAGCAAGTCAGCGAAGTACCTCCCTGAGCAACAGCAATGCTGCTCAGCTGCTTCGCTGCCCTTCGGTACATCGCACCACAGGAACAGGACAATCATATCTGACACCTAAGTACTTTAGTTCAGCAAAGGAGACACCTTATCAGCTGAGGCCACCGATCCTACCAACACTACCTCGCTCTCCATCTGCTCCAGCTCGATGACGAGCTTGCACAGCAGAATGATGGCTACAAATCTGCGTACATGGAGTAGGTGAAAGAGCACTTAGTAGTTTGCACTCCAAACCCAAAGCTAACAGCCGTGTTGCTGACAACAGTAAATCTCCTGTGCGTGTTTCTCAAACGTCAAAGTGCTGCGAGGCGCTACAAATGCAGCTTTTTATGCTGCCCACCACGTGCTGAGCCCGCTGCTATTTTGTCTTGAAAAACAAGGGCTCTGGATTCCTAACATGTTGTGGAGATTAGAGAAGTATTCGGTGGAATTCCAGACCCCATATGGTGACAAGGTCCTCACGTCTCCCCTCTATTAGAGGTTCGCTTGCCTTGCCAGGAGTTTCAGCACTTGATCCAGAGCCAAAATAAAAGATTAGGCAACAGAGAGGTGCAAAGAGAAGGCCAGCAGCATGGAGCACAAGTAATACTTGATCTGAATTGTTAAACAACCCCTCATGGCCTGCTCTGAGATTCAAGCCAGGACACTGAAGTGGATAATGTGGCAAGGAGAGGCAAAGAGGGAGGGACTGTTCACATGGATCATGACTCATTTGTGGTATTAGACCACTGCTGTTCCCAGTTTCCCAAATCACCTCTTTAAATTTGCGGGACAGCACACAATGAGTCAGCGCTTGGACACCTTCAATGAAAAGACGGTGGCATTCCTGTTGCAATCCGCAATAAGTCCGGGAGAATGAGCAATAAGCTCCTATTATGCAAATCTCTGGAGTTTTACAGGAAAAGCCCCACCATGACTCCAATCTGTAGGACCTTTTACCTGTGCGAGTGTTTAGCGACGTCGAAGAGGATTAGCAGCTAGGATGGAGTGCTCACTGAGCCAGTTTCCTGGAGCACAGAAGCATCTGTAATCTGCATCCACGACGTCTCCCGCTCCCATGCTGCATAGAGGCTTCGCTGGAGTAACAGCTAAACAGATTCTGTGAAATTAAGTTTGTGGCTATCATATTTCATCACACACGCCGTTTAAATGACATCCAAAAAACAAAACAGCAGATATCAACATTAACCGTCATCTCTGCTGGATGCCAGCTTGGCATCAAACAGACTGAAAGAGATTCATTCTTTCAGGCCACAGCCTTCTGAGTGGTGTCGCCAACATCACAGCAGCCTGTTGCATCATCACGGCTGCCCGGGTGGAGAAAGCTGATATTAGAGACAAACAACACAGTGCTGACTGATTGAAACTCCAACAGCCCCATTAACGAGGCACGTTCCAGAGGCATGCAACAATTAAGGCTGCTCTGCCTGCCAGGGATGACTGAGAGATCCACAAGCAGCCAAAAGCTCATCGTTCAAAGAAGCCAAGCTGGAACTCCAAGCCAAAAGAAGTAACTTCTAGAAGGAAAAATAACTCTGTAAGAATAATAATGACAATATTGACTACAGTAAATCTGCAGCATGAATACAAAGCCTTCATTGTGAAACATGAATGACCCAAAATGACATTTTAAGTAAAAAAAAAAAGAAAAAAGAAACATGAACTTGTGCAAATCAACAATTTACGCACTTCCAAGTTTTAACAGATGTGGCAAAGACAGATAAGTTCTTGAGTAATTAGCCAAGGGACGATTAATGCCGTATTTCAGGCAGTTTATATCATTTTTTAACTTCTCTGTGTCCATGTGGGACAGAACTGTGTCAGCTCACAATGACGATTAAGTCTGCCTGTGGTGGATTTCTCTTGGATACAAGTTTCATGCATACTCCTCTGAGAGGAAACAGGATCTTCAGCACTGTGGAGAGGCTGACCCACTTCACAACCTCGTTGCACAATACTGCAGTGCTGCTCGCAAAGTTGGCAACTCTGCCAAATATACACAATACACGGGAATTCACACAGAGCAGCTCCAGTAACATTAGCTCAGCATACTCGAATTGCACAAACAGCAACGTGGCGCCTCGGCATCGTTAACATACCAAAGAAACCTCGTTTTAAACTCTCTTTTACATGGCAGCTTGTCCCCTGAGAGGTTATCTGCAATGAAATGGAGAAGAAAGTCTTTCTGTATAGCACCTGCTGTAAACTCTGCACATTTCTGCAACCCCGCCCCCCCAAAAACAAAACAGGGCATATCAGCATAATGTGCTGACGTCGGACTTTAAGCAAACCTCTGGGAGATCAGGTGCTGCAACCAAAACAGCCAAGGTTTGGGACTCCAAACTCTCAGGAACAGAGATTATTCAAAGCACTGAGGACGTCTCAAAACGAACAGCCATGGCAGGAGAGAGGCAGAAGCATTTGGCCGAAGGGGAACGTTAATTAGCTAAGTCGGAGAGAAAAGCTGCGAGCCCAGAGTGCAGCGCGGCAGCTCGTGGCGTCTGGGCTCCGGGGCCGGAGCACTGGAGACATCTTGCCAGTCCTGCTGCCTGCAAGCTTCAGATTGCAGAGCGTGGACGCAAGCCTGCGATTCTGAAATCGGTCTCTGTGCACGTGCCTGCTGTGTTTTCCACACAGCGACGTGGCAGAGGTTACAGGAGACTTCTCTTTGAAGACAGTCCCTCAGATTAAGTATCCAACTCTCAGCCTCTGCTGCGATGACCATATTTCAGAGAGATCTGTTGGAATAATTCAGGACTATTTGAAGAGCTGAGGCAATTTGTCATTGCTAATATAGCGGAACATGAACATCTTTGCATATTCATCATTCAGAAAACTGCAGCACTCCAAAAAATAAAGTACTGATGAATTAGAGCTGATATACAGAGTGGGTTTATTGGTTTATTTTTTTTTTTTTTTTTTTTTTTGAGGAGGCGGGGTGTTTAGTTTTTTACAGCTAGGGTTAAATAACAAAACAGGAAGGAAAAAAATAACAAAAAGAAAGAAACGGACCAAAGAAACATCTCATTTTGGCCAAATTGTATGTTAAAGCACTGCAAATGGAACGGAAATAACACTGCATTTATAGTGGAAGCACAATGTGTCGTGATGTGTGAACACTGTCAGATAGGGACTGTCTGCAATCACCGAGCTGGTCAAAAATAATCTCACAAGACTTTAAAATAGCATCATGCCATACACGTCTTTGGCAGATTTTAAATTTAATTAATTTTCCCATTTGATTACTTTCTTTGTGCGACTTCTCCAGTGCACACAACATGCGTCACAGTATACTGGTGTCCTACCCGCCCGTCCCAACGTGCGTCAGCAGTTTTATTACAGCTGCTGTGCCAGATTGGCACGTTCCCACTAACATACCACAGCTGCTTCTGCCTGTATGGAATTTCCACTGTCAAATCATATAGTGATACAAGGAGGATCTTAATGTTTGTAGTCCCATGATTGAAGACCAGAACTAGAGTAGTTTCATTTCAACTTAAAAATGTTTCCATTCTATAAAAGATTTGAGGATCTGAGATCATGTCTGCAGGTAATTATAGAAGGTAGTAAAGCACTCAGCACCCTTTGCTTTCATCACCATTAGCAGTCCAAGATTTTAACAGCGCCGTGTTAAAGTCACAACATGAGTGGCGTGAGAACATGAAGGATTGAGGAAAGGGCGCACTTAGTCTGGTCTCCTGTGACTTGTTTCTCGCCGGTAAGTGACGAACATGCGATGGCCGAGCAGGGCACCGATTCGTGTTCTGCGGGCCAGTTACAGACACCGGCGGCCTTAATTAGCACCAGTGTTTAAGGGACATTATACTTGAAGGGCCGAGGACAAGTGTCACATTGAAAACAGGGGGAGGTTGGCTATGGCTTGAAGCAGACTGAGGAATGAGTGCTTGCTCCCCTATGAGAATTCCAGTCTGGAATGTAGCTTCTCCTTGACACTGAAAATACTCCCCGTGTGTCCCTAGTGGCCCAAACAACAGAGTCCACCCCTCACACTGCAGACACACAGTCAGATTTAGGAGGGACCGAGCACCAGAAAGCAGACGAAAAGCGGGTTTTATTGGATTAAGCCCTTCTTAACTGTACTTGAATATGACGGAAAGAATTCGGGAACTCGAGGAGGTCTGTGTCAACAGGCGCTGTTTGCTTAACTTCGAGATCCTTGCAGGGTTTAACGCACTCTTTCTGACACATCCTAAATCCTAAGAGGTAAAAAAAGAAAAGAAAAAGGGGCTAAATACAGCTGCTGACCAACCAGGATGTTAAATTGAAATTCTCTTTAAATCTCCAAGGATCCAGAAAAGTAGCTGGGAAACCAAGAAAAAGCCACAGGGGAATAAATACCCATGTGAGTGTGATGGTGATAGCAGCCAAAGGTCCATTTTGGGAAACTGCTGTTTAGATGTACTTGTAGTTTCAGTCTTCACAGCTGTACTAGTTCTGTTCTAGAAAGTCTGCAAGCACAGATAAAAACAACAGCTGCATTCGCCCAGAGGTTAGAGGCAGTGTTGCCAACTTAGCGACTTTGTCGCTATATTTAGCGAGTTTTCAGACCCCCTTAGCGACTTTTTTTTTCTAAAAAGCGACTATCGACAAATCTGGCGACTTTTTCTGGTGTTATTGGAGACTTATTTATGACGACTTTTTGACGTGTTGCTCTTACTCTCAACAAGCAGCGGTGCTGCCGTGGGCACCTCACCCGAGCTAAAGCACTCACGGGCGGAGGATAGTCCTCTCCCAGCTGCAGGAGATGTTCACGTCTATGCGTCCAAACTGCAAATGAATCGCGCATGAGCGAAGCCGCTGCTCCCGCACTGACTGTAACGCAGTCAGTTCTTCTTTTACTGTTATGCTGTTTTGTGGATCACAAGGTTTAAAACTACTTATAAACACACACTCTCACACACAAAGTAACTCCACCAGAGTGCCTATTTCGGGTCACTTTTGCCGGTCGAAGCCCAGATAAAGGAGCAGGGTTGGAATTGTGACATTAAAAAACAATAATTGCTAAAATAAATTTAATTTGTAGTTCTAAATAAATTCTAAATGCATTTAGGACGTTTTTTGCTCACTTGATGTCTCTTCCACAGTGTAGGTTACAATTATATTAGCATGACCAATTATGCAAATTAGGTGATGACGTCATTTAGCGACTTCTAGCGACTTTTAGGACAGCCAATAGCGATTTTCCTTACTGAGGAGTTGGCAACACTGGTTACAGCTATTATTGCCACAGTTTTTTTGGGTTTTTTTGTTTATTGAGATGTGAAAAGCACAAACGCTGATGGAAAAAGGTGCTTTAATGCCTCAGTAATTAATGCACCCAGGCCATCAGACCATAACTGCCCACTCTGTCAGACACCGACACTCTCCGAATACAGCAAAAATGCAATTTAAGCTGCTACATGTAAAACACCACATCAGTGTTTCATTACATAATGAACTGTGATAGCCGAGTCATGCCGGCTGTAAACAAATGAACCGCTACTGAGAAAAGTGGTTTATCTTTCTTAGCTTTCTCTGTGGTCACGTTGAACTTCCCTGGGTGTGAACGCAGAAAGAAAGTCAATGCACTTGATTTCATGTCTACTGTGGCTCTACCAGCCTGCAGCTGACAACCCTTTCTCTGCAACTTTCAGCTGCCCCCTCTTCAAAAAAGAACACGCAGACATGATGTCCTATTACCAAACTAAAAGCTTGCTTGGCTGGAGCAACAGGATACTGGCAACTCTAAAAGCCCGCTCCACAGGGCCAGGATTGTACTCTCTCCAACCCAGTGCAGAGTGTTAAGTACAGCACCTTGCGTGGATGGCTGGCACCTGTCCCTCTGTATCTGCAGACCCGGTTGGCACAGATCAACACTGCGCCATGCTCCACTTCACAGCCTATTACACATACCAAACAAATTAAATATGAGTGGGAGGGAGGGTGTGTGATGGGGCAAGATGGGATTTCTTTTTTTTGGTGAAGCCCCAGCAGTCAGGGGAGTCCACGCATGCAATAGAGGTTCATTAGACGGCTCAGTCGAGCCTCGTGGAATGTGCGAGGAGGCGCATCGCTCCATTGTTCAGTAGCTGCTCCTCTGGGAAAGGGGCTGAGCATATATCAAGAGTTGATGAGGAGATGTGGAACAATGCTGTGCCGTCATACGACAGGCAGCTCAGCGTGTGGACGCCTCTTACTGTCGAGGGAGGTGAACTCTGTACAAGCCACTGTCTGCACGGAGAATCCGCAACTCTCAAAAAGCTCACGACTAGTTTATCTTTCCCATTTTAGGAGGTTCCTGGTTTGGCTGAACTTTTGCCACTGGTTAGCATAACGTTTCTCTGCGGCGGCGCTGAGGCCCGGTGCAACCCCCAAGGCCGGTCGGCTTACAGTGGTTTGGACTTTCCCTCTCTCCTCCTCAACTATTGTGCGTTGTGAGGTTCAGAGCAGCATTCTAATGAAGTGGCGGACCTCATCAGCGCACTTCAACTGCCAGCGGGTCAGCAACGGCTAGCTCGCACTTCAAATACCCAACAGGCTTTGTGACTGAGCTCTAAGTAAGACATGGATCTACTACTGTTAGATACGAACTGTTTTTTTGTTGGATTGAATCACCCACAGCTAAAATAATCACATATTAACAGAATCACCATTTTAAATACTGGGATTATCCACAAAGGTTTAGTATCAGTTTGCATTTCTTTTCCACAGTTATGAGTCCAGAAACAGCCCGTGCTCTTGACACAAACAAAACCTTTGAGTAAGGTGGATGTACACAGACTTCAAATATGACAATAATGTTTTTCAGTCTGAGACACTGTTAAATAAATCAGTATATCAGTGTTTACAACACTGAGCACGCTCTGGAGCCCATGTAGCAGAGCGTGCATCGCTGCTGACCCGACGTTAACAGCAGACGGCTCACCGGTTTGCAGACTACACAGAACACCAACTCCCTTATTTCCCTTACACATTACACTAACAGTATGCAAAGTTTATATCACAACACCTCCAGTCCCCAAAGTCCAATATCAGTCGAGCTCAAATCCATATATACTAGGGATGCACCAATAGATAGCAAGAAAATGATTATGGCTAATATTCTCTTTGAAAACTGATACTTGCAAACAGGATGACATTAGCCAATTACTGATATCAGACACTGTTTAAACTGGTGTTAGTGGTCATTATTTTAATGTCGTGTGAAATTAATTTTGTGCAGGGAAACTGTTCAAAGCGATGAACAGTTAAATGACTGACTTGTTCTCAATAATAAAGATTCATTTGTTTCTAAAGCACAAAAGAAAGTATAAACAGCAAAAACTAACTCAAAAATATCAGCACTAAAGTTGAAAATTATTTTAACCTTTTGTATCGGCTCAGAATTTAACAGTTGGTGTAAATATATACTCCACATATGCCACATACTAGGGATGCGCTGATACCACTTTTTTGGAAACGAGTACGAGTACTTGCATTTCAGTACTCGCCGATACTGAGTACTTAATAAAAACATGATTTAAATTTGCAGGTAACAGCTTTAACAAACATAACAAGGTTTGGAATTAAGAACATTTATTTAAAATGAAAAGCATGTTGTATGCAACATATTTTCAGAATAAATAATTATAAAAAACCAAAATTTAATTTTAAATTTGTTCGTCTGTTTCTCTGTTTAGAAGTCTCACTAGCACAGTCACAGCTGGGATGACATCAGAGGCTAGTGCGTCGTAGCTGCTCACTTTTTTAGTTAGTTCCTCAAAGGGGGCGAGGATGGCAACAGTCGTCTCCATAAGAGCCCATTGGTGAGCAGTGAGATAGTCGGGGAGTTCGTGCTCGGACACGCCCAGCACTCGCTTTTGCTCAATGAGGGACTGGAGCATGTAATACGTGCTGTTCCAGCGCGTCTGTACGTCCTGCTGCAGTCTCTTAATTGGCTGGTTGAGCTGTCCCTGAATGTCCTCGAGGCGGGAGTAGGCTAAGGCGGAATGTTTAAAATGCCCAACTATTTTCCGTCCCACTGCTATAGCATCAGCTATGCTCCTCTGTGCTAATAAGCGTGGGTAAATAAGCGTGGGTAAATAAGCGTGGGTAAACTCTTTGTACTCGTTGTCGTGTTGGGATTTTAGGTGCTTGATTAAATTACTTGTGTTAAATGTGCTACCTTTAGAGCCTCATCTGGACAATTTCGCTGAGCACAATTTGCAGTCCGCCTTTGTTTTCGCGTCTTCGTTCACTTTAAAATAGTTCCACATGGCTGACTTGTCTCGCTCGCCTTCTCCCAGCTCCGAGCTGCAGCCGGGGCCTGGGGGCGGGCACTCGGAGCCTGTGATTAACCCCTTACATGCCGCTCAAACATAGACAGGTCTCAGACCGTGGTATCGGTCCTCGGCATCGGGGGACTTTTAAGGAGTACGAGTACTTTAGAAAATGTGGTATCGAGGCCGATACCCGATACCGATATCGGTGCATCCCTACCACATACTATATGAACAAGCATATTACTGACTGCAGCTGTTTGCCTCACTAAGTTAGTCAGTCTGCTTCAGCAAATCTGGCAACAATCATTCAGGTATGCTATGCGTGTCTTTGTTATTGTACATTTATGTTGCTGTAGCTTCACTGAAAGAATCAGCTGCCTTGAAAAAAGAAAAAAAAAAAAACCCACAGAGTCTAATGTTTCACCATAAACCAAAAGACGCAGCGTGCACGTTCCTCGCACTACCACATGACAGTGCAATCTGAATGGTCAGACAGCAGTGATGGAGCTCTACTAAAGGGCTGTCAGAGGGAATCGTTAATCCCAGAAGGCAGAATGAGACAGATGGTACGATGACGGCGGATCAATGCTTTCCCCGCCATCCTGACTGCTTCCAGTGGCCTGCCCAGAGGGAGGAAATGGGCTAATCCCTCAAAAGAAAGTCCAGACAAAACATGCAAGATGAGCGTGAGCCGCCCTCCTGCTCCTTCAGACCCTGTGGCTGTGCTGCATGTACTGCCCATTCCACGTGAATAGTACTGGAGGGAGTTAAAGAGGAGCGATGCAGAAGTAGGCAGACATTTGTTCCTGTGTTTCTAGTCGAGAGAAGCTTTATGAAGGATTGACCCCCCTCTTTAGGGCCTCTCTAAGAGGTCCCCAGCTGCAGGATGAAGGAGGGGAAGCATATATGAACTATAGATAAATGTCAAAGAAGCCGTAGCCACAGAACCAGACCCTTCTCCGATTAAAGGTTCAGACAGCAGTGTTCCCAGCATGGAGTAACGGAAGAGTGGGAAAAGGGGAGGAGGAAGCCCCACTGAGCTCTTTATGTACTCTTCTTCTACTCTGACAAATACAACACACAATACCAGTAAAACCACTTATGGTGAGTCTTAAAACTAGACTGAAATATAGCTTTCATTGCCTAGCAGGAAATCAGTCATTGTTATAGTGAAAGAGTTACGGTACACTCTTTTTGTCAGTTAGGGTCAAAATCTGCCAGTTTTCTTTTCTACAGTGCTGAGAAACGGGTGTTTGCAGCTATGGTGCCATCAATCAACGGGCTCCTTCGTCACCCGTGCTGCCCAAAGACCTGTCACATCTGCAACTTAAACCACAGTCCCTACTGGAAAGCCAATTACAGTGGCGACACAACACACATACACACACCAGATAGATTGCCTCATTAAGGAGAAGAGTCCCCTTTTTCATTTTTTTATTAAATGACTATCAGTCTGTTAGTGTAAAAACCCAAACAGGAAAGTGGCGCTCAAATGTTTTACAACGGGCCATCAGGTTGTGTAACGAGCACACTGTTAGTATCATATGATCGCACCAGCTCAAGGACATGAAACGATCATGTAACAACAGCAACTGCGGCCTCGACGTAGATTCCAGGACAACTTTTATTTCAGTTCCACGAGTTCTTTTTCTCAGGCTTTCTGGTCAGCCTCTATCACAATGTGACAGAGCCTCTTTTGCTCTCTCCAGGGCAAGTGGCTTTCTTATCTACCCGATCGAAAACACAGCTCGTTGCTTGTTGGCTTCCAGCGCCACAGATAGGAAGGTGTTTATTGGACTCAGTCAGGGAAGCCATGCAGCCCACTTCCTTCTAAACAGGCCTGCCCTGTACGTAGCCTCCAGACAAACAGGGTAAATAAGCTGAGGATCCAATTGCTGTTCCTGTGTGTGTGTGTGTGTGCATATTTGTGTGTTGAAGGGAGAGTAGGCTGATAGCGTGTCTACACTTCGCCTTCAGAAGACTTACCATATTTGGAAAGGAACAAAACAAAATTCCTCTTACAAGATAATAAGCTGCCATCTATTTAATGCTTCTCCTCCCCATTGCTGTTTCCAAAGGCTGCCGTATGAAGGCATCCATCTCCAGCCTTCTGATTTACTGCCACTCACCTGTTTTTAATTCCATCAGCGTGATGATGAAAGCTGAGAGAGCATTATGGTTCTCGCCAGTGGTCAGACAGTGAGTGAGCGAGCGCAGGCTCTGCATCAGTCACACTGTCAGCCTGCCAAATCACTTACGACAGATATAAGCAGAGGTGAAGGGGATGGAGGGGTCTCTGATGTGCCAAGGGTTGACCCCTAGTCCTCCACAGAACACAGCCACACAATGCAAACACCATAAACATGTCCATTTAATACAGAACAACAACATTACAATGTATCGTGGAGTGCAACACTTGCTGGGGTCAAATAGCACTTGGTGGACCACATTTCTGGTAGAAGGAAACCTCAAAGAATGACTGAGCCACAGATTTAGACTGTACGCAAATACTCAAATCTGTTGTTATCTAAGAATTAAATCAATACTTTAATACTAGCACCACCTCCTACTGCTCACCCCAAGAAGCCAGAGAAAATTAAAAATTAAAAACTGACTCACAAGTACATTCTTCATCTAATTTTCCAAAGTTATGTGCACTGATTTGAGCTCAGAAACATGTGCTTAGCCTGTTATCTACAGCAGTGCTTTTGTGCCTCCTCTGCACTATTCTGTGCTTCAGTGTATTTCATATGCATCTGTGTCTCAACACTGCCAGACAGGGCTGTGCGATATGACCAAAATCTCATATCCTGATATAAGACATCTATCATCCCGATAACGATATAAATCACAAAAATTTAACATTTTCTGTAAATTCTGTGAATCTCGGGCAGCTCGACTTGCGTGAAGTGTTTCCAGCTGCGCGTCGTGTAGCTGGAGTCGAGTGTTTTAACCGATGCATGAAACGATACATTTTTAGACATAAGTTGTAACAGCCGCCGTTTTCTTTGTGAGTATTTATTTCACGGCGTGCTGCGGGGAAAAGCCTGTTCTAACGTTTGAGTCTAAGGTTTATTTTTTAGCACCTGGCGCCTCTTTTTTAATTCTCATCCGTAAACAATCTGCTCTTTCACGTGATTCAGTTTATTTTGAAAAGTCTCAACAGGATCTTGAGCTTTATTGTGAAAGGTTTATGTGGAACATAAACAAGTGGACACGCGATGGTGTTACCACTACAGTGACCATCAAAACAATGAAAAAATATTGCTGTAAACATTTTATTTTGCGACACCACGAAACAAACAATAGCGTAAAATGAAACGATAGACGTTTTTATATCATCATCCAATATATATCGTTATATCGAACAGCCCTACTGCCAGATATATTTTACCTGTACGTATCGTGGCCTCTGCATAATATATAATCACTAATACCTTTTTAAAATAATTTTCAATGATCTGATCATTCATTGGCATTTGATATTAGTAGGTTACCTCATTTGAGTATCATAGAATATCTTAACCTATGTGTGTTTACACATCTCTTCCTATATGTCGTCTCTCCAGCCAGTTGTACTTTATATGATGATGACTTGTAAATAGCAAAGATGGGAAAAACCAGACACCCCATATTGTTTTGATTTTTAACCTTTTGCGAAATAGTGAGCATTGCAATAACATAAATTGAGATTTATCAAATATTTTCAACTACAAATTATGTCCTTTGCCAGTATCAGTATCTCTGCAACAAGTCTAACCCCAATGAAACAAAAAGCCCTGAACTTTTCTCGGACCAGTCCAACAGACCTGGAAGTGGGAACAAAAACAAGCCGGTCTTTAAACGTCCAACTGCCTACTACAAAGTCAATATGATTGCAATGCATTCAGTGCCACCAACTCCCCAATAAAAGCAAATCTGTCTCTTTCCTGATGCGTTCTACATTTGAGAAAGCCCATCTGCAGAAAACATCCTTAGCTGAGTCTCTCAAAGTTGGATTAAGATCATTTTCAGCAAAGGAAACTGAAAAAAAAAGAAGCCACTGAGGCTTTCCTGTCATTGTGAACCCATCTGACCACAACATGTTTGCCCATAAATCACAAATTTGCGTGAGCAAACAGAACTTGTTGACAAAGAAACCATGTAGCTCCTCTAACCGGCTTCCCCAATGATGTTTTCAAACGCCGAGAAAAATGTTCCAGCAAATGTCACGGCATGTGCGCACTAGTTAATGTTTATCATAGAATAACAAAGAACTGAACAGAATAATTATAGTTAGAGCTGTGCGATATGACCAAAATCTCATATCCCGATATAAGAATTCTATCGTCCCGATAACGATATAAATCACAAAAATGTAACATTTTCTGTAAATTCTGTGAATCTCGGGCAGCTCGACTTGCGGGAAGTGTTTCCTGCTGCGCGTCATGTAGCTGGAGTCGAGTGTTTTAACGGATGCATGAAACGATACATTTTTAGACATAAGTTGTAACGGCCGCCGTTTTCTTTGTGAGTATTTATTACACGGCGTGCTGCGGGGAAAAGCCTGTTCTAACGTTTGAGTCTAAGGTTTATTTTTTAGCACCTGGCGGCTCTTTTTTACTTCTCATCCGTAAATAATCTGCTCTTTCACGTGATTCAGTTTATTTTGAAAAGTCTCAACAGGATCTTGAGCTTTATTGTGAAAGGTTTATGTGGAACATAAACAAGCGGACACTCGATGGTGTTGCCGTCGTTGTTGCTAACCACAACGCATAAAAACAGGCGCTTGTCCATCTGTTGTGTGGTTATATTAAATATAAGAGAAAGAGAGAACTTTAAGAAATTAATATAGCCACTACAGTGACCATCAAAACCATGAGAAAATATTGCCGCAAACAGTTTATTTTGCGACACAACGAAACAAACAATAGCGTAAAATGAAACGATAGACGTTTTTATATCGTCATCCGATATATATCGTTATATCGAACAGCCCTAATTATAGTTGTCACAGATACTTGAATCAGTATTGGGCTGATGTCTGATATCAGCGACGTAGCATTTACACTAGGGGCACTGGCATGTAGTCATGACAAAGCATCTGAGGCAGAAAAACAGTTTGTATTGAAAAAGATTGGATGAATAAAGCATTTGACCAAAACATGTCTTTTTTAATATTTAAAGCTTATAAAAAAAATTTAAAAAGACAAAGTGACTGCAACCTACATTATTGAGAAGCTACATGTGCTGACGGGGGAAGCGGCACAGGTCACATGATCACAGCGGGTAGTTATCGTGAAGCGGCACAGATACGGTGTCAGCTTGTAAATTAAGTTCAGATTGCTTAAAAGCAAAAACAGAGCCGCAGTAGGTGGTGGTGTGATTGGCGTGCGGATACTGTGACATGTCAAACCATGTTCTGTCATAGGTCATGCAATAAGAGCAGCCATGGGAACGGTATGGGAAACATACAGAGTATGGCCAGTATGGACAGGTTGTGTGATGGGAAGGCCATCTGGTATCACCAGCCACGCAGCGCCACATGATCACACCTCCTCATCCCTCATCCTACACCCAGCCCCCTTGCATTGATGGACTCGCAGCAGCTATTGAACGCTTATATGTTTCCGGTCATTGGCGTTATTTTTTTATTTGTATGACATCCTCTTGCCGAAACAATGGCATTCCACATGCTCTACATGTCTTCAAATATTGATCTTCCCAACCCCTCGGCAGGAGTAAAGGGAGAGCCTGAAGAAAGGAATGAAAAAATACACATAAGGACTGAGCTGCCATTAAAAAAAAAAAGCCCACAAGAAAGAAATTTGACAGAAATTTAATTTCTGTAAGAAATCAAACAGCATCAAATAAGGGAGAGAAGCCTCAGCTGCTGAAAACCCCACTGTCAGGAATCTGGCAGTAACTCACAGCCTGAAGATGAGACCTCTTTTAGTCTTTGGCTGCATAACTGATTAATTACTTTCTTACTCAGACAGGTCCTTCTAGTTTGCCGAGAAAAAGCAAAGCTGGGTTTGATAGACCTTGGCAAGTTGATGACTCCTGGGTTGCTTTCCTTTTCTCCAGATCTATTCTATTTTTCACGAGCGGACGATGCTGTGGCCTCTGTGGATAAATTTGGAGGATTTGAGCACTACCCAGCTGGTGTAGTTCTAAAATAAGGGTCAGGTTATATTTAACTCAGATGTGGTCTGGTGCAGGCCCCACCACCACCAATTGTGGATTGTGCAGTAATCTTGAGTGGGCAAGAACTCATTTGCAATAAGCCCTGCAGCAGTATTAAGATGAGGTCAAGACATCATCATTTCCCCGAGTATATTGTCCGAGCATAACAAGAGATTTAAAGCCGCTTGACGTCTTGAGGGACATGCAGAGTTCAGTACAATCCCATCCCAGCTGACTGCACTGGCAGCTCACCTCCTGTTCCATACTGTCCTTAAAAACCCAATAAAAAGACGAGTAAAAAACAAAAAACACTGTCCGTAATATGAATCCATTTATGGCACAAGGGTGACTTGAACACACCTCAACTACTGCGTTGTCAAAAGCAGGTGCTCCCCCATCTGAGGAATGTCCATCCGAGTTTAAAAGGCCACACCACGATGCCGGCAGAGCATAAAGTATGTGAAACATCTTGACCTTGCGAGGGTCATGGACTCTAAGGGGCACCTCTCTGACCCATTTCAAGATGTTTCTGGAGAGGAAATGCTCTCAAGTTGTTAGCATGCATTTCATCTTAATCATATAATCGAAGTCAAAGGCAACTTTTTGACCAGAAGCCCAAAAATCTGTTCCTATTTTTGGCAAAAGCTCCTCCGGTTATTAGGTGGCACTCATCCACAGGGCAACTGTTAGCGTATTATTATCAGAGCAGTATGGAAAGCTGCCAGACAGAGGTTCAGGAACTCCACCCTTCTTGAGGAAACAAGTGTGAATGATAGACTGTCCTCCTTCAGTCATTTTTTTTCGTCCACTATCTCTGTTTTTGGATGTCGTCTTCCTTCTTTTTTTTCTGAGCATCTCAGCGCTGCCGAGCTTGGCTGGGGAAGGAGTGTTGTGATGGTGTAGGCTGCCTGTGTGGATGCACTTCAAACACAGGGAACACTTCCAATAATGTATGCACATCATGCCCTGGTACGCACAAACCCACACAGACACAGTAACACACTGGCAAGAGCTAACAAAAGCACATTCCTGCGGTATCTGTGCAAGTGAAAGACAAAAGGGTTTTAATGCCATGTCTCTCACACTCCTGGTAATTCAGCCCTGTGAGCTATAAATCTTGGCCTGGGCGCTTTCAGAGCCTTGCAGGCGATGATCAGGGACAAACTTTCAATACTTCACTGCTCATCTCTGGGTCAGCAGTCATTCTATAGGTGGTACTGACACATCAGAGCCCATGAATGTGTCAGAGAGGTCGTAAGTCACTTTGCTGCTTTGATGCAAGCCAATCACACAAACACACGCATATGTGCGCGCACAGGGACACCACTAAACACATCTCATGGTCGTGTTTTCAGAGTCAAATTGTCACTAAGTGGTGTAAGTAAATACTCTTATATCTGATGTCCTGCAGCAGTCTGCACACATGCATGTAAATATCACATAGACACATCACATGCACACGGACTGCACATGTGTCCATGTAGTGTATGTGCTAACCAGTCGCACGCACGCGTTTTCCTCCTGAAGGACATCGATAAATCTGACAATCACTGCTCTTATATGTTCAAGTGAGCGAAAGGGGAAAAAAAACACATGAAAGCCATAAAGAGTGACGCTACCAGATGAAAATGAGCGCTAACGCAACAGAAGCCAAACAATTAACTGGGAGCACGGGAGACAGCGGAAGAGTGCGAGAGGCTGGAGATACGGTAAGAGGGGCAGAAAACAGACCGGCGGGCACGGCAGCACTACCTGTTTCACTTCAGCAGGCATGGTCCAAAATCCCGTTTGGTTCCAGCAAAATTTTAAAAAAAGAAAAAAAGAAAGAAAGAAGGAAAAAAGAAAAACCTCCCGGGGAAACGTGTGATAGATACTTCCTCCTGTCGGAAAAAGTTCTTCTTTCCCTCCTCTCCTCTCCTCACGCTTTCCCTGTTTATTTACGTTGGGTTTTCCCTCTGTGAGCGCAGAGGCAGCAGCTCAGATGCAGGCAGCCATCCTCTACTCGGCTACGTCCAGCCACACGGAGTTAGCGAGGGAAACACAGGAAGTGTGGCGCTGTGCCTTTCAAAATAAAATGATTACGGACGCTCATGATAGATAGATAGATAGATAGATAGATAGATAGATAGATAGATAGATAGACCGACCATATATGCCCTATATATATATATATATATATATATATACTTTTTTTTTTTTACAAAAAAAACAACAACAGCTGAACATAAGAGGTTTTTGGATAAAATGTGTGTTCTCCATTCTTTAAGCACCGGCACCATTTCAAAAGTACCGGTTTGGTACTGGTATCGGATAAAACCTAAACGATACTCATCCCTACTCATAAGGTGGAGCAAAACATCTACTAATGAGAAGGTTAGTTGGTGGTTCGATTCCCTGGTTGTTCCAGTCTGCATCCCAAAGTATCCTTGGGCAATCCCTGAGTTGGTCCTGTTGCATTCACTGGAGAGTGAATGTTAAGACAATATGGTAAATGGTAAATGGCCTGTATTTCTATAGTGCTTTTACAATAGGCACTAAGATGTATAGAAAAAGTGCTTGTGAGAATATGTTTGTGTGTGAATGGGTGAATGAGACAAAAGTGCTTTGAGTTGCTCAAGTAGAGTAGAGTTTGACTTCAAAATGTCATGTATGTGGTTAATAATCACAGTAATGGTGTAGACTGTGTGGCCCTTAAGAGACATTTAGGAGAGTTTACAGTGAGAATTATCAAACAAAACCAAAAGAATTAATAACTTTTTACCAATGCAATAATCCTACACCTAACTCCAGAATATCTGCATAATGCATCTTATTTTTTTCTTAATTTATGTCTATAATGCTACAGTAGTGTGTAGATAGTTTTTTCCTAGTAGTTTTGATTTTTGCAATAGATATCACTAGATAACACTGACACTTGCATCACTTCCATCAGAATGTCATAAGACTGTTGAATTCCAGGACCCAACAGACCACATCGCTGATCTGCTCATTTATATGGCAGCAGGAAGACTGAGCAGTGCTCTGCAACAGGCATTTCTTGTGGAAAACCAAAATACTTTTACTTTGAAAGTCAAATCCTTTCACATCCACTGTAATTTTGTAAATAGGCTGGTTTCTCACAGATGAAAGAGGACCTCTACTTTCTCCTTTGGAGAGATGTTGTATTTGGGCTGTTTATGGACTGGTGAGAGGTAGAGGACAAAGGCAGAATCTTCCCTCAGTAGCAAAAGCAGGAGCCTAAAAAAAGGGACCAGAGGCAAGCTGAACCCTATGCTCATGCACACACACACTATACTCACTCAACAAAAAGAAAGTTAGGCAGCCAGAGAATAAAAACCTCCAGGGCTGAGAAAATTGGGTGCGTTAATAAAAAGGAGGGTTCACAGACTGGCAGAGAGCTGGAAATGTAGCAGCACTCTCTTTCCTCCCTCTCTTTCTCTCATTGGGTCTATCTCTGGCATCTTAGCGGGGTGGGACCAGCTCCCTCTATGCACTCCAGCTGCGTCTGTCTGTCAGCCTGTCGACCCCTCCCCCTTATTGGCATAGACGGAGAGCGATAGAGAGGAGGGAGGTGTAGGGGGGGGCCAGCGGCTCACACACAAAACAAAAGTTGCCCCTATTGAAGCGGAGGCACCCCATACTCTGCAAATTTTTACACCCTGCACACACACAAGCGCACACAGCTCCTTTGCTCCAGCTCTTTGTGGCGTTCCTCTCGCTGCACTTGATATAAGGGAGGGGAGGGACGTACGTGAAAGAATTCGCATTCAAATATCTGTGACTGTGACCAAGAGCGAGTAGGAATGTTAATCTAATAACCCAGATGGAAGCTTAGCTAAGGACAACTTTGAGAGAGGTCCGAAAAGACAGCAGAGAGAGAGAGAGAGAAAGGATGACTGCACTAAAAGACTCAAACGGAGAAAGGAGAAATCCCAAACGGAGGGGAAATGGCTGAGGTTTTGCATTCCACCAGCTTGGCAGTTCATGTCCTCGACTCTTACTGCTCCATTTGTTCTTAATGAAAGACCTGGCCCAGCATGCACCACTGCGTTTAGATCTATTTACTTTGAACAATACTATTTAGAATTCTGCCGAGCAACATTACCTTAAGAAAAAAAAAAGTTGAAGTGCATTTCTCTCTCATATGCGATATCATATTCCGTTTAAGCCATTTAAACACTGAGCGAGCTTCATAACCCTTTTAAAAATCTATTAAGTGCTTTGGAATGCTCAAGGGAGCAGATGAGAAAAGAAACAATGCTCTTTACTTCATCTATAAATCGTGCTCTGCATTTGCTCGATTTATTGTTTTTAATGCTGTGTTTATCGTTTGCCAGATTTCCATGCAGTTCAATCAAGATTATATATCTGTAACTACCCCAGTGGCTCTCTAAGAGCCTGGGCAGAGCTGTGCTAACATCAGCTTGCCATCTGCACACCATCTTCATTTTGCGTGTTAACATTTGGTTATTGGAACTAAGCGCAGTGCAGGTGAGGCTGATGGGAATGTGATTCATTAAAATGGGTTGGTTGCAAATTGAAATTTTTATTTCATAACAGCATTATAGGAAAACACAGAGGAACACCGAGGCAGTTATAATGATTCCTAAAGGGGAGCATGGATGTTTATATCAGCTTGCATTGCAGTCCATTGCAGTGACTGAGATGTTTCACAAAAATCTCCCCTGAGGGAAAAGTAAGAGTATAAGTCAGAAGGATTCCCCATCCGGAGGGGAAGCGTGTACACGTCACATAGTGATAACCGTCTGGCTCTGGGTGAAAGTCACCACAATCGTGGAGTGAGTCATACTTTATGGGTTCATCAGCATCTCTGCAAAATCTCACAGTCACACACGGTGACTGAGGCGTGCGAGTCTTGATCATTTCATTGACAAACAGATCTTTTCATCTCTACTTCGGGCACTTATAATAAGGCTTTCCCTTCCAGCAATGAGCAACAGTGGAAGGGCAGAGAAGACGGCTTCAGCACACTAAAAACCCTGACAGTACATTACAATCAAGACTTCATATTAAAATAAGGCCTAAAATGTGTTCAGCGTAGAAGACTGCTGTCAGACAAATGCTGTATCCCCGTGAGTCTAGTTATCTCCACACCTAGGCCTTGTAGAAAACATGTACAAGGTGTATGAATAATCCAGGAGTTGTAATCAAAGCTCCAGAAGTCGGCTTTAGCCTGTCAGGGTGTATGGTGTGAAACAGATGGTAGAAAGGTTAATGTTTGGCAACAATGCACGCTTTGACAGCCAGACAACTCGGATGAAGCCACATCTGTTAAAATCATGCTTTTTCACCTTTTCACGGTGGCAGGAAAATATAGAGAAGAAAAACTGAGGAGTAACAAAAGGTGGTCCAGAAGTGAGGAGCCAATATATGTGGCGCTTCATTACGTAAAAAAACGTTTGTAGAATATTCAATTTCAAAAGAGGGATTAATGACATTTAATTCTGAATTCCTTTCACAATGAGCCCAGAACACATTTCTCAGGAAACAGCACTTTGTCATAAAGCTTTAATAAAGGGGTGAGTAGGTTTGGCCGAACTATGCCACCATACACAAAACAGGATTTTAAAAAAAATGCATAAAAAGTCATTTCCAAGATAAATCTGACTTTGCTGCCCTGCGTTGTTTTAAGACCATCACTGCACAGCGCAGGGGCCGGATGGCAAACAATATGTATGTCTGAGGGCAAGATGATGTGCTCTTCTGTAGGCTGACTGCTGTTTATCCTAACAATGGCACAGCTTGCAAAAAAGCCCTTATCTAATACTATCATGTTTTATTTTCCCCTTGAAAAATGGCTAGTCAGCGATGCAGAGGATTAGAGTCCAATCTACTGGGGGCTTTTGTTGTGCAAAAAGGCAATTTTCCCTTCATTTGGGGAAATAAAGCTTTTTTAAATGACATCACTTCAGATCAAAAGGTTCTATTTTCTGTTTTTATGTTGCACTGCCGTAATTGCACAGCGAGATTTATAAAAACAAGTATAACCGGATTAAGCTTTTCCTTGTTTTCCATCTCGTCATGCATAATTGGGACACTGAAAGAGGTGCAAACAGCAGAATCTGAACCCGTCTGACGATGACATGCAGCTAATCATTAACTTTTACGGCCTAAAATATGCTTTCTGTCGCCTTCATTTCAGCTGAGCATGTCTTTTGCATCTGTAATGGAGTCGTCCAAAGAGGATGTCTATTGGTATATATGGTTATTATTTGAGTTCTTCAGTTGCACTAATGCCTAAGGCCTCCATCTTTTAGCCAAAAACCCTGAGAAACTTATCTTGAGACAGATGAGCAGCTTACTTTTGCAGAAAAACCTACTTTCAGCCTCTCCTTTATTTACAGGGGGCGAACAATATGGGCTCAAAATGTGGTCATAAATATTTTGTACTTGTAAATCAGTTTTGAATGTGTAAAAAGAATTTGTGTGTGTAAAAAAGATTTGTGTGTGTAAAAAGATTTGTGTGTGGAAGGGAATAAATGCCCTTTTACATGGCAACCCAGCGTTTTCCTTCATCACCATGAAGGAAAACAGTCTGTGGTCGTCCGATTTTGGTGATTTTTGTGTGACAGCGCTGCGGACCGCGGGGTGGGGGCGGGCAGTGTTTTGGAAATGACAGTCTTCATTACAAAGCTTTCTTCGTTATGAATTAGCATAGATGTTTTTATTGAACATTTGAAGAACTAGCAAAAAAAACAGAAACTCTTGTAGAGGACATAAAGTCAGAGATAGAAACGACAAGGAGCAGGTGCATCTAGTACAGGTAGAGCTGCTGCAAAAACCCACAGAGCTCAGCAGCCAGCGCAACAAATTCTGGATCCTTTGCTTTTAGTTAGCAGTTAGCATTAGCATTAGTAGCACATCCTGCGTCCGATGTGAAAGGACCTTTATGCTGCGCACTGTGACTCACAGCAATGGTCCTGGGTCAGCCCTGACTTTGTGTTAAACTAATCCTAAAGTAATAATGGTATTTCTAACCACTGATATACCACAACTGCTGAAAGTTAGGGGACCTAGCTGCTATCGGATATTTATATAGAGATCCTCCAGCTTCAAACTGTATCACCCTTCAAGGACCTGCAGTTCAGAAAAGCGCCCCTCCGACAGCCAAACCCATCTGTTCTCTGATTGGATTGTTACATTTGTGATTGACATGACATTGACCAATCAGATGAAAGGAAGAAAAATAGGGTCAAAATTCGTACTTGTAACTTGCATGTTTTTTTTTTTGGCTAAGTCCACACACAAATCTTTTTTACACATACAAATCTTTTTTACACATACAAAACTGATTTACAAGTACAAAATATTTATGATCACATTTTGAGCCCATACGAACACAGCAGGCAGCTCCACATGTTTGATTTTTTATTTTATCTCTTTTACTTCGTAACACAACTTTAAAGGGCTCTGCGTGCGATCCTGGAGTTGAACTCGAGACCTTCTGCTTGTTAGGCAAATTTGTAAAGCGCTACACTTTGGAGGCCCTGTTGAGCAGCTTACTTTCTGGAGTTAAAATCAAACAATTAATTAACATCAGAATATTTTTTTTACACGTCAGCTTGAATTCCACAATTGTTGGAGAGAATTGCCTGCCGCTGGTTACAACAGTGAGCTTCTTGGGAATTCTGTTGGAAATGAATAGATAAAAGTAATGAAAGTAAAGTCCCTGGAGAAGGAGGAGTGTAAAGAGCGCTGATATTTTTACACATTCCTGTGCCATTGTCCTCACTCTCTACATTCAACAATCACTTTTAGACACTGTGAAGCAATTCAGAGACTAGTGCCCCTTTCTTTCAAATATCCCAGCAATTACAAGGACCCTACATCCCTGCTCCAGTTTACGACAAACTGTGCCATCTTTTCAAGTGTGTGCGTGTGCAACCCTGTGGGAAAAAACAAACAAACAAACAAACAACAACAGTAAAGCATCGCAAATTTCAGACTAAATAATGTCAAGTCTTTTCCCAGTCTGTTCAGATGTGTAGGGTGCCTCAGCCCGAGGCGATGCCAGATTGCATTAAAAGTCCGTCAGGCACATTGAAGAGTCAACAAGTATTAGTGAATCTGTGGTGCTATACGATGGGACAGGCACATGCACTCAAAGAGTTTGAATGCTCACAATGGCTGCATTGCACACAGGTGCAAAAGTGGTGCTTTGCAGGAAGCGGCAAACACCACGAGGTTTGATTCTGTTCCCATCAAAAGAGCTGAGAATTTACACTAATTCCAGGTAAAGTAACCTGCTGAGATTTAAGGCTTCCCCTACTGAGTAGTTATTTTTTTTCATTAGTGGATTTGTCTGCCTAAATGCAGGCTTGCAGATATTTCCTAAGAACTTTGAAAGCAACTCTGCTAGTTATTTATTTGGCCTGGATGAAACTCGCTCCCTAATCTGGCAATGCACCTAAATATTCACACTGCATCAGCGTTTATTAAAGAACACTCAAGTAAAACAGAAAAGAAAGGTTTAATTCCAAATCTATTAAAAAAACCCAGTTATCTTTGTTCTGGCAAATCCTCCTGAAAAAACAAGGCTCTGTGCTGCTTCTGTTTCTCATTCGATCACCGTTTACATGCTTGTAAGTCACATAGTAAAAATGTCACAGCGGTATGTTAAACTCATGGGGATAATTAAATCAAGACTTTGAACACCTCCAGCTATACTATAAAATTCGAAGACTGTTTTCCATTTAGCCTTGTTTAGTTATCTTGCTGGACGCTTGTAAAGGTTAGGTCACATTCCTCAGGTGGCGCTGGGGGTCTCGTGCAAAAGAAGAGCTTTATTTTAAACACACGGTTCAGTTTTTGGATTTAACAGCCAAGCCGAACAGTCAGTTAGATGGGAGAGTATCGTGCCCGTCTTCAAGAGAATAAGTAGACTTTCATGTTACGCAGAATGTTCCCACCGGGGCGAGGTAGTGCCCTTCAGAGATATTTAGCCTGTCTGTTCGCCTATGTCGTGCATGGTAAAGGAAATGGAAGCAGATTTCAGATGCACCTCTTAGTGCTTTTAGTGAAGGTAATGGTTTAATGGATTGTGATCAAATGGGAGGGAGGTGCAGCAGGACAGGCATTAAGTCCACCAACATTGGAGCTGATCTGAAGGATGAAGGTTTGAGCTGGCCCAGAGGAATATAAATAGCCCACAGCCCATCCCTTCAAACCTCTCTCTCTTCCTGTTCACCTGAGCAAGAAGAATCTGCATAATCCTTGAATTAAAATTTTCTGTCCTTCCACGTTAGCTCCGGACCAAGATGAGACACAAAAACGACTTACCCTTCCCTTCCGAGCAGTTCCCACTTTGATTCATGGGCCACTGCCACGAACTTGACTCTTAATGTTGAAGCAAGTTGAATAAAACATATAATAATGGCACATGCCTTCTGCATTTTACTTTTAGGTTGAGCAGTGTAGTAGGTAGACGTCTCTCCTACCTCAGTGTATAATACATTCATTAGATTTGTAACCTAGTACAGTGTATGATTGAGGCTCTCAGTGTGAGTGACTGATTGCAGCTATTTGTTTGAGAAGAAATGGGGCGTGCCTGCAAACAACACAGCTGATTCAGGTTGCCAGCATTTAGCTGCAATGATTCATCAGTATTGCTCTCAAACTGCAGTCCAGACATTATCCAGCTTTACATGATACAGTGGGGGAAAATAATTATTTGATCTCCTGCTGATTTTCCAAGTTTGCAAATCCGCCAACTCAAGAAAGCACATGTCCAGGCCCCTCTTAAGTTTGCCGGTGAACGTCTAAATGACTCAGAGAAGGCTTGGCAGAAAGTGTTGTGGTCAGATGAAATCAAAATCAAGCTTTGGCATCAACTCGACTTGCCGTGGTTGGAAGAATAGAAAGGCTGAGTGTGACTCAAAGAACACCATCCCCACAGTTAAACACGGAGGTGGAAACATTATGCTTTGAGGATGTTTGCCCAAAAGGTTTTCGCAAATCATGCCATGTACTAGAAAATCTTGGATGAGAACCTCCTTCCTTCAGCCAGAACACTAAAAATGGGTCGTGGATCAGTCTTTCAGTATGACAATGACACAAAACATACCGCCAACGCAACAAAGAAGTGGCTAAAGAAGAAGCACAGCAAGCAGAATAATTACATGGACCTTAAAGATCCAACATGAGACTAAATGAGCGAGTCATTAGGGCTGCTCGATCATGGCAAAAATGATAATCACGATTATTTTCACTGAAATTGAGATCTCGATTATTTGACAATATTTATTTAACAATAACAATGTGTTGAATAATGACTTTAAAGATTGTCAAAAAATAATAAATAATATAAAATAGTGTGCAAATACTGATAACAGTGCAAATGTTTGCAATATAAGAAATAAATGAAAAATGTAAACATCTATGTTTAGTGAACTTTGCAGTGTTGCTCTGTGGTGCAGCTACGACACTGTAGCAAAGTTTACACACTATGTCTACTTGATCCACGTCTGACTCCGCGAACCCATAATGTTTCCACACCACTGAAGTTTTTTTACCTCTCTTTTCAACCAACGGCAGTCACTCTCCTCTCCAAATAATTTCTGCTTAGCTTTCCGAGCTTCCCTCGGGTCCTCTTAATCAGTGGTCCCGGGCCTCGGACCGGTACCGGTCCGTGAGTCGTTTGGTACCGGGCCGCGAGAGTTGAGGCTCAGGTGTGAAATGTATAGTTTTCAGGGTTTTTATCGGTTTTCAGCGTTATTTTGTTATCGTTTTTATAATTTTTCCTGGGTCTTTTCAGGTGTGTTATGAATAAATTTTCTTTTCTTCGGTACAGGTACTAGTTTTATTTTGTTGTATTCATCCGCGACACCTTAAAGGCCGGTCCGTGAAAATATTGTCGGGCATAAACGAAAAACGGCATAAATAAAAAGGTTGGAGACCGCTGCTCTTAATTGTTGTGACACGTGTTCGAAATGCAGAGAGGTGCGCTCGATTTGCCACACGGAGCAGCGCGAGAGTAAAGCACGAGGGAGGGGCTAATAATCGGCTCAGTCATTTTTAATGATCGTTGAAAGCCCAGATCGTAATCGAGATTAAAATTCGATTAATTGAGCAGCGCTACTAGTCATGACCAAAAAAATGACAATCGCTCGTCAGTTGTTTCAGTAACTATGAGCTGTCTCGCAGCTCATAGTTACTGAAGCAAGTGGTAACCATTTGAGTTTACAAAACGCTGCAGTCATCAACAAGCTGTGAACACACACACATAAAAGACAGGCTAAGCCTGCAGCCCACTGAACATACTTGTCTTCAGAACTCAACTTCTAATTTATTTCGTTGACGTCCTCTTTGGTAGGAGGATATGAAGGTGGGGTGGTGTTAGCACCGTTGCCTCCTGGATATGAATCCATCGGGTGTCTGGGGCCCTTCTGTGTGGAACTCGAATAATCTGCCTGTATGAGTTCTCTAAAGGTACTCCGGCTACCTCCCCGCAGTCCAAAGACATACATGTTAATAATAATAATAATTGATTGCATTTATATAGCGCTTTTCGGGACCCCTCAAAGCGCTTTACGATACAACTATTCATTCACTCTCACATTCACACACTGGTGGAGGCAGCTACAGTTGTAGCCACAGCTGCCCTGGGGAAGACTGACAGAAGCGAGGCTGCCATATTGCGCCATCGGCCCCTCTGGCCATCACCAGTAGGCGGTAGGTGAAGTGTCTTGCCCAAGGACACAATGACCGAGACTGTGCGAGCCGGGGCTCGAACCGGAAACCTTCCGATTACAAGACAAACACCCAAATCTTGAGCCATGATCGCCCCATATTTTTAGAGTGAGTTGTTTGACCTGTCCAAGGCGTACCCAACCGTTTGACCTATGACAGCTGAGAGAGGCTCAAGTCTCAATGAAACCCTGAACTGGATAAACAGAAGATGAACTTTTGTTAAGATGTAGGAACCAAATGTGCTTAGGGTTAGGGTTAGGAAAAGATCATGGTTAAAATGTAGACTCTGAAAGCAATAAAGCCTAGCTACATTTGCTATTTTAAAAAAACACAGAAGAGTTGATATATGTTTCTTCACATTGCTTCTAGATATCTACATAACATATACAGACAGCAGCCTACTCATTCTTCTCCTACTAAGGTAGAAAAGGGTATCAATGACAACAGCTATTGGGTCTTTAGGTGCTCAGCAATACACCTCACAAAAGTGAAGTTGAGTGGATAAGCAGTTGTCAAGAAAATAAAACAACACACATTCCCTGCAGATAGTAGTTCATAGAAAGAATGCACTGCCTATATAGTCAACAGTAGTGTGCAAACTTTAAGTGACACCAGTATAGTGACTAAACTTTCATGGCAATCATCTAACAGATGCCATTTCATTCAGTACCAAAGCCCCTCTGCAACTAACAGAAGAGCTTACACTGTCATCCCTAGAGCCATGCTGCTATCATGGATAAGACCTATGGAAATGAACAAATCTTGAAAGAAGAACCTTTGACAAACACTGCTTTAGATGTTAACAAGCTGTAAAGAAAAACTGTACCATCAACACTAAGATTACTGACAATCCAGCCTTCCACCTGAACAACAGTAGCGCCTTTCAATTTGCCTCATGTGCGCCTCTTTCCAAAGATTGTTTGAAAATGTGAACAGAAACTTTTGTGACTGTCACATCCAGCAGACGAAGGTTTAAACTGAGGTTGAGGCATAATTAGGTGTTCCATATAGAGCCGTGGAAAACAAGCAGCAACATTATTAAAATTTTAATGTGACTTTTCTGCAGGCTGCTCTGTAATGAGACAAAAGTGTTGTAGGAGGGTTACAGGAACAGTGTGGCACACAAAAATAAACAAAGGAGGTACTTTCACACCAAGGTAATTAGAGTGTTTATGGGAGGCAAGAAGGTTCTTGATGCCACAGCAAGGGAAGAAGACAGAGGAAGACAGAGGAGGGGAGGGGGGGTAAACTAAGGCTCATTGTTAGGCAGGTGATTTACGAGGGTACGGGGGCTCCCGGGCCCTGCCAGTGGAGGGATAGAGCTTCTGTCGCTATAGCACCCTCGGCCCTTTGTATCCATTGTGCTTAGCCGGGGCTGGGGGGCTGTGTGTTCTGGGGATGAAAGTGGGTGGAGGGAGGTTGGGGCGATTGTTGGTTGAGCGCTGTGGTGCCATTGCAGGGCCGGGGCCTGTACATCTTCAACACAGACAGCAGCACAGATCAAAGGCAGCACTGTTCCCTCTCTCTAAATCACACAAGCCTTTGAAAACTTCCCACATCATTTGCACAAAGGGATGATATGCCTCTGCTATGCTAGAAGACCACTGACTATAGTGTCAGAAAACCAAACACCAACACTTTATAGCATCCACAGTTTCCTTTTCACTGAAGTTGCTTTGCAAAACTGTAGCTTTGCTATATGCACCTTTCAATGGGCTCTATGCATGTCCTGCGCAGTGCCGTGGGTAGATTAGCTGTCTGGTGTATATAAAATGAGGTCACCTTCTCCCTCAACTCCAGACAGACGTGGCTGTCTGAGTGCTGTCTGCCTTTCTCGACAGATAGGTTTGTCACCGTGCACTACATGACCTTTTAGAGCTTTGGTGATAACACTCCTTCAGGCCAAAATCAATTATGGGAGGCTAACATGATAGCAAATAAAGGAAGCGTGTGATCCTAGCATGATCCTATTGATGGATACAGATTCTAAGGCTCCCTGGTCCGTGTCACTGAATTTCTGCTGATAATTTCATCAGACAGGCTGACGGAGAGTCCGACAGCCTCGTTTTGATTTTCCTCACAGGACAGTGTAGCATAAACACTCTAATTCTCTTCCTTGGCAGCAACTCATAAACAGTTATACTGAAGTGAATGAGGATTAGAATTCAATTAGAAAGTAGGGCAATGGTGTTTACAACAACCTTTTGTAATAGAGAGATTAAAACATATTGTTGTGATCTGCCTTTTTGTAACTTGTGTTAATTTCATGCAGGTCCAAAACAAAATAAAGAAATATTTGAAACATCTTAATCTTGAATATTTCTTAATCCTCTTCAGATGTGTGCATGACAACTACATGGGGAGACTTAAATGACAGTGGGTGGTTTGTTGATTTGTTGATTGTTCAAACTTTTCTTTTGCCTCCAAGCTCTGTCGGAAAAATATCACAGAACATCTTTTGTCCAAGAAAACAAAATTTCAGTTTAACCCTTTAAGACCTACCATCGAACCAAGTCCGCCAGAGCTTATATTATATTTTTACATGCTGTGGAGCCATTTTTGGGAGCATTTCAAGTTGCTATACATCAATACAACCATTATAGCCCCGATTTTAATAATATGTCTGCATTAAGTGCATAGTAATTACATAAATTGCAAAAAAGTGCAATAAACTACAAAAAAATTGAAAATTGTTTTTGCTTTTTTAACATATATTTCTAGTTAGAGAAATTTAAGAGGCTTATCCCTCAAAACTGTAAATACAAAAAAGTTGCACAAAATAGTTTCCCACCACAGGAAATTTATTTTGAGTGTCTTCATAGTTTTATTTTTGAAATACACCAATTTTTATATACTGCAGGAAAAACGAAAATAAATATTATACTGCAAATTTGCAAAAAAGCAGCATATGCATCAAAATAAACTATTTCCAGCAGTGCAATATGAGTCCTAAGCATCCCAGTAACGACACAAAAAGTCATAAAGTCAAACATAACTTTGAAATACACCAGTATAGGCTCATGAGGCCCTGATGGTAAAAAAAAAAAAAAGAAGACATTTCCGCGAAATGACGTCACTTCCTGTTTCGGGCAGGTAATGGCGGACATGCAAAAGTTCGCTCTATTCCAACGTAGGAAGTGTTATGAACAGCTGATCGGATCAGCAAAGCGTGTTTCTGGAATATTATGTTTTTGTTGCTGCAAGCGCTTTTTATGCAGTTTTTGCAAAGTTATATGTGGAAGGAAACCGTGACCTAGAACAAGCTGATGGCATAAGATGTAAGTACAACTCCTCCGGTTTCATATGCAAAAAAAATTATTGTGCTAGCTTACGTGGTTGCAGAGCTACCGAGATTTAAAAATAGTTATGCAAAACAGAGCGTGCCCTCTCTGACCGGCTTTAAAGGGTTAAACACACCACGAGTCTGTCGCCATACTCAATGGTGTATGAGGGTACTACTAACATTGGAGGAATCATCCTACTTTTAGAAGGTAACATTTAGCAATTTTCCCATTTTAGTTTAACATGTAAGCATATTTGCTAATTAGCACTAAACTCAATCTGAAAGCTGATAATGAATACTATTAACTTTGCATCGATGTGCTCAAAAAGTGAGTATTGAACTGTTTTTGACCTGTAGGCAATGGCAATAAATAAAAAAGTTGACAGCCTGAAAAATGGCAGCATAAAGTTTGGGATGTTCATTCTCCTCTGGGCTACTGCAATTCAATAGCCCACACCATAGCTCAAATTTGATCATGGTTTTACTAAAGCCAGGGTGCCAACTGCAAGAAGAGTGAGAAAAGAGCTAAATTAATCTGAACATGGTACTGTAATAGGATGTCACTGTTGCAACAAGTCAATTTGCAAAATCTCTTTGCTGCTGGAGTTCTCAAAAAGTTTAAGTGGACTTGCCAAAGCATACGTGGAGGCAGCAGTACATGAGGATTGAACGGAAAGTTCCTACTGTAAACAAATGCTAGAGCAGCAAAGGTAAATCAAGACCAGGAAAACCTGGACATCAACCATTCTGACAGCTCAACTCCAGAAATATTGAACAACTGCTTCAGAAAGACAGGAGAAACAGCTTTAGCACAGAAGAAGCTAGTTGAGAGAGAGTTGGGAGTCAACTGGAATGTGGATCAACAATGAGATGAAATTTTCCATATAGGGAAATCCTTCAATCCCGCTTATGTTTATCTCAAAAAGTACCATCTCAGATTGGGGATATTTATCTTGTTACCATTCATGATGCTTATGAAGTCATTTCAACATTTTTCACAAATGTCTTGTTCAATAATAGCGGATAGCTGGTTCTGGGTTCACGGTTAGCGTTCATATATTCAATACACTGTGATGGTAATAAAACAATAACATAATGACAACCTACTGCAAATTTCCAAAGATTTTTTCTGTGGGCATCACAAATGTTTGTTGTTAACATCGTGGCAATGCATCTAATAGTTCTTGAGTCATTTTGCAAATAACAGAAAGTCGATCTCATGTTGCGTGAGATGAAAAGTCTCCACAAATGAATAAATAAATCATGTTCTGCGGACCATGAACACATGGACTAAGTTCCACAAATTCAAAACAGTCACTGGGATTTCACAACATACATACTATACGGACGAGCCTTGGCTTCAAACGTGCTATATTTCCAAATGAGCCTGTCAAACCATGATTGTATGATGCATTTGAGTCAATTAGTTTGTGTTCAGGGCAATATAAAAGAAACTTGAGAGCACTGAGCATCAGAGTGTTTCATTTGTAACACATCATGAAGTGCTGTGAGGATATGTTTAAATAAACCATCGCTTCTGTTTATTCGCTGCCCACTGAGCAGCCTGTGTTAAAAAGCTGACAACAGTGATAAAGGCATAAACGAGCGTGCACTGCCCACTGATGCCGAGACCCAGTCTGTGCCGAGGTGAGCGCCCTGTGGTGGGGTGCTATCAAGATCAGTGGCTTACTGCGCTCATTAGGCGACTACTTGCATGTGATTTCATTCATCAGAGCAGGTCCACTTTTTTCTTTCCTGATATCAACTTGAAATAATTATGCATTGTGTCTGGCCCCGGGGTTGTGAATCTGAACGTTGAGTCAATGATCCATGCGCCATCGTAATCCATCATACAGCTGTTGGACTGCATGCGAGTATGTGTGTGTGTGTGTTCGGGAGCTGAACAAGGAGGAGGCAGAGATAAAGAAATAATAATTCCTCATCCTTTGTGCCACATTGTTATTTGAATGGAGAGCATCTCACGACACAGACACGGTAACACCTGGCACAGAAAGGCAGCTGCCGAGGACTTGGGTGCTGAGCAGGGCACTGATCAACGTCCCCTTCCATCCTCAAATGCCTGCATAGAAATCGTTCTGGCATTTAAGCATTTACGATAACGCCAGCAGGAAAATCCCTGGTGGCAAAATGACATTTCAAAGTGATGTAAACAGGTAAACAGCAGTGTTCAGTTGTGCCAAATTAACCCCTTGGTTCACAAACAGTCAGGGTAGGGGCATGTCTGAGAGTGAGAGCCAATTCGCTGTTCTCCAAATTAGGCTAACCTCTGGGGAGGGGAGGGTCTCGCTCTCCCTCCTTCTCTCTTACACACAGAGCAATATATTACCTTTTTGGTGTGAGTGACTGACAAGTTTATTTTACACTTTTCCCACATTCTCTTCATTAACCCTTCATGAGACCAAATTTGCAGCAAGCCCTTTAAAAAAATGAACACTAGCACGGACTGTTAACAAGTTGTAACTATGGGCAAATACAAGCACAGGCAAATGTAGACAAAGCATTTCTCTCTCTGCACGTCTTGCTACATCAATAATACATGAGACCGCCTCCTTCTCTGTGATTAAAGGTGATGTATCCAAGCACCACAGGTGCTGCATCACCAAACTGTGCTTTCAAATTCTAGTTAGTAAAACATGTGTACAGTCTGAAAGGGTTTCTTCAAAGAAGCGATTATGCCTGGGAGTGAAAACATGAGAGGATGCTGTGGGAAAGTCAGCAAAATTGAAATGTGTGGGTTAGTCAGATCTTCAAAGACTGAAAATAAGCAGAAAAATAAGACTTCGTGTCACCTGACCAGGGCGTTCTTCACAAAAAAAGCTTTAATTGTCAGTTTGTAGCATGCAAATGAATGTGCATGTTGTGACTGCTCTCATTTTTAAGGAGACTGCAGCTGTCTTATTTCTACATCTTGCATTTCCTGCTCTTGCAGAGTCAGCCAGTATTGACAGAAGCCCTCGCCAGGAATCTAATGTCCCCCAGACGCTGGCCAGGGCTGGGCAAAAGGCCACATCCAATCAGCACCACCACCAGACAATATCAAAAACCAGTGGGCGAAAGGAGATGGGATTGGATGGCAGTGGCATAGAAGGAGGGGGCGAAAGAAGACAGAATGAGAGGTTGAATCTCATTAGCTCGCTTTTAAAGATGAGTCACCGCACAGCAGATTACTGAACACCATCCAGGACATTGAAGTCATACAATGGGTACAAGTAGCAAAATTACAGGGAAATTGAACAGAGAGATTGCGGGGGGTCCCACGAATGATGAAAAGCAATGACCATGAGCAAACGTGGTGATGGGATGAGCCGGCTCAGATGGTAGGCGAGGGCAGAAGAGGTGTCGCTTTTGAGAGAGATGCATGGAGGGAGATGCATGATAGCGCAGGTTGGTGTGGAGGGGGGTGGTCGGCCAGTGTGCTGGCATCATTTACCTGCATCACCACTTGCTGCCATGGTAGCGGTTGGCTGGTGGGGGGGTTGGGAGGCAGATTGGCGTGCTCTAGCTGTAGGTTGACGTTGCGACGCTCCTCCTCGAGGGCGCGGGTCAGCTGCTCGAAACGTGCCTCCTGCTCTTTCACTGAGGCCAGGATGCTGGCGGCTGAGCGAACATCGTAATCCTCCATGTTCAGTGTCGGTCGCGGTTTTACAGATCTTCCAAGTCGAGAAGGGAGGGAAGAGAAGGGGGAGGAAGAGGGGGCACCAGGTCATTCAACACACCCAGACCCAAAAAAGGCTGGATGAGTGACATCAAATGGCTGACGCATGCCTCCAGATCAAAGTCAAAACAAACGGCTTGTTTGCTGGCCAAGATGGGATACACAAGCTTTAACAAAGACCACCGTGACAGATGAAAATAGAACAATTAGGGTGGGTGACTGGATAAGGGAAATAGGGTTATAACACAAAGAGTGTATCTGCTACCGACAAATCTTTTTCACTCTGACCGTGGTTTCTCCAGCCAACACCCTGAAGGGACATGCTCAGATTCTGCTCATAAAGGGTGACTACAAAGTCTCTGATACTGCAGGCCAGCACAGCAAACACATTAATGAGGATGCACTGCAGGGTGCCAATTATGTGTTTGCTTTCAGAAGTTCGAGCCTTTCTTATAATTAAGACAATCCTGGCACCGGAGATAACATTCACTGCAGATCTGCAGGAATATCAGGGATGAAAAATAAATACCTAATCCACCAATTCTAAAAACAACAAAGGGGATGCAACAGCACAGTGGAGACTCACAAAAGCAAAGATTTTTTTTTTTGTGTTTGTTTGTTTTGTTTTCTTTCTGGATATGATCTCAGCCCTACAAATGAACAGTCGTAGGCATAAGCGTGGAGGAACGGCGCTGTCATTGGATATAGTCATGCAGAGAGCCATAATGCATTTTGACACACAGGCGCTGTTACAGGCACAAATCCAACACATGCAAGATTCCCACAGCCACCCGAACGGACACCCAGGCCTGGTATCAGGCGCGCACGCACACGCCATCTATCATAAACAATCAGGATTTCCAAATAACATTAGCAGGCTACAGAGCACATCAATGGCACACACACACACACACAGAGACTGATATTCATAACTGATGGCGGTGTGATATCAAGGGGGCTGACAGCACAATAACAAATGGGTGGTTGGACATACAAAACCCACAGTAATACAGACCTAGTAGATAAGCAGGCTGAGAGCTGTTAGAAAAGAGACATCCCTCTCTCAAAACAGAAGCAGAGGGATGAAACGGCAAAAGGAACAGAGAGCTGGGAGAGGGGAGGAGAAATAAAGGGAAGACAAAAGAGAAAATGGAAGAGATTAAAACAGAAGTGAAACAAAGAAAACACCATACGGCTCTTTTAACTACCTCACTTTGTAGTAAACTCAAAGGTAAAGAAACAAGTATTGGAGCATCATCACTTTATTAAAGTTTGTCCACATTTTATTAAAAAATAAAAAATGCTTTTTATATTTAAATAAAGCTTCATTACTCAAAGTGTAGCTCCATTTTTTACAGCTAGAACATTAATCGTGCAAAGTTGGCAGCTATCCCAGGGCCTCCAGATTCCCCTGTTCACTGGTGAAGGGTGATAATGTGATTAATTGAAAATGTATTGTTAGCGTGCAACAGCAACTGATAGAGAAAGTCTGTGGTGGGAGAAAAACACAGTTAAAGTTGTAAAACATTCCAATTTTGCCCAATAAACAAAAATATAGATATTTTTCCAACAAACTGTCACGTTTTTAACGACCTGACATGTTAAGAAACTGTCATTTTTTTCCAGTGTGCATCAGTAAAGACATTTGCATTCATTTACAAGTCATGATATGCTGCATATTGGTTGACGTGGCAGACACTAGAAGGTTAAACAAGAAGGTTCTCTACAAAAATCGAGAGCTGACACTCAGTCAGCAGTTGCATTATATCAAAGCATTCTGGATATTTTCCAGCTGATCTTGTCGCGAGGAGGCGGTCTAGCTCAGCAGGGGTTCACCAATGCAGACGCGAGCATTTGAATCTTAAACAGCTTTGGATACCAAAACAGAATGTATGGCTTTCAAAGGGTGTGTACATGTGTGCATAAAAAGAGCCTTCTTTTACAATAGGATCTGGTGAGCACCAATAAGGGCCTTTGAAGCACACAATCCCTCTTTGAAGTTTCCTACATGCTGATCATTTATTTATTTGGAGTGGAGTCTGGCTCTTTCTTGCAATACTACCAAGGAGAATGTGCTTCCAAAGTTAAACTCCACAACCATCTGATCAAAAAATGTTTCATTTCCTGTTTACAGGAACAAAATCGCTCATTAGAACTCTTGAGAATCTAGTATTTTTAAATGAATTGTTCTTCCTAAAACATTGATGTCTGGTATGAGTTTACGGTAATGGAAAAAATGGAAACAGGGCTGGGAAATGGAAAACTGCGCTCAAAAATAGCATCCTTGTCTGTTTTCAAAGTTATCCACTACTTGAGATAAGTGACAGAAATAGAGTCCCATAGGCCGTGTTGATTGGGCATACTTGCGGACAGACTATAATGATTCACACCCCTGGAGGGTTAGGGGGGGCAATGTAACCATTGCTTCCTGAGTCATAACGGGAATTATATGCCAGGCATGTCAGCTACGCCCCACAGCTTATCATTACACACCAACTTCTGACCATACTTAAAATAGCCCAGAATGGTCAGGGAGGGGGCATCTGAAGAATTCCCCTCTTCCACCGTGACAGCCCTCTTTTTTTATTTTTGGCTTTGGTTCAGCAGATGTTTGATAACGGCCTGGGTCAGAGGGGATACAAACATAGCCACGTTCGTAGATACACCCTAATTACTCCCAAACTTTATGGTGGAAACATATCAAAATACAACTCCAGGGGTGTGGAGTGTCACTTGTGTGTACCACTACATGAAGTTTATGTGTGGAAGGAATGAAAACTAATCAAAGAGATGATATTAAAAAAAGGAAAGAAAAAAAAACTGTTTAATTAATTCCACAAAGAGAAGTGGGTTACATCTCACTACTCTTAAGGCGTAAACATCTTTAATTAAAAGGAAAACAAGCTCGTGTTCCATGTGCAGAGCTGACGCTTCACTCGCGCTGTTGCGAGGCTTTTCCTCAGCAGTGAACGCGCTTTAGCAAAAACTCACCGCTCTAAAAATAGCCCGGTAATAAATATATCCACACGGCCACATTTTTGAGTGTGGATTGGTAGATGAGAGGCAGCGGTCGCTCACTTCAAAGGCCTGCTGGAAAATCCTGTAATAAATCCCTGGCACTTTATTCATCAGGTCTGTTGGACTCCCCTAAAACAAATCTTCCGATGACAAGACCCTCTGCCATCAAACCCCTCTCTGTAGTAAACTGGCAGACATTTGAACTGATGTTGTTCTCAAGAACAGCTTGAAAGGAGTGAGGCGCCAGCGCTCTGGTTATCTGCCTAAATTACACAAAGGTGGAACGGCAAAGATTTGAGCTCTGTCCTTTCTTTTCCTCTGGTGTAAAGCAGTGCTGTGTACAGACACACACCAGGAGTTATGGCTGCTGATGTTGCGTACCAGCAGTTTAGCTCGTATCACCATCTGAAACAGCCAATGTGGAAACTTGCCAAGTGCATCTGTAAAAATAACCAGTTATTCCACTGAGGACTGGGTGTTAAACCCTTAATGCTTTGCAGCCGGGAGGTATTTTGGAAGTTTAAGGCGAGTCAAATGATGCCATATTAGTTCTTAGGATTTTTTTCAGTGTTTGATTTATCATGATCTCATTTTCAATCCAGATAAAACATAAAATATGGCATGCTAATTTGTGAGATTCAGGTTCACATCAAGTTAGTTTACAGAGCTATTGTTGCCTTTTCCCAGTATTCATGCTAAGTGTGAATCTTTAAACTTTTTACATATTCCCCAAATATCCACTGTTTTCATTTTGACTTTGGTAAATTTTAAGAATCAGAGACCAAAGACTGACTGGATGTGTCGCTCCTGAGGAGGCCAACAAGAGCAGAAGCCTCATATCATGAGGGAGTTGGCTAGGGGGTTATTAGGGAATTGGGGGAACAGATTGGGAGGTAGAGGATGAGGATAATTGAGTGTGACCATTGGTGCCCGATATTGAGTTAGGAACATTCACCTGATTAGGGACTAGGTGGGTGGTGCTGTTCCCCCAGTCCACCCCACCCCTTACTGCCAATTTACCCCTTCTAGAGGCAGCTCAAATTAATTCTTTGCCTAAACCCATCTGATGCACATCTGAGGATGCAGCTCACAGCGGCACAATTGGGTACTTAAAAACACCTGCTCCTCCTAGAGTGTGTGTTGTGTGTGTGTGTGTGCAGTCTTTAATCTCTTTCCGCTGTTGACGTTTCATATAGTCAGAAGACAAATTGGAAATATTAGTAGTATTGCTCCACCTTAAAGTGTCATCGCAGAGCCAGCAATTTCAGCCATTTAAGAGATTTTTTTTTACCCTTTGCTAAGAAGTCCAATACGTCAAAGCTCTCATGGAGTGTGACTGACAGCTAAGTGATTCATTATAATGACAGACACTTAGCTGCTGGGTTGGATATTTTTGCTCAGCCACAGGAAGCGATTATAAGCTGCTCAAGAGCTACTCAAGAACATGAAAGTCAGCTTGAAGTGGGACTTGCAGGCCGTTGCAGTGATGAAGTGATAGTTTATAGTTTCTTTTTGTCTTTGAAAAAAATGACAAAGGATCCATCAAACACTTGTTATTGAAAAGAACAAGTTAAAAAAAAGCATTTTTTTAAGTGAATTGCTAGGTTGACCATGTAATACATGTTACTGAAAGATGATTGTCATTTCCAGCACATATCCGATATTCTAACTGTAAATAGCAAAGATGCTTTGAACACTTCCAACAGAGATGCAACAGGAAATAGTAAGAAATGCACGGTCACCGGGACTGATCCTCCCTCTGATTTAGTATTCCTGTTGCATTTCTTTGAGGAACATTAAAGTGAGTGCTAATGCCCACAGGAGCATTGTTGAGTGACACCAGGATAAGCAAAGCTTAGCGAGGTGTGGTCTCCAAAACTAAACATTTTCACAGCTAGAAGAAAAGAAATTCAGTTGGTGTTTACCTGTCCTGTATAATGTGGAAAATCTTATGCAAGTGCTTCATATTACATACAAAGTAACCTCATGGTGAAGAGAAAGTACACCCCTTTATAAAATATGGCAAATAAAACCTGAGACATATACTAAAATGCAGAAGCAGTCTTAAGAAACGAAGCAGATGATTACTGCTTATATAGTATTTAAGAGAGTGAGTAGCAAGTGTGAGCGCCTCAGAAAAAGCAGAGGTTTTACCAGTTTGCTGGTTTGGGCATTCAGGTGTGTGTTAATACAATGCCAAGCAGGAAAGACATCAGCAATGATCTTAGAGTTTGCTGCTGACAGGGAAAGGTTATAAGAAAGATTCCATGATTCTACAGTGAGAAAGAAAAGAGTCATGAATATATGGAAGGAGGGCGAGCAGAGGCTTTCTATGACAGAGGAGGATGCTAGAGACAGGATCAAAGTGAGGCAGACGAGCCGCTGTGGTGCCAAAAGTGAGCAGCCAAAAGAAATAGAAGGCTGTACAGTGAGAAAAATTATTCACATGTGAAAAAAATTCAAAACAGCTACCTATCTTCCTAGGAGTGGATGTCCAAGCACATTCATCCAAAGGTCAGCGCATGCAATACTTAAAAAAAATCTAAGAGCTATATCTCTCACACTACAGGCTTCAGTTAAATGTTAAAGTTCATAATATTACAATTGGAACGAGACTGAATAAATGTGGCTTGTTTGTAAGAGTTTTTAGGAGAAAGTCTTGTCTTTCTGATAAGAAAAGAGCATGGTAGCACTGTTTAGCCTGGCCAAGTGGCTCTTCATCTGTCCAGAGAAGTTTGGTCATAAAGCAAAGTGCTACATTTGGTAAAACACTGCAAAAACACCTCATATCACCTGTCAAGCATGGTAGTGGTAGAGTAATGATTTGCTGCATCCTCGATGCATGAAGGAGCGTTTCCGCAGGTCCTTCCTCCCTGCAGCTGTCAGACTGTACAATCAGATCTGCTCCCAACTAGGGCTGTCACGATTAGTCGACTAGTCACGATTACATCGACTATTAAAATCGTCGACGACTTGTTGCGTCGTTTGAAGCTTTGTAAGATCCCAAAAGACGCAGGAATAAGTAGTAGGATTTAAGAGTGTAATAACGGACTGAAACAGAAGATGGCAGCACTGCATGTACAAGGATGCCAGCTGCAATTAAACCCCGAAGAAGAAGAAGCTGTGTCCCAGAATTCATAGCGTGGCCCAGAGCAGTAGTCAACAATGGCGGCAGCTAGTTAGTTTTAATATTACTCTTATTATTCTTTCTGGGCCACAAAATAAAGTTTAACATATTTTCAGGCGAGAATGTAGCTGTATAAACTTCAAATATCTGCTCAGTTTATCAAGACACCACATATTTTCAAAAGCGCTCCGACGTTTTCGGAGACGTCTGTTACCCACTAGCTCGATAGCTAGCCGGGGGCTAGGCTAACTAGAGCCATGAGAACACCGGACTCCCGGCAGATCGTTTTCAAACCCACCGCTGTCTTTCGCTACTCAGGTTAAACATGATATATAAGTCACTTAGATAACTTAAAAATGTTATTGTTTGGCTTTTTTAGTATTTTATTTGTTCCTGAGTAAATCGGTTTGGCTGAGATTAAAGTTATAGTTTTTACACAGCTGAATAAACATCAAGCAGACAGCTGATTATCAGAAGTGTGAGATGCTCGAGAATATACTCCGGTGTCTTGTTATATTTTAGATAGCAAGGAGTTTATTAAACTTCACCGAAACAATCTGCAAATTTCATTAAAATTTAATAAACTATCATCTTGTCTTTATTTTTAGTTAGCACATACCTTAAACACTTAAAGCTGTAAGCTAATGATAGTTATATAAGAGCAGATGCTGCTGGTGCAATAAGCTGTACGTTTTACGTCCAATGGATGATGATCTGATTAGTCGACTAATCGCAAAAATAATCGGTGACTAGTCGACTATCAAAATAATCGTTTGTGGCAGCCCTACTCCCAACAAACATAGATGTTCACATCTGCGCTGCAACTGCAATAAGTTAATTAACCGATTCGCACTACAACCTGCTTTGCCTCTTATCTGTAGTTATTTTTATTTAATTTAATAACTGTACAGTTCTCTCTTTTTATAGTAACCATTGTCCTTAATGTAAATATGTAAGAAAAATTGTGTATGTTTCTGTTCTGTGTTCTACTTTTTGTTTGTATATGTGTCTTTTTGGCTGCTGTTACAACCAAATTGCCCCTTGTGGGACAATTAAAGGATTATTCTATTGTCTATTTGGGCTTGTTTTGCAGTCTCCCATGAACTCCTCTTTATCCCAAAGTATTGTAGAGTCAGCTTTCCAAACACTGCTTCTGCATTATTGTTAAATAAATACACAAGACTTCACCTCAAGTTGTTACATCATTTTAAGACCTGGTAAATTCTAGAGAATCTTTTATTATTCCCTGATATATAAAACTTTGGAATTGACAGAGGGTGTGCTTTTCTTTTTACCATGATGTAAATACAATATGCAATATAACTTAAATGCCACATTCATTTGAACTGTCAGCCCAGTAGGCTGCCATTACTTTGTTTGCTGTGCTGTTATAAAGCTATATAAAAATGCCAGTGCACTCAAAGACCTCATGAATGTTTATTAAGCACAGTCACTGTGATGCAAGTAGATTTTATGCTATGATTGATCCAGAGGGACTAGATCCTCTTAAACATTATGTGTTTGTGGTTAGCAAGATACTGGCATTAGTAAGTCAGCTAGACTCTGATAACACCCTAACTAAATTAACTGGGAGTCTGTTGAATAAGGCTACGTTCACATTGCAGGTCTTAATGCTCAATTCTGATTTTTTGATCAAATCCGATTTTGTTTGTCTGCTCGTTCACACTACAAATAAAATGCGACAGCAAACGCGCTCTGGTGTGAACGCTCAAAGCGGCCGCATGCGCAAAAGAAGACGTCACACACAACGCGCTCTGTTTAGACCCAGAGCAAACAGTATTGTTTGACTAATGGCCTTAATATAAAGACTTCAGACTTTAAGTTTCCCAATTTTTGCTTTAAGTTATTTTGTTATTCACATAATAATGTAAACAACCTAATAATGATCCTTATTGCTGTTTTAGAGGAGCGCTGCTTCAAAGGATAGTTGCAGATTTCTGTCAGAATCTGCAGATTATACAGTACAAATAAAATGTTCACGTTTCTCCAACATTGTCTTCCCAACAGTTTCACCGGATGGCCAGGAAGCGTTCGCGATGTCTTCTCGGGCGCTTCTCCAGCGCTGATAATTGGCGTCTGTCTTGTGTCAGTGACGTAAAAGACGGATTTAATGCGACTTGACCGTTCAAACAGCAGTCGCTTTCTGAAACATCGGATATGTTTCGGATTCAGGGCCACATACGAAAGTGACCCAGATCGGATTTGAAAATATCGGATTTGTGCCGTTCACACTGTCACACCATGATCGGATAGATGGGTCGCATAGGGTCAAAAAAAATCGGATTTGATGCGCTTTCGCCTGCAGTGTGAACGTAGCCTAAGATTGTGTAACAGAGTCTACAGGTTTTGATATGGTGACCCGAGCTCAGGTAGATAAGCCACAGCAAGGCATCAGAGAAACTGGATTAAAGCCTAAGTCTTAATTTAACCACAGCAGGCACTGATTCATTCATAATTACAATGCATTCTTTTCTGATGATCAAGATATTTGATATTTGCTCTTCTAAAAGCTCCGGAAGAAGCAACGAACTTAATTATTTCCACCACATCAATGTGGAACTTAACTGAGACTTGAGAATTGCTTTTGTCTTGCACTTATATACGACTGACTCACACCTCAAATACTCAATTACACAGTTTGTTTTTAGCAACTGGACCAGAACGACGTCATCTCCCATTCACCTCTAAAACACACTACAGTGTGCAGAGAGCTAACATTGCTTTTCTGCTGACATTTACCACCAGTGATTTAACTGTGTGGATCGCTGAAATAAGAGCACAGTTACTGGAGAGAAAACGCCTCTCATGTATTGACATAAAAAGCACATAAGGCACCTGAGCGACAAAGCCAATTGAAAGGAAGCTCCTTCGAGGCGCGATAACAGAGAAAGTAAAGTCTTGGATTTGCAAGACAAGGGGAAAAAAAAAATCAGGAAATGCAATTACAGCAATGATGAACTGAACAAAGTGATTAAAAGAAGCAGGAGGTGTAGAGAGAAAGGGGGGGCTTACCTTTGATGTTGGTGAGTGCCGTCAGACCACAAGTAGACTGAAGAGAGGCGTAGCTCTGTTGGAGTCAACTCGTTTGTTCAGTCTGCCAGGGAAGATCTGTGGATTAAACACAACATGAAAAATTAAAGCTGCAAGTAGGACTAATTGGGCCCTTGGCCTGCATGCCGGGGCTAGCCGCAGTCGAGAAGCTTTATTGTGACATGTAGATGTCAGGGGATGTTGCATAACGGAGGTTCAATTGCTCTGTAAACTAAAGGGACATGAGAACACCACATAAGGTTACGTTTGTTATTTGTTGGAGCAGCGTGGGATTTTAGTCATCAAACTGTTTAAGTTAATTTTTAAAATGTGCTGAGCTGTTGTGGGGACTAAGGCAATGATAGATGGATGTTTTGTAAGTTTTGGAATGATGCACACGCTTACTAAATTATAATAATAATAATAATAATAATAATAATAACTTTATTTATAAAGCGCTTTCAAACAAAGTGCTGTACAACTATTTGAAACTAAAAGGATAAAAAATAATAATAATAAAAGCGATACATAGCAATTAGGGGTGGGGGAAAAAATCGATACTATGTAGTATCGTGATATTTTGTTTGCTAATAATGTATCGATACAGGGACAGCAGAAATCGATATTTTGTTACAAAAAAAGTTTTTGTGGACTGGAACATGCTTTTTTCTGAGCAAGAATCCTGACATTCCTTCACTGTCCAAATGTGTTTAACTTTTTTATGGCAGCAATAAACATGACAGTTTACTTATTTTAATTTAAGACATGTTTTATTTTAATTAAGTTTAAAACTTTTTTATTTAATGTAAAATTATATTTTGTTTTAATTTACTTTCAAATTCTTCAGTTGCTGAATTGGCTGCAAGTTGGACTAGACTGTAATACAAACTGTTCAGTTTGTCAACAATAAAACTGAAATGAGAGAAAGACTGAGTGTGAGACTTTGATATTAGATCAAATGAATATTGATAAAGTTTATCTTTATGTACAGAATCTGAATATCGCAAAATATTTTTAAAAATTGCAATGATATCGTATCGTGCGTTAAGTATTGTGATAATATCGTATCGTGGGATGTTTGGTGATTCCCACCTCTAATAGCAATACAGGTAAAAGACACAATACAAGTTAAAAACAGTAAAAATTTAAAAACTAAAAGCCATAGAATTAAGACTTGTAAGATAAGGTGAACAAATGTGTCTTCAGCTTAGTTTTAAAAACCTCCACAGAGCAGCCTGCCTAACATCTTGAGGGAGGTTGTTTCACAGAAACGGGGCACGAAAAGAAAAAGCTCTCCGATTGTCTTTTTTCTGGCTCTAGGAACCTTTAGAAGACCAGAGTCCTGAGATCGTAGAGCACGGGATGGAACGTAAAGATGTAAAAGGTCGGAGAGGTATGAAGGTGCCAGTCCGTTTAAAGCCTTGTAGGTGAGCAGCAGGACCTTAAAATCTGCCTGAACCTGACAAGGTAGCCAATGAAGAGAGTTCAGTACAGGGCTAATGTGCTCAAATTTCCCAGTTCTTGTTAAAATGCGAGCAGCTGCATTTTGCACCATCTGTAGACCTCTAAAACTTTTCTTTGGTAGCCCAGAGCATTACAATAATCAATACGTGAGGACACAAATGCATGGACAAGAACCTCTGCAGTGTCGCTTGACAAAACTTGTCTGATTCTGGCGATGTTCCTCAAATGATAAAAGGCGGTCTTTGTTATCTCTTTTACATGAGACTCGAAAGAGAGCACCATGTCAAACCACACGCCCAAGTTATCCAAATCATGTCTTTAAAATGTACCGTGGGCCAACAGCTGCTATCTATTTTGACACAACCATGCCTAAGAAACAAGAAATCTTTCCACAGCTAAAATTTGACTAACGGACCACAAAATGTTGAGAAAAATCAATACAAATAAAAAGATGCTGACACTGCATAGTTGATATGTATTAGTATGCAAATTCCTGCACAACCACATTTTTTTTTCTAGGTAAATGGGAAGTTAGTGCAATGAGTTATTGCAACATGTGCATACATAAATGGGAAGTCGATATCTGGTTTGACCACCTATTCTTCAATGCAGCATGAACTCCTTTTAAGAGCCCTTCATAGTTCTCCAGCGCTTGTGAAGGACATTCAAAGCTCTCCTATGGACATCGACTTTATTTTGTTGTGTTCTCTGTCAAGATGACCCTACACTGCTTTAGTAACATTGAGGTCCGGACTCTGGGGAGGCCAGTCCACGACTGACTGCGCTCCACTCTGTGTTTTTCTATCTATGTAGGCTTTTACTGCAGTGACTATGTGTTTGAAATCATTGCCATGCTGGTGGATCAAAATCCGACCGTACTTTTCTGTGTTCATAATTACATCAATTTTAATAAGATCCCCAACAACACTGACTGAAATATAGCCCCAAACCATGACAGGGCCTCAGCCGTGGTTCAGATATGGCTGTAGACACTCACCTCTCTCCTCACATGCTCCATATGTACTGACAGTTATTTGTAACAAATCCATTAGACCTGTTGATCAGTCCGGATCAGATTCATGACAGCCATCTTTCCACTGAGACCATTTCTGATCGAGGCTTCAGCAAACAGTAGATGGATCAGCTAAAGATGCATGTTGTTATCCAGTTTCCACAAATTTAAGGACATACTGCCCATGATGCCAAAATACGCCACATTTTAACTAATAGTTTTCACGTTTTTGGCTAATCACTTTGTTGGTGAAAAAACATTCCCCTAAAAATGGTCCTCAATGCCAGTGTCCTCCTCAAAAAACCTTCTGAGGATCTTCAGAAAGCCTGAAGAACTTCTGCTCAAGACCCTTTAAAAAATGACATCTGTCTTAAATCTGTCATAGAGCTGTTATTCAAAGACATATAAAGCACAATCCCTGGAGATGCTGTCATGCTTCTTTCAAGTTAAACTCACTTTTAACTTGTACTGTACCACAAGGTTAAATTTTAGATCCACTAGACCTTTCTGTGCGTTTCCATCGAATATGGACAAATATAACTTTCATTTTTTAAAGTTCATAATTGTTTTTTTGAGGAACTTGTGCTCTATTTTCTTTTTCTGTTCATATCAGTAGGTAGAAAACATGCTGATATTTTTCCAGATGCTAATATCCCAGAAAGACCCCTAGAAAAAAACAAACTGTGCCTTAGGGCTGCTCAATTAATCGAATTTTAATCACGATTACAATTCAATTCAATTTTATTTATATAGCGCCAAATCACAACAAAAGTCGCCTCAAGGCGCTTACGATCTGGGCTTTCAACGATCATTAAAAATGACTGAGCCGATTATTAGCCCCTCCCTCGTGCTTTACTCTCGCGCTGCTCCGTGTGGCAAATCGAGCGCACCTCTCTGCGTTTCGAACACGTGTCACAACAGTTAAGAGCAGCGGTCTCCAACCTTTTTTGCGCCAGGGACCGGTTTATGCCCGACAATATTTTCATGGACCGGCCTTTAAGGTGTCGCGGATAAATACAGCAAAATAAAACTAGTACCGGTACCGAAAAAAAGAAATTTATTCATAACACACGTGAAAAGACCCAGGAAACCGAGTAAACGATAAAAACGATAACACTGAAAACCGATAAAAACCCTGAAAACTATACATTTCACACCTGAGCCTCAACTCTCGCGGCCCGGTACCAAACGACTCACCGGTCCGAGGCCCGGGACCGCTGATTAAGAGGACCCGAGGGAAGCTCGGAAAGCTAAGCAGAAGTTATTTGGAGAGGAGAGTGACTGCCGTTGGTTGAAAAGAGAGGTAAAAAAACTTCAGTGGTGTGGAAACATTATGGGTTCGCGGAGTCAGACGTGGATCAAGTAGACACAGTGTGTAAACTTACACGTGTCGTAGCTGCACCACAGAGCAACACTGCAAAGTTCACTAAACATAGATGTTTACATTTTTCATTTATTTTTTATATTGCAAACATTTGCACTGTTATCAGTATTTGCACACTATTTTATATTATTTTCTGACAATCTTTAAAGTCATTATTCGATACATTGTTATTGTTAAATAAATATCGTCAAATAATCGAGATCTCAATTTCAGTGAAAATAATCGTGATTATCATTTTTGCCATAATCGAGCAGCCCTACTGTGCCTGCTGATTTATTCCTAAATAAATACAGGAGACAGACAGAACTCTGACGAATATGTTATTCTTGATAATTAGGGAACACACTCTCTACTTTCAACCAACCAATATGTCGAGCTGACCTTAATATTCACACTGTAACGCCTCCGAAATATAGACATCACAGACAGAAAGAAAGAAAAAAGGCCAGTGTCCAATACTGCAGTGCAAATTGGTTTTGATGCTTCATACCATGGGATGAATCATTCTGCCATTCACGTAAACCTGTTCAGAGGCTCTTCTTCCTTTGATGGCCGAGAAAACAAAAGCCCGGCAGCAAAACCGCTGGATTGACTAGACTCTTGAAGATGTCACTGATGATGAAATCAAACACAAGCGTATAAACACTTCCTCGCAGGCCAACTTTCATTTCAGGGCTATGGCTTTAGTAGGATGTAATGGTTCCTTAAAAATTGCCTCATATCAAGAAACACTGCACTCAATAAACACAGTTCCTAAATTGAGTTCATCAGTAGTTCACCTAAAATATTAAATAGTAGCTCAGCACAGATACAACTGGGATTCTGAAAGATTTTCGATTTAAAAAAAAATAAAAATTTCAAAAGAGTTACTTGTCTGTGAAGTAGATGAAGCGCGAGAGAAGAAAAGAATTGTTCCACATCACCTGAATTTTAAAGACTTCTTTTTTGGACAATTTAGCAAATATAACCACCTAAAGTCTGCATGAACTCGTGGTCATCTGCTACATAAACTACTGCGCTCGCCATGTTAAGTATTTCCAGATGCCGCTCTAACTCCAGGCCAAATATGCATCGTGAGTAGTGATGGCACGCAATGTTTCATTAACTATGATGGGGGGGGGGGGGGGGGGGGGGGGGGGGGGGGGGGGGGGGGGGGGGGGGGGGGGGGGGGGGGGGGGGGAGCAAACTTTCCTCTCTAGGTTTTAGTTTATTCTGTGATTAGAATATCTTCCTCCTCTCCAGGGATTCCTGGGTGTGTTCACTTCAAGGACAGATAGGCTCTGAGCACCTTGGATTGCTGGTACAAACATCAAAGGCGAAGCTAAACCCGCTAAATTAGTTCTCACCTTGTCGCTATCTCTCTCTTTCTGTGTCTCGTCGGATTCTAGAGGAGGCCTTACATCGCTCTTGAATCGAGATTATGTCAACACACAGTCACGGCTCAACAGTCATTTGTGATGAATGAATGAATGACACTCCTGTCTCATCCTAGCTAATGGTGCTTACCTCCCACACAATTCTGTGGAGCTGACCAGAGGTTATCAGTGGGAGACTGTGACTATTCACTTGGCAGTCAAAGCTTCCTGTAGCTAAAGAGGTGTTGGTAAATTGCCAATTCTAACATATTGCTCAAGCTTCGCAGGTCATAACGCTTCAACGTCCATCGCTGGGCAGCACGGAGGAATACGAGTGGACAAGAACACATTTTTGTAAGCTAGTAGGTTCAACAAAGTTTTCTGCGTGGGCAAATCGCTGCATGCCTCAAGCTGATTTTTATACACACAATATCCCCAGCCAATCAGCTTTTATTTACACTGCTCTCGGTTCTGTGAATCGCGCTCGCAGTCTTCGCCGTTGCCCCTGACGCCGCCACCATCATTTGACAGTAATAAGTGCAGAACTCTCATGCAATATTCGTGCTTTATATCAGCGCCTGATACCTCGCCTGCTGTGTATTATGCAGACAATTGCATATTCTATCACGACTTGTCCCCCCTTCAACCCACAGAGCGCCTCAGTGTAATTCTGTGATTAATAATGAATGCTGAGTGAGGGTTAGCTAGCGAGCTGACTGACTGACTGAAGGTCTGACTGTCTGGGGAATGCTACAATGATCAAGGCCTTTCTTCTGCAAAGAGGCGCTGTCAGCGCCTCTTTGCACTCGAACAGAACTGGAGGCGCATACGAAGGTTACTTGCGATTGCATCTGTGCAATCTGACTAATTGTTTGGGCAAATATGTAAATGCAACGTGAAACGTAAATGCTAAAATATGAACTGAAGAGGATTAATATGCATTGGGGTTACGGTCCAACGCAATATATATTAGGGGTGGGGGAAAAAATCGATACTGTGTAGTATGGTGATATTTTGTTTGCTAATAATGTATCGATACAGGGACAGCAGAAATCGATATTTTGTTACAAAAAAGGTTTTTGTGCTCTGACTTCAGAGCATGTTGATCCTTTTTCTGAGCAAGAATCCTGACATTCCTTCACTGTCCAAATGTGTTTAACTTGTTTTTATGGCAGCAATAAACATGACAGTTTACTTATTTTAATTTAAGACATGTTTTATTTTAATTAAGTTTACAACTTTTTTATTTAATGTAAAATTATATTTTGTTTTAATTTACTTTCAAATTCTTCAGTTGCTGAAGGGGCTGCATAGTTTTCATAAACTGCATAGTTCAGAATAGCTATAATTGTACCAGATGGTTGCGTTCAGTTAAGTTGGACTAGACTGTAATACAAACCGTTCAGTTTGTCAACAATAAAACTGAAATGAGAGAAAGACTGAGTGTGAGACTTTGATATTAGATAAAATGAATATTGATAAAGTTTACCTTTATGCACAGAATCTGAATATCGCAAAATATTTAAAAAAATTGCAATAATATCGTATCGTGCGTTAAGTATTGTGATTAGGGATGGGTATCGTTTAGGTTTTATCTGATACCGGTGCCAAACCGGTACTTTTGAAACGGTGCCGGTGCTTAAACGGTGCTCGAACCGGTGCTTAAAGAATGGAGAACACAAAATTGGTCCAAAAACCTCTCATGTTCAGCTGTTTTTTTTTGTAAAAAGATAACAATGTTAGCCTTTTCTGCAGCTATAGGGCATATATGGTATCACTCTTGGCTGGAAGCAGTGCTTTAACAATGGAAAAAACAAAAACTTTATCCAAAAACCTCTCATGTTTAACTGTTTCCCACTTTTTCTTTGGTTATTTTAGCCTTTTTGGCCAGGGTGAAGGGAGTATCTGCCATCAAACAAGAAGACAGCCGCATGTAGCTATGATGGTGTTTGCTAGTTCACCTTACATACATTAATGTAATAACGTGGTTAGCCTACTCAACGTAAATTATACACGAACAACATTAAGCTACTCATGCAGAGAAGAACGGCTGCTGCTGCCATCATCATCCTCATCATTTCTGCTACACTGGCAGGGCTAGGGGCCAGGACTCTACTCTTCAGCTTTTTGGGGGATGTTGCTAACTCTTCGTCCGATAACAGGCACCACACCTGCAGTAGATGCGCTCGGTGTGAGGTCTCGCAGCAAGCTATCAAATACGGCGCATTTTTCGGCTTTTAAAAAAAACGCTATGCGTCGCCAGGTGTTTCATCGGATTTCAGGTGTTACCTCCTTTCCACAGTATCACCTTAAAGCACTTGTTGCAGCTGCTGAGTTTGCATATTTTGCTGTGAAGTACAGCCAGACTTTTGACCGCTTCGCCTTGGGCATTTTTAATCTGTAGCTCTGCTCTAAAAGAACGTACGTACCTGGACCCGCCTACTATCCTCGAAACGTAAAATGATTGGCTAGAATTCAAAGTGTATCACATCTCAGGAAAAAAAAGCACCGAAATAAAGCACCGAAATGTGCGCTGCTTTTCGGTCTGGTTACTACCGTTTATGTCAGAACCGGTGCCATCATGGCACCGGATACCGGTACCCATCCCTAATTGTGATAATATCGTATCGTGGGATGTATGGTGATTCCCACCTCTAATATATATATATAACTTAAATTATAAAACAGGTTGTTGGAGATTAAGGTACAAGACCTCATGCATTTTACGATAATGATTCAGAAGACAGCATGCTGTATTGCTAGGATGTTGTTTGGCGTGTTTTAACAGCATTTTACAACACATAGATACACCAGCTGAGAGATACTCTGGAGGCAGAAATAACTAACCTCACATTCAAAGAAACTTAACCTAACCCTAACAAAGCACTTTTCGAACTCTAATGACCGTGGCTCAGGGGGTTGGGAAGCGTATCTGTAACCGGAAGGTCGCCGGTTCGATCCCCGGGCTCTCTGTCCTGGTCGTTGGGCAAGACACTTTACCCTACCGCCTACTGGTGTTGGCCAGAGGGGCCGATGGCGCGATATGGCAGCCTCGCCTCTGTCAGTCAGGGCAGCTGTGGCTACAACTGTAGCTTGCCTCCACCAGTGTGTGAATGTGAGAGTGAATGAATAATGGCATTGTAAAACGCTTTGGGTGCCTTGAAAAGTGCTATATAAATCCAATCCATTATTATTATTAGTCCAGAGAGCTATAAGGAAGACACACTGTACCAACACAAAAACAAACTTTATTATGTGGACACAGCAGCTGAAGCCACTGAGAGGAATATTGTTATGCCTCAGGTTTACATATGACTCAAATAGCCTTCTCTGTCTTCTCACAGATTAAAAAGAAAGAAAGAAACTTGCACCTTATTGGAACTTGTTTGGAACGTGCTGTTCTAAGACTGAATCCCCTGACAGCTCCGCATTTCAAGGTAACTGCGCAGCTGAAAGCAGAGCTAAGACACATTGTACTATAAATGCTCCCCCTGTGTGCAGAATGTGTTTGTAAAGCGCAGCAGCTACACAAGGAAACTACAGAGCGTCATTGTTAGTCCAGACAAACATAGAGGCTCACAAGGAAAAGAAGAGAAGCTCAGGTTTCAAGACTCATCGTGAAGAGCTGACCTTGGCTAACACTGCTTTAATTTAAGGCAGAAAGAAAATATTCCACTTCATCAGAACTAAATGCTTCTCAAGATGTTAACTAAGAACAAGTGATCAAAAAAAAAAGAAAGATCCAGGCATAGAGAGAAAGAGTTCCTGCCAAAACAGTGTAACAGAGCTTGCTGAGGAGTTTGAAAGGTGCACACAGGGAAGGAGGAGAAACTGCCTGGCTTGTTTGTTATTTGGACTGCGCACAGATTTAGATTTTTACTTTCTTGTACATTTTAGCAGCTGAATTTGTTACACATTTATTACAAGCAGACCGTGAGAATGAAACCATCATTTCGGTTTGTTACAATGCTTCATGTTTGAGTTCCCCTTTGCGTCAGACACCAGATTATTGACGTTGGCGTTATTTATCCCAGAACCAGCGAAACAAAAGTCGGCGCTGTACGGATTGAGATCATATCGCGGTGCTCATGAGGAAACCAAATGTTTCTTCAATACGCAACACGTGGGTTCAACATGTGAACCTCAAGGATCAGTGATCGATATGGAGGTGAAATAAGAGTCACACAGTTTCAATCAATAAAGCGATAATCGAGTGACACCAGGCATGCTGTTTAAGTAACTCAAGGCTGCTCTCCATCAGGAGAGCGCTCGACAATAATGGTGTAAATGGCAGGGCTGCAGGGAGAAGGCCACTGGAACAAAGGACTGTGCTGTATATCAGCAGCTTGCTAAAGATCACATGAATATCTCAAAAGGTAACTGTAACAATGTTTTGGGGGAGGATGAGACTGAAATATCCGTTTTTAGTCTGCTGTTTGGAGAAAGCAAAATGCTGCACTTGAATACCTTGATGGCCTTCAGTATAGCAACCCTGTCTCATCTATGAAACATGACGGTATTAGCAGCCTTGTTTGGGCCTGTTTTTGTTGCGTCTGAGCCAGGATGGCTTGTTATCATCGATGGAGCGATGAATTCTGAATTATGCAAGCAAATTCTAAAGAAAAATCCCTGGAAGTCTTTCTGCGAACACAATATCCTGAGAAAGGAATGACCAAGCCAAAGTCCTGAGCGTAGGCCAAAAGAAATGTGGGAATACCTGGAGCCTTTTCTTTGCAGTTATTGCAGCAAAACTGAGCCAGTATGCTAAAGTCACATATCTGCTTACCTCTGTCACTTATGAATCTGTGATTAAAAGTAAGAAATTGTTACATTTATATAACTGTCTTCTAGGGATGCACCGATACCGATACTGGTATCGGGGCCAATACTGTAAAATGTGTGTGTACTCATACTCGTAAAAGTTAACCGATACCATGAACCGATACTAACTTATTTCATTAGTCAGAGGGTGGCTGGTCATTTCTGTTGTAGTTCTTTAGATTGGTCACTAGGGGGACATGTCGTGCTAAGGCACAGGGTTAGGCGAGTGAGACTGGCGACTCCAGATAAAAAAGAGAAACTGGAGGCTGCTGTAGCTAGGCTAAACAAAATGTCAGCAGTGTGGAACAGCCAACTTTAACTCGGGTTTTGGAAAAGCGATGAAAAATGTCAAGAGAAAATCCACGGGCAGTTAAAATAACAGAGGCTCTGACTCATTTTATCGCTCTGGATGACCAGCCAATGCCGGTCGTGGAAAGCATAGGATTGAACCGTGTTCTCAGCATACTCGAGCCGCGATATGAAATTGGACACTCTGCAACAATTTAAAAGTTTATTTTATTCTCAAACCTAATTTGTATTTATTTTATTCCAAACAGAAGTGTTTATTTATTATTCTGAAAGCTCGAGACAGTGCCAATAGTTCAGTGATATTTTGTTAAATTACAATGTGGATACTCCGCAATAATTTAACAGAAGTGCTTATTTTAATTTTAATTTTAATTTTTTTTGTGGTCATTTTTATTACGATTGTATTTTTTTATCGGCATAGAATAAAATAAAACCTGTCTTCCAATTCATTGCATTTGTGTGTGTGTGGTAGAAGTATCGGTTTTTGTACTCAGTATCGGCAAGTACTCAGATCCAAGTATCGGTATCGTATCGGTTTGAAAAAATTGGTATCGTTGCATCCCTACTGTCTTCTCTTTACTTTCTATGTACTTTTAAGATTTGTGGGAAAATCGAATAATATTTAGGTCACATTTATACAGAATACGGCTGTAATTTTGGCTAATACATTCCTGACCAAGCTGGCTGGATCCAAAGTCAGTAGTAAAAGCAATATCCTAAAATGTACTACTTCTTGTCTCTGCATGTGTTAACGCCAAACTCAGCGCTGATGGGTTCTGGGCCTTTGGCAGATCCATTTTTGCTCCTCGAGTCCACTCTCCTGTGACACACGGTTTTACTTTGCCAACTCGGGGACAGAATTTCAGTATTAGATGTGGCAGATGAGGTTAGCAGAAACTTCTGTAGACCTAAATGGATATATTATTATCACAGGTAGTGAAAGTAAATCTATCTGTGATTACTGCCTGCGAAGTCGGGAAAACATTCATCACCATTTTCAAGAACATAATACTCAGCTGTTGTCAGTGGAGTAAAATGATGTCATTCAGCCTTGGTAATAAAAAAGAGAAGCTGACAACGTCTCCGTCTAAATGATTAATGGCAGTAATGCGCTAAAATCGCTGTCACAGACTGATGAATAATCGGTAACGTAAAGCCCTCGAATGATAACGCCGTGACATATCAAATAATCTCAGTTTTAGTAAGATCGAATGATAACACTCAGGTGACAACTGAAGAAAGCACAGGGGATGGATTTATGGAATTCTTACAGTGTGTTTGTGTGTGTGTGTGTGTGTGTGTGCCCCAGAGAGCGTGATTGTGAATCCAACCACAGCCCCTTCAGCATCACATAAGGCATATAGGATCAGCCTCCCTCGTTGAACAACAGTGCTGCCATTGTGTCTTTTTGTATTTAACTGCTGTTTTCACTCAAACAACCAACTGAGGATTTGCCCATGACAGGCAGCCTCAACCCTGCCTCTGTCAGTTATGTAATGTGTACCACCGCAGCCTGGCGAAACTCTCTCCTCTTGTCAGCATATGCAAAGACAGCAGACAATGTTATCTGGGGTATCAGAAAATGAGAAGTGGGAGGGCGGGAGGCAGGTGTATGCTGGAGGGCGTCAAAGCTGTGACAAAAATCAAACACCGTTCTGCCTGTTTTCGCAGCAGAAATAAGAAGACGAGCCGTCACACTAAGCCAGTCACACTCTTATTACCAAACACAAAGAAAAAGTGGGTAAACTATGAGGTATGCTGATCAGAATGCACAAAAATGAATTATGCTCGCAGTTAATACTTTAAATCATTTGTTCAAATAGCCCCAGGCTGACAGGATTAAAAAATAAAATCATATATAGAAAGAATTTAAGCTGTTAAAATTAACGTCAGTCTAAAACGTTTGATAAAAAAAAGACTGAAAATTCACCCAGTTTGCCCTTCGGTTGGTTTAAATGATGCATTGAACAACCTTGAATTAAAGGTGACTGTGATGCAGCTCCCTTTTTTTTTAATGAGTTACAGTTCATTACACAAAAATAAACACTCTGTTTATACCGATTACTGTGTAATTAAGAAGGACATATTGTTAGCAGTGGAAAATGGATAAAAACTCCAGGGAAGAACAAATGATTAATTGTTGACAATCCAAAGTCTAATTGCAGTTAACTGGTGAAAAACACCACAACAACAACACAGCCGTTCATGTGAAGTTGGGCTTTAACCGGATATGGTTTCGTTTGTGTGTCAGTTTGGACCTGAAGGGTCAGTACAGGTGCCACAGCAGCAGCAGAGTCCTCGTCCATTGTGAACGTTTGTTATCCAAAAAAGAAAGTACTGTGCAAAAGTCTTGAGTCACCTCCAACTTTTTCATACTTTACTTCACAAAAGAGCAAGACTTTCTTGAAAATCAGTGGAAGGGTGTCTGCCAAGAAGCCATTCTTGAGGGGGAACAGGGAGAAAAGACTGAGGTACCCCAAATTATACAAGAACTGGACTGGAAATATATGTACAGAGGAGGTCAGGAGAGACACACAACAGTGCGTGTCTGCATTTGTAAAACACAGCTGTAGCTCAGGTGGTAGAGCAGGTCATCCACTGATTGGAAGATTGGTGGTTCGATTCCTGGCTTCCCCTAGTCTGCATGCCAAATATCCTTGGGCAAGATACTAACCCCAAATTGCTCTCCGATGCATCCATCGGAGTATGAATGTGTGTGAATGTTAGCTATGAAGCACTTAGAAAGATGTGCTTGTGCGAATGGGTGTGAATGGGTGAATGCACAAGTTGTGTAAAGCGCTTTGAGTGCTCAGTTGAGTAGAAAAGCGCTATATAAGAACCAGTCCATTTACCATTTACAGCTGAGGGTCTGTCATGTTTTGGGGCTCCTTTTTAGTGGTGTTGGGGATCTTGTCGAAATTGATGGAATTATAAATGGTGCAAAAGTACAATCATATTTTGCTCAACCATGCAATGCCATCTGGAAATATAATTGTGTGATGGACCGAGCAGTGAAAGAAACTTAGACACAGGTTAAAGTCTAAAAAAATGATTTTTTATTTAACCCAAAAAAACATAATTGGTTAAATCATGCAAAAAGAATCAAAATCTTGGGCCCATAAAAGAGGTCAAAATAACAAAACTCTACTCAAAGTTGACAACACTACTGATAACTCAAACAAACTGACCTAACTTAGCGAGACAAAGGGGAAACTTAAATAGTGGCTGATCAGCGAGAAGGGATAAAACACACAAAACCTAACTAAACCTAACATAATGAACTCCGATTCCCCCCCATGGTCCCGAGTTATGGCATGAACCAATCTGTAGTCTTCCTTTAAAACTCGCTCCGCCCCTTTTCCACCTCTTGGCTCCTTAATCAAGGGACTGGAACAGCTGCAACTAAGGTAACTCAGAAAACAAAAGATTAATCATACATAACAGTGTAAACTAAAATGTGCGCACTTATTTTAGAATGCAGTGTTATGTGGATATGTGAATTAACTCTAAACCAAAACCAGTTATTTATTGTCCTGTAAATTAATTCCTATATTTAAAGAAAGACAAATGTGAATGCAATGTTACTTGTAAGCCTCTACACTAACATGGTGGGTATTACCACTGTGTGGCTGTAAGTGCAGCCATCACAAATTGGTACTATCAGTCATGGATTTGTAACATGGTAGACTAGTGTGCCTGTGTTAATTCAGCTCCATATTATTGTGTGAAGTTGCACTGGGCTGGGAGTGGTTTTGTGTGTGTGTCACATTTTTGGTGAGCCAATGGCTGGAATGGGGTTGGACTAATTAGAGGCAGGAGTACTTGATTGCACTGATACACTGGTCTACTTATAGCCCACACTACAAACACTGCTGTGTCGTTTTGTCTCTCTGTGCAGGTATGTAATGTGATGAAATCTGATATGTTTGGGATGGATGGGTTTTGCGCTATGAATTTTATACCGAAGGTGTCGTTTTGTCTCTCTGTGCAGGCCAGGGCCTATTATATGCCACAGCCTAAAGGCAGCAGAGTTGCGGAGGCTGGAGTGACCACTGGCTATATGCTTGCAGGGTGGTGGGTCTCCAAGGACAACTTCTACCCCTGTTAAAGGCAACATCTGGAGTGCAACTGGCCGTGTGGCATAGCTGGCTCTGGCCTTGGGACTGGGTGTTTTTATTTGATTCATAAATGGGACACTGGACTGTTTTATCTTTTATCTCTTGATATTTTTTGTCAATAAATTATCTTTTAGAACTTTATTGACTGTCATCTTTTTGCCCACGACTGAGACGGTTGGTCAGACCTAGAATCTTTCTTTGGGTGTGTTACAGATTGGCCTCCCCAGAGCATGGAGCTCAACATTAATGAAGGAGCAAGGGACAAAAAACAAAAGGCAGCCAACATCCAAAGAAAAGCTTTGGATGCTTCTAGAAGCCTGGAGATTTATTCCTGAACACTGCTTAAATCAAGCTTGGATAAGAGAGTTCATGATGTGTTAAAGAATAGAGGCGGTCATACCAAATATTGAATTTCCAGCTCATTAGAATTGTAAAAACTCTGTTTCTTAGCGAACACAAAGAAGTGAGGGTTGACATCAGACGCTATGGTACAATTCAGCCGCTGAAAGGACAGCACCCTGTGGGAGGACATCTAAATGGAACCACCATCACACTCCTGTTTAAATGAAGCAGCTATTTTTAGAAACACGTGTGTACAACACAATTTCCTGAATTTGGCGCGTAAAGATGATCCAGCTGAAACAGATCAATGCAATGGCTCCATAATCCCACATGGGTCCAAGTTTCCTTTTGATCATATACGATTACACTGCAAAGCTCCAGCCACCTTTCATTCCTGAAAATGAAAAATCCAGTCGGGAGATTTTCAGACTTGTGTCCACAAAGTCTCGGATTCAATTATTTGTTCTGCATATTTCCATTTTCTGGGAGCTGTAATTCACTGCAGCAGTTCTCGTCTAAAAAAAAGAGCTAAAAGGGAAATGGCTGCTACTGTATAATAGATTTCAATTTTCACTTCTTTTCATTTTATATTATTTTCAGTTGGACCCACGTGGAGAAAACGTGTAATAGGAAACTATGTAGACATTACATTATTAGATTGTTATTAATGCTTAACGATTGTGTATGTAGTATTTCACTCTAGCCAGATGAAGTGAATCAAGTCTAAACTACTTTAATGACAGTTTAGTCCACTGAAGGCTCCTAAAAAAGCTCACAAGACAAAACTATGACTGTCAACGTGACTAAATGAATTTCAAAGACAAATTAATTTATAGTTACAAGCAATTACTGTTAAAGTAAACAAAAATGACATTAGTAAGAGATGTTTTTTTTACATTTATCAATCTTTAAAAAATATAGTTCATTCCACATAGTGAAGGAGGAAAAAAAAACATGATTAATAGTTAATAAGTGCATAGTTAAACTGCTGATAAGTGAATAATAAAGTATTAATCTTAAAGCAACAAAAACTACTGACACAACCAAAATTATTACAACTATGTGCAATGATCTTGCAGCCTTGTTGCCTTTGAAATTGCTGTTTTTCACGTGTAATGAATAAATCTTCTTTTTTTCGGTACCGGTACTAGTTTTATTTTGTTGTATTTATCCGCGACACCTTAAAGGCCGGTCCGTGAAAATATTGTCGGGCATAAACCGGTCCGTGGTTGGGGACCGCTGCTCTAAATAGTCTATAAACTCTTAAAGTACCCTGGGTCCTTATGAATAGACTGTAAAGTAATGACTAATAACTGTGCTCGTAATGAATAAGTCCTAAAACCCTGCACGCCAGAAATGAGGTCAGTAGTTAATGTGAGTTTTAGAAATTTTTATCTTATTTCTTATATCTTATGAAAATCTTATGTTTCACTTCGTGCAAAATATTAAATAAATACCCCACTCTATATAGCCCATATGCTGATTTTTTTTAATACGTTACTAATGTCAGGCAACTGTGGTGCTTTTTAAAATAGTTTAACATTAATGTGAAATGTTGCTTTCCTCTGTGCAGATGAATTCCATTCAATTTTATTTATATAGCACCAAATCACAACAACAGTCGCCTCAAGGTGCTTTATATTGTAAGGTAGAGCCTACAATAATACATTAACATAAATTAATGGTCAGCAGATGGCCCCGCCCCTCCCTGAGCCTGGTTCTCCCGGAGGTTTCTTCCTGTTAAAAGGGAGTTTTTCCTTCCCACTGTCGCCAAAGTGCTTGCTCATAGGGGGTCATATGATTGTTGGGTTTTTCTCTGTATCTATGAAGCGCCTCGAGGTGACTTTTGTTGTGATTTGGCGCTATATAAATAAAATTGAATTGAATTGGATTGAATTAGCAAAACATGTATCACAAGTACAGCTTCACTTTCATAGATGTTTGAGTTGACACAAGACAATAGCAGCCGTTGCACAGTTTTTCTTGGCCTTTTTTATAGTGCAGCTAACGGTGTGTTTCCAGGTGACTGAATAGGTTACTTGTGCTGCTTCGTGGTGCAGACGCAGCTCTACAGCGCTCTTGCATATGATTTGCTCTTGGACTGTTCTTGGATAACATCACTTGCTCTAAATCCTAATACCACTAAAGTATTTCCAATGGATGATGATCTGCTTCTAGAAAAAGTAGAAAATGCTCTTCATTGTCTGCTGTGCCAAATATTTAACTTTTGTTTCAACTGTCTATTATCTCTTGGATATTTGGTCTTTTAATGTAGTGTTACTTGTTCAGACTACATCCAGGAAACGTCAGGTTCAGGAAACAGCTGTGACTGGTGCATGCAGACACGCTGTCAGGCAGTGATTTAGGGAGTGCTTGATTTGCTTTTACTTTGCATTTTATTGCTGAAGCTCAACTAGTATCATATCTAGCTCACATGTCACAACAAGTAGAAATTTCTCCATTCAATACCAAATAATGGATCATCCATCATTAATGTTAGTAATTAGACGTTTCGTAGACATTTAAAATGTGACAAGTAGCCCAAACAAGGTAAAAGCTAAAACTGCGGGGACCACACATGTTTTAATTTTGCGTGATTTAATTTTCAATCTTTCTTATGTAGGATCATAAACAAAAAAAAGAAGATAGTAGCTACAGGAACAAACAAACTCGCCAAAAAAAAAAAGAGTACAGTAAAATATGGCTCAAGTCCTGTGTGGTAGAAGTATAATGCAGCATTAAATCGAGATACTGCAGACTGAGCTCAGAGCTCAGCCTCTCCTCAGCCTGCTTCACTTGTGCTGTTACACTGAAAAAAAGGGATTGGCCATCTCTTGGATTTATGTAAGCATCTTGCATGTATTTAACACAATTGCCTCATGTTTTAAAGTTAAGTGTGACCTGTCCAGGGTGTACCCTGCCTCTTACTCTATCACCTCCAGGTTATGCCCCAGCCCCCCTGCAATCCGTATAAAGATAGGAGGACGGCAGTCGTTGTAGATCCATTCAGTTCTTATGTTAACCAGACTCTAGACTTTGTTATACATTATGTAATATGAAGACAGAATGTAGTATTTAAGTGACCAAGTAGTATTGGGGTAAATGTAATTGAATAGTGTTGAAATAAAATGACAAAATTGCGAAGGATTAAAATATTCCAAAAGCTCACCTTACTTCATCTAAACGTGTTTCAATCGCGTTTTATCAACTCAGTTGTTTAAGTTTCTGCCAAAGCAAAAACGTTATGTGCAACCAATGTCCACTATTGAATGAAGTAAATCCAACATGGCCTGTTTTTCAGTGTACTGTCAGTCTCACTGCACAGTCTTTTGCTTCGAGGCATCTATGAATCAGCAATACTGAAAGCTGGACTCAGTTTAGAGAAAGGTGGACGGTGATGAAACTTGTATAAAGAGCTAAAGGATTCATAATGTATCGATATTCTTTCACAGTGTGCAAGCTGGGGCAGTGGCACCAATGGGAGGGTAATCCAAACTGTCTCTGAGCCGTCACCAGGCTAGACAGGGAGCCTCAATCCAACACTGCTCCCTGTTCAGCACCATCCTGCTCTGCTCCTTCCTGAAAAAGCCTCACACCGACAGGTGTAATATAAAACAAAAACCCTGCAACGAGTCAGTTCTTACATTTGATGGTGTTTGCAGACTTGTACCTCAAATCAATCCAACCTAGATTCAGCTGCATCCAAATGTCACTGCTGTCAAATGAAAGTGATTCATGTTTTCCTTGAATAAAAACATCTTTGATTCTAGTATTTCTGTGTAAACGCTGCCATTTATTCCTCACATTTCAGCTAAGAAATCAAAATGAAAGTCAATATTGTTTGCCACGTTTTTTCTCTCCTAAGATCAATTTGACCCTTTTTCCTTACCTCTCTGTGGCGCACTTCTTAATTGAACAGGTCCAGTCTATGCCAGCTTGGCTCTAAAAAGCAGCTCAACACTGGCCAGAGTTTTACAGCTATAATTTAGCATCAGATGTCAGGGCATTGTACACAGGCCTTACCAGAGAGAGACAATTAAAGCCTTGTTTACCCAAATGAATCATTAACTATTCCGGAAAAATAGACATCCTTCTCTGAAGCGCTACCACCAGGCATTTTATTTACAGAAAGCCTATTGTTGACGGTGATTACCAGAGTCAGAATGAGGAATCCATAAAAAATGCCCTTTGTTAAGATTTGCATCCTTTCTTTGTTGTGCTTTTTGGCTGGTGTTTGCAGCTTTTTTTCTGGCTGGAAGAAAAAGCTGTCCTGCTGCTGTGCAACAGTCGTTATGTGACATACACACATCAGCGCTGACAAACAACTGATGATTATAGAGGGGGGGGGGAGCACGAGGAGATGTCAATAAGAGCAGGAGAGAAAGGGGCAGAGGCAGGCAGCCTTAATTTCTGCTGACATTGACGGGAAAAACCTGGAACGGTCTGACAAAAACTTCAGCATCTGTGCGTGACAGAAATTCCTCCTAAAAGCAACAGTCGTCTAACAAACACAGACTGAAACATCCCCCCAAAAAAGACCAAAAAACAAGTGAATCCTTCTGAGGGAATTTGTCAGGGTGGATGATCAAAGACTGTATCCTAGTATCTGATATGCTCATAGAAGAGCGCAGTTTGTTATTGCAACCCTCTGCTGTCTCCTTTGAGCAAGGCACCAAACCTCAACCGAGTGCTTTCTCCAAAGCAGTTCCCATGTATCAGTTTACGTAAAGCAGACCTTCCCAAAGTGTGGGGCCCGCCCCCTAGGGGGGGGGGCACGGGATGACAAGGGGGAAAAAAAACAAAGCGCTTGGACACTGCTACAGAAACGCAAAGCAGGAGATGAAGCATCGCTGAATATATTTCCAAACCAACTTCATTCTAAGACAAAGGCAATCTTCCCTTTGGCTTCACCTGCACAAGTGCCGAGGTAGGTCTCCCTGCAGGATTGGTTTTCCCTTCGTCGGGAGCAGCGCTGGGCTGTTCAAATCATGGACAAACAGTATCCCAGATTCGTGATTTTTAGTTCACAAACACTTGTTTTTAATGACCAACTACTAATTTATTGCAGATTACTTGTATTTGCTTAATTGTTTACTAAATGTTTGAGGTGTGAAATAAACCGCAATGGAGCAAAATATTGGTGTGTGTGTGTGGTTGGAGGATGTGTGCGAAGGGGGGCGCAGCAAAAAAAGTTTGGGAACCACTGACGTAAAGGTACCAGTGTACATTAGGGGTGGGGTTTCCTAGCGAATCATGGAAAAACACAGGCCAAAATAAAAGGCTGTAATATTGCGGTTCTCTGGTGAGTATTTAAAGGACCAAAGACGATTTTCTCACCCTCATTTTTAGGTAATGCTCTCTTAATCTGTGCAAAGCCCAGAAGAATCTATCACCACTATCTGGGTGATTAAAAATGGCTTTTCCAGCTGCAATGGGATGGAGCAGGAAGCTTACTAGGGGAGCTCCGATTTTCACGACCAAAACCTTGTGAAGGTGGGCACGGACTTAACAGGAAGAAAAAAAAAGAGCTACACATTATCAGATTATCAGAATTGGCATGTAAATGAGAGTTGATGTACATCATTCTTGCTAAGCATTTCAGATATAATAAAGCAATTTCCTATCTGATTATAAACTTGTGGGGAAAAGTCCTTTAGAGCACGAGGGCTATTAATCTTTTAAACTTTAATTTGATTTGAAAAATGAGTTTATGACTAGAGTGTGAGCGCAGTGACCTTTCTGTAGGTCAGTACAGGCAGTGCAGGGAAGGAAGATAAAGTAAACAAAGCTTTGGTGTCTTTAAAAAAAGTCTATGAAGGAGTATATTCGTGTTTATATGCTTAAAGGTGCTCTAATCCATTTTTATATTAAATAAAGACATTAGTATGCGTAATGTGAAAATCGTTGCTGGTACAGCGCCACAGCTGACTTTCCTGTTTTCTTTCACTCCCATTGTTCTCATCCGTTCCCTTTTTCCAGTCACAGCAGGCAGATCATTTTCCGTGAAAAATCTCAGAGTCTACCCACTGCACACAACCGACCCAGCAGCAAATGGAAAGTTAACAATTAGCAGGTGAATATAGTGGACAATTTAGCAGCAAAGAGAGCCGCAGGGGTTGGTGGAATAAAGCTGGATGAGGAATTTGCCAGGTGACCAAAAAAAACCCCAAAAAAACTGTAAATAAACAATAATGCCGCTCGAGTTGCAAATTGACAGCTTTCCAAACACACACAGTTAACACATAAAGTTTATAATGGTAGCTTAAAGCTTCGCCAAATGACTGTATGGGGATTCAGCGTCAAACCAGTTTAATGTTGCAGCTACTGTTTAGTCCATGGACCATAAAATCCACACAAATCTAAAATATATAAAAGCAGAGTTGCTCCTAAAAGGACAGACAATAACTGCACAGGTGTTTTATTTAAAGCTGTCAGATTAGGGTGTCTGAAAGCAACTGCTTATAATACCAGAGGACTTATCAGCTGATGATTTAAAGCTGCTAATGATAAATGCTTCTCTTGCTAGATTTATTTTCTTCTCCCTTCAAAGTTTCTCTTGTTTGCTGATATCTCCTCTGTGCTACCGATGACAGCTTTATAGAAATGAGCTTTGAATCTGAAAAAGAAAACCTCTCCCTTTTGTATACCGCTTTAGCCTTACCTGACTACATCAGCGTGGTGTCATTCACAGCTGCGTTAAAATGTTAAAAAGTAAAAATCGATTTGGTCTCGCGACAAAAAAGCCTCACCGGCACAGCTGCAGTTCGCTCAGCCTAATGTGATCATTTGTTTAGCATCCAGACGACGCCGGGAGAGCGATGCACTGATGAGCTGGCCTCAGCCCCGCTGCAGCAAGCTTGCTTGGCCACTGATAACAGGGCTGGAGCTGAAGGGGAAGAATCCCATTACAAATAGCTGCATTAGATCTGTCAGATTGTGCAGCTGGGGTGTTACATCTCCATTGACCCTGCACTACCTTAGCTCCCCTCTGGGGCCGGAGCATTGCCCCCTCCTGGGATAAAATGTGCAAGTGCTCTTTTTGAGGAGACTGCTGGAGCCTTGGCAACAAACACACACACAGACACACAGTGACCCTGCGAGAGGCTAAGCTTTGTGATGTAACTCTCTGACTGAACAAATTAAAAGATATGCAAACCGAGGTCATCGAGGTTACTTTGTTACATGAGTAACCAGGCTCTGAATTAAGACTTCAAACACAGTTAACAACTCTGCTGTTCTTATGTTTAACAGGTGCAGTACGAGCATTTCAAAGAACTGCTGGCCTGTATAACACAAGGATCGATAAAGGCACAAATATATATCCTGTGCAGTCGGGACTTCATTCAAACAACATCTGTAGATTGCTTGATGGTAAAAGGGCTGAAAGAACAAGAATAAGTGAGACTGTTTTCCTTCATCTGCAATAGAACTGAACTCTTTTCACTCTGAGGTAACTCAAGGTGTATGGGTCTTCTTCTTCTTCCTAGTGGTTTATATCCCACAATGCAGGGTTCACTATTTTGCATGCCTTCCTCCACTTCTTCCTATCCAGGGCGTCTTCTGGTGTAACATTCGCAGCCTTCATATCATCTGTGATTCGGTCCGTCCAGGGATTTTTTGGTCTCCGTCGTGGCCTGTTTCCATCCAGATCTAATTGCTGGGCTGTCTTTGCGATGGAGTTCTTATCGCTACGGACAACATGGCCGTACCATCGGAGCCTCGCTTCTCGCATCTTGTGTGTGATCGGTGTCACTCCCCATCGTTTCCTGACATCTTCATTCCTCGCTCGGTCAAGTCGTGTGAGACCCAGAGGCCACCTCAGCATCTTCATCTTCATGGTGTGAAGGGCTTGTTCGTGTTTGGTCGTCGCTAGCCAGCACTCTGACCCGTAGAGTGCTACTGGGCACTGACTCTTAAGATAGATTGGCATTCTCTTGTCGCATAAGACTCCACTGGCCTGACGGCACTTCATCCACGCAGTGTTGACACGGAGTCTGGCGTCTGGTGGAGTTACTTGAATTGGGCAACTTGAGTCAGCGGCACGCCGTCGATAGTGATGGTACTGTTGGTCTGGGGGCCGCATTCAAGGTACTCAGTCTTCTTGATGTTCAGGCGCATGCCGTTTTCGGAGAGCCAATCTTTCCACGCTTGTGTTCGGGTTTGCAGGGCTAGGCAGTTTTCTGTTTCTGATAGGCACACATCATCTGCATGCAGGAGGCTCCGTGGATGTGGTGATTGCAGATCAGCCGTCGCGGTGTCCACACAGAGGACAGCAGGGGCGAGAGGGCCGAGCCCTGGTGGACGCCAACGGTAATTGGGAAGGCTGGTGATGTTCCCGCTGAACATAAGCTTCCGGGGCACCATGAGTTTGTAGTGATCGCCAAATCAGCTCGTTGGGGACCCGATCGAATGCCTTTTCCAGATCCAGGAAGACCACGTGTACCGTCTTGTTCATTTCTCTGTGCTTTTCCATCAGCAGTGGGTAATTTGTTTATATGAAACTTTGTTCATATTACAGCTGTTTCACCCAAAGGCATACAAGATTTACCAGATGATCCTTGGTTCATCGTCAGGGCAAAAACAATTCCATGTTATTTATTTTCCTCCCAAATAAAAAGAATATGTAACCGTGTCTGTTTGTTAGCAGTCTAGTGTTGACAGTTTTCAAGATATCATTTTCAAATGTTGGGTGATTGTAGATACCAATTACAGCTCACACTCATTTAATTTCAGTGAAAACTGAGTCAAGGTAAAGGTCACACCAAATGTGAAAATTAGTATAAACTTTATATTACCCACAATTTTTTATGAATCGTCTTCAAAGCTGAAGGTGGGGGGTGGGGTGTTCAATCTGGATGCGCTTGTATTTTTTGCCAAATAACTAGGTTGAAATGCACAGGCTAGATTATGTTTTACAGCAGACTATTTTATTAAGGCGAGGCTACATGTTTCCAACACATTAAGGGAAAGGACTTGGAAGTTACGTTTTCCCTGTGCCTCCAGGTTCTCCCGATCCCACTTGGCTGCATTTCTCTAAATGTAATACAAACTTCCAGGGGACTAATTAGAGCTCTTTGCTAATTGCAGCATCAAACATATTTGGCGTATGTATCTCATCTAGCTTCCAAAAGTGTAAATTCTGAATTAAATCTGCAGCTTCAAAATTACCTTAATGAAGTTCAAACTGCAACCACATTGAGCAGAAGTTGTATTTCCATCCAAAGATCTCTGAACTTTAAGCACCAGGAAGCTTTGTAAGGAACTCAAGGCTTTCTCTGGGCCACTGGTTAAAACACAACATAAAGACCAACAAAGATTAGGCACAAAGAACCTATGGCTATTTTCTCAAATCTACATAATAAAGAGTTCCACTCCAGTCCACAATATCATCAGAAGGTAAATCTACTACAATATCGACACCATATAAGGCAAGGGACAGCAGTATTTATGTCATAATTTGCTGCTTTGCAAACGAGGTCACCAAGTCAACAGACAAGCAAAACTGATCCAAAATGCCCACAATGTTAGTGTCATGGTCCCCGTGCCTGCCGGGCTGGCCCTGTGTGGCTACATGTGTGTTGCTTTTGTCTCGCTCTCTCTCTCCTCTCTCTCTACTTGCTGCCTGGGCGGAGCTCATTGTGGGGCTTCCGCCCCTGGCCTTCACCACCTGCAAGCAATCACCTGTGGCTCCTCACCTTGTTTGCTCTCGCTACTTAAGGCAGCGACTGAGAGCACCTCGCCGCTGGACTATTGAGTAACGCTCGTCAGTGCTACTTTAGCCTAAGCCAGTTTTGAGCTCTCTTCGTGAAAGTTTTCCTTGTTAATTCCTGATCTCTGTATACAGATTCTTCGTGTTCGGTTTGGAAGTTTGCTCGTGAGTGTCGCAGTGAGAGTGGCGTGTGTGAGGAAAGGACCTTTCCAAGTGCATTGTTCTGGTCGTGTGGAGCGGAGCAAGAGAGGACACTTTTCCTGATTCTTCCCTGTACCCCTGGGAACCTTGGCCCCCTTCTCCTTCACCTGTATATAGTGCACCGGGAGTGTGTAAATAAAATTCAGGTTTCTGTGATTTCAGTCTGCGCCGAGTCCTCCCTGTTCCCTTGTGACAGTTAGACTTCTAGCAGTTGATCTCGCAAGTAACTGTGAAGACTGACAGTAAGGTGAATGAGTTGGAAAGATTGACATAAAAAGCTCAACCAATAAAAAATCTTAAGCGTTCAAAGTCCCGCCCTCAAAGTTCCTGAACTTTGAGAAAGGAGTGGCCCTTGAGGCAACTTCCCCAGAACTTAATTTAGACTCTGGTCTCTGTAGTATCTCCAAAGGTTTGTTGTCTCTGGTGAAATTTCCTGCTGTGGAACGAGAGCTAAAAACTAATTAAAAGTGTTAGAAGCTTGTGCGCGGCTTCTGTGACATTGTCACTGTGTTTGGGCACATTTAGAAAGTGTGGAGGATTATTTTTCAGCTGCAAAAGTCATTTTAAAAAATGACTTGGGGCTTTTAGAGTGAAATCTAAAATTGGCAGAATATTTAGAGATTATAGCTAAAAGAAGACAAACATGATCATTATGTATTACAGGTAACGACTACAATCAAAGTAGGAAGAGTGGACAGCAACACTGCTCCAATAATCACAGCAACGGAGAGCTAAGTGCAAACAGTATAATCCAAATAAGATGATCGCCAAAGTAATAGGGAATAGCTGGAGCACTGTGTGTGTTAGCAAAGCTACTGTTATCCTGCACCTGCAGGAGGTGAAAGAGGTGAAAACCTGAAGGAGGAGGAGGAGGTGGGGGAGGTCGGGAAGGAAGAAATGAGCCGGGACATAAGTGGCATTGATTGAACTGGTTCATGTCCGCCCTCATTCATAAACAAGGCTAACCTGCCACATGTTTATGGACGATCTGTCTCGGTGACAATGGAAAACGCTGGCACGCATCCCAGAACACCTGTGAAATGCACTCTAATGAGAGTTAATCACAGAAACACAGAAAGCAAAGCTAAAAATCAAAGATTTACATGTATCGGGCTCACCGCGAGTATTGACAGATACTAAGGAGGCCATTTGCCACATTTGAATTTGGATTTTTTTTTTTTCATGGTCGTGGCAGTGATTACAAACACAATGTTCAGTATTGATTAACAAAGAGGCGGCTTTTTTGTTGTGCAAATGGAGGTGAAATAGGTCCAATAAACTACAGATAAAACGTCATTCGAGACTCAAAGAGAAGACAAACGTGATCACGATCGAGTCTGATGGCACAGATAAAGTTCAAAGACAGATTTCAAAATCTGTATCGACTTTGATCACTCTATCGTGTTTGCACAATCAAATCAGAACAAAGACCGATATGCTTCACGCTTTCAATAAAAAGAAAATGCGTACAATAACAGCTGAAATATGAGATTGCTTTGCACCAGTAACACAGGCAAATTATTCTCGACATGCAGTCAGTATCACAGAGCTGTCTGCCATGGTAGCAGGAATCAAAGAGCATTCTTGGAATAGCAATTACAGACGTGTCTAGGGAAATAAAGGCAAACTATGGACATAGTCAAAATGATGCATGTACAGCATTCTTATCAAAGTCGAAGCCCGAAGCTAGAATGGTCTGCTTACAGGGAGGCTCTCAGCTGACTGAGAAATGGCAGCTGTAGGGTATCACAAAAACAAAACACAAATTAGTCTCATATCTTGGCCGGGAAGGAGTGCGCGGATGTTTGCTTAGACATGATGCCTCGCTGTAATCACTTTGATCAAAGTGCTGACAGTTAAGTCTGCGACAGACTTCTCAGATTGTGCAAAATCCCAAATGTGAGCTGCTACAAACAAAGAACTCTTAATTAGCGTTAAGATCACAGAGGGTATGCGAAGTGACGGAGGTTGCAGTTCTCCTTCGGTTTCTGTGCATCAGTCATGCAAGGTTGAATTCATGAGTCGCAGATGGATGATGTCGTTGCTAGTTCTCTGCACATGCACAGCATTTATTTATTTATTTATTTATTTATTTTTTGGGGGGGGGGGGGGGGGTCTTCTGGGGCTGACTCTCAGAAAGACTGACAAACCACACAGAAGAAGAGTTCACGGTGCATGTGATCCCATAGGATATCACAATGAGTCATGGAGCCCTGCTCAAAACAAAGACATACAACAGGTCTCTATAATTCAATACATTTTACAAGTGAATGTATTTAAACAAAAAGCATGAGTCACTTTAAGGCACAAGCACCATAAACATGAAGGAATCGATCCCAGGGACACCAGAGAAACAGAGGTGGTTCGAAGTTACGTGTCATTTTAAAGTACTTATTACCCGACTTGAGTATTTCTACAATAAATCATAATAATGTTTTTTTCTTCCCATCTATATTTAAAGCAATATTTTGAGACATACTGTAGGGCTGAGTGACTATCATGAGAATTAGGTGAAAGTATTACATTACATTAACACCACCCTTCTGCCAGAAAACTGTTAGCATACGCTATCAGGAGCTAACTTAACTGTCACCCAGCAGATGGTAAACCTTAGCATTAGCACAAAAGGAGTCATAATGCTAATGGACTGCAGCCAGGAGACAGTTAGCTAAGCCTAAGACGGGAGGGAACAGCTGTATTAGTCGCCATCAGCCAAATGTAGGTAAATATTCGCTCTCCTTTAGCTCCATTTTCGGTTTCTATAACCTCCTGAGGGAATTATCTTACTCTTCAGCTGTTAAATGCTTGGCTGTTCATTAGCTGTACACTTACTGCCTTTAACTGCAGTGCAGATAGCATGCCAGGGGTTTTTAGACCTGGAAACCAAACAGAGCTGCAGCTTATGGTTCTAACTCTCTCTGTGTTTGTCAGAGATTGTCATAGAAAAAATGTATTTATTTATTTTTGATCACAATAGGGATGCAAGTGAAATAATCTGATTTGTCGCCTTTCACATGGGATTAACATGATTAGAGTAATTTAGCCTTTTCTGTTTTCTGGCACCAAACGTGCCAACAATGAGTGACCATCAGAACTGGACCACAGAGGAATGGATGAAGGTAGCCTGGTCTGATGTATACCATGTAATCCTTTCATGGAAACAGTATTCCCAAGATGCCAGATATCAAAGCACACCTGGTCTAGTGGACTCGATGAATCAGAGGTGTTTTCGCAGCAAAAGGGGGACCAACACAATATCAGGCATGTTATACCCGATCAGTGTATAATAATACAACTGGTTAGCTGGTGTTGTCTAAAGCCATATAGTGGACAGTCTTCTTTTCTTTTGTATATTTCTGTAGCTTGAACCATCTTAAGGGAAATCTGACATTTGCCCGAAATCTGATTACTTTCAAAAACTTCTCTTCTTCAGCCAACTTCAACATGCACTTTGCCCTATATTTCTTCTGGGCTTTTTAACTTCTGTACTTCAGGTGTTAGTTCATCATAAATGCTCTTTGAATTCCCTTTTTGGTCAATAGTTATAAAATACTTCTTGCACTTCTTGCACTGTTTACAACTTTCACGTCGACAATTTAAATATACATGTAGAAATCTGACTACTGCCCCCTGTGGACACTGTCGATTAATAACCTCAGCCAGTGACTGAAATATTGTCTACAGTTTTTGAGCAAATGTGGCAGTTTTTGATCAACAATAACAGCCTGAGGCCAGAGGAAATCTCAAGATGATGCAACCAAAGATAAAAAAATAATTATCAACTGGCCTGTATTGTGGATGGGATGGGAAAACTCAAATTCTCCCATTCCCAGTTCCCAGGAAGTGAAGCGTGTGATGATGGAAATTAAACAAAGGTATAAATCAGTGGTTCCATAATTTCCTTAGGGATCAATAAAGTATTTTGATTCTTATTGATCAATTCCAAATAGTTTTTGCCACAGGGCTCTGCTGTTATGTTATGCAACTGTTCAATAAAAGCTTCCCAAATTGTCTCTAATTACCCCTAACATGAGATTGCAAGGCACCTTGTGTTTCTTCCCCCAGCAGACAACAACAGCACGCACAATATTCAAAATTATGTACAACGATTCGTCAGAGGGATCTATTATCATACAGGCAGCAGAGCACAGAGTGCAAAGAGCAGCAAACTTTGGCAAACTTACATATAGTTGCCTTTGTTTGTACTTGAGCCTTTGACTGCCTTATGGAATATAGGCTGCTGATAAAGTGCGTGCATCCATCCCCTTCTGTCTTGGGCCATCTGGATCCAGGCGATGCCATGGCAGTCATCCCGCCTTCATCTTCCCTTCAGAGCAGCACATTGCCACCAGCCAAATAAATTTTGGATGCGGCCAGTAAATCTGTCTGCTCTACCAGCCACTTTGGCAGGTCACCAAACTCATTCAGCGGTTCTTTTCTATTCTGAAAATCTAGTCAATTGGCAAAATACTGAAAGTTTTGGGTAGATTTTGAAGGCTTAGCCGGTGTAGCCTCCTTACTTGATTGACTTGTGAGCTTCACGTCATACCAAGTTTCCCACCCATTGTTGCTTTGGTTGTGTTTGTCGGGGCATGAACTCCAATGGATTGCACATGCTCGCGCGAGCATTAATCACGTATTCCTTCCTAAACGTTTGCTCATCTTCAGCCTGCGCTGGCTGCGATAATCACCTCCTCTGAATCATTTCTCCATCTTGGATAATTTCAACTCATTATTTCACCTGTTGTTCTCTGTGAGAGATGATTCAGCCTCTTTAGCACTTCCATGTTTGGCTTCCCATCACAGTGAGACTCAAAGTTGAATTTCCCTTGGTTTTATGGAAGGGAGGAAAGTCTGGCCAGGTTTCCTGCACATCACTCCAGTGTTCGTTGAGTCAGTAAAGACATATTTAGAAGGCAGTGCCAGGAAAAGCACTGATAGTTATGCGTGGCCAACATGAGAAAAAAATACACCCAAACGATCCGTTTCATCTCAGCACTTGTTGATGTTTCCTGCTGCAACAACTGCTGCAGGTGTGCATGTGCTAAACACACCATTTCCTTGCTTTGACAGATGCTGCTCTCCACTACATGCCACTAGCTCCAATCCTTGGAGAGCCTCCAGTGAAACAAACAACATTAATAGAGAACATAAAGCTACACAGGGTCCCCACACATTTAGAACATATGGGGCACGCGGTGCATGCTCAGATTGGAAAAGGGGGATTCATCTATTTCAAATGGAAGGCTGGAACTGTGCAAGGAATACGTTTATTCCTAAACACTGTCTACATTGTGTTAGGAGACGGACATGTGAGTTACTGATGATCCAACAGCGAGAGAAGTGGAAGCAGAAAAAGCTGCACATGCATAGAAGGACCATTGTAATGTAGGGGGTACTGGCTCATGTAACATTTCTTCAATTATTATTACAGGCACAGGTTTGAGCAGGAATAGTGTGGATATGTTCCTTACAGATTTCTAAAAAACCCAATTATCTCTTCAAACATGATGACTCTGAATCCAAAGGGAGAAACTCTTTTTACTTCAGCTCCTTGCAGCACTCTGCAGAGTGCTGGAGACGAGCAAATGCAGGGTGCTTTGTGGTACTAGCTCACTGCGAGTGAATAAAGTCGCTCAACATCCCCTCATCGCTCAGCATTAGAAAGTCAAATTGTATTTCTATATTTAGCTATCTGTCTCGCAAATGGGGTGGAAAATTATGGCATTTGACAACAGCTTGTTAAGAGAAATTGTAAAAGGAAATGCTTTTAGGTCGTGTGGACGGTTTAATAGTCTTGACTCTTCTGCCATGTGCTTGTCCGTGGTGAGAGAGAGATTGTAAAAGCAATTATAGAGAACCAATGTCGAGCTCAGGAAGAAATGATCGGGTTATGAATATCGTAGTGCCGCCACTCCATATAACTGGCAGTAGGTGCATGGTAGTGTAAAACTTTAAAAGGGGCTGTCAAAGGGGTACACGAGTAGGAAAGAGCAAGACGTTAGCTCTCTTGTCACAAAAAGGCAGAATTGTATCAGGTTACAATGACACATCTGACTGTAACAAACAAAACTACTGTGCAGTCTAGGGCTGAAAGTTTACAAAACCAGATATTGGGCTAATAAGAAAGTGCTAAGCCACACTAAGTCACCAGTGAAGGACCTCACACTTCTAAGCGGAACCTACCTACCTATGGGCTCAGGTTATCATAAGGCAGTGGTTCCCAAACTTTTTTCGCTGGGCCCCCCTTGTTTTACAAGAAAAATGTTCGCGCCCCCCCTCGCGCGCGCACGCACGAACACATCCTCCAACCACACACACCCATATTTTGCTCCATTGCGGTTTATTTCTCACCTCAAACATTTAGTAAACAATTAAGCAAATACAAGTAATCTGCAATAAATTACAGGTAGTAAGAAAATAAACTACTAACTCTTTTATGCTACGTCCACACCTACACGGGTATTTTGGAAAACGCAGCTGTTTCGTCCACACGTAAACGGCGTTTCGAATCACCGAAAACTGAGATTTTTTAAAACTCCTTTTTTGCGTTTACTGGACGAGGAATACAGAGTTCGTCATGCAACGTCAAAGGTATGTGCCTTTTTTCACGTCACGCTGTGTGCACGTTATTGTTTACATGAGATGAATTGCAGAATGGCAGACAGAGACGAAATACTGTTAATCTGACTGTCTGCCTGTTTTACATGCAGTTACTGTCCCTCCATTTACAAAGGCAGAGGCGTCTCGGTGTAATTATTTTACATGTAGTTGTTTTTTTCTGTGTAATAATATTCAACATTGCATCAATACATTTTTCAAAAAATCCCTCTGCAAAATGGGTTCAAAACCATAAACAACTGTTGGACGCTGTTTGTCCGGGATTTGAACCGGGGAACAAATCGCTGCAGGATCAGCCTGATGTTATTTGTATCCCGCTGTAACTTTACTGTATAAAGAGCAAACATCTCCAACATGTCAGGAGTAGTTAGTCATTACAACAAGTGTTTGTGAACTAAAAATCAAGAATGTGGGATCCTGTTTGTCCGTGATTTAAACAGCCCAGCGCTGCTCCCAACGAAGGGAAAACCAATCCTGCAGGGAGACCTACCTCGGCACTTGTGCAGGTGAAACCAAAGGGAAGATTTGCTTCACCATATTTTCTAGTCTTTGGCTCAGAATGAAGTTGGTTTGGAAACATTTTCAGCGATGCTTCATCTCCTGCTTTGCGTTCGTGTGGGCGCCCCGTGCTAGCAGTGTCCAAGCTTGTTTATTTTTTTTTTTCCTCTTTTCATGCCGCGCCCCCCCTGCAATGGCTCTGCGCCCCCCCTAGGGGGCGGGCCCCACACTTTGGGAATGTCTGTCATAAGGTGAGGTAAAGAGTTGCTACACTTTTATGCCGGGCTCACACTGTGCGATTTTTGGCCCATTTTGAGCCGATTTTTGAGTCGTGCGACCGTTTTGGCGATCGGCCCGATTTTGGCCTTCATCGTGCGTCGTGCATCGTGTAGTATACGTGGGGTAACGACAAGCGATTAACACCTCACGACCAGCTCCCGATTGATGATCCTCACGACGGTCGCGAGGATTTCAAACCTGTTTAAAATCCTCGCGACCGTCGTGAGGGTGTCGCCGCAGTTTCTCACACTGCGCACGCGCAAACACAAATGTCAGCGAAAAAGACGATGCAGCACGGCAGTGCAGCGTGTGATCTGGACACAAGCGATGGAGGCACTTGTAGAACTTTGGAAAGCTCATCCGAGCCTTTTCGATGTGGCCTCACAAAATTATCACGACCACAACAACCGTGAAAATAGTAGGATGGACATTGCTGCTCAATCACAGCTGCCTGATCATGTTTTTCATTAGCAATTTAGCAAAGTTGATGGCGGTGGTGTGCGTGTCTGTGTGAGTGAAAGACAGAGGGAGAGCGAGCGACAGAATTTCTGTTATAACCTTCATTTTATGGACGCACAGTGTGAGCACTCAGGTCGCATCAGAGCATCGGGTCGTATGGTGTGAGACCCTGCATCGTGACCTACGAACTTCTAACCCCTGCGAGTCAATCGTACAGTTTGAGCAGGAGCTGAATGGCGTGACTGACAAAATCGCACAGTGTGAGCCCGGCATTAGAGAACAAAATGAAATCCTGTGCAACGGATTACCGTTACTGCTCACGATCCCGGATTGTGTGTACGCCAACTTAAACAGAACATCATTTTCTGCAGATAAACTGCACCTCCCTTCCATGCGTCACTGCTAAAAATAACTAATGATGCACACCTGCTTTCACAGTCACTGATTAGGCAAACGATCCAAACATCACAAAAACAGACATCCTCACTGTTGAGTATTGCAGCATCGACAGCGATCAACTCGAAGGAAAATGACGACGGAGGCAAAAATGTCCTTAATATTTTGGGAACTTTATTCCACATCAACACGCGGCAAAACTTTCCACATGGGTGCCGTTTTCGTTATGGTATACTTTTTTTCTTAGGGGCGTGATGACGCAGCATCCGTGCTCTTACAATGAAACAGTGCCTCCTTGTGGTGACAACTAAAATACTGTCTCTGTTAAACCACAGTAACCATAATGCAGTTAAACACTGTACAACATGAGTACACACAATGAATATCTTAACACTCACAACAGGACAGCGTTTTCTGTGTGTGGAAAGCACAAAAACAAAAAACAAAAAAGAGACTCAAACTCCACTGGCACCACTGAAACAAGCTTGTGAGACATTATTATTCGTGCAACAGAAAGTTGGCCAAAACTGGAGGGAAAAAACTCTCCATTCTGTATTTAGCAGAGCGACGCTCCAACCCACAGATGACAGGAAGCATTAGTAAACTGCACCAAGTGCAAATAAAATGTAAAAAAAATATATATATATATATATATATATATATATATATATATAAATATATAATGTATGGATGGAAAATGTTGAACATTCAGTGTGATCGTGAGGCTAGCTAAACATTTGTTTAAACTGAAAACTCAGAGGCCTAATGAGCAAAATTTTGCATAATGTTATTTCTGTATGTAAATGAAAGACAAACACTGGTTCCACTCTGAAATTGCTTTTTGAATTTATAAACTTTACAAACTCTTTTGTGATTACTGTGGTTAGCTGCTAGCTGCTAGCTGCTATCTTGTAATCCGGCTAACCAAAGTTGTTTGGCCCTCGTGTGCACCCAGTAGTATAATTAACAGAATGAATAAATGATTTAACACAAAGTAAAATTTGTGGGAATATATTTCTTCTGATATTTAAAATTACGAGGAGACGGTTAGTCAGCATTCTTTGTGAGACGTTTTGTCCCGCTCCTCCCTGAGCCTGGTTTTGCCGGAGATTTCTTCCTGTTAAACGGGAGTTTTTCCTTCCCAATGTCGCCAAAGTGCTTGCTCATAGGTGAGTCATATAACTGTATATATTACTGTAGGGTCTACCCTATAATATAAAGCACCTTGAGGCGACTGATGTTGTGTTTTGGCGCTGTATAAATAAAATCGAATGTAACTGAATTGAAGTGAACAACACTAGCTTGCGAACCAAGCACCATAATATGTGCGTGTGTAATATTTCTTAATGGATTAGCTGATGCTTGTAAACCATAAATACCACTAATAACCAAAGAAAATGGACAAGAGGCTGCAGCCTGGTAGTTTGTGGCACAGCTTCTATTGCATAAACTGAGCTTCAGGCACCAGATGTTCTCTGAAGAATCTGGTGCATTTGTGTGCAGGTTAACGTCACCTTTGCAATGTTAAAAGCAAGTTCAGCTGCTAGAGTGAGAAGGCGCATGTGCACCATGTGTTGGTGTGAAAGACAGAGAGAAATCATCCACCAACGCCGCCACTACTTAAGTGTGTAGTACTGTACTTTACAGAGGGAAGACAGGTTAATGAAAAACTATCGATTCTCTCTCCGAGTCCCAGGAGAAGAGCGAAAGCAACACTGATACTTCCGAACTTTGTTTTCACCTTCTTTTGACGTCCTGTCCCTTCAGTGGTCACACCGGTTTTAGAGGGGACAGAACAGAGGCAGGAGGGTTATGTGAGAGCAGTGATACCGTCAGTGGCGGTTAGTGGAGAATAAAGAGAAGACAATGAAGGTGAGGGGAAACGGAGGGAGGCGGTCAAAGCTGGCCCAGCTCCGCCTCCCTCGTTCAGACAAAGAGACGTGAAGCAGCCAAGTCAGAGAACATTAAAATCTTGTTTTACTATTTATTTTTTAATCAGAGCAACAATTAATGCTCCATAGTCTTCATTTCATGAAAAAGTGAAACCTACCAGTCTTTACATGTCCTGATGGGTACTTTTTTGTATGTAAGACAATCTATACAGCTTTCTGTGGTGAAAGAAAGAGCTTGCTGAATAGAGAGAGAGAGAGAAATTGACTTAAATGTGGGCATACTGCCCACTTTAATACAGACACAGGGACATGGTAATTAGGGCTGGGTATCATCACTGATTTCTAGAATCGATTCAATTCCGATTCACAAGGTCCCGAATCGATTCAATCCACGATTCGATTTAATTCGATTCGATTCACTTCGATTTGAATCTGGGAAATTTTGACAGTCAGAAATATTATATTTCAGATCAGTACAGTTACATATTTTTGTATTTATAAAAAGGAAGCTGACACACGCAAGACTTTATCAAAGGTGTGAGCGTCACAGTAGATCAAAAACGAAAGAAAACCATTAATCAACACATGAACATAACCTCTGAAGTTACCGCTGTTTTATTAGAGACACGGCTGAGCGTTTTGCCTTTTGCATAATTTTAAAAAGTTTAAATTTGTTCAGTATTGAACGGCAGAAATTAGGTTTTCTTTTCAGAAGTATGTAAAATGAAAAGAAAAAAAACGTCGGCCGACAGCCTGTAAACAACGGTAGACTTGTGCGTAACAAGCAAGCGAATGATGCAGAAAATAGTACAGAGAGAGAGAGCTGTGCATCGTGGTCAAAGCAAAACAGCAAAAGTCAGAGTGAATCCATGACGATGTTTATGTGAAGCGTAGTTTGGATCTTCTTTTGCTGCTGGTTCGGTCAATATTGTTTGGAGAGACATCAAACTAACAGCTTTAGAATCAGCGCATAAAGGACGTGAAAACAAAGCGCGGACCGCCGACAGATCAGAATCAGCGAGCTGTCGGCTTTCAGCCCCAACCGTGAGAAAGGCGACATCTAACTGATTCTGATCTGCGCTGTGTGTTTAAGTCTTTGTGCAGAATCCGTGTTCCTGCTCTCATTTACTGTCTTAGCTGTTTGGTGGTTGTTGAAATTTTCTGAGACAGAGATTCTGGCATTTCGGGCAAAATAAATTTATATTAAAAAATCGATTCAGGATTTTAATGAATCGATTTTACGTTATCCAAGCCAGAATTGATTTTAATCGATAAATTTATTATAAAAACCCACCCCTAATGGTAATCCCCGTCCCTGTGCCTGCAGTCCCTGTCAGTCTCTTGTCGATTGGCTTCTGAGAATTTGTCCTCAAATCTGTGACATACTTTGATGGAGGCTGTCTCAGCTGTCGGTTGATGCGTCTAACAATCCAAATGATGGTCCTAGAAATCAGGTTTTACTCATTCATTAAGTGCCACCAAGTCAACTTTCTAAGAAGACTGGCCCAGAGGGTGTAAGAAACAAGCTGCAAAGGATGACAGAGATCAATGGCAGTGTGACAGAGACTCTGCAGACCTCCACCTCCACGTGTGGTCTCTCTTAAGCCCGAGGTCTCGCTGTGGGCCCATTCTAGGAATCAGTGAAGGGAGAAATTGTCGCCCGTCAGCAATCAAAGAAAATCAGCCCCTGCCAGGAAAAATTCACGGTGTTATGTTTTGATCCTCCCTCGTCGGTTGCTGGTGGGCGTTAAGCAATGAAACAGACAGGAGATGATAGTGATACATTTAGGCATCTGTTAACAAGATGCACCTCAATAAGCACTTTGATCCACTAACTGCTGCAGTAAAGCTGCTCGGTGGAAAAACTACGCTTGTGACGGCCAGGACGTCAGATATCGGTGATTCGCTGGAAAAAAGAGACTGCACGTTAGACAAACGGATCCATGTTTTCCATTCCTGCCTGTAGCCAACTTTGTAACGGTCCCTTTCCACATCATCAGGTGCACCATTCGTATGCAGAGTGCTCTTCATTGAATTGTTCTGTTGTTTCCGCTCGATAGATTTATTCCTCAGGTCACTCCACTGTTGAGCCTGTTGCAATTAGAGCACATGAACCTAAGAGGAGGTCTCTACCTTTTCTCTACAGCTGTAAGAGGATGACAAAGTACTGCTAATTTAACACCCCACAAACACAAACACCCACTTACACATTTGTAAATTACTTGCATTATTTTGCTAATGTACTGACCTCATGTAAACCTTGAGTGACACTAACGATATCAGCTTAAAGATTTGACATTTCAGAAAGAGCGTGTATGTGCTTTGTTGGTAAAACCTTAGTCGTAAACAACTGGATATTATCGCTTTCACTTCACTGCTGGCACGGCGTCGAATTTTGCTGTCTTGGAAAGCTCCTCACCCTCCAGCCCGATCACGTTGGCTGGAAGATGTTATGTTCTTTTTAAAAATGGAGAAAATAAAATTTAGACTCAGAGGAAATGTTAATAAGTTCTCACAGATGTGGCAGCCTTTTATCAGTTACTTTAACTCATTGAAAACACTTAAAGCAGGCTAAACTTTTGTACCACAGGGTTCCCTTTTGTTATGGTTTTGGGAGGGAGTTGATTTTATAAATTATTTTTTGTTTTTTGTTTGTTTTGTTTGTTTGTTTTCTGTGCGTGGGTTGTTGTTTTTTTGTTTTTCTTCCTTTTTTTTTTCTTTCTTTTTTCTGTTTTATTGTTATCATCCGAATTTTAATGGCCTAATTTGTATTGATATATGTCTTTATATCGGTTGGTACTTGCTGTATTGGGCCTGATATGTCAAATTACATGTGCAAAACTTTATAAATAAAGAGGGGGGGGAAAAAGAAAAAAAAAAGGAAAAAGACACGTGATTAAATGACCTTGTGCACCGAATAAAAACTTTTTTTTTTAAATGGATACTTATCTGATCGTTTATCTACAAGTTCAAACATAAAAAGGGGCAATAATTGTTCTGCAGAACTGTAACTGATATATTAATATGCATATTGTTTAAATTTTGACACATTTTGACCCTGATTGTTTTATATTCTGTTTTTTAAATGTCCTTCTCCTGTATTTATTATATTTATCAGTTCAATTTTATTTATATCAAATCACAACAACAGTCAGTTCCCCTGCAATAATAAAGAATAATAATAATAATAATAATACATTTTATTTGAGGGCGCCTTTCAGAAACCCGAGGTCACCTTACAAAAAACACAATTAATAAAAGGAACAGTAGTCATAAAATACATAAAATAAGTTAAAATTACAAAACAGAGCATGACAACAGATAAAATCAGCATTAAAGCGAATAAGCCAGTTTAAACAGGTGTGTTTTGAGCTGTGTCTTAAATACGGAGAGGGTGTCAATATTTCTTAGTGCAGGAGGAAGAGAGTTCCAGAGCCGGGGAGCAGAGCGACTGAAAGCTCTGCTCCCCATAGTGATAAGGCGTGAGGACGGAACAGTAAGATGAATAGCAGATGATGATCTGAGAGGGCGGGAAACAGTGGTGATATGGAGCAGGTCACACAAATATGGAGGAGCAGATTTATGGATACATTTGAACGTGAGAAGTAAGATTTTAAAGTTTATCCTGGCTTCTACGGGCAACCAGTGAAGCTGCTGGAGAACTGGGGTAATATGAGCACTTAACGGAGTACGGGTTATGATCCGAGCTGCAGAATTTTGAAGAAGTTGGAGTTTATGAAGGGACCTTTTAGGAGGGAATTACAGTAATCAATACGGGATGTAATAAGACTATGGACAAAGATAGCAGCAGCATGGGGAGTAAGGAAGGGACGGAGTCGGTTAATATTACGTAAATGGAAGTAAGCAGACCGGGTTATGAAATTAATGTGAGACTGGAATGAGAGAGTATTATCAAGTATGACACCCAAACTCTTTCTCTAAAGAGAAAACACCAACAAAAAGAAAACTCCTTATGAGCAAGCACTCATAGAGCAGAGTGAAGGAAAAACTCCCTTTTAACAGGAAGAAAGCTCCAGTGGAAGCAGGCTCAGGGAGGGACAGTTATGGGGGAGAGAGGATAGAGATAAGACAAAAAACACACTGTGAGCCAGAGATTAATAATAATTCATGATCAAATGCAAACTGGTATATAAAGACAAAGAGTGAAAGGAGGTGAGTGAAGAAGAAATACTCGGTGCACCATCTAGCAGCCTAGGCCTATTGCAGCATGATTAAAGGAGGATTCAGGGACACCTGAGCCAGCCATAACTATATACTTTATCAAACAGGAAAGTTTTAAGCCTAATCTTAAAAGAAGAGAGGTGTCAGTCTCCCAAATCCAAGCTGGGAGCTGGTTCCACAGAAGAGGGACCTGAAAGCTGAGGGCTCTGCCTCCTTTTCTACTTTTAAGTACCCTAGAACCACAAGTAAGCCTGCAGTCTGACAGCGAAGTGCTCTATTGGAGGAGTATTGTATTTTATTTAGATTTTCACTCATGCACGTTTATTTCAGTCACTCTTTGTTGCAGGAGATGAAACTGCAGTGGCAAAGGGACTTGTGTCAGGATCTTATGCATGTTAGGTGAATGTGGTAACCACTACACTATGATAAGGGCCTAATGTTTTGTAGGCAGTCAAACACCCTCCAAAATCTTCATTAACGTGCTGCGTTTTATCTATGCATCATCAGTTTTTTTGATAAATAATAATAATACAAAAAAGCAACTAGTTAATATACATGTAAATCAACAGACACGTTAACCATTGGCCCTCGTGTCCTGCATGTAGACCCCCTTGCAGCTTTCCTGTTTGTCATCATACTAGGTCAATGCTATGCTCTTTGCCACTGTTGGCCTCACTATGCTGACAAGAATAGGCTCCCATGATCCTGCCGTAGTTCTTCTGAACCTCAACTTTACACGTCCAAGAGGAGATGTGGTCAATCGTCCCTGACCCTCAAGAAATTGATTTCATGGAGTCCGGAGACTCTTCGAAGTTTAGGCTGTTTAACTGAAAAAAGGTTCGTTGATTTATTAATAATGTATTAAATAGGGGTGGGGGAAAAATCGATACTGTGTAGTATGGTGATATTTTGTTTGCTAATAATGTATCGATGCAGGGACAGCAGAAATCGATACTTTGTTACAAAAAAGGTTTTTGTGCTCTGACTTCAGAGCATGTTGATCCTTTTTCTGAGCAAGAATCCTGACATTCCTTCACTGTCTAAATGTGTTTAACTTGTTTTTATGGCAGCAATAAACATGACAGTTTACTTATTTTAATTTAAGACATGTTTTATTTTAATTAAGTTTAAAACTTTTTTATTTAATGTAAAATTATATTTTGTTTTAATTTACTTTCAAATTCTTCAGTTGCTGAAGGGGCTGCATAGTTTTCATAAACTGCATAGTTCAGAATAGCTATAATTGTACCAGATGGTTGATTCAGTTAAGTTGGACTAGACTGTAATACAAACCGTTCAGTTTGTCAACAATAAAACTGAAATGAGAGAAAGACTGAGTGTGAGACTTTGATATTAGATAAAATGAATATTGATAAAGTTTACCTTTATGTACAGAATCTGAATATCGCAAAATATTTTAAAAAATTGCAATAATATCGTATTGTGCGTTAAGTATTGCGATAATATCGTATCGTGGGATGTATGGTGATTCCCACCTCTAGTATTAAAGCAAATCCACCTCTTTTATTAGAAAGGACACATTCACAAATGTAGCAGCTCGTAAACTAAGGAGCAATTTTCCAAAATAATAACAACCCCCCCCCCCCCCCCAAAAAAAAACACAAAAAACAAAAAACACCTTCATCTCAGAGTCTCTGAACAAGCACAATTTCTCGTTTACACAGCCTCTACAACTGGGCGAGTCCAGGCCCTCTTCCATATAAATCAATAACAGCACTCAGACAGCCTGTGCCTGAAAATGATTCGCAAAGTTCAACAAAACTAATGTGGGGGAGCTTATTGACACTGAAAGCACCGCAAGGTTGCAAACAGTCCAAACATGGTTTCTAGTGTTGTTGACTAGACCACAGAACTATTACAAACCAGGACACTTCATACGTAAACACGACTTTTTCTTTCGCCAAATCAATCTGCTATTTTCCAACCTTTTACACACAAATTTCAATTCTCACACTCTTATCATCTTACTTAACAGCTTGGGCCTACTTTAAAACAGCAAACTGACAAGCCAAATTTAGGTTAACAAAAATACACACTTACAATATCAGTTTTTCTTATTATGCAGATGCTTCTCACATCTATTAAAACTGCGACTGTGTAAACAGTTTTATTTTCGTAAAAAACAGTTTCACAAGTTTCACATGAGAATGTCCTCAAGTAACACGACCGAGACGCTAATTACAGACTGGAAATGTTTTATCCACATATTCTGAAATACTGCGCTCTCATTTTATAAGATTATCAGTGTGTCTTTGCCTACAAACCACATTAAATATACAGTGTGCTTCAGACCTGTAGATGAGACTCTTTACCAGAGAACCGAACATTGTTATTCACCTCACTCAGTTCTACTGCCTTCCTGCTCTCAAGCTTCTGCAACAGGATCTTTATCTTATTTACAGTTAATTTAAAACTCAGACACAAGGGGTTTAACTGCCAAACAAAGCCCGGCTACGTTTTAAATATATTACAAAATCTTACCAATAACATTTTTAATTAGATCATCAGCCACTCCACTCTGACTTACTTTTAGGTTGAATGAAGAAGAATGAATACGGCACTTATTGTTTGCTCTTTTTATTGCATACCAGGTCAATACTATTCTGCTCGTCTTTCTGGACACTTAAGCATATATAAACAAACTTTGCATGAATAATTCAGTAGCAGTAGTATCATCCTGGGCTGACTTCGAGCACGGGGTTTAATTGCTGACCTGTCAACAATAAAAGTCTGCTGGATATAGAAACGCACTGAATACTTGTAATGTTTTGCAATAACCCCAGCATGCAAAACCACTCTTACATGGACCAAATAGCTTCTGTTTAATATTCATCAGGGTCTGTGCTAGGCTATAACTGGTCTTATATGAATAAGCATACAGGATGTAGCCCTAAATGTCAGGATTAAATTACATGAGTGATCATAAAGTTAAAAGCTGCCCTCCTCAGACATGCACTTACCATGTGGAGGCATTTGTATACTTCTTATGTATGATTACAAATATAGATTCTCTACATTCACACAGATTTTCTATATATACATATATTTGCATGGCAAAATGATCTCTTTATTATAGGCTGTATGTGGGAGGAGAAGCCTCCGGTCAGAGGTCTGTGCCGAGCTTCTTGTAGCTGCTGTCTAATCTACCATCACCTCCCTTAAACAGCATGTGCACAGCTTCACTCCAATGCTGCGTCCTTGAAAGTGCGACTCTTGTAGAATGGAAAGAAGATGGAAAAGAGGCAGAATGGAGCAGAGGAGGGACGAGCAGAGGAATTATTCAAACGACGGTTAGATTTGTAGCACCAAAAAGCTCCTCATTAGCATAACTTCAAAACCTCGCTGCTCCAGTCTTAATAATACATGCGTTTTGAGCCTCTTCGTGAATCACCTCACTCTCTGTAATACTGCTGTTTTTCTATTTGTTATGAGGCAATGGGATGTGGATTGTGTGGAGGAGAAACACACTCTTCCTCTACCCTCGCCTCGTGCATTCAGACAGTGGGACGTCTTAATCTTTGGTTTATTAAACATGGCCTTGCGTCTTATCAGAGAGACAGACCAGTCATACCAATTAACATTCCAGCACAGGGTTTCTGCATCAGGAGAACAGGAGGTCAATCTCTCCTCCTTCCACCCACAGACAAATATAAACACACACTTACACAAACACTATAGAACGAATGCTTGAACACATACAAAGACTGCAAAAAAAAGTACATTTAAAACATAAATAGAAATCACAGGGTTCAGCTCACAGAAGAGGGTGATACTTCAGTGTCAAGGCTACCATAACAAGGAACTATATAGCAGCGGGCTGTATCTGCAGATGATATGGGCAGAGTGAGGACAAAGATGTTTATTCTGGCCTGGATTCACCGGGTCATTCTGTCCACAAAGTAACAGCAGAAAAGGGGAACACATGGTGCTTAGGACTAGGGATGGGTATTGTTTAGGTTTTATCCGATACCGGTGCCAAACCGGTACTTTTGAAACGGTGCCGGTGCTTAAACGGTGCTCAAACCGGTGCTTAAAGAATGGAGAACACAAAATTGGTCCAAAAACCTCATGTTCAGCTGTTTTTTTTTGTAAAAAGATAACAATGTTAGCCTTTTCTGCAGCTATGGGGCATATATGGTATCACTCTTGGCTGGAAGCAGTGCTTAAACAATGGAAAAAACACAAATTTTGTCCAAAAACCTCTCATGTTTAACTGTTTTCCACTTTTTCTTTGGTCATTTTAGCCTTTTTGGCCAGGGTGAAGGGAGTATCTGCCACCAAACAAGAAGACAGCCGCATGTAACTATGACAATGTTTGCTAGTTCACCTTACATGCATTAATGTAATAACGTGGTTAGCCTACTCAACGTAAATTACACACGAACAACATTAAGCTACTCACGCAGAGAAGAACGGCTGCTGCTGCATCATCATCCTCATCATTTCTGCTACACTGGCAGGGCTAGGGGCCAGGACTCTCCTCTTCAGGTTTTTGGGGGATGTTGCTAACTCCGGGTCCGATAACAGGCACCACACCCGCAGTAGATGCGCTCGGTGTGAGGTCTCGCAGCAAGCTATCAAATACGGCGCATTTTTCGGCTTTTAAAAAAAACGCTATGCGTCGCCAGGTGTTTCATCAGATTCGAGGTGTTACCTCCTTTGACAGTATCACAGTATCACCTTAAAACACTTGTTGCAGCTGCTGAGTTTGCATCTTTTGCTGTGAAGTACAACCAGACTTTTGACCGCTTCGCCTTGGGCATTTTTAATCTGTAGCTCTGCTCTAAAAGAACGTACGTACCTGGACCCGCCTACTATCCTCGGAAACGTAAAATGATTGGCTAGAATTCAAAGTGTGTGACATCTCAGGAAAAAAAAGCACAGAAATAAAGCACCGAAATGTGCGCAGCTTTTCGGTCTGGTTACTACCGTTTATGTCAGAACCGGTGCCATCATGGCACCGGATACCGGTACCGATCCCTACTTAGGACTGCTAGTGATACAGAGACAAATAGCAAATATATTAAATCTTAGTGCATCACAATTCACATCTAACATTAGCAAGACACATGAGTAACAAGTGATAGCTATGCTAGTATCATGTCAATTAAGTTAATCATCTGTATATACAGTCAAGTGAAAAACACATGTAAAAGATCCAGTAACTTGTAGAAGCATGTTTAGTAGAAATAACTTGAATCAATCATTTTCTGCAGGATTTCTCTGTCATGCTGTTGGTGGAATTTTAGCCTCTATTTTTTACAACATTGCTTCATTTCATTGAGGTTTGTGAGCTTTCGTTTATGCACAACTCTCTTAAGGTCACGCCAGGTTGAGGTCTGGACTTTGACTCTGCCGATCCAACACCTCAGCCAATCCGTCTTTCTGCTGTAGAGTTACTCCTGTGCTTGCAAGACGCAGCTTGTGGGCCAAACTTTAGCTGTTGGACAGATGGCCTCCCATTTGACTTTAAGAGTACAGAAGAGTTCATGGTTGATTCAATGTCTGTAAGATACCGAGGTTCTGCGGCTGCAAAACAAGCCCAAGTCATCATCCCTCCACCACCGTGATGTATGAGATTTTTGTGCTGATTTGCTGTGTTTGGTTTTCTCCAAATCTGAAACTGTACATCACGGCCAAACAACTCCAATCTGGTCCCCTCCAAAGGACACTGAAGTGTCCTTTGGAGCATTCACATGCAAAGGACACTGAAGTGTCCTTTGGAGGGCAAACTTAAGCTGTGTTGCCGTCTCTTTTTAGAGACAACAGGTGTTCTCCTGGCAGGTCTTCCAAAAAAGCTATACTTCATGAATTTTAACACTGAAAATCTTATTGGAGGCCTGTAAAGACTGACATGTAGTTCTTTGGTTGGTTGGTTTTCTTTGCAGTTTCTTTGAGTATTGCACAGTTTGACTTTAAGATGAATTTGCTGTGACTTCCTCTCGGAAGATTGTGGCATTGTGAATGCTCCAGACTACAAATTCCCAAACTTCTGCTTTTATAGAGGTGCACACACTTGCTGCTGATCAATTACTCATGCACATTTGATTATCGCCACCGTAGAGTACTACTCTCTTAATTTCTTTAATTGTCAGTAATCGTCCTTATAATGGTCCATGATTCTACTTATTTACTGCTACGTTTCCTCAGACGACTATATCAGAATGACTTTGACAGTACGTCCACATTGAAAGGCATCCTTGCACAGATAAACAAAGCAGTGTTCATGGAGGACTGTGCCAGTGTGTAGGTCAGCCAGCAAGTTGTTCTCATTATAGCAACTCTTTATTAGGTTAAACTGAACCAGAATTATCTTAAACTTCCAAAACCATGAGTTACATAGTGTATGATTGCAGTTATTGTATACTAACACGCACTTATTTTCATTCATTTTCATCAGATTGGTTCAAGCATCTGATAAGTTTGCACATTCGATAATTTATATTTGCACCAAAACGACACCCTTAATAAATTAAATCATTTAAAAACTGCATTTTGCATTTATTGGGACTATTTTTGTCTAATTTGTTTGCTGATCGGAAACATTTAGGTGTGAGAAATGTGCAAAAAACGAAGAAATCAGTAAGGGGGTAAATATTTTTTTCATGGTGCCGTATCTCATGTAACTGACATTCTGAAGTGAGAATATGGTAACTTGACTTTTCATCAGTGCAGCAGAATAACAACACAGCGAGCCTATTAATTCAGAGTCTCTCCTTTGGCACTTAAGAAGAAAAGACTTTGGCCGATGTCCTCATATGTCATTTTTTGTCATTTTTGTTGTAACAGGCAAAATGAAATTGCAGCATTAAAACAGAATTAAGGTCTCCGAAGGGCTGCAGCTATAATAGAGAATTCATACAAAGTGAAGGCAGTGCAGGCAAAAGAGGTCAAAGACTGAATAATGAATCTAATGAATGGCAAATTAAAACGAGGGTTTTTAAACACAATCCTTTGAAATTTAAGATGCTATTGGTGTTGATAATTGGACTACCTTTTCTCTGCTGTCAAGAAGGAAATTTCTATGCAAAGCATAACAACGGACAATGTCACCAGATTCTTACCAAAGAGTACAGAATGTATTTAGCAGAGTGACTAGTAACAAAAAAGGACCTGAAAGCTTTGTATGCTGCCAGTTGGGCCCATTACTGAAACTCTAAACTACACTATATGTGATAATAAAGCACTAAGCTCCACACAAAGCTACTACCAAATCTTTCCCCGACTCCGTCAGTGTGTGAGGCCGTGAGTGTGCAGTACCCATCAGCGAGGCATGAAGGACAACCAGTCGTACACACCACACAGGAGATCCCCGGATTAGTCATGCTCGCCAGCTCTCTGCTGCTGCTACCCTCTAATGCATCAACGCCCCGCATCCAAATACAGTCTCAAAACATCACAGCAAGGGCAGCATCACAGTGCTTCTACAACAGCTCTGTCACAGCTTGCGCTCATAGCTAATTATTGTTGCAATAACAGCTATCAACATGTATAAAGCATGTAAGGAGTGCCTGACAGTGTGTGGAAAATGCTTCACGGGGACATGAACATGTGTTTTCTTACTAATAGGCATTGCAGTTGAGTTAAGCATTGGAACATCACAATGATGCTGGTTGTTTACTCCACCTTTTTAAAAGCAAAAATGCAGCTCTGTGGCTGTCAGTAAATGCTCTGCATGGCTGTAGGCTGAGTTTGGCTGAAGTATGATCTGGATATTACTGTTTCTGAGTGTCAACTAAACTGAGAAAACTCTGTGAAGCCTTACACCTTTTAACAGTGCTAACTACTGCAAACTGGTTAGCACCGATGCCTCACAGAAAGGGGATTCTGCCTTCAAATCTCCTGGTCGGCTGTCCTTTCTGGGTGGAGTTTACAAGTTCTCTCTCTGCTTTAGGTTTCCTGCAGAAAATCTCACTTGAACCTGATGCTCGGCACAAATCTTGCATCTAATTTGTAATGTTAAACAATTTGGAACAAATTACTGTACAAATTATGGCCAAATACTTATATTGCCGGAAGGTGTGTAACGAATCTGTTGACTTATTTGTGCTCCACCATTGAGCAGCTCTGCCATTAATACAGTGTTAAGTGAAGTGTGTACTGTTGCCTGCACACAGTGACAGCAGCACGGTTAGTTAGATGAGGAATTACATTTTAACCAGCTGGAGTCACACAAGAGGAATGCATCAAGACAGCCATAAAACTGCAATAACATGTAGTCAGTCTGCTATTGCTTTGCAATTGACTGCGGTCAAATTGGCAACTGCATGCAATTTGCTACTGCAGAATACAAGCAGCTGGCAACCACTTGAGTCGAGGCTCCTATTGCAAAGAGACGTGCCATAGGTGAGTTGCACTCATCAGTGCAGACTCAAATTGAACACAGTACAGTAGAAATCTGCGTTTACACATTAGATGGCAGTTTTTTGCAAAGGTCCACCAATCACGCCACAGCCAGTCCTCCAATCAGGAGGTTGGTGGATGCTGGTTCCCTGGTTTCTCCATGTGTCAAAGTATCCTTGGGCAAGATATTAAACCCCAAAGGATCCATTGAAGTTCGAGTGTGTGTGAATGTTAGTGAATTGGATGAATGAGACTTGTAGCAGAAAGCACTTTGAGTGCTCTAAATTGAGTAGAAAGGTGCTTTATAAGTACCAGTCCATTTACTATTCACCAATCTGTCTGAGAGTGACTGCAGTCAGTCCGAGTCAGACCGGGAGACAGGTTGCCTCCCATTAGATGACCTGTGCAATCACCTTAAGATCAACTACTCGCAATGAGTCTCTGATAAAAAACAAAAATAGTGCTATCACTGAGCAGTTACCAGTTTTTGCTAATCGCAAAGAGCTTGTGTTATTTTGACTATAGTGTGATGGAGACATAATTCTCCAATTCAGATTTCGACATGGACTCCAGGAATCCTTCTCCTATGTTGTAGTCCTTTGAAGTATGCTTGAAGGGTACATTGGTAGTTTGTGCACTGTGAGATAAAGTTTCTGAAGAAGAATAAGACAGCCTCACTTACCATCTGAAGTGGAAATTTACTTTGCTGTGACACAAGCAAACACAAGCAGTCTCACAGAAAATGCCCAGTGGAAGGACATGCATGAATGCTAATATTAATATACATCACCAGCTTTAATGCTAGGGAGCTGATCACTAGTGAATTTAAAACCGTTAAACAAACCTTTAAGATATGTTATCTCTGTTACCAAAAGTTCAAGGATAAAACTACAGTACCATACCACAAAAGTACCATAGAATTAAAAGTAAAGGCTCATATTGTCATTAGGGAGACATGTTCACTTCATGTACGTTCCCTGAAAACATAAGTGTAGTGTGTTAGCATGCTAACAAATTACAATAAGGTGATAAACATTTTGTTCTAGCATGCAGACATTATGGCATTTAATTCAGATAGGTAAAACCATGACTAGAGAAAGAGAAATTTTAACACAGACGGGCTTTATCGTGACCTTTTTGCCAGCAGACTAAAGTTTTCCACAACATTATCACAGAGGAAACTAAAGACAGCAGCCCTCCCGGGGTGGCACTATAATTTGTGACCATTTAATAAAACACCCACAATTGTCACCCAAGAAGCAGCCCACTGGAGATAAGTGCATGTTCTCTCTGGACTGCTCTGGAAGATGTAATTATTAGCAAAAGTGCTATACAAACCGACTAAAATGGAGCAGTTGGTCCCAAGGTATTTCCAGTGTTATTAATGTGCTGCAGTGACAGAATGGGAATGTAATAAATAGCATCAGGTTGAATATGCAGTAGATACACAGAAATTGTGGCTCCAGCTAAACCCCACCACATTCATATTTCGGGATTCTGCAAATATGAGCTCTACACACCATCCATATCTTCAGCACCACACTAATTTTGTTCAAGTCAAACATACAATCATCTAAGAAGCCTGAAAAACCTCTTGTTTTTTTTCACCGTCAACTTCTCTGCTGCAGCTGAAATGTTGGAAATGGCATGTTATGAGTATGGTCAGCCTCATTACTGTGGTAAATGCAGACGCGAAGGCTTTATCATTACAACCTGTAATTTCCTAAAAAGATTGCACATTCAGCTGTGGACTCGAGTTGACTGCATGGCTGAAAACCCATTTCGCGCTCTGTCTCAACCAATTCATGGTGCCAGATCCAGTCATAAAAAGCTCCTCTCACTTGCCGTACATTAACTTATTAAAGTCATCTTTCGGCAGACCATTAATGTGCCTCCAGTGCATAAAATGATTAACAGTGGCTTCAGTCTAGTTCTGCCGTTGAATGAATCAAAGTGTGCAATAAACATCATTTGAACACTTCCTGAAGCGGAGGGGAGAGGATGTCATGAAATCATTTCAGTAACAACATGGCCTAAGTGTCACTGGGGCTAGCAGTTCTCTTGAGCAATTGTTCTGATTAATCATGTAAAAAAGAAATCTAATGTGAAAGAAGCACAAATAAACGTGAGAGTGGGTTTCATAAAAAGCACGATTACCTCTAATAAATACTCCTCTATCTCAATTCTTTGGAAAACTGACCATACTGGGAATTCTGACCTATGGGCCAGCAGTTGCTCTTCCTTCAGATAAAAACAAAACACCAGATTCTCAAAGGTGTCAGTGTGAAAGAGACAAAAAGATGGGAGAGAGAGAGACAGACAGAAAGCTGTTGAGTTCATCAGTGGGCTGTGGGCTTGTTGGCCCTTAGAGATGGGCTGTGTGACTGCTGGCTGATGCTGTCTTATTAAAAGTCCTCCTCTGCACATTCAACAGCACTGTCAAAAAAGGAATCTTCAAAACTTTGTTGAAACAGTTGCTGAATCGCAGGACAGAGCTGAGCCAACTTATAATGTCTGCCATAAGCATGGATTTTAAGCTCAATACTTAGCGCCGCCAGATCCCACTAAAAGAGAAGGAACCCTTTGACTCTGCACTGACTGGACAGGTATTTGTGAGGCTTATTCTCTCTCCCAGTCACCTATTTTCACTTACTATGCTGTACTAGTATACATAAAGCTAACCAAGCACTATATAAGCAATTTAAATCATCTCCAGGGGCAACATAAACAATATACACATTAAGCCATAGTCACACAGGCCTAAAGACTCATCAGACACCATCTGGTAACCACAGGTTTAGTGGGAAAATTTGGAATTCCCAACTCATCGACCAGCAGTTGCTGACTGAAATTGGTCTCAAAAAGAAAAGCCACTCAGGGTTTAGTACAGGGGCGGGCAATCTCAGTCCACGAGGGCCGGTATCCCTGCAGGTTTTAGATCTCACCTTGGGTCAACACACCTGAATCACATGATTAGTTCGTTACCAGGCCTCTGGAGAACTTCAAGACATGTTGAGGAGCTAATTTAGCCATTTAAATCAGCTGTGTTGGTTCGAGGACACATCTAAAACCTGCAGGGACACCGGCCCTCGTGGACTGAGATTGCCCACCCCTGGTTTAGTATCTTGGCCAAGGATACTTTGGAGACTGGAGATTGGACTACCAACCATCTGATTAGTAGATGACCTCATTGGCCCCATGATCGGAAGGTCGGGGGTTCGATTCCCCTGAACAGCTACCCTGAGGTACCCCTAAACACTGCTCCCCAGGCGCCCAATGGCTGCCCACTGCTTCACTGAGTGAATGGGTTAAATGCAGAGAGGAATTTCCCCACGGGGATCAATAAAGTACACTTTCTTTCTTTCCTAACGAGTGACAGCCACCCTCAAGACGAATGACTTTGTTTCTGGCACGATGTGATGCTTTTTGGGATCGTTAAGCCTACGCCACCTCGTCAGACAAGTTCAATTTAAGTGATTCATTGATTCAACGAGTCTGACAGTAATCAGGCCCGGGTGTGGCTTGTCTAACTGATTTCAGATTTCCCCAAAAAATGTGATTATCAATTCTGTAGATTTGTGATTTAACAGGGGTTTCAACTTTTGCACTTTGTAGTAGAAACATTGACATGGCCATACATATTCAGGGATACAGTGATTTTGTTTTCAAAATTTTCAGTTAATCCTGGAGTGCCACATATAGAAATAACTAAATTCCCAAAGCTCAAGATCCAATGAAGTTGCCTGTTTATTTGGCCCATAGTCAGACCTCTTCAACTATTTAGTTCCCAAGTAGATGTTTCAAAGAAAATGAGAAACACCTGAGAAGGTGATAAATGACTAAAACACTCTAAACACTCTGAGAACGCAAAAGGTAACCTTCGGTGTTCCTATGGTATGCGCCGGATTGTGGATGAAATCTAGTAGAATGACGTTCCTGGTGGTATTCCAGCCCTAACCACAACCTTAATCACGTTAGATAGTGTTTTCCAAAGCGATTCATGATGAGAGCGTAAAATAAATGCACATGTTTAGATTGAGTCCAAACGGTTCTCATGTTTCCCCCTTTTTCCGAACGCGTAACATAGAAACGTGTTGGTTACCAACGATTTGTCACATAGCTTATATGTTACGCTTTGAGAGTGAAACGTGTGCTACATGAAACAGTAGCATCTACCTGCTTGTGATACAACAACATTTATAGAGTTGCAGAGACTCTACAGACCGCAAATGAAAATGCTCTTCAGCACTCTTCACCACAAATTCAACAAATTCCACATTATGAGATTACCATTACAGTATTAACATTACCGCATTATCATTACATTATTATAGTCCCACTTTTCTGCCATACACCAAAGTTTAAATCGCAAATCTCAGGTCTGACAAGTCAATTAGTCCACACAAGCCGTACACGAACAGTGACAGCGTACCGTAATTGGCCCCATGCCAGCAGATGAATATGTGGTCCTTTACTACTAAAATGGCCTTTCTTAGTGAAGCTCCAGAGAATTAATTAAACCGATGCCATTTTGAGGAGCCAAGGACTTCAGGATAAAATGACCTTGATATGAAAATGGGTCTTACAGACAGATAACTACACTGACCTTATGTCAGTCCACTTAACCTTCTCAGCCCTGCATTTATTCTGCAAGTGTTACATGGTGAACCTGTTGTACGCCGACACCCTCTGCAGGTATGGCAAGGGCTGAGGTGGACATTATTTATAACTGAAGACCAAATGCTTTAGTTTTACTGAGAAAGGTCACACTGAACTTATTATTTACAAAGAAAAATCTCACTGCAAGCTGTCACGCAAGCTTTCCATAAACACAAATGAGAGGTTTCGTGTCGGCTGCCAGTAACAAACAAGAATAAGAGATTAAACGGCACAAGGTGCACTTGATTATTTTAGTTGCTATGCAACTATAAAAAAGAAGTGCATGAACCGCAGGGTGCTTAAGGAGCAACTGAGTGTGTGTCCCTGATTTGACCTCTTTTGAAACCAATTTGCGATAAACAGTGGGTCCACAGATGGTCACTTATTACCACCTGCATGAATAATAAAGGAAAAGGTTTTTAGCACTTAAAGAGAGGGACAAAAATGAAACATTAAATTAGAAAAATAAACACTTCGCCCCTCTGCAGGAATTCTGAAAAGGTATGATACTGAGGTATCACTGAGTGGTTCTCTCCCAGCAGTCTGCTCCTGCCTCTCAGGGGAATAGTAGAAAAGGTACCAATTGAGGCAGAACCACAGCCCCCAGGAGGCAGTGGAGGTGGCTTAAAATCCCCTGCCAGTGCTTTCAATACCAGATGCCGAAGCCTGGTTGACTTTACGATTTTGCGTAATTTTGTTTTTGGCTAGTCTATCTTCTTGTCAGGTCTTAAAGCTGGTCTCTCATCTGAAGCCAGGATAAAACTCCTAGTTGAGGTGGGCAAACACAGCTCCGGTGATGTACTGCTCCCCCAAGAACAGCCAGTGCAATAGCTCAATCCCATTAAAAAAAGAAGTACAAGATCAAGACAGAAACAAAACATGACCTGGACTTGGGATATACTTTGTATTCATTCACACGACGCAAATGACCCGTTTCAGCTGCCAGAGCAAGATTAACCACAGTATCAAAATGGAACAACAGACGGTTGCTACTCAGTGTTCGAGTAAATCAGCGACTAAACAGAGTCCTCTTTTCAGAGTTAGCAAAGCAAGTCGGACCAATGTTTTTCTCTTCACTTCTTTTTTTGGGGGGAAGGGGATCTTAACTTCCACAAATAGGTTCAACTTCAGTTTACAGCTCCTAGGAAACCAACACCAAGGCCTTAATTATTTGTCAACTGCCAACAAGGCATTACTGTATCTATCTGAAACGAGAACATCAGTACGTTAGAATACTCAAAAAAAGTCTGTCAAAGGGAGTACTTGTAGCATTTTCCTAGGATGTATTCAAGAAAGCTAACTAAGATATATGTAAGAGGAGAAATTTTGTCTGTTCCTGTATAAAAGTGCAACCCTACAAACTTTAAATTAGCTACATAAACTGCTTCTTTGATTCTGCAGATGCACTTTAACACTGTCTCATAACGTGTGCTGCACCTGTTGAAACCTCTGACAACAACATATATTACAACTGGATTGCCAATAGCATGAACTCACCTTTGGCTGTGGCGATAGACCCATACAAATATCAGAGCAGGCTGACATTTATCAGAGCAGAGTCACAACTCTTGGGCTGCTGTACCTGAAAAACAGATTAAAGACATTTCAGAATTGTTTGAGGGCTAGACAAAGAGGATGAATTTACAAGAATAAATCCAAAAATATGGTTTCACCTAAATGGGGACAGATAGCATCTATATAGAAACCCATAAAGAGCATGGGTATGTTTCCAAGCAAAGACTTCTTCTTAATATCTTAGATATTGTGGTTGGTAAGCCACAGTTACTGCAGAGAATATTTCATGACTTAAGTTACTGCAAGAACTAGAACAAGGAACTGCTGTACAGTCAAGAAAAGGGATATCTATCATTCTATCATCTATCACATAGAGATCGTTTTACACATGACAGTCCTCACATGACTCTATGCAGTCAAAGACAGATGGTCAACTCTACAAAGGCAGACGTTTTGAACGTTTGTAGTCTGGATCATTTAGGCGTGTGTTAACACCAAGCCAAAGACAGATGCCAAAGACATCAGCAATGATCTGAGAGAAGCAATTATTGCTGTCCATCAATCTAGAAAGTGATATGATGCCACCTCGAAACATTTTGAAGTCCATTTTGCTGGGCCCCCCCTTTGTTTTACACGAAAAACATTCCCCCCCCCCCCCCCCCATCTCCCCGCACGTGCACACGCACACAAACACATCCTCCAATCACACACACCCATATTTGCTCCATTGTGGTTTATTTCACACCTCAAACATTTAGTAAATTTTGTAGGGGTGGCTGCAGCTCAGGTGGCAGAGCAGGTCAGCCACTAATCAGAAGGTCGGTGGTTTGCATGCCAAATATCCTTGGGCAAGATACTAACCCCATGTTTGCCTACTGGTGGTGGTCAGAGGGCCCGGTGGCGCCAGTGTCCGGCAGTCTCGCCTCTGTCAGTGCGCCCCAGGGCAGCTGTGGCTACAATGTAGCTGCCATCGCCAGTGTGTGAATGTGTGTGTGAATGGGTGAATGTAGTGTGAAGCGCTTGGGGGTCCTTAAGGACTAGAAAAGCGCTATACAAATGCAGGCCATTTACCATTTAAACAATTAAGCAAATACAAGTAATCTGCAATAAATTACAGGTAGTAAGAAAATAAACTACTAACTCTTTAACGCTATGTCCGCACCTACACGGGTATTTTTGAAAACGCAGCTGTTTCGTCCACACGTAAACGGCGTTTCGAATCACCGAAATCCGAGATTTTTTTAAAACTCCTTTTTTGCAGACGAGGAATACAGAGTTCGTCTGGCAACGTCAAAGGTATGTGCCTCTTTTCATGTCAGGCTGTGCGCCACGTTATTGTTTACATGAGATGAATTGCAGGAAGGCAGATCGAGTGGAAATACTGTTACTGTTAATCTGTCTTCAGGTTTTACACGCAGTTACTGTCGCTCCATTTACAAAGGCAGAGGCGTCACCGTGTGATTATTTTACGTGTAGTTGTTTTTTTCTTCTTCTGTGTAATAATATTCAACATTGCTATCAATACATTTTTCAAAAAATGCCTCTCTGTGCAAAATGGGTTTAAAAACATAAACAGCTGTGGGATCCTGTTTGTCCGTGATTTGAACCGGGGGAACAAATCGTGGCAGGATCAGCCTGATGTTATTTGTATCCCACTGTAACTTTACTGTATAAAGTATAGTATAGTATGTATATCTCCAAAATGTCAGGAGTAGTTAGTCATTACAAGTGTTTGTGAACTAAAAATCAAGAATGTGGGATACTGTTTGTCCGTGATTTAAACAGCCCAGCGCTGCTCCCAACAAAGGGAAAACCAATTCTGCAGGGAGACCTACCTCGGCACTTGTGCAGGTGAAACCAAAGGGCAGATATACTTCACCATATTTTTTAGTCTTTGGCTTAGAATGAAGTTGGTTTGGAAACATATTCAGCGATGCTTCCTTTTCATACCGCGCCCCCCCTGCCATGGCTAGGGGGGGTGGGCCCCACACTTTGGGAAGGTCTGCTCTATAGCAAGAAATTTATTCACAGGTGCAAAACATTCTAATCTCCCAGGAGTGAAATTCCCAGCTAATTCAGCCCCAGAAAAACAAAAAACTGAATCTCAGACTCTACAAGCATTAGGTAAAAGTTGTGTATAATGGTACAATTAGAAAAAGACAGAACAAATATGGCTGGTTTGGAAGAGTTGCCAAGAGAGAACATATTCTCTCTAAAGCAAACATGGCAGCACAGCTTAATTTTGTAATGCTGCACCTAAACAAATCATCCGACTTCTGGATCACAGTCCGTTGGACAGACAAGACCAAAGCAGAGATTTGCTTGCCCAAAACTGGGTCTTACAACAGGACAATGATGCATAAATGAATAACCACAAACCTCAATGAAGTGTGTCGGTGCTGTAAAGAAGAGTGGGCTAAAATTCCTTCACAATGATGTAATCAAGGCTGATAAAGTCATACTACTTCAAGTTATTGTTTCTAAAGGTAGAACCTGAAAACTTGTGAGCTTTCTTTTTCCCATGGCAGTATTGGTCACCTCAGATTGGACCTTCACAGATATCTCTATCTGCATTTCCATAGTTGCATCAGAAGAACTTTGCCATTGGCTGATATAATGATATGAGAACGACGTGTCATGGCATTTGGTTGGGCTCCACTCAATGATCAATGTGCAACTGTAGTTCTCTGTGCATTTCTATCAACCGAGTCATAATAAGGTTTTTGCCTTATGCATCAAAAGGGTGAAATACCGCTCACTTGCATTTTTCATTTACATGCAGTCCTGAATGTAGCCTGACACATAATCATTTTGTATGTACCTCCGAAAGCTGCAATATTTCATTTCAAAGTGACACCCCACCCAAATCTCACATCTGTTGGCTCATATCCCGAAGCTGCTGATTAAAGTCCTTCTAGTCAGTTTCCCTGGTCAGATATGCAACAGTAATAACATCAACATGTCTCGTAGTGGTGCAAAGAAAAGAGACAGAATGTCAGTGTTGATCTGCAGGTATCAGATTTAAAATATTCAATCATTAATGCCTGCCACTCTCCCACTAGTCTCAACAGGAAGGCTGCTGAAGCACCTTTGTGTTAGAAGCACACAGTGGGTATAAGGGGGAGACAGACAGCGGCGTGGAGTGGTGAGGCTCATGTCTGTTTGGTCAGAGGGGTCAGACCGTGACAAGATGCTGACACAGAGGATGCAGCTGGGAACCTGACATACCTCTCCATCCTTCTCGTCTCCTCTCACTCTAAGCTCTTTAATTTGCTCAGCCTTCCACTCCTGTGCAGATTACTGGAATGTTACAGTAAATTAGCCAGCGTGCTTCTGCTCTTCTCATTTAGATCCTGTCTTTGAACTTCTACAAAGTCATAATAAACAATCCTACATTTTTTTTTGGTGCACTGCAGAGAAACAGAGGCACATCCAACATTAAACATTTTCAGCAAATAGCACAAACCTGTCTTGTTGAGACTGTGACGACATTTACAATTCCTGGGAGGGCTGCGAAGGAGAACTGACGGGAGCGCTTGCAAGCGGCGGCCTCATTCACTGGTACTGCTCGTTCTGCAGGAGCTTTTATGTGACACCATTACAGCTGGAGATTTTTTTTCTTTATTTTGTTTTGGGTTTTTTTATTTTTTAAACAAAGGGGATGATTCACTACTTTATGAAAAGAACAAAAAAATGTTCAACAGAGCAGGAAAATAAAGACTTAAACTTCCTTTTCAAAAGCCCCGAGGGGCAGATTAGCTAGAAACAACGGCATCACGGAAAATGGATCCAACAATCAGCAGCAGCACTGGGCTGAGTCATAATTTAATACTCGTGCACGCTGCACGGTAGCGTTTGTTAGTGTGAGTCTCAACACTGGGCATCGCACTCAAAATAGATTCAAGAAACTGGAGCTGGGAGACCGATCACATTACAGCATTGTTGGGCTTCTACGACAGCACATCTTTGACAGTATCTGGGTGTTGTTTCTTTTTATTGTTGGTGGAATAGTATCTGGTGCTCGTGTATCATTGGCCTGGAACCATTGCCTTTTGCAAAGCAACAGCTTGCTATTAAAAAAAAAAGGCTGTCATCTTTAACCACACGAATAAAGTAAGGTCCCTTTTGTACTCACGTTTTAATGAGCAAAAAAATACATATGCACGGGGCCTTTGACGTGTGATAACAACAGGGAATGTAGTTCTATTTCAGTGACTTAAAGTGGTCAACAAAACTCAACCCTGCCTGCTGTTTTTTTTCCTATGTCACTCTCTCCTCTCTCTTTCTCACACACAGCACACACACTGTAGTGCAGCTTCTATAAATAGCAGGGAAGAGTAGGCGAGCGGGGGCTGGGAGTGGCTTTTACTGGGAATATGATCGATTATAAAGCAATTTGCTCCTCCGCTTGGCCCCTTCACTCCTAAATGACAACCCCCAACCCCTCCCCCCTCCGTATGATGCTGTCTTTCCATCCCCACCCCACGCGCACAACCTCTACTCCCAAGCCTAAGCCTCGGTCACAGTCTGATGGGCACCATGAAAGCGACCAGCCAGAAACATCTGAACAGCCCCTGCTGGTCTCAGAGAAAGTTGAAACTTTGTTCTAACATACAGAATATTTGAGCAAACTTAAACACAGGCAGGAGGACACACTAAAGGACACTTCACTCCATAATCCATTTCACAAAATCCCTCTTTTTGGTTCTGAGGTGCAATTTTTGCATATCGATTACTCCAGTCTGCGCCATTAACAATAACATTATGACCACATGCATAATATTATGATGGTTCCCCTTTTGCCTCCTAAACAGCCCTCACGCATCGAGGCATGGACCCCACTAGACCACTGAGGGTGTGTTGTGGTATCTGGCACCACCATCTGGCAACAGATACTTTAAGTTTGAAAGCTCAGGGGTTGGACCTCCATGAATAGGACTTGTTTGTCCAGCACATGCCACAGATGGTTGATTGGATTGAGATTTGAGGAATTTGGAGGCCAAACAGGTCAAACTTTTTGTTGTGCTCTGCAAAATGGCTCTGCATGGTCTACAACAACACTAAGATACGTGGACAAGTCAAAGTGATCCACATGGAAGGCAGGATCCGAAGTTTCTCAGCTGCCCAAAGCATCACACTCCCTTCTTTCTACAGTGCAGTCCGGTTCCAGGTATTCCCCAGGTAAGCAAGGCGCCCAGCTATCCGTGTCATTTAAAAGGAAATGTGATTCATCAGAACAGGCCACCTTCTCCCTTTGCTCTGTGGTCCAATTCTGAGGCTCACGTGCCCGCTGTTTACGCTTTTGGCAGTGGACAGGGTTCAGCATGGGCGCTCTGACTGGTCCGAGGTTACGCAGCCCCACACACAACAACCTGCGCTGTCCTTTGTATTCTGAGACCTTTTTATCGAAACCAGTTCATCTCTTGGATTGGGTCGTACAGGCCACTCCACTCATGCATCATGACCCTGTCGCTGGTTCACCACTGGTCCTTCCATGCTTGTGACAGCACCCACCTCTCAGCAGAGCTGCAGTGTTAGCTTGCTGCACATGTCTTCTGGTTGACAGACATAGCAAAGAGAAAACAGCTCCTACATATAAATCTTCACATTGAGATTTGTAGATTTTTTTAAATTAAATTGTTCATAACTTTTGCAAAGCACAAATAACAACACGAACGGTTCACACCAAACCAAGTTAATTACTCTGTCTCAGGGTTCTCCTTCAGGTGCATTGCACTAACACCTGCTATGCTACAGTACAACACGCAGTTTACTCGACTGAATGGTGTAAAAGAAGATCTCCTTATGTCAGACTATGTCTATCCTCAGAATTAGAAACAAATATAACTTTAATAGAGTCTTCTTGGGAGTGGACCAGCTCTCTCGAGAACACATTTCACTCTTAAAATTACTTCTGAATAGGTTTCCAATCATTTGTTAAATCATTTAAAAAAAATGTTTTTTTAGATTTCTAAAATTTAAAATGTGCTGCTTGTTAGTTTTGTGTGACTGTAAACCAAACAAACTTTGACCCTCTGAAATATTATGATGTCATTTTACATTTCTAGGCTTTTTTACAATCTTCTTACATTTTACAGTTTAAATTCAGCTGGTTGTCGCGGATTAATCATTAAAAATTATGGTCTAAAGAGGCTGAACAGTATAGAGTCTGTAACACAATCCCTGGCTTCCACAAATACTATGTGTATGAGATCACCTGTTGGAAATAGCGGCAGGAGTGAAGATGAAATGGAAGAAGGGCATAGAGGAGAACAGGCAGCAGAGTCTGGCTTGTTGTGAGGAGACTGTGTGGCCGGCTTTGGAGAACTGATCCATTGGTTATTTTGCTGTCAATATTAACAGAATACTTCAAAGAGAAAGAATTGTTTCAATAAATCTTAACAAACATTTTAAACTATGTGTTCTGCATTGCATTTAGGCCTGCAGATGGCCAATAAAACCTATTGAAGTGCAAAGTAAGCATTCAAATGGGGAAGAAAGGTGATTTAAGTAACTTTGAGTGCAGCATGGTTGTTGGAGCCAGTGTGCTCTGAGTATTTCAGAAACAGCTGATCTGCTGGGATTTTCCCACACAGTCATCTCTAGAGTTTACAGAGGTCTGGAAAAGCAAAAAACGTCAGTTCTCTGAGAGAAAAAGTCTTGTTGATGCCACAGTACAGAGACGAATGACCAGACAGCTTCAAGCTGATAAGAAGAAAACAGTAACTTAAATAACCTCTACAATCAAGGTATGCACAAGAACATCTGGAGATGGACTGCAGCAGTTTTCATGTCGCTTAAAAAAAAGCTAAAATTAACAATGACTAACACTGGGCAGTGCTGATTTTCTAACACTGGAATATTTATAATAATGATAATAGATTGCATTTATATAGCGCTTTTCTGGGCCCTCAAAGCGCTTTACAATGCCATTATTCATTCACTCTCACATTCACACACTGGTGGAGGCAGCTACAGGTTGCCATATCGCGCCATCGGCCCCTCTGGCCGTCACCAGGTGAAGCTTCTTGCTCAAGAACACAACGACCGAGACTGTCCGAGCCGGGGCTCGAACCGGCAACCTTCCGGTTACAAGACGAACTGCCAACTCTTTGAGCCACGATCGCCCCAATTGTATTTCTAACATTTTGACTTATTTTCCAGTGTTAGAAAATCAGCACTGCCCAGTGTTAGTCATTGTTAATCTTCAAAACTGACTAGGTTACTTTTAAAAATATAACACAGTCAAAAGTGTTCATTTAACACTCAACAGTATTATATTTAACACTCAGAGGAGTGGACCCATATACACACTCTCTAGTGTTAATTTAACACTGGAGATTTTGCTGTGTACCAAGGGTTCATGCTGCTGGTAGTGCTGTAATGTTTTGTGGGGGGGGGGGGGGACATTTTCTTGACAGACTTTGTGCCCTTTAATATCAACTAAGGATCATTTGAATCCCACAGCCTACCTGAGTATTGCTGCTGGCCATGTCCTATGACCACAGTATTTCCATGTTCTCATATCTGCTTCCAGCAGGATAATGCACCGTGCAACAAAGCGCTAATCATCTCAAACTGCTATCGTGAACATGATGATGAGTTATCTGTAATGAAATAGGCTTCACGGTCACTTGATCTCAGTCTAATAGTGCACCTTTGGGATTTCTGGAACAGGAGGTCATGGATGTGCAGCTGACAAAACTGCTGTAACTTTGTGATGCTATTGTTGTTATGGATCAAGGTCTCTGAGTAATGTTTCCAGCACCTTGCTGAATCTATTTAATGAATGTTTAAGGCACCTTTGAAGGCGAAACTAAGACCAACCTGGTACTAGACAGGTGGACCTAATAAAGTGACCAGTGAGTTCGTGTATTAGCCCAAGCAACAGCACAGGTGGAGATTATACACGGCTAAAAAAACACAGTGAATAACACTAACAAGACTTCTTGAAATTTGGCTTCATCAGATAAAGAGTGGTCAATTCTGAACTGAATATATCAACTATAAACAAGCCAACAACCTCCTAAACAGACCGTGAATGTGGTACACAGGGAGACAAGAGTCGTCACATCTTTGATACGATACAATACAGGCTTCAAAGCTGCAGCGCATCCACTTTTCTGGCCTTTCAGAAAAACTTGCAAAGATTATCCTCACTGCCTGCTGCTCTTGGCCACTGCAGGGCTTTGCTTCATGCTTAGGGAAGGTTAGCCAAGGCTGACAGATGACGTAAGCTAACGTGGAAGTCATTAGGAGAGAGGTCTGGCTTCTTTATCAATGGCAGTACCCCTCACACACACACTGGGAGGGGTGGGGAGTTAACAGGAGTGATTCTGTCCAGACTGCTCATGCTCCCACATGCAGTGTTAGGACGCCTAATGAATAAATCCATGCCAAATGTCGTAAACATTGCTCATTTATCATTTTTAGCATGTGCTACTCTTCACTAACCTCCTTCAGTTCTGTGGAAGTAAAACAGTAGTTTGACAGGTTGGGAAATATTTGTTTCCCCCTGGTGTTTAGACTTTAAGCTGAGCTAAGCTAATGCTTTCTAGCCCCACAGGTTGTAAACAGATGGATGAATGATAATCTCATTCAAGTGTACGATTTAAACTCTTCACTGTTTCTATAGACTAACAAATGACGAAGCCTCAATGCATCACTTATGTAATGGGTGCTGGACTATAAACAGTAGCCTTTAACGATGTCTTCTGTTACTGAATCAGTGACCTTGCATGGTTTACCATAGGTCACATGACTTCAACGCTAATGGGATAAAGACATATAGATGGGGGGCTGCAGTGGTCTTAATAGATTTCAACAGGGGGAAACAACTAGAATGTAAAGGATCTTTGCAGGTGGGGGGAAGGGAGTAAATCCATCAGACCCACTTGTATTTAACCCATTCTGACTCCCTGACTGTTATTCATATGCATGCTAATAATAAGGAACAGTTTCTAAAGCCCAGAATAGATTTTTCTCCAAAATTACTCAGCTGAGGCACAATGAAAAACTCGTAAAACTGCCTCAAAGGGTAAATTCAATGGTTTTGAAGTGAAAAAGTTTCAGTCGTGACTTCCATCACTGTGGAAAAATGACTCTCTGTAGACTACAGATTCTTAAATTACGGAACAAATTCAATACAGGTACTTTTGACTTTATGACCTCTTGTCTCCCGCTCCATCTTCACACATAAAATGTTCTTTTATCTTCGCCACATGGATTAATAAAAAGCAATTTGCTTCTGTTGCAGAAGATCCTTAAAATACTCATTTCAATTTTCTGTTCTTAAAATTAACTTCTTACGCAACGGCCTGATTTTGAGGTCTGACAAATCCCACTGTCAATGTAAAAATAATGCCTCTTCTTTTTTTCCCAATCGGTCTAACAGCAACTAAAGAAAATTACACCCTGGCCCCATAAGTGTCGAACGTCGCATCCAAACAGTTTGTAAAACGAATATTGCCAGAGACAACTGTGCACTTGATATGATTTTAAAACCAACATTCCCTTGTTATGGCTTATGGATTGGCCGTTCTCAACTCTCCCTTACACCAACACACACACACACGCGCACAGCTTTCTCTGGCACGAGTAACGTGTCAAACAATAGTTGCCAAGTCTGCTGCCTGCAACAAAAGATGGAAAGAATTAGAGAAATGGAAATGGTGATTCAACACTGTTATGAAAACCGGAGCACAGTGTGCTATGAAAGAGTAAAAATCCATTCACACAGACTTAATTCGCCATTGAATCTCATCACTGCCCCGGCCCCCCTATCTGCAGCACTCACAAATGTTAAACATTATGCACTGTATTATCCCAAGGTTTTTACACACACATATACACACTTTTTCTTTTGCTGACTGCTTTCATACATTTACGATTTGGTATTTAAATGCAAGGTCATCCCTACTAATTGGAATTTTTCCTAAAAGCTGCAGCCAGACATAAATAATATCAACAAAAGATTATAACCCAGAACAAAAGTCATCATTCCTTCTTGACCTCGCTTGAAAAATCTATACTCTGCTCACAATAGCAGACACATTGCACCAAAAAACACCCAATAAAAAAAAGTGCAAGCTGATATCGTGTCCCAAACACTTTGCAAATTCAGTGCATTTTCTTCCATTTATATCCTCCTCTCTACACCACACCTTTTCTTTAACATCCAACAACGTTACACTTTACTGACTTCTCCCAAAGGAAAGTGCAAGTGCAGAACTTTCTGACATCAAGCCTTCAGCCATATAGCTGACTCTGGAAACCATCCAGCAGCTGTAAATACCTGTGCAGAAACAGCAGCAAGCACTGCAACGCTACAGAGATTGGTATTCAGAACGGCGTCTTCCAAAGATGAAGCTGCATAAAGAGTCCAAACTAGTACAAAAATGTAAACAAACCACGCTGGGCACACTCATGTTAGATTAGCTCTGTGGTGCAGCAGTTAAGTAAACTGGCAAAAGCTGCTCTGCAAATCGAATGATAGAGTATATAACACACACATATAGATATTATATATATCTTTTGTTATTTTTAAGTAGACTTTGTAGCAGAGGGCAAGGCGAAGGCTGTCAGGATGTAAACACAAAGAGAAAAGAGCGAAGCAGCAGAAAGAAGGCAGAGTGACAGAAATCGGGCCCAGCAGCTCAAAGTTAGCTGTGAAATTTTTTCCTTTCAGGATCGACTTCCTTTGTAGCAAAGCAGCAAAAACCGGACTGTAACATATGACAGAAGATGCATTGCAAGGGTTGTCAAACTCTTGATGAACTCATAGGACGTTTCTCAAGTAATGAGCCTCAGAATGGCCAGAACACACCAGCGCACACATGCAAACAGACCAAGACCCTGTTATTTTGTTCAGTCTAACATCACAGTTTGCAAGCAGAGAAATATATCTTGTTGGTGTTATATCACCCTCATAAACTCTGACCAGTTTTAAATGGTTTTGCAGGCTACCACATGAGCGAATCTGAGAGACGGAAACATGAATCGTGGAAGATAAAGATAGAAACTACCAACAGTGAGGGGGAGAGCAGAGAACAACGATATGAAATAAAGATACAGAGAGGATGAAGGAAGTGCTGATGGGGATTTAGGGAGCAGCAGTGGACTTCTGCATCTTGTGGTAGTCCCTCACGAGGGAGTTTTGTGGCAGGCTGGCTGACTGCGCTGCTGTCAAACAGCATCAATGCTCTCCTTCTCTCTGGAAACAAGAGTTGTGGTTGTTTATCCATCCAAATACAACTCACATTTGACCAAATCTGTTGTACAGTTAAATATTCAAAACTACTGTATCCCTGACATCAGGAGAGCCAGCTGACTGCACAGATAATGTATTTAAGGCTAAGCCACATCAGCTCTAAAAGTGTAAAGTTAAACCCACAGCCACAAATCTGCACTACTGACTTACGGGAGAAGAGAGAAATAGAAAGTGCAACACAGAGGACGCTATCATAGGTTTGTAGCTGTGGTTCATCATACAATTTGATTTAATCCTTCTGTGTTCAAGGATAACTGCTTATCTTAATCCTACGAACAAAATGTCAAAGGGAAAATGGCCCAGTGGAGAAAACAGATAGACAGACTAGAAACACCATGGCTGCCGTATAATTTGGATACATAGCGCACTTTCTTGGTGTAAACTATGTGCATTAGTATTGCTGAAAATGAAAATTACAAGATTGTGAAGGTAACTGTCATGCTTGCTAATATTTCCATCTTGACTAAACATCTAATACTGAATTCTTCTACAATGAAAATGTCTTCACCATGCATTACAATAACCTTGCAATTCACATGCCTGATCTACTACTGTTACTTTAAGGTCTGGCTAACTTCTCTATCTTATCCATTTCAGGGTCATGTGGGAGGGCCGGAACCTATCCCAGCTGTCATGGGGCAAGAGGCAGGGTACACCACAGACAGGTGATCAGACTGTCTCAGAGCCAATAAGGACAGACAACCATTCACACTCACATTTACACCTACAACCAATTTAGAATCAGCAATTAAGCTAACTTCACTAACTGTGACTGTGAGAGAGAACCCAAGCTGAAATCCAAATTCCATGCACCACTTAAAGCCAGGACCTTAAGTAGCTCATTTCTATTTAAGGAAAATTGGTTCGTGGTTCCTTTCTTTACACCGTCTTGCAACCTAGAAGGCAACCATGTAGCATGGAAGACATACAACATTCTACAGCTTTCTGACCACAGTCAATACTAGGGCTGCCACGATTACGTCGACTATCAAAATCGTCGACGACTGATTTAATAGTCGACGCGTCGTTTGAAGCTTTGTAAGATCCCAAAAGACGCAGGAATAAGTAGTAGAATTTAAGAGTGTAATAACGGACTGAAACAGAAGATGGCAGCACTGCATGTAGGATGCCAGCTGCCATAAACCCCAAAGAAGAAGTAGCTCTGTCCCAGAATTCATAGCGCAACCCTGCTCAGTTTCCAACAATGGCGGCAGCTAGTTAGTTTTAATATTACTCTTATTATACTTTCTGGGTCACAAAATAAACGTTTAACATATTTTCAGGCGAGAATGTAGCTGTGTAAACCTCAAATATCTGGTCAGTTTATCAAGACACCACATATTTTCAAAAGCGCTCCGACGTTTTCGGAGACGTCTGTTACCCACTAGCTCGATAGCTAGCCGGGGGCTAGGCTAACTAGAGCCGTGAGAACACCGGACTCCCGGCTAATCGTTTTCAAACCCACCGCTGTCTTTCGCTACTCAGGTTAAACATGATATATAAGTCACTTAGATAACTTAAAAATGTTATTGTTTGGCTTTTTTAGTATTTTATTTGTTCCTGAGTAAATCGGTTTGGCTAAGATTAAAGTTATAGTTTTTACACAGCTGAATAAACGTCAACCAGACAGCTGATTATCAGAAGTGTGAGATGCTCGAGAATTTACTCCGGTGTCCTGTTATATTTTAGATATCAAGGTGTTTATTAAACTTCACCGAAACAATCTGCAAATTTCATTAAAATTTAACAAACTATCATCTTGTCTTTATTTTTAGTTAGCACATACCTGAAACACTTAAAGCTGTAAGCTAATGATAGTTATATAAGAGCAGATGCTGCTGGTGCAATAAACTGTACATTTTACGTCCAATGGATGATGATCTGATTTGTCGACTAATCGCAAAAATAATCGGTGACTAGTCGACTATCAAAATAATCGTTTGTGGCAGCCCTAGTCAATAGACAGTGCAGTATGCATTTTTTCATTTAAAAAAGCAAGTCTAAAGCTGAGTTCACACATCACTTTGAACCACTTTGTTGGTCACTATTGGACAATCCAGGCTTCGGTTGAGAAGTCCTTCCTCTAATGTATTTCCCAGCATCCTGTGCCTCCTCATTGGGAGTCATCTCAATTGTTTATCACATTGTTGAGAAAAAGTTTAAGTCAGAACACTCCCACTTCACAATACCATCATTTTTTCCACCCAAATATCATTGACTATCTGTGGTCTCGGGTAACCATATCACCTTGAATAGCTTCCTGTGTGGCCTAAGTGCAGAACTGCATGACCCCAGCCATGGCAGTTATGCTACCACACTTTCAAAATTACAGTATTTTTCAAACAGGCTGTGTTACACCAGGATTTCACCCATCAGTGCTGAGGTCTTCAACTTCAAACTAGAACTTAACTTGAAATGCAATCTATCTGCATATCTGCATGCAATCTACTATGCAATCTAAGCATACATGGATGAACGGGTCCAAATATTCACAGTGCTAAGACACCTCATTGGCTAAATGCAGGCCAACAATATTGCAGATGCAAATTGCATCAGAGTGATGACGTTTGTATTAAAGTCTAAAGTCTAAACACATTTTTGGATTTTCTGCATTTCTGCTGCTAAACAAGGCGTTTACATCAGTCATTCACTGGGAAACATAATATGGGCGTCCAGTCTGCTATTGTGTCCATCGGCAAGTCATTGGATTTCCACAACGTCAACTGCGGGTGACTCTGACATCTGACCTTTAACAGAAGCTGCCATAGAGAGTGAAAGTGCTTTTCATTAACTGGAATCTTATGTGATTAACAGCTTGCCAGGAAGTTGACTGCTTCCGATTAGACTGGGTACAATTTGGAGTAATTTGTCTTGCTGTTTGCCATTGTTGTCCCCTCCCCACCTGTTACATTCACCATTTACAGGAAGTGAGCATTCATGCTTTGATTAACAGCTCCTCTCACGTGTGGATGCACAATGTGGTGCCTGAATTCAACACACAATAGACGAAAATCTCGCTTTCTTTTTTCTCTTTCTTTCTTTCACCCTGCTGGTAGCCACGCGGTTCTGCTGCTATTCACTGCCTGATTAGAGAAAATGATTTATATTACCTTGACTACCAATCATGTTACAGCGCCATATGGCAAACGCATTACATAATTGCTTGCTGATCGATTCCGCCAGCAGCTCAGGTGTTTGACTTTTCTGCTTTAACACGTGCCAAAATAACGGTGCTGTGGTTAACGTAAACTGAAATTCTGCAGCTCGCCAGCTCACATACTTCTCATTTGCTCATATACCCACAGCTCAGCTTACTTCAGAGCTTTGTATCTCTTAGCAGGTGCGTGTGCACCGCTGTGGCTAATTCATCTCATTGCCTACAATCTTTTAAACAACAGGGAAGCAGAACAAGTGACTGTCAACTGCAAAGTATCGTACAGTAAACCAGACGTAGCCCCTGGAAAAGCTGCTCTGTTGTCTCCAGCAAGAAGGGGATAAAACATGAAACATAATGTGAGCGACTTAATTTACGATGGTGAATTAATGGGTGCTGACAAGCTCGATAATTTTTCAGACGCAACAGATAACATTTATAATCATCAGCCACGGAATCAAGTAGTCAGTGAAGAGACAGTGTGTGTGTGTGTGTGTGTTCAATATTGCATTCTGGCCAAAGCAGGTCCCCATTAATGGCGGACCTTGAGAGTTAATGTGATATTGTTTAGTTTATTACCGTCCAATGTCTGCCAGGACCCAGACTACAGAGAGCTGGGTCAGAGCCAGCGCTTGCTCCTTCTTCTCTCTGCGCCTTAACAAAAACACGTACAGCACAAGATTATTTTCCTGAAGCGACTGCACTGTCACAGTACAAGCTGTAGCCATGCTCAGCCTGTGCTGAATACCTCTGCACTGACCATTCATTGCACCGTGATTCATCAGCCCCAGTCGTTTAAGCCACCGATAATCACTTTTTGAATTGTTGATGGATTAACAATAAAAAAAGATTTTAAACGAGAATGTGTTTAACAAAGTGAGATCCAGAGCATGCATCCTGTGGTAGGTGCAGGATTTCATTAGGGATTTGAATGGTGCTTCACTCCAATAAGCTGAAACCATAAACAACACAGAATTTCTCTGGGCATTAACAGCAGGGCGGTCACACAGGAAAACACGCTACCTCGTCTGATAACTCGTGTTACACAAACGGCATGTTTCAGTGTCTCTTTCTCTTGCTCTATTAGTGAGATAGTCGATGTTGTGGGAGAGCACAGCTGCCCTCTATGGGTGTGAAAACATACTGCCAACCTCCTGGCAGAGAGGCAGCCCTGATTTCTTCTTCTGCTGCCGGATCATGGCTGGAAGAAACGGAGAGGTGCTATTGTCAGAGCTGAGGTGTTTAACACTAATTAGACGGCTTATCTTGCTAAATTTGCGTCAAACATCGCTCCAACAGCATGGAGACATTTTTTTTTAAAGGAGGATTTCTAGGCACAGTGCAACCTATTTGGCTCACTTGGAATGTGAAGCATCTGTCATCTGTTCACATCATTTTTTTTATGCTTGTAGAATATACCTCCCACCCCACCTCAGCCTGCACTCCTCCAGTATCTCTGGCTTTCGAATTCCATACTTTTGCATGCCAAGTTCAATACAGCACAAGGAAAGGCTGTGTTTTTCTTTGCTCTCTGCTCTGTGCCCCATGCTATCTGAGGACACAAACCATAAACAACAAGGTGGAAACACACAGGACTGTTCTGGCAACGGATTTTATAGAGCGGGCCCAAACAAATGAGGTCTGCATGTACGCTGACTGAGCTTCAAAGAGTGCGTGGAGGCCGCAGTTCATATTTCCAAGCCGGCTGGCCTCTCTCTGCTGCACCACAGAGACCTCTGGAGATGTAGGAAGCATGCTGCTCTGAAGGAAAACTGTGCATGAATCCTTGCAGCCACTCAGAGGCCTTCTCCCTGATCACATTCAACATGTTGTGATCTGTGATCCAGCAAAGACATGAGAGGATGAAAGGAAGATGTAAGATCTCCGACTCTGAAAACATTCATTATCATGTCAAAGGCGGTCAAGTTGTGGTTTTAAGAGAAAATATGCGGTTCTGTTTGCCAGTGTTCCTGTTTCCAGTGCTACTCTTCCATTGAAAGTTGGAAGCAACAGAGGTTCCCAAAGTGTGGGGCCTGCCCCTGGGGGGGGGGGGGGGGGGGGGGGGGGGGGCGCAGAGCTATTGCGGAATATGTTTCCAAACCAACTTCATTCTAAGCCAAAGACTAGAAAATATGGTGAAGTATATCTGCCCTTTGGCTTCACCTGCACAAGTGCCGAGGTAGGTCTCCCTGCAGAATTGGTTTTCCCTGCGTCGGGAGCAGCGCTGGGCTCTTCAAATCACGGACAAACAGGATCCCACATTCTTGATTTTTAGTTCACAAACACTTGTTGTAATGACTAACTACTCCTGACATTTTGGAGATGTTAGCTCTTTATACAGTAAAGTTACAGCTGTATACAAATAACATCAGGCTGATCCTGCCACGATTTGTTCCCCCGGTTCAAATCACGGACAAACAGCATCCCACAGCTGTTTATGTTTTTAAACCCATTTTGCACAGAGAGACATTTTTTGAAAAATGTATTGATAGCAATGTTGAATATTATTACACAGGAAAAAACAACTACATGTAAAATAATTACACCGAGACGCCTCTGCCTTTGTAAATAGAATGACAGTAACTGCGTGTGTATATGTACGCGTGTATAACCTGAAGATTAACAGTAACAGTATTTTGTCTCTATCTGACATTCTGCAATTCATCTCACATAAGATTTTTCTTGTAAAACAAAGGGGGCTAGCAAAAAAAGTTTGGGAACCACTGCATTACAAGATCATGTTTACAGGATGTTTCCAAAGGATTCATCAGTCTGTGTAATACAAATAAGTTATATTTAGAATATATTTAATTTTATTCTATTATTGTGTTCCTTGCACAGCATTGCTTTATAGAAAACGTCTTTATCATCTTTATAGGGGAAGATATGGGGGCTAAATAATACATTTGCAATGGAAAAACACTGATGTTCCTAATAGGAGGTGACAATGGTCTGTACCAGAAGGATCATGTAATGCCATATACGCTGTAATATAGTGTTTTCTAAATATAGTTTAACAAAACTAGGATATTGATTTAAAAGAAGGAATAAAAAAGACTGGACTTAAGCAGTGTTCATCTGATATTACTGAAATACAGTTTGGCATTCTGGCACCAGACGTTGCCCGTGGAGCAGAGGAGAGATGAAGCAAATTCCCTATGCCCGTGTCAAAAACGCTGCATAAACTCTCCCCATTAGAACTGCAGAAGTCAGGTAACGGAACGAGGGCCTGACCTGGCTGCCACTCCTACTGCCCTGTCATCCACGGCAAACGCACCAGAGGCCAGAGAGAAGCCGAGCAGCTCCGAAGCAAGAGGAGGAATGAGAACAGAGAGCACTGTAGTGTGGTGAGGGGCTAAGCAGTAGGTTAGACTGTTACACCAGTTAGTGCAACAACTGCCCCATTATGCTGGATTGCAGACCTTTGGCTGCCAGACAGCATTAAAACACACTGCAGCAACATTTACAGCAACAATGAGAGTACAAGCACACTATATCAGTAATAATGAATCACTCACTTATGCACTCATTCAAACACAGCCTCCTGTGCTCTGTCGCTTGCCCACACTCAACTAAGTCCCTTGCTTGCTCGCTCAATTGCTCATTCACTGGCTCGCTCAGTCATGCACTTGCTCAGCAATTCCCTCACTAATCTACAGACATCTGCATACACACACACACACACACACACACACACACACACACACAAATATCTACAATCTGTATTCTACAAAAGCAATAAGAAAGCATGCAGAAAAACCATGAAAGCGTGTGTAAATGCAAAGTATTAACTAGAACCACTATGGAAGCAAAGCTGTGAAGCTGCCTTATTAATGGTACTTAACATATCTGTGTTTTGTTATATTTGAAATGCATTCTGTACAATATGTGGGAGTGAATTTTCTGTATTTAAGCAAAAAAAGGTTAAATTATTTGCACTTTTATTAGTCCATGATCAACACTATAAAGGGCATCCAGCAAAACTGAGGCTCACTGGGATGTTTTTTGGGGGGTTATAACATACCTCTATGGCATAGATCAGCGGTCCCCAACCACCGGGCCGCGAGAGTTGAGGCTCAGGTGTGAAATGTATAGTTTTCAGGGGTTTTATCGGTTTTCAGCGTTATTTTGTTATCGTTTTTATCGTTTACTAGGTTTTCCTTCGTCTTTTCACGTGTGTTATGAATAAATTTTCTTTTTTTCGGTACTGGTACTAGTTTTATTTTGTTGTATTTATCCGCGACACCTTAAAGGCCGGTCCATGAAAATATTGTCGGGCATAAACCGGTCCGTGGCGCAAAAAAGGTTGGAGACCGCTGGCATAGAGGAATAAGATACATCAAGCTTTGGCTGTATTAATAGGATCAGTTCATTGTGGGTTTAAGTCTTTTCACAGGATTTATTAACAATAAGATTTATTCTTTACAGCAAAGTTTGCAACAACAGAAGAGAAAATACAGCATTAGAAATAAGGGAGGAGACGACCAAGAAATACTTGACCAACTAAAGCAGTGAAGGGTCTGTTGATAGCCTTGTCGTGCATTTTATGTGTTATTTTCAACAATCAGTCAATATAGCTCTTATTTTTCTCCAATAACAGGCATGTGGAGACAGAACTGTAATTACTTTTACAGAAGCTATTTCCGTGACGTGAGTAGACACGATCTGCATGAGGGCTTAAGATACCACCACTTTTTAAAACGGAATTATTTTTAAAGTTCAGATTAAAAACAGTGCCACAGTGATGTTTTCATGGCTACAGTAACATCTCAGAAAATTTCAGTTTTTCTCTGGATCTTGTTTGCTTTTTCACTTATTTTCAGTCCAGTCCTTGTACCTGGCCATTTTCAGAGCAATGTCTTTTTTTTTCTTTGTTAATCTACTTGAAGACCTATTAATCATTTAAAGCATGATCATTCAGTATTGTATCTACAGACTTGGCAAAAAAAAACAACTTTTGATTGTATCCTTAGGCATAAAAAAAGTATTTTCCTTACACCCAACACCTTGTACCAATAAGGTGATTTACAAAGTGTGATTAATGGAAAATGTGGCATATTTCAGCACGATGTGCAGCGTGTCCTTAAAAAAACCAGGAAATTGGACAAATGGAGGAGTTAAAAAACTATTTACAGCAGACCAACAGGAACTGAAAGTCATGCTCTTAAGAACTAGAACAAAAAAGACAGACAAGACCTGAGAGATGCATCTGACCCTTCAGTTGACCCGTCTACTGTTCACCGAAACCTCATCAGAAATGGTCTCTGTGGAAGGATGCCTGTCAAGAAGCCATTCTCAAAGAAGGGAAACTTATACAAGAACTGGACTGAAATCTAGCGGCAACAGCTCGTACGGAGTGATGAATCCAGCTTTTACATTTCTGGTTCAAATCGTCAAAAGTATATACCGAGTAGGTGAAGCAGTGTGGGATCATCTTGACAGAACAGAACAACCGAAAGAAGAGCTTTCAAAGTCTTTCAAAAAGCCTGGAGAACTATTCTTAAAGCCTGCTTAAAGAAATGACAAGAACGCTTACTGAAGATAGTTCAGGCTGTGTTAAAGAACAAATATTGTCTTTCGAGCTCATTAGAATTGCACAAACTCTGTTTTTGCTTTATATGCTCTATTTACATTTTTGTTTGCACATGTTTTCCTAGCAAAACAAAGAAATGAGGGTTGGCTCAAGACGTTTGTGCAGCACTGAATTCTAATGGACTAAATGCCACATGATTCCCACAAACCTAACAAACCTAAGTACCAGCAATCCCTTCATAGCTCACTGGGTGAATGCAGCACTGGTGGTTGATGTCATGTTTATGACTCTCTTTAAAAAATATATATATATTTATTACCATCATCCAGAGTGAAATAAAGCAGGGAAAAGCATGTTTTTGAAACCACAAACTGTATCAGAATTGCTTTTTAAATCACTGAGACATCATGCAAATGTAAACATGCTTCATCTTACATCCAATATGTTAAATGCAAAAAACCCACTGTGTTCGAAGACAGCCCATACTACATTACCTCCAGAAAAAAATGTATTTTTCTTAGAGAAATATGCAGTTTTGCTCCAAGTTTAACAGAAAATCTGCCAAGAAAACCAATCGCTTAAACAACTTTTAAAATGTCTTGTCTGAAGGGGTCAAAACAGGCGTCCTTAAAGTATTTTAGTATTTCATGTCTCATTTCATACTTTCACGCTGCTGTGAAAGTATGAAAACGAGTTGACATTTTAATCAACCCCTCTGCTTTCTAACTGAAGGCGTTAAGGCTTCATCTGCAATATTAAAGCCATTCATTTACACAGAATTGAAATCCCATTTCAAAACATTTTTTCAATGTTTTAATTAACACAGAGCCATTAGCAAAAATGACATTTTAATATTAAATGCAGTATAACCGTTACCCTACAATATTTCTAAACATTTCTTTGTATGAGAGAGTGACTCCCTGCATCAATATAAGATTTAGGAAGTAGCCCGTTCCCTTTTGCCAACATTATCATTGTGTTTTAAAATATGTGACAGTAACCTGTTTGACAGTTTCAGTTTTTGTGTTTTTATCTGTTGTACAGTGTCCTTGGGTGCTTTGAAAGGCGCTATTTTTAAATAAAATGTATTATTATTATTATTATTATTATTATTATTAACCCACTGCTTTTCAGGGCCTAACTTTACGCCAATTTACCTACCTTTTCTGTGTATCTTTGGATATTTAACCTTTTTTCTACCTTTCCCCTATCAAGCTGGCAAATTGTCCACAACACATATACCATACCTGACCTGCCTTACTATGCTACAAATGTTCCATCATTTATTTGAGACTGATGACCTCTGTGTCTCGCTAAAATCTTCCAGATGGCAAATATTGTAAGTAGGGATGGGTATCGAAAACCGGTTCTTGTTGAGAACCGGTTCCCACTGTTTCAATTCCTTGGAATTGTTTGCCATTTTTGCAAACGATTCTGTTATCGATTCCAGTCGCCCCGAATGATGTCACCACGTTGCGGAGCGTCATTTACCTGACAGGAAACACGGTACCTAAGCGGCTCAAACACTAAAAAGTTTGATTATACTTTACGAGAACGGAAGACAACAGGGCAACTTGCAATACTTGCAAAGTAGATATTTCATTTAAGGGAGGAAACACTACAAATATGCAAAAGCATTTGCTCACAAAACACGCGATAACCTTAAACGAATGTCGTGTTTTTAATTCCGCTCCGGACTCGTGAATCTCAACCCAGCAGCAGCGGTAACATTTGCACGTCCTCTCCCGTTAATGCGGCAGGTAAATAATCAACTAACAGTGCATATTATGTTAGCGCGATCTGCCTTATTACAAAACCTGCCATTACTGTGCATTTAGGTGACCATGATGAGACAGACAGAGTCTGGCTCAGATGCTGGCAGCTGTCGCTGCAGTCTACCGGTAGCGTCTCCTTTCAGGCCAGGATAGACGAATGTCACCGAGCAGTGACTCAGTTTGTGGTCAAAGGTTTGCACCCATTTGCCACAGCAGATGATTTTCGGTAAGTGAATGTGTTTAATTGTAGGCAGGGACATTACTGGATATTCTTGTGTAATTGCTACAGAATAATTTATGTTATACTTTGTTATTGCTACAGAGGAATATTTATTTTATTATTTTACATTTACAATTTATTTCCCCGGGGACCCTGTGACACCCATTGAAGAGCCGTAGGCTGTGGATCTCTTAAGATCACACTGCTGGGTTTGTAAGGCCATGTTACTCCTAAATTTCTATCTTGTTCAAAGAGAAGATAAAAAACAAAGTTCTAAGCTAATCGACCTTAGTGTTCTCCTTTAAAAAAAAAAAAAAAAAGAATCGATAAGAGAATCGATAAAGAATCGAATTGTTAAACAGAATCGAAAATGGAATCGGAATCGTGAAAATCTTATCAATACCCATCCCTAATTGTAAGTAGTTTCCATCACTAATGCCGAGTGAATGATTTTTGAGCCCATGCTGACCTGATGTAACACCATAGCAAGCATGGTTAGCATGGTGAAAACTACTGAAAGCAGGATAGGATTGCCTGTGTTAAGGCAAATTAGCGTTATGTGAATGCTATCAACTGAATATGGGTCGGAACCTGTTGTGCTGCCGGATGTCTTGAGTGCATAAGGCAGGACTGTATGGCCCCACTGTTTATGAGTGTATGCGGAAGTCCTCGGACAGATCAGAGTGAAAAAAGACCCAACATTAACTCTCATTCGACTGGCTGAGAGCTCTCTGAATCACTGGGTTTCATGGATAATTACTTGTAAACCATGTGACATTTGAATTAAGCACCTAATGTGACAGGCAGCTCTGGCGTAAAAACGACTTCCAAATCACCAGTTGATATTTTTGTTAAAAAACTGTCACTGTGGCACAACTTTTGGACATTTTGTTTCTATGCACCTTATAACAGCGGTCCCCAACCCCCGGGCCTCGGACCGGTACCGGTCCGTGAGTCGTTTGGTACCGGGCCACGAGAGTTGAGGCTCAGGTGTGAAATGTATAGTTTTCAGGGTTTTTAGCGTTATTTTGTTATCGTTTTTATCGTTTACTCGGTTTTCCTGGGTCTTTTCACGTGTGTTATGAATAAATTTTCTTTTTTTCGGTACCGGTACTAGTTTTATTTTGTTGTATTTATCCACGACACCTTAAAGGCCGGTCCATGAAAATATTGTCGGGCATAAACCGGTCCGTGGTGCAAAAAAGGTTGGGGACCACTGGTCTACATTAAAGCATCTGCAAAGATACAATGTCCAACTCAATGCGGTTGAGAAAAATGAAAAGGTGGGTGTTGTGAGCTGGAAAGTCAAGGTGCTACCATCGTCCAATCTCCTGGCTGGCTCTCCACTTGTAACTCAATCTGTACTTACACCAAAGCTGTAATGCTTGGAAATCAGGACTGTTTCCACGACACCTTAAATGCCGGTCCGTGAAAATATTGTTGGGCATAAACCGGTCCGTGGCTCAAAAAAGGTTGGTGCCTTATAACATAAAGCCACAGTTTTTCAGAGGTACAAATTATGAGGTAATGCAGGTTGCAGGCCCTCTGCAGCCACAGCATTGCACAATAGATAGAAAATAGCCAAACTCTTCACAAATATAGTGAAGCTCTTAGCAGCTAAAGAGCTTGGTTTTCTGCTAAGAGCTGGAGGAGACCAAAACTGAACAAACATAATGAGGAAGATCAGACTGATCAATGCATAACTTACAACATAGCTAATGTGGCTGTGGTTGCCAACAGATCCCCCCAGTGATAGGTTTGCTATGGTTAAAGTATGCCTGTGCTATGTTTTCAGCGTATTCATTTAACCCCGAGGGTACAAACTAAAGTACTAAATAGTAGACACAAACAAACAATAGTGGTAAACTGATAGTTACACATACACATTTAGATTGCATGCTATTGTCTCTGCATGTTCCAGCACCAGTCTACAAGTTAAAGTGATGATGAATTTAGGGAGGCATCTCTTAAAATAGCACCCAACAGTTCCTTGCATCATCAAATTCAAATAGGTACTTGCCAAAAAGGAATGCAGGTGAAAGTAAGTGTGGGCATTTCATGGGAAAGCATTCAGACAAGGTGAGTCAGTGGCCGATACAAGCATCACTCTCTGCCTCATTAGCTTTGGATGAATGAAGGTTCAGGGCGATGAGCCGTCGAGGCTTGAGCTGGTCCCACAAAAGCAGAAACACAAACACTTTCATTTTTCTCTGATTTTTCTCCCAACTAGCTTTATATAATCTAATATCCTGAGAACATGCAAAGTAGATTAATATCTACTTTTGGCTGGTACCGGTCACGCCTATTTACCTTTCAGTCATGGATGTGACGATCATTGATGGTGGTACTGACAAAAGCTGAACAAACAGCAAACTTCACCTTGAGTTAGTCCAAGGCAAAAGAACAAAAGACAGCACAGATAGGACCCCATTCATTAGGTCTCACATATTCTCATCCATGAGGGAAGGCCGAATCCCACGAGAAGAGCTGTGTTGGAGATAAAGCCCACCGTGAAAAAACTCCTATTCTGTGCCAAGTCAGTTAATCCAAATTAACTCCGCCAAGGCTTTCCTAACACCCCTACACCTGTCAGTTTGGCCTGGGCTCTCAGCCGAGCAGCAGCACTATAATCATCCGGCATCCACAGGAGAGGAAATTATTCAGGAAAGTGTTCAAGATTATTAAAAGAAATCAGAAAATGCTGCCTAAAATCAAGGATGTCTTAAGAAATTCAATGAGGAAAGTACGTTTCTCACAGAGAGAAAGTGAGAGAGAAGGGAGAAAACTGAGTGTCATAGAAGAATCGGTGGAAATCAGAGAGCGGCAGCGTGCATGAATGTAAGAAATTAAAATGTACCTACTGTAGAAGAAAGAAATCCCTTCTACTGTGTTAAGAAGAAAGGTTTTCAGCAAGATTTCATCTTAGCGAGATATTGAATAATTTTAAAATGTGATCACCTTCCATATGCTGGAAGCTCCTCAACAACTGATAACGTGGTTATGGCAACCGTCGAGGTTGAGAGAAAAAGAGGAAAAGGTAGAAGACAGCAGAGATGAAGGAGAAAATGAAAAGGGGGGGTGTGAAACTGTCATTCTGAGCATAATCTCATATCAGTTTCAGAATACAAATGAATTATGAAGACGTCTTTGATGAGTTAATTGATTGTTCTAATCATTCATTTTGAACTTGTCTAATTTAGCAGAATATGATGTCAGGCTAATGAATAAAAACTCTTAATTATGATCTGGTACTGCAAATAGTAAGATAATGTATCAAATACAGTGAAATACAGCTGTGAAAAAACTATAAAGTAGCATATTTATATAACTTCATACACACCAGTCAACATTAAAGTCTCTGACAGATTAAATGAAAAACCCTGATAACTGAACACTGAACCAAGGCTATTGGTATTTATAAAGATGCTTCTGAGATAAATGTTACTGCATTCTAAGCAGCACCTACGCCCATGGCAACAGCACTCCCCGATGACAGCGGTCTCAAACACTACTGCAAAGAGCTTAAGGCACTGAACTGGCCCCACCAAAAAACCCACAGGACTCAAAGGATTCGCTGCCATTGTCCCTGAATCAGACTCCCAGAACAAGTCCTTTATCTATGCTGCAACATGTCAGAGGTTTTCTGCGGGGCAAAAGAGGGAGTTCACACAATATTATGCAGGTGGTTTTAATATTGCGCCTCATCGGTATGTGCTTGGGCTCAGTGGAATTTGAAAGAATTCAATAACAGCGTGGCAAACTGGTTTTTTTTACACTTTTTATTTGTTTAGGAACATTTTTATGCAACAAGATAAAATAAAAAAAAGAAAGAAAAAGAAAAAACAGAAACAATATGAGGTCATGGGAAGATAACATACGCCCGTACATACATCTGCACATCCACATATACATACGTCAGCAAGTCTGCATTACTAATTCTACGCATTAAAGGGTGCTGCCACAAGCTGTAAGGTCCAGCCATTTTCTCCATCGTCTCCTTCCCAAATCTCCCTGCAGTCGCAGAGTGAAAGTCATGCATTCCATCAATTTGACGTCTTCCACTATAGAGGTAAAAAGTGTTACAGTGGGAGGGTCTCTACAGAGCCAGCGTTTTGTTATGGCCTTCTTCGCAGAAGCCAAGAGAACTTTCAGAAGATAAACATCATCTGCAACTAAATCGTCTGTAAAATATCCCAGATACAATGAGGTAAATGTACAAGACACGTGGAATCCCAACACCTCTTATCTTTACAACTTCCGTCCAGAGGGGTCGTATGAGTGGGCAGGACCAGAATATATGACCGTAATCAGCCATGTCTTCCCCACAATTCCTCCAGCAAAACGCAGGCGTAGCACTGAATTTAGACTTCTGTTTAGGCGTTATGAAATAGCGTATAATGTTCTTCCAGCAGAAGTCCCGCCACATGTTGGAGTTAGTTGTGGTAAACTGTGTCTCCCAGATCCGTGCCCACCCATCATCTGTAATCACAATGTCCATTTCTTTTTCCCATTTCTGCTTTATGTAAATCGTTGAGTTCCCTTTGAGTTTAGTCATACATTTGTACAATTTACTTATCAAGGCTCTGTTACTCCCAGAGTCATAAGCATCAATGAAAATATTAACAATCGAGAAGTCTCCACGGACACAGCTCTTTAGTCTTTTGCCAATATAGTCACGGAGTTGCAAGTATCGAAAAAAGTCTTGTTTCTCGAGGTCGTAAGTCTTGCATAGGGTATCCAAAGCCATAATTTTAGATTTTACAATAACCGAACACCCAGCAGTGATTCCATGCCACACCCATTGTTTAAATCTACTATCGTGGGAAGCAGGTAAAAAATCAGGGTCATATGCTGGCCACCTCAGAAGTTTTATCTCTTCCTGGAGTTGTGCCTGCTTGACCACTCCCCTCCATATTTTTAATGTAAAAGTGACCCAGTGGCTGGGCGTCAAGGTGTCGTCCAAATCAGAAGCTGCGTGACCAAGTCTAGACTGGATTGGTGTGTCCAAGAGAGACATCTCAATCGTCTTCCATTTGTAGGAGGTAACACCTCAAATCTGATGAAACACCTGGGGACGCATAGCGTTTTTTTTAAAAGCTGAGAAATGCGCCGTATTTGATAGCTTGCTGCGAGACCTCACACCGTGCACATCTACTGCGGGTGTGGTGCCTGTTATCGGACCCGGAGTTAGCAACATCCCCCAAAAACCCGAAGAGGAGAGTCCTGGCCCCTAGCCCTGCCAGTGTAGCAGAAATGATGACGGATGATGATGCAGCAGCAGCCGTTCTTCTCTGCGTGAGTAGCTTAATGTTGTTCGTGTGTAATTTACGTTGAGTAGGCTAACCACGTTATTACATTAATGCATGTAAGGTGAACTAGCAAACATCATCATAGCTACATGCGGCTGTCTTCTTGTTTGATGGCAGATACTCCCTTCACCCTGGCCAAAAAGGCTAAAATGACCAAAGAAAAAGTGGAAAACAGTTAAACATGAGAGGTTTTTGGACAAAGTTTGTGTTTTTTCCATTGATTAAGCACTGCTTCCAGCCAAGAGTGATACCATATATGCCCCATAGCTGCAGAAAAGGCTAACATTGTTATCTTTTTACAAAAAAACAGCTGAACATGAGGTTTTTGGACCAATTTTGTGTTTTCCATTCTTTAAGCACTGGTTTGAGCACCGTTTAAGCACCGGCACCGTTTCAAAAGTACCGGTTTGGCACCGGTATCAGATAAAACCTAAACGATACCCATCCCTAGTGATTGCATCTGTAAGATATCAGCAAACAAAACATTCTCAAGTGATTTTCGTAAAGCTATTTCTAATGACTTACAAACTGCATCTAAACGGAAAGAAGCTGCGCTCCGCATAGCTGAGGCCGATGTGAAACGATAAGGAATGATGGAAAGAAAAACACTGCTCACAATTGTTTTCAGGATTCTTACCATTCTTTCAGATTAAAAAGACAGCTGAGATCTTTGGCAAATAATAACCGTCTTAATTTTATTCAGTCCTACGTGTGAGCTCTGGCACAAACACTCTCAAATGCTGTCAGATAATCACTGAACTTGATAGCTAGACAGATCAGCTTTGTCAGTGTCCTGGATGTGTTGTACCAGGACTGTAGTTATATCACAAATCCAAAAATCCACATACTGTACCAAAAAAATACTATTACTCCGACTCTGTCAGATTATTATATCCAAAGCTTTGAAGGAGGAGGGGAGGAGGAAGAGATTAGAGTGGCTCATTTATAGCAGAGCTGTGCTTGAAAAAAGAGGAATTTTCTGTCTTGACAAGTATTGATTTGTAACCTTTCACAGGATGATAATAACCTGTGAGATGCTGTCCCTTCGGGCCTGCCGGAAAAAAGAATAGGGAGAACGCCACAGTGTGTTCCCTATTTTCACCTAGCTAGGGTGAACATTTAGGCACTTTATGAGTGTCAAGCCATTACATTTTCTCATTAAAAAGCAATAGTGTTGAGGGTGAGCGAAGATCGCTTTCCTTGCAGTTAAGTTCCTTACGTGACACTTTTTGTTACCATAACAAAAAAGGATGACAGAGAAAGAATTCCACACTCGTGAAAAAATAAGCAGATTTCACATTAGTTAAAAACTGCAGACTTAGTGTAGGATCAAAACTGTGGGCAGGGACATAAGAAGCTTTAATCGGTGAACAATCTGAGTGGCTAACGCAGAGCAGTGTAGTACAACTCGTCCGCGTGAGGATCTAAAAAGGGTTTGGCCTGTGTTCATCTCCATGCACTCGTAGCCACAGTTAAATAGCATAGTGAGAAGTCCACTCCCACAGTGCAGCTTAACCAGTTATCCGCACTAACAGCACGCGACCTCCTGCGGGTTCCAATGAGGGACGCATAACAGAAAACTACCCCAGCAGGTTGAGAGCTTTCTGTTTATGCCGGTTATGAAGTTACGTTTGTACTTGGGGGATTTAGCTGATGCCACGCACCTCACTTACCCCCCCACTTTCCTCCCCCAGCTGCTGTTTGAACCAGATTTCAACTCCACCGCAGTTCTGATACATGTCGTGCCCTAGAAACCACTGCCGAGTGGCTTAGCCTGACCTCGATAATTCTAGACAGGCCACATCAATGGCTGCTGGGCAAACAGGGGGACAGTGGTCACAGTCAGCATTGTTAAAACACTTGTCACTGGGGGCCAGAGTGAAGAAGCTGGCTCTGAGCCATGTGCAGGACGGGTGGACATAAACAGACATTTATCTTGTATTTAGAGTGAGTTACAAGAATTTCAACAGCACTTCATGATTTTATTATATGAATTCTCAATTCTTCCATAAATAGAAAAAGGTAAAAGCTATAAACCGTGCTTCAGTGTGTTTTATTGAAGCATTTGATAACTTTATATTTACCAGGAAAAACACCAGGAAGCATTTTGCAAGAGTAAAGAAGCCTATGGAGAAATATGTAGTAACTATACAATTTCTTAATTACAACAAAGAGTAAAAGCTGGAGTTAACAGCAACCTAGATTGAGTTTTCTCTGCCAGGTCTGATGCTAACGTCATCTCCATTAATTCTCCATCATATTTCTTATACTTCAAACAAGCCGAGAGGTCTCCTTCAGGTGCCGGGCATCACTGGTTTGGATGTGACTTGCACAGTAACAATGAGGTCAACAACGAGGTGAAACATGAGCGCAGGCTTCCAGGTCTCATGTAGTTATGTAATTTGCCGGATGTACAATGTGTGCACGCATGTGTCTGCGTGGGAGAGACAGAGAAAGACAGCAATCTGGGCACTGAGTGCAGGTCCCAGCCTGCTATAATTAGCTCTCTTTCGCTAAACCGATTAATCTCTAACGCCTGGACAGTAGTTCCCACTTACACTCACACACTGACACATATAAACACAGACTCGTGCTGTAAGTATGCGCACAGGACATGACCTGTTGAATGGCATTTACCTCAAAGCATGTGACATACAGCTAAAAAACTGATAAAAATAATTTGCATATGTGCTTCCTCCCACAGCCAACAGAGCCAGCGTTAATTGCTCACTGATTGGTTTAGCAATTCTTCTTTAAAAAAATAAATAAATAAATAAGCGTGATGTGAGTTTGTCAGGGGATAAGTAACGGCAATAAAAATGCTATCAGGCAGTGATAATATGAAATGTTTTAATGTGAAGAAATTATGATTTATTTGTGACAAACCAAATACAATTTTATCAACCATTACCAAGTTTCAGGCACCAAATTCCTTATGAATCCACATTCTGCAACCAAAACAAATCAAACGAGCCAATTTAGAGATATGAACTTTTCACAACTGTGGGACTAACTAGATATGAAGTGCAGAGTATCATTTGCTAGTGTAAGTTCAGTGCACATTGTGCTGCATTGTGAGGCAGTGGATCTAAGCATCAGCCTCGGTCACTGTAAAACTGTGCTCCTGTTCCTGCGCTGCAAGAAACATCCCTCCCAGGACTGTATTTCTTTTCTGAGTCATTCAAATATAAAAGAATTGATAACAGAGTTAAATTTTGCTGCCTGTGCTTGAAGAACACCTGGAACCTGTGTAAAGTGCAGCAAATCCATGTATCTGAAATCATCATCTTTTGCCATAACTGGCACGTGCAAAAAATATTATCTGATCACGAGATTTCAAAATGGAAAGCTTGGTGCTAATTGGAAACCCTTTAAGTTCTCTTATCGCCAGCCAGTAAACGTAATTTGAATAATGCCTGTGTTCCCCAGATGCTTTGAGATGGCATCTGCGAGAATCCTCCCTCCCCTGTGCATCACTGTCAGTCTTCCTGCTCCATCACATCGACCTCATGCCTTAAGTTAATATTACTGAGTCCAAAAGAAGGTTTTCTGTGCAGGTAAATAACGTTTGAAGCAGCTTATGCAAACTGTGGAGATATCTTTGTGTTTCTACGTATTTGACCATGTGCAAACATTTTACATTACTGCAAATCCACAAAAGCTGCCAAAAAAATTGTTTCACGCACAAGTCACTTTTCACCTGAACCATTTAATCCCACCAGCAACAACTGTTGCTGTTTTACCCCCTATTACATTAATTAAAAAATAAACATACTGTGTGTAGGGGAAGTCTAAGAAGTAAAATGCATGCACTTATTTTGCAGGGAAAATTTGGGGATTAAATAGGTTAACTTAGAACCTTTAATTCAAACTAAAAATCAGTCCTAGCAATCATTTTCATATTATATTTATATGCATGATATAAAATAAGGTTATAAAATTCAATAGGGAACTCATAGATCTCTGAAAGAAAAATTTCTCCTTTCTAAAATTAAAAGCAAAAACATTTACACTCATAGTATTCACTAAACTTAAGCTAGCTACCAGAGGTGGCAAAAGTACAGTAAAAGCACTGAATCAACTTCTTTACTAAGTGACAGTGAAAAAGCGCTCACTTTGAAATGTACTCAAAATAAGAAAGTCAAAAGTAGCTCCTTAAGTAGCATTAAAAAGTAGCATTTCTATCATCTATTTGTATGCAAATCTATCTAAACTTTGTGCTATGTTATTACATATATATTTGCCATCACACCTAAACAGGAAAATGAGCGCAGTCAGTGGTTAAAGTGGGATTCGGAACGTCGGGGAACCCTAAGGTTGGTTGTATTGACTCAGCATGAGGAAAAGAATTACAATCACAATCATTTCTACTTGCTGCTCTTTGTGAATGCACACAGTTGAATTCAGCAAGTTCTAAGCTGAGCTACCTTAGCTAATTTCCATTTCCTACACCAACAATATTCTGTATATTATCTCTATATTAGATTGTATACGGTTGGTATAAAGTTGGTACCTCTTCTTAAATGGAAATTAGTCTACCACGCTTGATGTAACCCAACACTGACTAGTCCAACACACTGTTTTACTATAACTTCAACACACTATAGCAAGCTCTTTATCCCATATGAACTACTAACTAAGTATTTTCATGCAACATTTGAATAACACAAAGTTAGTATACCTGGTTTGTTTTGCAGGTCATTTCACAAAATAAAAAGGCATAATGTATCAAAACATTACTTTACATGCAATCTTTAAATTTGCAGTTTATCGAGTGTCACTGAGCAGCCCTTTAAATCTAACTTTACTTCTTCCTCCCCTCTCTTGTCTTTCTTATATCTTCTTCCATCTTTGAGTGAACTTCTCTCACTTTCTCTCACTGGAAATCCAGCAGCTGGATCTTTAGCTAAGAGCGCACTGTGCGACAAACTGCACACAAACCGGCTGTGTGTTTGCTAAGGTTTGTTGATCTAATAAAAATGTTGTAAAAATGTTGTCTTTGAAATTTAAAAAAACAAACAAAAAAAAAAAACTAGCTTTATGACAGCTCCTCTTCTATAGCGCTAGCCAAATGCTAAAGTACCAAGGCCTGCAGTGTTCTGCACCACTATAGATGCTATATGTGATACTTTTCTTGTAGCATGTAAACATAGACTGTAAAAAACAAGAATTATAAAGTGCAAAATAATGTAAAGACCAAAGGAAAAAAATTCATCCAACATAAAGTTTTAAATCCTAAAGCAATTTTCTTAAAGCAGAACTCGACTTAAATTTGCTAAATAACATCTATCGAGTTGTAAACATGCACCAGTGAGATAATGTAATCTTACAGTGAGTCTTGGCAGAACATGGCTGCTGCCATAATGATGACTGATTATACTGTAGTACTCAGAGTCTGTTAGAAGAGAGCAGAGCATGCAGAGAGCATGTAATACAGCCAAATATGAAAACGGCTGTTACTTCTATAAGGTCTCTGTCATAATGGAAAATTATTATAAATGGCTGCCTATTATGACTCGTGCTCCAGATCCAGTGGTAATGGTTACTTATGCACCCTGTACTCTTATGCCTAGTCAAGCCCAAGTTAAATGAGTTTTCAACTGAATGCAACGTGTAGCATCATTGTGATTCACAGAAAAATATCCTTGCCAAATAGATCACAAAAAGGTTTAACAAGGTAATAGGCCAGGCAGCATCATTTAATTAATCCCTTCTAGCAGCAGATGGGCATCGGCTTAGTGGCTCCTAGGAAAAGCTAATGCATTTTTGCACTCACTGTAATAATGGTCGTGATTGCTCAGGAGAATGGGGCTCTGAGGACTGATGTAGACAGACCATGCAGAAAATCAAAAGTGCCTCCAGGTCAAGGGTTTGTGTAACTTTGAGGATATAATGTCAAGAGTGCACACAGATGAATGCAGCCTCACCTCGTAATTGTCTAGACAAAGAAAATCCCCATGGCTACAAGGCAAAATGTTGTGGAATACTCTAAAACTTTACGCTTTGTTGAAAGATCGCTACTTTTATGAAAGAAATTATTTTACAAAGTTCAGCCATATATTAATTGAGCAGGACTGTGTACATAGGTTCTCGCCAGGTACTCCAGCTCCCTCTCACAGTCCAGGCATGCAGTTAGTGGGGTTAGGATAATTGGTAACTCTAAATTGCCCATAGGCGTGAATGTGAGTGTGAATAGTTGTCTGTCTCTATGTGTTAGCCCTGCGACAGACTGGCGACCTGTCCAGGGTGTACCCTGCCTCTAGCCCTAAGACAGCTGGGATAGGCTCCAGCCCCCCGCGACCGTTAAAAGGATAAGCGGAAGAGAATGGATGGATGGAGGAACTCAACTAGTAATGCTGAGAGTGATACTATGTTTCAGAGTGATACTAAACAACTAGTATGAAGGTACTCTATCTATCCATCCATCTATCTATCAGTTTCTTTTCTCATACAAAATTTAACCCTATAATGTGAATATCTTAAGTTAAATGCCCCCGAATTACACAGTGGTACGTCAATATATTCCACTTTCAAATCAGCTTTTGTTTTTTGAGGGGAATTGTTCCTCTATACAGTTAACCAAATGACATTTTTCAGTGCAGAAAAACAGTTAAACTCTGTGACAAAAACAACTGAGCTACAAGTTTACACTGGTCAGTTATGGCTGCCACTAAAACTAGCACCATCTAAAACAGCACATTCCTTTGTATACAGGTACAATTTTGACTGGCTTCATTAAATTGTATAAAGTTAAACATACAAAAACAAATTCAGCTGATTCTGAGGAGTCAGGCAGTACTCAGGCTGAACTATTGTAATCCCTTATTATTAACAGTTGTAAGAGTTGAGGCCCCTCTCCTATGGAATCAGCTCCCATTTTTTGGATTTGGAAGACAGCCTCTCCACTTTTAAGATAAGGGTTAACATTTTTATAAAGCTTAGTTAGAGCTTGATCAGGTGACCCTGAATCCTCCCTTAGCTATGTTGCTACTGGCTCAGGCTGCTGGGGACTGCTGGTTTTGACTGATTTCTACCTGCCCACTTTCACCAAGTGCTTGCTCAGAGAGAATCATCAGATTATAGGGTATCTCTGCTAACCTTACACCTTAAAGTGCTTTGAAACAACTCTATATAAATCTATAGCATATATAGCAAATAGCACTGCCGATATTCATGTGCTTAAACAGAAGTCTGTGCATTTTTTGCAATGTTTTAGTGAGGAGGCTTGTTCAGAGACCGAATGTGAAAATTACACACACTTGAGAGACACACTGTATTAGCGTAGTGGATGCTCACTGAGAATAATCTGCCTCCCTTCCTCCGAATTTCCTCTGAACGTTACCAGGGTTACGGCAGTCCCGAGATTTCACACGCACTGCTTCAGCTTCCATCGTGTGCCAGTGAGGCTTTGCTCTGCACAAGAACCGAGCAAAGTGTTGCATATGAATTGTTAGTTAAAGTAAATCACTTGTAGCCAAGACGTGTCCCAAATGGATCACACAGTGGAATCGAGCAGTAGCGTATTTTGACTCCTGAGGAGAGCTAGGTTTCAAGCGTAGATGCATTTATGTACAGAGAAGCATCAGGACTGGTTTTAACAAAGTGCTGAGATAAAAGGCAGTGAAAAAAGAGAAAAGAGAGTGTGACTTTGTCTCTTCCCTTAACAGCTCTGTGGGGTTTGCCTATATTGCAAGGTGAAGCACAGGGCATCCATGCTCATTTATTTGGCTGTGCATCATCCACAACCATTCCAGGCTATTAATTATAGATGGCTAATATAAGGTGGCAGGAATTCCTCAGAGGTTTGTCATCATATCCGATCCTCCTTACAACCAGAGCAGCTTTGACTGAGTCCATGTATTGCACTTTATATTCAGTGTTTATAAGAAAGTAAATGCAAGCACCAATGGCACTACAACTGTGAGAGATTGGTGGTTCATAACCACTAGAATACGTAGTGAAAAAGAGTGACTGAACCCTACTTATCTGGAGCACATGCAAGAACCTCTCGATTCACTGGTTTCCTCCAGTATTATGAAAGCAGCTGAGCCTTTTTCAGCTTCCTAAACAACATTTTTAAGCTCAACAGCCATCGTGGAGACTAAAGAGGTCTGTATATAGGTTGGCATGTGTAGGAGCCCCTTACACCCAGTGGGCCTTGACTAGGTTGCAAAACACAGCAAATCAAAGACACTAGCAGGGGCTAGAGGCACAGAGGCGTGTGGGATTCCTTCTGGGGGCTGCAAAGACTCATTTAATCTCTCCATACCTCCCTGTCCTCAACAGCTGTTGGGAGATGGAGGGGTTTAAGACGCCACAGGCTGAGGCCCATAAGAGCAGATTAGGATGGAACAAGAAGGAGGAGGAGATGAGGGGGAGGATGACGGGGGCGATTTTTCATCACGAGTTGCAATGTTGAAGCCCTGTCAATCATTCGGGCAGAGAAATGGGTGCTTAGATGGAGGTGAAACATGGGCGTGCAATACTGTACCGCCTATGTGGGTCAACTCAATATGCGTTGAGCTCTGACAACTGGCTGCCTCTTGGCATCTTTTAACAAATGTCACGATTAAGGGGAATGTTTTCGCAGGGTTTGTTGTGCTTTGCTCTGTATGCAAAAGAGCTGCTCAGAATATTCATACGCTGTCCCGAGCAGCTGAACACAGACTGCAGACCCAGCGGGAGCAGTTACAAAAAAGGGGGAGAGACATGCAAGAAGATGGCATGGCATTTGGAATTGGTGTCAAGCTGAACTCAGATATATCTTGCCTGCGGCCATCCAGTTGAATCTGCAGCTCTGTAGTATACATCCTATGTACTTTTAAACAAGCTGGTTTAGCTGGTGCAGTAAAAAAAAAAGGAAATCACACATTAACATTACAGCATTGTGTTGCAAGAGGAGATTATCTGAGGGCATTTCGAGCTGTGACCGTTATTGCCTGAAACGCTTCACAGTCTAAAGGATTAGAAACTTGTTTAGCCAGTTGACTTCACTGTATTAACCTAATCTGCACCATCTTCCTATAATCTCAGCAGGACAATACGAGGCAAACAAACCAAAATGACAAAGCACACCAGCGCAGAAGCAAATTTCAGGGGGGTGGGGGTAATGTACTGCTTTTCACCTTGTGTGCCCCAGTGCATAATCCTGATCAGGGAAAACATGCTGTGATTCTGCACAGATCCTGACATTTGCAGTGCCCAAAGCTTACAGCGAATCGCAGCCCTCTTGTCTGCCCTGCTACCAGAGCTCCAGTGAGGTAATTGGGGTTATATCACTTGTCACAGAGTTTAATTATTTTCTGATTCTTTCTGCATATTAAACCGGACTGGCAAAGGAACATCTGGGGGTTTAATAGTAATGGGGTGAAGTGTATGTTTGCGGTAGAAGTGAATATGGTCCTAACATATGGGCTGGGATTATTACACTTGGGCTGTGGAGCTTAAATTAATGCAGTCAGCAAGGTCAAACAGGGTTGCTGGTGCAGTCACATGAAAATTAGAAGTCTCCTCGTTTTTTGTTATAAAGGCAAAGATTTGAAGGTCGGGAATGAAGATCTAGGTTGAGATAGCTCTTCTTCGAGAAGAAAAATGAAAAGGACTCTTTTTATTTCAGAAAAACATCATAATTCAGTCTTGATTGGATTTTTTGGAATTATTTAAAAAGAGCTTTGACTTTAAAGAGTTATACACATCTAAAATGTCATGAAAAACTGGTTATTACTGTTTAAAAAAAAGAAGACAACTTGGGACAAATAGTATTTGAAAAGACTGAAAGACTGTGCAAGTAGTTTCTCTCACACCGAAGAAATAACATTTCTTCTGATGTCATTCAACTCTCACTGATGTCCCAAAGAGTAGTAATTAATTCTACAGCAGCTAATTTAAAAAATATAACTCACTGTTCATGAAAGAAAATGATTTTTATGAAGATGATGACAACTGATGTATGATTTTTTTCACTGGTGTAACTGAAAAGCTTCAATGCTTCCACTCAAATCCCCATCCATTATCACAATCAACCGTCTCAGAATTGAAATCCACTCGCTACATAGTGTGCTGCCTGTCTGTAAACATATCATATCTATTTACAAAAAAATGTTCATGCTTTTTTAATTTGTCATTTATTAAAATTATAAATATATATTTTAACTCAAAAGTACAGTTTTTAAATTTAATGTTGCTGAAACAACAAAGTAATAAAAAAATAAATCTATCTGATGGAGAAATCACTCATCTTTGGAAAAGAGAGTTTATTACAGAGAAATGGCTCTTTCCAAAATAAAAGCTGTACTATACGCTTCTTCTGGGCTATATTCTCAGCAGCATATTAAACATATCAGGTCCCCATAAGGAGAATCATGTGCTAACGGCTGTCTAAATGACTCGGGTAAAGTTTGTAGCATGCGTGCTTGTTGTTTTTGTCTGCTTCCACTTGTCTTTGCACTAAGATGATGTTGGAGTAAATGTGCAGTCATATTCGTTGTGTTCCCACTAGTGCTGTCAGCGTTAATCTGAAATGACGTTAACGCCACAACACGGCAAATCTCCGTTAACGAGCTACCGCTGATCGCCCCATGCATGGGGCTGGACGGCCAACACGTTAACGAGCTAACTGCACTAACGCAGTAGTTCCCACCCATGTAATTGAGCATTGCCTGGCACATCCAACATACTGTTTTACTTTAGTCCATGACACGCTTACCTTCAGGGTCATACTTCACATCAAGACCAAAATAGTTCCAAAGGCCAGATCTGAATGAGGGTGGGGGAGGTAAAATTTGCCATGTTAGCAACCAGCTTAGCTTCTGTCTTGCTAGCTTGCCCTGCGCTCAGTGGATCTGCGCTCGACAGTGCAGCCTAGGCAGAATAGTCGAACGCAGATCCACTGAGCGCTCAACACAGACAGCATCGTCAGAAGAAAAGTTGATAAAATAAATTAAAAATTTTGTATTGTTCACACATATGCCTACCGAACCGAAAGCACTGTATCGAACGGTTCAATATCGATACAAGTATTGTTGCACCCCTACTATTTATCTACCTGGTGAATGTGAACAAATGCACTGATGCTGATTTCCTTTAACAGACTGACAGGCTGCTTAATGTGCATTAAACAATGTTAACTGAGCAAAGCAAATCATGTTGGAATCGGAGCATTAACAAAAAAATCAAAAACAAAGAAAAGAGAGACGATTTCGTGGACGACTGACTTCATACATAAATTGCTACTATGAAAATTAGAAAACAGCAGAGGGCTACACTGGCACATTGTTCACTGTTATGTTAGAATTATGAAGAAGCTATTTACATATTACATTTTGTTTCATGGAGGCATTATGCATATGCAAATAAATAACTAATCACAGCTGCTGCGTTAGTCTTTACCTAATTTGACTGCACAAAAATTTATGAATGTGTGGCTGACTAGCCAATCACCAGTCATGACTAATCAGCTGAAATCCAATCTCAGTCAGCTGAGGCTGGTTCTCCTTAAACAAAAAATGAGAAGACTAGAACTGATAGAAATGAGGGAACTACGGAGGTGAGTGGCAATATGTGCGAGTAACAGCTTAACAACATTAAATGCTATTGTTTGCTCTACTTGATCTACTCCAGTAATACTAAAAACAATCTTTCAACTACTAATTTGTTTTCTGTGGATCTTTTTTTATCTTTAGTTTCACATGCCTGTCATCACACCACCGATCATCGAGAAAGGGAGTTCTGTAATGTAATCTGTGCAGGTTATAACGCCTAATTTCACGCACATGTCTCATGATCCAATCTATGGTCGCCTGTATTAAGTGACAGGTTTAAACAAATCTTGCTTGCTTCTCATAGTGTGTAAAACTAGATATGGAGATAAAATACCATGCACGCTCATAATATGATAAGCACTGAGACGGAGTCGAGGAGAAGGAATGCTGCTACAAATGCAAATTAATTCATGCCGAGCCTGCACATAGTGATCTCCTAGTCTAAGAAGGAGAGCTCAGGCATATGTCATACAGTGTGTCGGTGCACATTCACAGATAAATTAACGCACACAATCCTGTGACAACGCCCGTTACATCACTCGCTGTAACAAATTCTTTGGGCTAAATGGGTCCCAGTGGGAAATGACTTCGTCCTCTACCGTGCCATGCAGGCAACACCGAGGGATCAGTTACCATTCAATCCCATCATCCACTGCATCCATCCCCACCCCACATCACTCCCTCTCATTCCCTCCTCTGCTCTTTCCTTTACTCGTTGTCATTCATGGCTCTAGCATCTGTGTGAAGTGAAGGGGGTGGGGGGTTGTTTATGACAGGGTGACATAGTGTTTTGATATCGGTGTATGAAGGATGAGTCATTTAGCGATACTGAATGAATCTTATATTCAAGTGTTTGTTGAAATACAGCCTAAAAACATTTAGTGTGGTATTCTTAACCAAATACCATTTTAGTGCCTCAAATTAATATTTTTGTATGGATAAAATGTCAGAAAGTGACTATAGCTAGAGAAAAAAAAATCCAAAATAATATTTTTGTAATGGATATGATCTGAATGGATCAAGAGTTTAACAGTATTCCAACTTGTTTTGATTTTATAGCCAGCAGGCTGCTTCTGTGATCTGATTATATGCCACAGAAATATATATCATATATACCTCGTGCTGCATATGAAAAACACTAACATGTACAGTGGGGCAAAAAAGTATTTAGTCAGCCACCGATTGTGCAAGTTCCCCCACTTAAAATGATGACAGAGGTCAGTAATTTGCACCAGAGGTACACTTCAACTGTGAGAGACAGAATGTGAAAAAAAAATCCATGAATTCACATGGTAGGATTTGTAAAGAATTTATTCGTAAATCAGGGTGGAAAATAAGTATTTGGTCACCTCAAACAAGGAAAATCCCTGGCTCTCACAGACCTGTAACGTCTTCTGTAAGAAGCTTTTCTGTCCCCCACTCGTTACCTGTATGAATGGCACCTGTTTGACCTCATCATCTGTATAAAAGACACCTGTCCACAGCCTCAACCAGTCAGACTCCAAACTCCGCCATGGCCAAGACCAAAGAGCTTTCGAAGGACACCAGGAAAAGAATTGTAGACCTGCACCAGACTGGGAAGAGTGAATCTACAATAGGCAAGCAGCTTGGTGTGAAAAAATCAACTGTGGGAGCAATCATCAGAAAATGGAAGACATACAAGACCACTGATAATCTCCCTCGATCTGGGGCTCCACGCAAGATCTCATCCCGTGGGGTCAAAATGATCATGAAAACGGTGAGCAAAGATCCCAGAACCACACGGGGGGACCTGGTGAATGACCTGCAGAGAGCTGGGACCAAAGTAACAAAGGTCACATCAGTAACACACTACAACGGCAGGGAATCAAATCCCGCAGTGCCAGACGTGTTCCGCTGCTGAAGCCAGTGCATGTCCAGGCCCGTCTGAAGTTTGCCAGAGAGCACATGGATGATACAGCAGAGGATTGGGAGAATGTCATGTGGTCAGATGAAACCAAAGTAGAACTTTTTGGTATAAACTCAACTCGTCGTGTTTGGAGGAAGAAGAATACTGAGTTGCATCCCAAGAACACCATACCTACTGTGAAGCATGGGGGTGGAAACATCATGCTATGGGGCTGTTTTTCTGCCAAGGGGACAGGACGACTGATCTGTGTTAAGGACAGAATGAATGGGGCCAAGTATCGTGAGATTTTGAGCCAAAACCTCCTTCCATCAGTGAGAACTTTGAAGATGAAACGAGGCTGGGTCTTCCAACATGACAATGATCCAAAACACACCGCCCGGGCAACAAAGGAGTGGCTCCGTAAGAAGCATTTGAAAGTCCTGGAGTGGCCTAGCCAGTCTCCAGACCTCAACCCCATAGAAAATCTGTGGCGGGAGTTGAAAGTCCGTGTTGCTCGGCGACAGCCCCAAAACATCACTGCTCTTGAGAAGATCTGCATGGAGGAATGGGCCAAAATACCAGCTACTGTGTGTGCAAACCTGGTAAAGACCTATAGTAAACGTTTGACCTCTGTTATTGCCAACAAAGGTTATGTTACAAAGTATTGAGTTGTATTTTTGTTATTGACCAAATACTTATTTTCCACCCTGATTTACGAATAAATTCTTTACAAATCCTACCATGTGAATTCATGGATTTTTTTTCACATTCTGTCTCTCACAGTTGAAGTGTACCTCTGGTGCAAATTACTGACCTTTGTCATCATTTTAAGAGGGGGAACTTGCACAATCGGTGGCTGACTAAATACTTTTTTGCCCCACTGTAGGTCAGGGCTCTGATCCTTAAATGTGGTCATAGACTAACATGCTGTTACCAGGTCTGCTTTTTTTTTAAAGCAGTTTGAGAATGCTGGAGGACGTTATCGCCAATAAGAGTGCACCCTTATGGTAAAATAAATGGAAAAACAATGACAAAACAATGATCAACCCTCCAAGCACGCACTGCGATATTAGCTTGATTTCACATAAGTCTCTTCTACATGTCTGTTTATGCATTGTTGAGCTCATATTACTGCTAATTAGGTATTGTCAGTGATGCCATTACTAATGCTGGATTTGTTCTTGATGGTATTTTCGCTGATGGATGCTAAAGACTCTTTAGGATGCTTTTCAATTATGTCTTTTTAAAAAAGTAGCTTTATTGCATCAGCACTTTTCAGAAAAATTACATTTTGTTTAACACGGCAATTTTCACTTCAGTGTCAATAAAATATTCTGGCTCCTGTGCTCTTTCAGCAGTCAGTTAGTTTTAGTAAAGTCACAACATCTTTGACTAAATATTTGTTTTCTATACAAAATTTTACTTTGTAACTGACAGATTTCTCCTATAAATTAGTGTCTGTTAAGATGACATGATGGTGGTGGACAGTGTTGGTCAAGTTACTTGAAAAAAGTAATCAGTAACTAATTACTGATTACTTCCCCCCAAAAGTAATCCTGTTACTTTACTGATTACTTATTTTCAAAAGTAATTAATTACTTACTTACTTTTTAAAAACACGATTTACAACCTGAATAGGTGATAAAGTGATAGATCTTTCAGCCCAATTCTGCTTTTTCTGCATAATCATCATACAAAATGTAATCAAATGGAAAAGTCTCTTTTTAAAACTTGTTTTATTAGTTTTAATCTTTTAACTTTATGCATCAAGCAAAAAATTAATTATATGCAACATTCTCTGACTGGAAGAAATTAGTTTAACATTTAAACCTATTTTCTGCACATTCCAGCACATAAAATATATTTTTGTGTGTTTACACTCACTCTTTCAAATAGATGCAAGTAAAACACAGCAGAAAATAAATAAAATCAAAGACTAGCGGTCCTGTTGCTCTATTTTCACCTGCAGGAGTGGGGTAGGCGGAGGTTTACCCTGGTGCAGGTGTGCAGCGGTCAGTGGAAGAATCCGCGAGTTTCTCTGTGAGTTTCCCATTACGTTGTAGCTACTCGGTGCTTGCTTGGAAGTTTAGGGGTTTTTCGCTGTAAAAAGAAGTTTTCTTCCCACGCGCAACGGACACTAATGTTTTTGTCACTTTTTACGGAATCAAACTCAAAGGTCAGTACTTCCACGCTTTAAACGCTGCACGCTCATACTCTCTCTGCACTCGACATATGATCCATTGTTGATCTGCACACAGCTGTTGTCACGAACGTCGCACTCGCTTACGTCACTGTCATGAGACATTCTCGCAAAAAATCACGGTTTTAGTAACGCAGTAACGCAGCATTCCTACGGGAAAGTAACGGTAATCTAATTACCGTTTTTGCAATAGTAATCCATTACTTTACTCGTTACTTGAAAAAAGTAATCGGATTACAGTAACGCGTTACAAGTATCGCGTTATTGCCCATCTCTGGTGGTGGATAACCCACTTTTGGCTATTTAACTCAGACACTTTACACTCACTCAAAGCAAGTTATCTCACAAGGGTGTTATGGTTACTGCATGCCAAAGTGGTCAAAAGAAATTCGTTTATGGTATTTCTTTCTTACAGAAATAACTTTATATTCTGTTTATATTCTATTTTGAGGTTTTGGGTAATCATCTAAGATTATAAGCAACTAGGTAACTGCAACAAGTCAACATTTCTGTCCACAGACTTCATCTAAAACAGTCAAGGTGTGACTGAAGTGCAAACTTTAAGCTTTAATTTAACAGGTTAAGTATTTCATGAACTGTGTAGAAATTAATGCCGTTCTATATACACTGTCCCATTTATAGAGGCAAGTATGAGTTTTGTTTTCAGTGCTTGGATCGAATGTTTTTGTGGTTAGTGACTTACTGAAGTCTAGAATCCATGGACATCAGGAAATGCTGATTGTGTGTCTGACGCGTTCCCAGGGCTTTAGGTGTCTATGCATTCAGTTTTGTCTTCACTAATGAAAACACATGGTCTGCTGAATTGAGATCAGATGACTGACCTGGTCATTGAAGAAAATCCAGTCTCTACCTTGAGAAACTCTTGAGTTGCTCTGTACACTTCAGAATTTATCCTGCTACTTCTTTCAGCAGTCACATCATCAATAAACATTAGTGGCCCAGTTCCAGTGACAGCCAAACATCATCATGCTATAACCATGTCTGACAGATGATTTGGCTTTGGATCACGAACTGTTTCTCTCCTACACCATACTTTTATCTTCCAATCATTCTAGTACAAGTTGAGTTTAGTTTCACTTCTACAAAGATGTTTCTTCATCCAGAAATGAGCAGTTTCTTTTAGATGTTTTCTGACAAGGTCTATTATGGACATCCAGTTCTTAACTATAAAGACACATCTCCTGGATGCACTGGTACGCATCTTCAGTGATGTATCCTGGGGTCATCAGGTGTTTCGGGTCTCGCAACATCATACACCCTCGCCCAGGCGACCCAGCCGGGGGTGATCAGGCCCCGACTTGCGTACCAGTAGCTACCCACGGATCAGCCCTCTTGATCCACAGCCACCTTGTGGCTTTCTCTGCCGCTTCACTCACAGCCTGGATGGCCCTCTTCTTGGCTGCCCCAGCCACGCCCAGCCGGCCTAGGACTTTGCAGAGTGATCGTCCTGCAAAGCCCCTACAACCCACTTCTATGGGCTCATAGAAGGTCTTCCAGACCCTTCCCCTGCACTCCTGCACTACTTCCTGGTACTTTCCTCATTTCCTTTCATTGGCCTCCTCAATCCGCTCTTCCCAGGGCACTGTGAGTTCCATGATCAGCTGTTTTGAGGCCTCAGAAATAATTATCATGTCTGGCCGGAGTGATGTTTTTGCAATGTTCTGAGGGAACTTTAGTTGTTTACCCAGGTCAGCCTGTAGCTGCCAATCAGAGGCTGTGTTGAGGAGGCCAGTTGTCAAATGTGGGCGCACCTGGGGTCTCTGTATTTCCACTCATGAAGGTGTCTTTTGATTGTAGACTGATTATACAATATGATATGGCTACCTTCTCTAGAGTAGGGTGTTGTTGTGAAGCTGTCTTTCTTAGTCATGTTGAGGTTTAAATTTATCATCTTAAATGTTTATATGCTGATTACATTGCTTTATATAAGAAAGGTCTAACTCTGTGCCAAAAAGTGCAGACAGGAAACTGCATGCTTTTGCAGCTAGAATCATCCAGTTCAGTTGTCTTCTGTGGTCTTTCAGTGTTGTTGAGCTAGCCAGTGCATTCCATCTTTTTAAAAATGTTCCCCATTATTGATTTGGTCACTCCTAAAGTTTCTGCTATCTTTCTGATGGCTTTATTTTGGACTATCAGCCTATTGATGACTTTCTTCACTTGCATCAATAGCTCTTTTCTGCTTCACATTGAGAGTTCCATTGAAAACCTAACATTGCAAATTGGAGTCAGCTCCAGACATTGTATCTACTTATTTTGTCATGGAATAACAAGGGCCATGAAACTTCCTGTCAGTCAATTGTCCAATTAAATTCCGACCCTCTGAAAATGGGGGATTGTGTATAAAACAGGGTGCAATTCCCAGAAGGTGCAATACTTTTGTTAAGCCTCTTGAATCAAAGCTCAAGCACATATTTAATTGACACACATCAACAGTCACAGCAGTGGTTAACAGAGAAAAAACATGTAAAGAAATAACATTTTCTAAAAGTTATGGTCCTAACTCTATAATGGATGTTTTTCTTAATGTGTTTCAATAACAAATTACTGACTGAAGGTCATGGAATATAACACTGCTGGCCAGGATTATATGTGCAATGTGTGCTTTAAGCTTCTGTTCTTTTAGCTGACTGGACCTGAATAATTAATGACAGGCAAGGCTAATAAAATGCATTTCTTGCTTAGATTTAGTTCAAACAACATAGAAGTGCTGACTGTATGCTGGATTTCATTCATGGTTAACGTTTATAGGTACTGTACTGAATTGGGGGAGGGAGATTATGGTGCTAAATCTGCCAAGGTAAAACGTTCAATTACCATGAAGTCTGAGCCTGCTTACTGCCTCTCTCATCATTATTAGTGAACCATTTTTCCTCCCCAAACACTAGCTTTACTCTTTCTATAACCCTTAACTTGCACACACACATGCTACACTACCCCCAGCAAATATTATGAATAATTAAATCAGTCCAAGCTCTAGTGATGCCAGTTGTCTCTTTCCCTCTATTTCTGCTCCCCCATCTTCCCTTCACTTGCTTCTTCCCTATAGACCTCCTCCAGCCTAGGCTTAATGCCAGGTCTGTACAGCTAGGCTGGAGCTGCAGAGTGAACACCCATCAAACCAACACCCTACCAAAAGCAGCAACCCACAGGCCTGCAGCATTATCAAAGGAGAAATGAAATGGGAGAAGAGGATGTCTGCAGGAACAGCTCTATCGCTGTGGCTCAGATTTCCACACAGGCATGAAGAAGAGGCACACTCGGCTCGCCCGGATCGATCCGCAGCATTTCATACTATGTCTGTGCCTGCAGGCTTCCATGACTCTCTATAGCGGGGCTGCCAGAATGACTTCAGTGGGCTTGCCTTAAAGAGTAAAGGTAACACTTAGACACGAACAGAAACTCACACAGCAGGAGCTCGGACAGGGCCTGTGCGAGTTGTAGATTTGCAGGAGGGGGCTCTAACAGGATAAGAGGATTACTGTTCCTCTCACATATGATGAAGAAAAGTTTGAGCAGACACCATGGCAACAACAAAAGACATTTCAAGTTATTCTACGCACTTGTCAAAGTAGGACACAAAAACGCTTAGGCAAGCCTTTTCTGTTTGAGAATCACCAGCCGCTGAATTTAGGCTCATTATGTGAATTCTAGTGCTGACTGAGCTTGATCTGTCCTATAGTCTCGTATGATTTGTTGGCTTGGCGGGATTATTTTACTTTGTGTGTGATTGTGTCGAGCATGTATATTACTGCAGTACATCTGTTTCCATGGCTGAAAGAGCACTCATAGCCACTGCAGCACTGCCCTCTATGCTGCAAAGCTCTGCAGCAGCCAGAATTGATTTCATCACAACCACAACATTGGGTGACACACAGACCCTCATTTGCAATGCTCCTCCAAGGTACACAGAGCTCCACATCTGAGACATCTACATTTCAAATAGAGGGAGGGATAGGAAGAGGCAAAATATGCTTTATTAATGAGCCAGCACCCAAAAAGTACTTCAGATAGGTCCCAATTAAGCTGTCACAAAGTCAGAACAAGTCTCTTCCAATCACCAAAATGGCTTATCATGGGATGGTACGCTCTTACTTTCCATGCTCCAGTCATTTCTCCCCTAGTCCTAGAAGAATATTCCAATGTAGGAGGCAGGAAAGACAGCTTGCATCCACCATCACTCAGTCCCAGCTGGGCAAAGCTCCTGGCTTTCACAGTCCACAGAAGACCGCTGCAGCGTGAGCCCTGCACATCAAAAACCCTCCCACACATAAAGCCTGGCATTGATGAATACGCTGGCATCTCCTGCACCACATTCATGTTCTGACAGTGTCCCTTTATATTTGCTGCCAGCTCTTAAGTAGGAGAGAAAAACATTTTCCTGTCTTTATTTGACAGCCTCTTCATGAGGCCATCTCACATGACCCCTGCATAAATTTGCTGTCACGTTGCTCCTTGGCCACAGTAACAAGCGTGAAAATGGACACAAAGAAAATGAACTTTTGTATTCTTCTTCCACATATTACTCAGTCCTTTAATAGTATAAAGGAAAGGGTATGGCTGAAACTTTTATTTAAAATGTCAAGGCCTATTGTACAAACTAATGTAAAATCCCACTCACAGTATGTTATTATATGTAGTTTGGCTTTCTCCTTCACCCTGCGTGGTTTTCTGCCACTTAAAAGGCGTATATAATATATCTGATTTCACATGTCTGAGCTAATATCTTTCATTTTAATAATGACACTACTTCTAAGATTGACATACAGGAATAGCATGATTGCTGCAGATTAAATGGCTGCACATTATGATGCAAATCTCTTGTTTCATCAAGTTCTAAGGATGGATTGAGATTTGGTGACTCTGGAGACCGTTTGAGTAGAATGAACTCCTTGTCATGTTCAAGAAACCAGTTTAAGATGATCTGAACTTTGTGACATGGAGCATTATCCTTGTGGAAGCAGCCATGAGAAGATAGAAACATTGTAGTCATAAAGGGACCAGGGTCAGCAATAGGGCTGCCACAAACGATTATTTTGATAGTCGACTAGTCACCGATTATTTTTGCGATTAGTCGACTAATCAGATCATCATCCATTGCATGTAAAACGTACAGCTTATTGCACCAGCAGCATCTGCTCTTATATAACTAGCATTAGCTTACAGCTTTAAGTGTTTAAGGTATGTGCTAACTAAAAATAAAGACAAGATGATCGTTTATTAAATTTTAATGAAATTTGCAGATTGTTTCGGTGAAGTTTAATAAACTCCTTGCTATCTAAAATATAACAGGACACCGGAGTATATTCTCGAGCATCTCACACTTCTGATAATCAGCTGTCTGCTTGATGTTTATTCAGCTGTGTAAAAACTATAACTTTAATCTCAGCCAAACAGATTTACTCAGGAACAAATAAAATACTAAAAAAAGCCAAACAATAACATTTTTAAGCTATCTAAGTGACTTATATATCATGTTTAACCTGAGTAGCGAAAGACAGCGGTGGGTTTGAAAACGGTTTTCCGGGAGTCCGGTGTTCTCACGGCTCTAGTTAGCCTAGCCCCCGGCTAGCTATCGAGCTAGTGGGTAACAGACGTCTCCGAAAACGTCGGAGCGCTTTTGAAAATATGTGGTGTCTTGATAAACTGAGCAGATATTTGAGGTTTACACAGCTAGATTCTCGCCTGAAAATATGTTAAATGTTTATTTTGTGACCCAGAAAGAATAATAAGAGTAATATTAAAACTAACTAGCTGCCGCCATTGTTGGAAACTGAGCAGGGCTGCTTCTTCTTCTTCGGGATTTAACGGCAGCTGGCATCCTTGTACATGCAGTGCTGCCATTTTCTGTTTCAGTCCGTTATTACACTCTTAAATCCTACTACTTATTCCTGCGTCTTTTGGGATCTTACAAAGCTTCAAACGACGCGTCGACTATTAAATCAGTCGTCGACGATTTTGATAGTCGACGTAATTGTGACTAGTTGACTAATCGTGGCAGCCCTAGTCAGCAACATCCCGCAGACAGGCTGTGGCATTTCTATGATGCTCACTTAGTCCTAGGAGGGCCGAATTTTGCCAACAAAATATTCCCCACACTCTTACACCACCAGCCCCACAACCACTACCCCGAACCTTTGAAACAAGACAAGATGGATCCATGCTTTCATGTTGTTCACACCAAATTCTAATCCTGTCATTTGAATATTACAGCACATATCAAGACTCATCAGATCAGGCAACATTTTTCCAATTTTCTATTGTACAAATTTGACGAGCCCTTTTGAATTGTAGCCCCAGTTTCCTGGTTTTCCTGACAGGAGTGGTACCCGATGTAACTTTTTGATTCAAAGTTACATGTTTTGTTGATTCAAAGATGCTGTTCTGCATACAGCATCTTTCCCCTCAGCTCAAAGCAGGATGGACATTACCCTGACCTGTGACATCGCCCAGAGAACTGCTGCTGGATATTTTCTCTTTTTCAGGTCAGTCTCTGTGAACCCTGAAGACGGCACATGGAAAAATCCCACCGGACCACCAGTTTCTGAAATACTCAGAACCTCCAACAACCAAGTCACATTCAAAGTCACATAAATCACCTTTCTTCCACATCCTGTTGCTCAGTTAAAATTTCATCTATATCAGCGGTCTCCAACCTTTTTCGCGCCATGGACCGGTTTATGCACGACAATATTTTCACGGACCGACCTTTAAGGTGTCGCGGATAAATACAACAAAATAAAACTAGTACCGGTACCGAAAAAAAGAAGATTTATTCATAACACACGTGAAAAGACCCAGGAAAACTGAGTTAACGATAAAAACGATAACAAAATAACGCTGAAAACCGATAAAAACCCTGAAAACTATACATTTCACACCTGAGCCTCAACTCTCGCGGCCTGGTACCAAACGACTCACGGACCGGTACCAGTCCGTGGCCCGGGGGTTGGGGACCGCTGATCTAGACCATGACTATGTACCTAAAAGCACTGCATGTATATCTAAAGGTTAAGGATCAAAGACTTTTCCCAAGCAAACTGACAAACTCATATTGCAGAAAGTCATTGTTCCAGGCCAAGAAATTATCAATTTTTACAAAACTGATGCAACATTGTAATTTGTGAGACTTGGATGTAAAGATAGCTAGCTGCTAAGCTAAGCTAAAAGATTATTTATGCCTGTGCAGGTTAAGAAATCATTAAATTTAGAAGATATTCAGTGGGTATTTAGATTGTTTTGGCAAAAAAAATGATCCATTTAACTATTGTCTTTGTAGCTCTTAGAAAATACAGCATTATTAAACTATTACAATCCTCTGTAAGGTTGATTTCATTACTTCATTTAGCTGTAATTGCTTCTGTTATTTGTGCTGTGATTTTTTTAGTTAAAAATTGATTAACGTATTCTACCTTACCTTCCAAGGCTCAATTACACATCCTGTGAATGCTCAGGAAAATGAAATAGTTTAGCTCAGCACAGCAGGAGAGCAAATATCAATGGAGTCTGAGAAAAAAAACCCTGATGTATCTAATACTCTAATGAGGCTCTAACATAAAAGCATGCATTTATTCCCATAAAGATGTTCTGGCTCTAATCTAAAACTGCTCCTGGCTTTTTTTGTGTTTCCTTTCAAGTCCAGTTCCTCAAAGTTGGGAAAACTTCAATTTTTCATCTAAATACAGTGAAGCTACCAATTATGGCAAATAGTGTCTGACATGTTACTTACTGAATAACTTAAAGTCATAGAGCAGTTGATTAGTTAGTTAACTGTCAAACTGCTTCCACTGTTCTACCATTCCATTAAATTCAGAGACAGAGCTAGGATCCGCTTTGATCAGAATAGAAACTGAAAGCAGGGGGAGTGCCACAGTTCTGCCCTATTATATTAGTTTAGTTTTTATTTAAAAATCCACTCTGTTTTACTCTGATTTGTCCTTATACAAATGTATAATTCCCCCCAATTGTAATGTTGTTTTATAGGCCCAATATGCTTATAGTATGTCATATATATATTATAGTATTATGAATGACAATGACCTTAAAGAGGCATTTGCTTTAGGTTTTGTCTGTTTCTTTTAAATAAAGTCAAAAGTCCTGGTATCCTTTCTAGGTTTTCCTCCTGCTTCCACTCTTCATGCCAAGCTGAGTTAAACTATTAACCTGTAACTGTTACACGGGCACATGCAATATTAAAGAAACTAAACTATTCATGCTCTAGTAGCATCCACTCACTGTGGAGGAAAAAAGTAGGACAAAGTGCACTCAATGGGGATTCCAAAAGGATAGTAATTGGCTCTGATAGTATAGTCCGCCAAGGACAGGTCGTGTGAGATTTGACCTCAGCTCTGACATAACTAAAAGGCCAGATGGCCTATCTGATGTGCTAGACTGTTTACAACAATACTGCACGACTGCAAAAAAATCTTTGCCAGTGTTTCTTACAAAGGCATCGCTTTTCAATAAATGAGACAAACTGTCTCGTTCACTGAGGGTTCCATCTTTACATAGTAGAAAGCTCAAGAAAACAGGGTTTCCCAAAAATCAACAACAGTAGACACATTAGACAAAATAGTGACAGACAGATAGCGGGAGTATGCAAAGAATATTGGTGTTTTCACTGTAAATGCTGCAGGAAAATAGAAATGAGCTTTAACCTGCTATCTCATCAAGTTCCACCAGGATGTCTCTGTGAACAGGCTACCTAATAAAGCAATTTACAGCTACTATCCTGATACCTTGCCCCACTTGAACCTGGAATTTACAATTTTGCTTCACACATTTAAGCTCTGGTGCAAACATTAAATAAAGACAAACCACAAACAATCTGCAGGAAAGGTTGACGATTTGCAGCTATAAAATCGCTAAACACATTCACTACAGCTGCTTTTTATGATCACTGGTAGATTTTTTCTATTGACTAAAGTGTTGGATACATTTAGGAGACATCACAAAGCAGCATGAGCTCAGCAGATTCCAGAAAACATGTCTTGAGCATGTTTTCAGTTTATCAGTTCAATATTACATCCTGAGAAAGACTCTCTTGACTCATCAGCAAGGAAATGGACCCAACTATTCCAACTTGCTTTTCCTGTTTTATTATTTTTCCAATATCAGATCTGATTCTTGGGGGGAGATGTTACTGGTCATCTGAGCGGTCACTGGTGATTTAAGAGGACAGTGCTTAACCCTTTAAGACCTACCATAGAACCAAGTCCGCCAGAGCTGATATTATATTTTTACATGCTGTGGAGCCATTTTTGGGAGCATTTCAAGTTGCTATACATCAATACAACCATTATAGCCTAAATTTTAATAATATGTCTGCATTAAGTGCATAGTAATTACATAAATTGCAAAAAAGTGCAATAAACTACAAAAAAATTGAAAATCGTTTTTGTTTTTTAACATATATTTCTAGTTAGAGAAATTTAAGAGGCTTATCCCTCAAAACTGTAAATACAAAAAAGTTGCACAAACTAGTTTCCCACCACAGGAAATTTATTTTGAGTGTCTTCATAGTTTTATTTTTGAAATACACCAATTTTTATATACTGCAGGAAAAACGAAAATAAATATTATAGTGCAAATTTGCAAAAAAGCAGCATGTGCATCAAAATAAACTATTTGCAGCAGTGCAATATGAGTCCTAAGCATCCCAGAAACGACACAGAAAGTCAGAAAGTCAAACATAACTTTTAAAAACACCAGTATAGGCTCATGAGGCCCTGATGGTAAAAAAAACTACATTTCCACGAAAATGACGTCACTTCCGGTTTTGGGCAGGTAATGGCAGACATGCAAAAGTTCGCGCTGACGTCTATTCCGTAGGAAGTGTTATGAACAGCTGATCGGATCGGCAAAGCGTGTTTCTGGAATATCATGTCAAGAGCTACCGGGATTTAAAATAGTTACGAAAAACAGAGCGTGCCCGCTCTGACCGGCTTTAAAGGGTTAATGTCTCATTGTCTGATGATACGCTTCTGTTTCATTATTTAGAAATGCCCTTCTTGTCCTATTGCTATATTGATTTCCTCTATCCATGTGGCTTTTCTAGTCATAGTCTGTTCAAGAAACCAACTCTATTATTAGCTTACACCCTTTTTTGTACACAGACTGGAAGAGGGCTCCCAGTTTAAGAGTATAGACCTGGACTGGCACATCGTCGACTCCAAGCCTGTTCCAGCTCTTGTGGTGATTTTCTTTGCTGCTTCCAGCTTCTTTTCAGCAAGTCATCAAGCTCCTTTTCTTAATACGGTGCTGCCTAGTTTTTTGTCTCCACTAACATTTCCCCTGTTCCTGAGTCTATCAATATCTGTGCCTGTGCCCCAGCCAGCTAACATTCTTCCTGTTGCTGAGCCAACTTATCTTCATCTCAGACTTTTTCATGGTTGTGCACTGGTACTATGCACAGGTCGGTCTTTCTACATGTTGTAGCTTTGTGCCATCACCACTGTGTAATGACAAAAATATGGTCTGTGGGCTACTCTTACTTAAGTAGAAAACAGAAGTTATAATATATAATCCACATTCTTGTAGTGACATGAAACCAAACTGCAGCTGTACATTTTATGCTGTTCTCTGATCTTTGCTTAGTTCTCCACAACCAACTTTGTGCAGTTCAACATCAGTGCAAATGGACACATCTGCTACACCATAAATTCTGCTTGAGTCAACTAACACCGTTGTCTGCTCCAGGGCTCGTGCTGCCTGATGCCTTTACTGGCAGCTGTGGGATTTCGGCCTGATGTTTCCAATAACCTCCCGAGGGCTCCTCTCGCTAGCATGGAGCCATCTCCATCATAGTTCGGTCTTACTCGCAGGACTCCTGCCAGGCCTCCCGATGGGTTCTGCCTTGGTTGCCAGCCTCCTACCAGGCCTGCAGCGGAGCTTTTTCCTCACTTCTGGTCTTGCCTATTTGCTCATCCTCTGGGTCCTCCAACTGAGTGGCTTCACCTGTGTGCTCTGTTAGCCATACGTACAGGAAACCTCCACTTCTGCTTTTCTAGCAGTGCATCAGCAGTTTCAATGTGCTCCTTCCTTCAGGCCACCTTCCAGAACGTTCCAGTTGTTCCCAACTGACTTCCCATGCTGTCCGACTGAGTTCCCCTGTGCTCACACTGGAGCGTCCTATGTTTGCGTTCTATACCTTCGCAAACCATTGCAATAAAGATTAAGGTTTAAGTACAACTACAGATGCAGTCAATTTATTAGGTTTTTATTTTTTTTTAGTAACAAATTATGACACTATATAATAACTGACCATCGTAGTAATTCTGGGACTATTGAGATTTACTATTAAAATTTCTAATTTGGCTGTAACAGCTAAATACATTTAAGAATCGCTCTATTTTACTTACATATAGATATATACTTTTTTTTAAACCACTCCTCACTATAACTGGAAGTGTGAAGGGTACATAATTCGTTAACAGTTAATTCTAACTGACAACCAACATGTTATAAAGACCAACATGAGGAGGGCTGCTGCCTTCCGTCTTCTACTGTATATTTGGTTTCAGTGTGTGATTTGGACTGATCGGTGCTCCTGAGTGACAGCTTCAGTGATTACAATTAAGCAGCTCTTATCCCTGGACATAATCAAGGCAGGCCAGAATGTAGAGGGTGGAGTTAATCCTCCTGTGGCACAGAGATCCAAGGCTGGGAGTGGAGTAGGGGGATGTGGCTGGTTCGCAGAGTACGGATAGACAGAGCGATGGGAGAAAGACTGATTTGGTCAGTGTCTCAGTTGGCAGCCAGCTGATAAACAGCACATTAGGGAGGGAATATAAAGATGTACAGCTATTTCAATCCACTGAGAGAGAGCGTGAGAGCAGGTGGAAAGGGGGGGAAGGTTTTAAGAATATTGAGGAGAAAAATTTAATCATCGCTCTAAGTTAATACAGTGCCGATGAAAAACAGAGAGGGCGTAAGAAAGGCGACTGGATTATGAGCGAGTCAGCATGTTAGAGGACAGTCCTGTGGATATTACAATAACAACAAGCCCAGGTCCCAACGATTGGTTAGATTCAAACAAAATCTCATTTAAAACCAATTTTCACAGAAGCGTCACCATGTCTGGTAGTCGAGAGCTGCCTGCACCCACACCTGGCATTTAAGGACACGACACAACATCAGCTTGAAAAAAAAAAACCACACAAACATCCTGCTTTATAGTATGACTCAAACTCAGCAACTGGGAACAGGATGAAAACATCTTTAATAGAAAAAAGTACAAAAACAGATTCTTGTATAGTAGTTATTGATTTTTGAAATTACTGATGGTGGTTTGTGTAAAGCATATGAAGTGGTTTTATATATACTGTTAATTACTTTATTAGCTGCAATGTAATATATGTTTGGTATCTGTAGCAGTACAGATCTCAGTGGCAGAAAGACGAGGGCTGTCACGATAATAGAATTTCAAGTTCAACACCAATACCCAGAAAAAATGTTTGATACTCAAGACAAACATTTTTTTTACAAAAGTAAAAGGCACAGAACAATACTGGTTCATGCAAATATCTTAAGCTGCAGTTTATTTCCTGCATTTATTGTTGTTGTTTTTTTTTTTATCACTTAGCATCTTATTTTTGCTGCTGCTAACCGAGAGTTAGCAAAGCAGACTCGCTGTTTCTGTCTAGCTACTGTAGCTGCTTCTCTCTCCTCTGGGATTATGAGAAATGTAACACTTTTTAGACACAAACAATTGTGTTGTCCTGTTAAAAATAACACAGTCTATGAATGTTACAGATAAACAGGACAGCTATCACTTACTGTCAAGCTTGAGCATTAATGTTAGCTTTTTATTATTAGCCATAGCTAATACCTTAATGATGAGTGATCTCCTAAAGAGAGACAAATGACAGTAGGTCCAAGGGTCTAGGGACTGAATGCCATCCTGGAGCATCTTTAGGACATTATGATAACATACAATCACTACTGAATATAGCATTCACTGATATAGGCACGCTAAGTTTCCAGCACATCTAGTTTCTATTTTCTCCAAAGTATAGAACAAAATAGTCTCGGGTTATTCTCATTTAAAGCTTTTAACAATTAAAATGGTCTGAATTTTGACCTTCTATGACTGCTTTCATTATATGTGAGCCTTTGGGTTCAGCTAAAAATGGTGCAATTCATTTAAATAACCAGAGCAAAACATGCTAATAGTTAGGGGTGGGGGAAAAAATCGATACTGTGTAGTATGGTGATATTTTGTTTGCTAATAATGTATCGATACAGGGGCAGCAGAAATCGATATTTTGTTACAAAAAAGGTTTTTGTGCTCTGACTTCAGAGCATGTTGATCCTTTTTCTGAGCAACAATCCTGACATTCCTTCACTGTCCAAATGTGTTTAACTTTTTTTTGGCAGCAATAAACATGACAGTTTACTTATTTTAATTTAAGACGTGTTTTATTTTAATTAAGTTTAAAACTTTTTTATTTAATGTAAAATTATATTTTGTTTTAATTTACTTTCAAATTCTTCAGTTGCTGAAGGGGCTGCATAGTTTTCATAAACTGCATAGTTCAGAATAGCTATAATTGTACCAGATGGTTGCGTTCAGTTAAGTTGGACTAGACTGTAATACAAACCGTTCAGTTTGTCAACAATAAAACTGAAATGAGAGAAAGACTGAGTGTGAGACTTTGATATTAGATAAAAATGAATATTGATAAAGTTTACCTTTATGTACAGAATCTGAAAATCTGAAATATCTGAAAATAATTTTAAAAATTGCAATAATATCGTATCGTGCGTTAAGTATTGTGATAATATTGTATCGTGGGATGTATGGTGATTCCCACCTCTACTAATAGTGTACAACAATCCGACAGGCTGGGATTGAAAAGATGAGAACTGAAAAGAACTAGCTGGCTGTTGTTGTTAGCAATATCTGCGTTTCATTCTCCCAACCACCTGAGGCCCAGAGAGGCAGAGAAGGTGAAGAGACTCTTAAAAGACTCTAAAGAAATTCTTTCAGTTATCGTGGTACTTTTTCACTGAGTATAACTGTCACTGCAATAATATTCACTATATATAACTATCTAATCTTCAAAAGCACATTAGCTGTTCAACTGCAGCACTAGGAATGACCTTATTCTATGTTTTTTACATCTTGCTAATATTAACACCGTCATAAGGTCAAGTTATATTCTCCAGTATTACTTGAACATCGTGCCTTCTCTGTGTTTTTGTTGAAAGATTATATTTTACTTAACTTAAACCAATTTTTTTACAAAAAGGTCAGCATATTAAGCAATACGGGTCATATGAAGCATTACCTTTGTGGAAGAAAAGGATCTGATTATATCTGGGGATTTGCTCTCTACTTTCACAGTGTCACTTCACTAAAGGTCCCCAGAGCTGATTTTTTTTTTGTAGCTGCACTTTCTCAAATCACTTGACAGAAAGCCACAGGAGGGAGAATTTTGATGTTTCTGTTTTTATTTCAGACCGAAGTCCTTCTAAAAGCCAACCAAGTAACTGGCTGCCATCTTAGAATGACTCCTTGCAGCCATTCTGAAGCCCCACAGGAATGCATGAGTAGAAACACCAACCAAATCCAAACAAAAGATTCTTCAAAAGTTTTTTGACTTTAAAAAGCTGATTTTTCACTGCAAGTTTATTTATTATTAATCGTGCACATTTCACAACATTACCGCAGAATCAACAGCTCATCTCGTGAGCTCTGGACAAATGTCACGTTGATTTATGTTCTGGATACAAAAGGCAAGAAAAAGTACACTTACCTCTGTCATTACAATAATGATAATGAAGAGAGAGACATGTATAGCACTCAAAGCTCTTTATACAACATGCCTCATTCATACAAGCAATTTTTCCTGTTCTTAAGTGATTTCTATCTAACATCCATACACCGATGGATGCATCAGAAAGCAACTTGGGGTTAGTATCTTGCCCAAGGATATTTGGCATACAAACTGGAGCAGCCAAGGATTAAACCACCAACCTTTCAAATCAGTAGATGCCCTCCTCTACCTGCTGAGCTACAGCCCAAAGCTAGAGACCCCGATCATGATCCTCTACTGTGTTCATGCTTAGTAACGGATTGGCTGACATGTTTCCCGTTCGGTTTCAGAAATCTCTGATAGATTTCTATTCAGGGTTCTTTTAGCTCCATGTCTCGTCCCTGTGTTAATATCTCTGTTCCCTTCAGAGCAACCCAGTTCTTTCTAGGCAGTCAAATGTGTTTTGCCCAGGTCCTGTTGAAACAAAGCTACACTTTATTACCCTCACAAAACTTCTAAATTTAATCCCCTGACAGAGGTAATCGATGCAATCCTAACAAAATTCTGTAGTCACACTGTGTTGACTCAGCCCAGACAAAGACATGAGTTATAGCCTTTGCTGGATGGGTGATGTAGAACAGGTGCCAAGTCAACAGATCAGTGCCAGGATGGGTGGCTGAGGGACTGTGGAGCTGGAAGGCCAGGGAGGTTGGAGGTGCATGTTAATCACTTCAGGAGCAGGAGGCAGAGCTCTGCAGGTGTTTGTCCCACAAAAGGCCCATTCACTCCGAGTCCGGGCTGGCTTTCTTCTGACCACTCACTATTACAGACAGCTTCAGTCAGCTCCCAAAACACAGCTCATGCACGATCCATCTCAGCAGAAGAAGTTATGAATCGCAGTCATCTCCGTTTCCATATGCAGCAAACACACACAGGAATCAGCCTTTGTTCTCTTTGAAATAATTCATGCGTGCTAGGATAGCGTTGCCGATAATTACCTCTCTACGTGACTCAGTCAAGAAATACTGCGTACATTTTTAACACCGCTGCTACTTTATGCATTTGGCACTCAAGGATGTGAAGCACATCATTTCTGCTCCAACTGAATAGACAAACACGCAATGCCTTTTCTATATAACTCCGCTGCTCTATAATTCCCGTGCACAATCACTAATGAAATGCTACATTGACCATGAAACTATAATGAGACGAGTATAAGGCTAATGTGATTAACTTAACATTGTCTCTCAGTGTGAAACATTGCTACAAATATGTTGACACTGAGGAACAGGGTCATTTTAATACATCGTGTCTTTTATGTTGTTTGGAATGACACTGAAGCCAGTTGTGCAAGCGCAAGGTCAAAATTTCCACAAGTCATCCCAGGAGGTTCAGGTGTTCATGTGCCTAATTTGTGAAATCATGTAATCTAGGTTTGCGTGTGCATTCTTACATCAGAAAATAATGTGTGTGTGTGTGTGAAATGAAAAATCGTTTTGTCCAGACAGAAAAGGAATCCATGGTGCCTCTCTGGATAATATTTGCAGCAGGTTTTTTATTTATTTCATTTCACGGCAGGAAAAGCATACGTGTAACTCATCGTATTAATAAGGACTGTGCTCCACTTAGACCCTTTTTAGAGTTAGTTTTAAAAAGTGTCTAAAAGTGGCCTAAATTAAATTAAGTGTAAGTGCAAACATACTCTGCAACCCTAATGTGTCCTGGTGGCTCCTCATCAAGGACGTGACCAGAAAATATGACACTTCTGCACAACATGGTGCTTTTTTCTGGTTCTTGCCCCACTTCTACAAGTTTCATGTGACTTTGTGTTGCTGGAACAGCTCGCAGAGTTGATTGGTTCTTGGAACCAACCGTGGCATTTTGCTTGCCAGCCTCCACTTAACAAAATGACTGTGCCCAGGGCCGTTGAACTTCTAGCGTAAGGGACTTAAACCTCGGCCATGCACACCAACACAAGGTGAACTGGTTGCAGTTTGCTTCACACAGCTCAATCTTAATACCACTTTGGTGTTTTCATACAAGCTGGCGTCTTCCATGCAAAGTACTGGTGACCACAGCTACCTACAAGAAACCAAACTAATAGCAAAGAAGACTGTTTTGCTTTTTCTGACCAATTTCAGCCACTAACGGAAACCTCCTGCAATCACTTGCCAACCAGTTGCAAAATGTACACTTTTCCTTAGTGACCAGTGGTTGCCACAAAGTTTCTGACCTGTCTCTAGGCAGATGTGACTGGGGCCTTATTAGTGAATTTATACTTATGAAAACTTATAACATATCTGCAATTACACTGCAAATATTTTAAAACCACAAACCCTTCTGAAACCTTCTGCTGTAACCTGACCTGCACCTCACTATAAATTTAACATCACCATCAAGTTAGCCCACACAGGTGTGAATGCTGGTAACAGTGTTGGCCAGTTGTGTAGGCTATGTTGCATGTTCTACATAGATTCACAGCAAAAATGGAGTCAAGGTGTTAGAGAGTAACAAAGTCAGGCCCAGCTGGGCACTGGCATAGAAAAGGTGATGTGTCTCAGATGTCCAGTTTTCATCTGATTACCCAAGACACATTTGGAAAACCATCGCTGCATTTAGCATTACTTAAAGTGACAGTAGACTGGTAAGTGGATCTGGAAATGATCAGGAGGAAAGATTAAAGTCTTCTCTCACCCCAACCGGTCGCAGCAGATGGCCCCGCCCCTCCCTGAGCCTGGTTCTGCTGGAGGTTTCTTCCTGTTAAAAGGGAGTTTTTCCTTCCCACTGTCGCCAAAGTGCTTGCTCATAGGGGGTCATATGATTGTTGGGTTTTTCTCTGTATCTATGAAGCGCCTTGAGGCAACTTTTGTTGTGATTTGGCGCTATATAAATAAAATTGAATTGAATTGAATTGAATTGAATTAAAGTCAGTAAAACCTGTTTACCTTTTCTGAAGCATACGCTTTATCTCATCATAGCAGGAGAAGTAATCAGGTGCACAAATTAAACTAGTAACCTTGGTTAGCACTGATCAGTTACACCTCTGCTTTTCTTGCATTGACGGTTCATAAATGTCATAAAAAAATGTCATTTGTGGTAATAATTACACCTCTGCTTTGCTGCTGACTCAATGCAAGCTGTGAAAAGACTTCTAGGGTTTTAACAGAGTAACCAATTTATTAAAAGGCTTTCATAAAAATGTTAAGATTACCTTTAATCAGACAGAATGATGAAGTATGACACTCTGTAACTGCATACATGTTCATCTGAATCTCCAATTGTTTTTGCTGTTGATGCCCCTTAATCCCTGTTCCAATGAGACAATGTGTCCCAGCTACTGCTGGTGTGATTATAATGGCTGGCTGGATGAAGCAACATTATAATGCAACCAAAATAGATGGGTGGATATTTCATGGGTGCATTTATATTACTAACTGTTAGGATAGTGTTTGCTATCTCTGACAGCACAGAAAAACACAATAAGGTGGCACATTGATAAAAACACTTGCTTGATTAAATGTCATAGTGGCTGAATCCTTTATTTAGAGGCTACGATAATTCCCTGATTTGACTTCATAATATGATTCCCCCTTAAGAGACTACATCTCTGCTAGCAGTATTGGTTGTCCTAGATACACAAAATGCAGGTACTATAAAATGCCCGTGGTCTGTTGCAACACACTGCAACTGCTATTTCAGTGTATTGCAAAAGAAATGAATGCATGGAGACATCTTTTCTGTTGTTTACAACGCTCCTTTTGCAAGTGTTAAGATGTCTTGCAATGGTACAAAATATTGGCATGGAAATGTTAGTATCATCCGTCAGAAATATCAGACTGTGACTAATCGTGTATCACATAAACCAACCTGCTCTGTTATGTCTGCCCCTGTGACACAGTCAGGGAGGGAAGGAGTGATGGACAGATGGAAAGTATAACATTCAAAACACGGATTCAAATTCAGACAGTGCCACTAAACTGAAACAAAGACGTCATCTGACCAGCTCACACAGTTACATTCAAATTACAAATATGCCACGGGGCTAACAGTTAAGAAAAATTTCAACCAGCGGACATCCTAATAAATTAGTGCCTTACTGCATAAACTGTTCTCGAGATTAAAATGACCTCAGGTCGTGTCAGGCTCATTAGAAAAATGCCATTTTAACCTTCTGATCTTTAAGTGGTGATTAGAAAAAATTCATCAAAAATTAAAAAGTTTGGTTTGGTCTCCATCGATAGGATAAAACATTTTCCTATTGCAACCATTCTGTGTTTTCACAACATGCAGTAACCCCTATAATTGTTTTTAAAGATGATTATGGCCAAATATTTGAACATTATTCCCCTCAAGAAAGACAGAATACATAAATACAAGACAGTTGGCACACAGGGAAGTGTGTGATAACTTACGTAGCAAAGGGAAAAACAAAGATTTTTTTAGACATTAGCATTCATTGGGAGTCTTCTTGTTCACCCCCAGTTGTTGAGTATTTTTCGCTTTTCGGCACACTCATAGGTGGCGCAGAGATTCTCATTCTGTCCAGAGACTGCTCACTGTGTGTGAGCTGCAAATATTTTCAAAATGAGCTCCTACCTTATTACCAATCAGTCCAAAATGTATTCTGACAAAAGAAGCATCTGAGGAACTTTTAAAAATGTGATTGTCATGACCTAAGTTACCATGGCAAACGATTAAGAGGCTAAGGTCCTACACACATAACAGTCAGTGTAAAGGAGCATTTTGTTTGTACTAACTGTGCTGTAAAGTGTAGCATACACCTTCTATATAGTGATACACATAAAGCAATCTTTGGGGATGTTTCTGAATGCAGCAGCGTTCTCTGTAACAAAGTCTGAAATGCATAAATGAGCTAAATTCTGAGTCAGAGCAAACCTTCTGCAGAAATGTCAAAAGCCTTAAGAGAGAAAGACATCAGATGTTTTTTCTTTTCTTTCTCTTCAGACTATAAATTACTGTTTTACATAGTGCATGTGTATACACGAGGGCTGTTATCGATACACAACCACTATGTGAGCTGGTTGACAAAGCCAGCAGTGCCTCGGGTTTGTACTACAAAGCAATTGTAACATACACAGGACATCCCTATCTTTGTTGAACAAAGACAGTGTTCCACCGATGTGGACATTAAAGTTATTCTATTCTATTCGGTTTTATTCTGTCTGGCTTCAGACAGAATAAACTTTACTTTAACATCTGGACTCAAGTGCAGGAGTCATTCCAACGTGATTGGTTGTCATTCAACCCAGGGTTTAACTTTCTCGCTACAAACACATTTACTTGAAAGGAGCGGTGTTAGCAGCATCTGACCAATCTCCAACACAGTACAGAGAAATCTGTGTGTGTGTGTTTGTTTGAGTACATGTTTGAATACATGTTTGTGAGGACAGAAAATTGGCATGCTGCTATACTTGTGGGGACCAGTAGTCACTTATGGGGACAAAATGCCGTCCCCACGAGTTTGAAGGCATTTTTGAGGCTCAAAATGTGGTTTTAGTGTCAGGGTTACTAATAGGTTATGGCTAGGTTTAGGCTTAGGTTTAGGATTAGGCATTCATTTTTGATGGTTATTGTTAGGATAAGCGGCTAGGGAAAGCATTCTGCCAATGAGATGTCCGCAGAGAGAGAGGATAAAAGTATACAACTAAAAGCACTGTATGAATGTCTGTGTACTTTTAGCACATTGGTCAGTAATGCTGAAGGACTATGATACTTACAAAGTCTTTTTTTTTTTCAAAACCATGAAGGAAAGCCACCAAAAACACCAACTGTGTAGCAGATTTACCAGATGAGTTTTACCATTAAGACAGGAGCATATGTCAAATTATATTTGCATATTCTATTAAATTAATATTTAAATTTACATAAGAAAATTTTAGCCTTGTTTTTTCAGCTACAGCCCAGGTGCTACCTAATGGTCTGAAAGCAAGTAACAAATAAAAATAAAAACAGAATTCAGATGTAGATTTAGTCTACCAGCAGATTTAACATAAACTCCACAGATGCAAACAGATTCACTCTATTTGTATAATATATTAATGGCTACAGAATAATAAATATTGTTAAACTAAATGCAACCAGCAGTGGACAGAAATGAAGGATTAAAGTTGCCTCTAAGGATCTATGTTTCTTAGTGAGAGTCATCAGGGAAAGATGAAGACTATAAATCCACCAAGGTATAAGGATCTTCCAGGAATGGTGGCAATCCTGAGTATTGACTTGTCTGTAGGCAGGGAGTTTGTATCTGTTAATCTCTTATCTTCGACATAACCTTCTTCAGCACAGGTTAGATCTGAAGAATAAGTTGCCATGGCAATGTGCCCGGTAAAAATCAAGCATAATTATTGCACTGAAAACCCAGGTTTAAACCTGAAGTTACCACTTGCTGCATAGTGCAGACCTTTGGCCTCAGATCTCACTACAGTGTCACCACTGTTTGGCTGGTCACTCCATACATATTCCTTACACAAAAGAGTGCACATACACAGACACCCATTATGGTGGTTTAAGCTTCCAATTAAAAGCATTTAATTTATCTGTGTATATCCATGTTCCACTTGAAAGACTCGGCATGCAGCTCGTGTTATATCTAAGTGATAACTCACACATTAACACAAGGTGTTCCTATCCAACTGACTCCAAAGTTTAAATGTATATAGAAAACTCGAGGAAGCCAAGTTGCTTTCACTTAGAACTTAGATAAACCTGCAGTCAGGGTTATCACAACATTTCAATGGAAATAACTAGTATTACTATAAAATTGTAATGAAAAAACCCAAGCATCAGGCAGTTTGTGAAATAGTCACAAAATATAAAGTCTTATGTTGTTAAATGGGCACAAATCTTCCATATCTTTGAGTTCTATGTGGCTATGAAGCAATGATATATTAGTAGGATGCTTTGGTATCCTATTTGGTTTAGGACAGCTGCAACAGCATGTACTGTCTTAGTCCTTGTAACATGTCATTTTGTCTTGCTAGGCCTCCTTTAATTACATTACTGTTCTTTTGACCTTCTACTGGAAGTGACTTAGACAGTAAGGAAATCAGAGTCAGATGTAAACACTGATTTGTCTGAGCTGCTCACTTGCCATCCAATTGCCAAAGACACTTTTTAAAAGCAAGTGTAAACTCAGACCTAGACTGTTTGCATGATGGTTCACTGACAAAGCCTACTGATCACAGTTTTTAAGTTTTAAAAAGTACCCTCATGTTCATCTGGAAAGAAAATTATAAGGCTGTATAGTGGGTTTGTAGATGATCTGTTAATGGTCAGTGGGGCGGGGTTGCAAAATACCAATTTAACGTGCTTTCGTTCTGAATGTTGAGTGTCACAAAAAAAAAGAAAAGATTGGGTGACAGTTTATAAATTTCGATTTGCCACGAGGCTGAGATATAAATTAATTGCACAGTTAATTGCTTTAACAGCGCACCTCGAGGCCATCGGAAGGCTATCGAGTGTGAAAAGCCTGATCAGGATCCATCAGCGTCTATTGAGAATAACTCTTTCAAAACATCCACTTCACTCGGGCGTTTGCGTGTATACAGCACTATTAACCCAACAACAGCAGCACCCCATCAGTCAGCCGCCCCTTCTCCAAATAAGGTAATTAGAGTAGAGAAACCGGAAGACTCTCCATGGAAACTCACTCACAAACAGCACGAGCGAAAAACAATAGAGCAGTGAGGATGAGATGATTGACAGCTCGTGGCTGCTCTCGCTTCCTTTGACTGCATCCGTGAATGTTTACAACACGGGAGCACGCGCAGATATATTCAATTTCATCCAAGCCTTCGTTGTTATAGATTTTTTTAAGGAGCATTAAATATATCTCTTCCCACCGCGCCACCCTAAAAACGCATATTTAAACAATAAATTAGCTAAAGCTTTAACCAAATAACACCGAGTCCAGTTCATTACACTTCAGACGAGCACCTGCTCATGTCAGGAAACACAGCCCGCGGGTTATTGTGAGCTTTCCTGATGTTAATTGACATTTTTGTCACACCCGCCTCCTGCTGAGAGAACAGGATAAAACTTACGAGATAATAACAGAGCTGTATTCTGGTTACCTCAGTTTCTCCCGGTCATCGTTGCTCCCGCAGGCGAAGTGACTCCCCGTTGTGATGAGCAGTACTCCGAGCCTCACCGCGAACGCCGTTATTTTTGCCTGCAAGTTAGCCTAGCTGCTGCAGGGAGAGCCTACTACTCTCACAACCTGCCAAATCTCTCAAACTGGAGTTGGCAGGTTGCTGTCGGCGCGTCCCTTTAGTCGCTCCACATGCAGCGGGAAAAAGAAAAAAAATAATAACAAGCAGTAAACCTAACCTAATGGGCTTTGAAGTTATTGGATGCACTCGAAGCGGCTAATAAATACGTTAATTAGAGACTGCGAAGTTGTATTCTAGTGTATGAAAGGCAGAGCAGCCTTTATCCCGCTCATCCACAACAGTGCTAGATGCTGTCGGTCACAGCGAGTGTCTCCGCCCCATTCAAACTACTATTGGAGGAAAATTAACCTTATTCGATTATTCATAAAAAGACTTGTTACTTTCAATGAATTTACTCCTGTTATTACGTTTAAGTTTTTCTGTCAGTGAATTAAAAAAAAATACTATTTTTTTTAAACCTTCCATTAAATTTCATAAAACTCTATATCAATTTTTCATTTTATTTTATTTTATTTCATTTTATTTTATCAGTTTCATCTTGCATTTCTCTGTAGGCTTCTCCTGTCTATTGATATGACATGATTGATGTCAATACTACATCGTGAAGCCCGCGGGAATACAAAAAAGACGTCTACAGAATATTTTTCAAATTAAAAGTGTTCCTTATTTGGAATAATGCTACCCTGTACTACAGTCTATGTGTTAAAACAAATGACAATATAGTTTTCAGTTATATTGTATTGTGAGGCATAATCATGTTAATAAAATAAACCCTGTTTGCCAAGCCGTTTTTTCCTTAAATAATTGTAACATAAAAACACAGTTCTGACACTAATGCTTTTATTTTGAAAATATTGTTAACTAAACCGGAAACCTCATTGCTTCCGTTTACCGCGAGCTTGGCTGTTCGTGTTTTGTAAAATGACCAATCATACTGGAATACTGAGCATATGCGCTTGTTTTATTTATGTAAAATGCAGAGGCGGGCGGGGTTAAGATCACGTCACAGATAATGACCGGTCACGTCGGATTTCTAGCCTTATGAAACGACTGAAGACACAAATCGAGGTCACTCTTTGTGAGTACTTCCTTTTAGCTGTCAACACCGAGTGTTGAGGGGTGGTGAGTACAAGTAGCCGACACAACAGCAGTGTAGAAAACCGATAAGCCAGATATCATTTGTAGTATATTGTTTCGCACACAGCTAAGTTTGGGTAGGTAGCTAAAGTTTGCTGGGTCTGTGTCCTCGTTATACTGTTAACTATTACTAAGCTAACGTTAGCTAGTTATGTGTAGGTGAAGTTATCCTGGAACTAATCGTTCAACTAACCATCTTACTCGACTAATATTTTGTCTGTGGATATGCTACTAAGCTAGTTCGTTGCTGTCTATCAAATATTAATGTCCTGAGACGATGCTAGTCGCTCGTGTCCTCGTATCATTCAAAATGTGTAGTTGATGTCAACTGTGACAAGTTGTCACAACCCTCTAGCTTCATAATACCAGCTGATTATTGGGGTCGGACTAGCGAGTCATTAAATGCCATTGTGACATATGGCTAAGTTTACGACTCTACTCAATTGCTACCTTTGCACTCATTACAGTTAGCATACTGTAGCTGAATGACTTGTATCCCAGTCCTTCTGAATATGGTGCAGGACATGACCACACAATATACTGCAAAGACTGTAATAAAATGTGATTAGCATGTTCTATAAGGGGAAACCGTTTTTCTTCCACATATAAACTAGGTGCTGAGTGAACGCAGACAGAGAAAAAAACTTTTGGGTGCTGTGTTCTAAGTCTGGAAACAATGTATTCAGAAAGTTTTCAGAACTTTATTCGCCTGCAAATGACGAAATAAAAACGTAGAAAATATGTTAATTAAGAAAACGTGCATATCACATTAACCTTGTTTTATTAGAGGTGTGTCACCTGGGATATATTTCCAGGCTTATACATAGATGTTTGTATTTAATTTACAAACTGTCGGTGGAATAAATCATGAGTCTGGGTGGGGATCCCCTTGGCAGGTTGAACGTCTTTGCCAACTGCAGTAGTCTATATTGTCTATTTTCTGTCGCTTTCGCACTCTTGTCGCTTTCAGGCGATGAGAGGACTTGGTTTCCTCAGGTTAGAAATCTTTTTTCTCATAGTCTGATATGAGGAACCTCCTTCTGCCTGCCATCTTGGCCATAAACTCGATATCATTGGAGTACTGTAGTGATGAGCGTCCTTCTGAAGGTTCTCTCATCTCCACACAGAATTTCAGTAAGAACAACCACTGGGTCACTTCTACTAAAGTCCCTGCTCTTTTGGTTGATTGGATGGCCTGCTAGTTCAAAAGTTTCAAGAGTCCTGTTTATTCCAAACTGCTTTCATTTAAGAAATATAAACTCCATTCTGTTCTTTGGAATTTTCCCTGCAGCAAAATGCTTAGCATGCTTTGCAATGCTGCACTGTTTCTGATCACTGCAGGAATTCTGACTTGGCCTGGTTTTTGCTTTGACGTGCATCATCAGTCATGAGACTTTATATAGGCAGGTGCCTTTCCAAATCTAGTCTGGTTAATTAAATTTACCACAATTTATCAGTCAAGATTTTGAAACACTTCAAGGGAAATCAAGAGAAATAGGAGTTAAAGTACACAAGGAGGGTTTTTTTTTTCATTAGTCATTTTTGTTTTTGCTGTGATATCGCAAGGTGTGGGAATTAGATTGTGTGTTTTCTTTAAAGGGTATTCAGAATAACTCCTTCTATATTCTTTTCTTTGTCAGGTATGGCTGAGATTTAGAGGCAGATGTGAACCAAGTGAAAGCCCTGCCATCAATCCCCAGCACATCCATGTGTATAATTTTCTTCAAGTTTGACCCCCGGCCTGCATCCAAAAATGCCTACAGGTAAGGCAGTTAAGTCATGCATTAAATATACAAGGACTTGGAGCAAGTTCTTGATAAACAATAGAGCTGTCTCATATGACTGTAGGTAATAAAGCAAAAACAAGGTAAGCACAAAAAACAGGTATCAGCAAACCCTCTCGAGGCATTGTCAGCCACAGAGCTGCACACTCTGAGCAGAGATTTTAGTATCTTGCCTAAGGACACTCCATCAGAGACTCTAAGTGCAATATTACTCTCCTAACCTCGTAAATCAAGTGTGTAGCAGCAAGTGGAGAAACATTGTGGTTATGTTAATGTTATTGCCATCTCTGTGCGCTATGTTTTAGGGGGCGAGGTGATAAAAACTCTATAGAACATTTATGTTCTCATGCAGATTTATTATGTAACTGTTTCTGCCAGTTTTAATATTTTACTTAGAGCATATTTCTCAAAATTCATAGTTAACATGCAGCTACCAAACTCTTGCAATGTTTTTTCACATCTTTGCTGTGATTCCCTCACAAAGCCGGATACTTCCTGCAGCTAGGAAAGTTAGAAACAGCCTCTCTACCAATTTTATGAAAGCACTGACTCTTTGTGCAACCTCCGTGTGCCCTACCCAGCAGTAAATGCTAACTTCTTTTAGTGAACAGCACAGATCGGTGTAGTACAAGCAGTCAGTGTGAGTTACAGCCTGATGGTATGTGGAGCCCTAGCTTATTATAATCCCCCAGAGCTTGAGAGCAAGCTCTCTGCCAGGCCATTGTCCATCTTTGTCCTTCCCTCTGGGAGTCTGACCTCACCTAAGGAGATCACAGCAGAGGTGTGTTATGAGTACTGACTCAGACCTGAACCTGGGGAAAGGTGAAACGCACTGTGTCCTAATGCAGTATCAGGTCTGCTATTTATAGACTGCACTGGCTGCAGAAGTCGTTTCTTTTGCTCAGGCGAATGTGTAAATCAAAAGAAATATGCAGCATACTAAGATAAAATTGGATTGAAGGCAGAATTAAAGTTTCATTAAGTGCAATTATTAAAGTGCTCACAGCACAAAATGACAGGAATGGATCTGCGGGAGTTAAATGGGTTAATATTCCACACAAATGACTCGCTGATTACCCGCATGCTGAGATCTCTGTATTCAGAAACGCAATTTCTAGTCTCGACTGTGTTTTTCTTCACCAGCTGCTCAGAACAAAAGCACTGCAGCAGTCCACCAAATAGCATTGCAGTATGATTTTGACCTGGATATATTGTATCACTTCTCATTAAGGTTAGTCATTTAAACATAATATAAAAGTGCCACTTACAATCCCTTGAACCAAAAGATGATGCTGATGTACTAAACAAACAGCATAATGGCAGCCTTTCATAGAGCTTTTGTAATAGTTCTTTATCTCATGTTGCTCATGGCTCTTTGCAAGTAAATTATAGTATATGCTAAATAGATTGGTTCTTATATAGCACTTCTGTACTCTATTTGAGCACTAAAAGAAGAATACTACATGTCTCATTCACCCCACATTCATAAGCACTTTCTTCTATTTCTAAGTGCTTAGAAAACCACCAACCCTCTGATCAGTAAATGACCTGTCCCACCTCCTGAGCTGGAGCCACCTCTAAGCATGTATTCATGATGTACGCATGTTGACACTGTAACTGAACAGCAAATAAAATGATTGATCCTCTTGGGATACGGTCACTATATACGATGGCAGCATGCCTGTTAGGTCATCACTCTGACACAACCTTAAATGCCTCGACAGCAACTGAAGATGTCCATGTTTTTGGTGACTTTCGTTATCTCCAGAGGATGATAATGAAAGTCTAGTGACTTTGGTGATTCCTTTATCTTTCTAGACCCACCATGAGGTTAACATTAACATGCCTTGGTGTAAATTTATCAAAGGCTCAGGAAATTATCCCATGGGAGCCACATGTGTTTGGATACACAAGTCACTGTGTTTGTTGAATAGAAAGAAATCAAAGTTGAGTGTCAATGAGCTTTGATAGCTCTTTCCTCACCACTGTGCCTCCTACATGTTCCAGCTGGCTGACTCACGCTGTGATCCGAGCCACTTGCATGGGATTTGCCCCTCAGGATGCAAAAGCAGATGCTCTCTTCCTGTGTATCATCATTAGTGTTAGCTTTGTTTTCAGGAGCAGTGGTGGCTCATAAAGCACCATGGGAACGGGCTGTCATTAGCCTTTGATACACAGAGGTCGACCCCTGTTACGTCATTTGGCCTTATTTGTTTGCTTTAAACAAGATGCAAGCTCCTATGTTGAAGGAATAATAGGAAGACCATTAGAAGCTTAGGAATAAAAACATACATTTGCAGGTTCTGATGCATTTCACTGGCCTCTGTGGCTTTTAATGATTTGTAATCATATGACAGCAGTCTTTACCTCAATACATCTAAAGATGAAGTTATAAAATTGCTTGAAATATTTAAAAATATTGAATGAAATGCAATGGTTTACAAGCAGTTTAAACCCTAGATTTATTGGAAATGGCACAAAAACTAAATAAAACCAAACCTTTTTTTAATGTATGGCATTTTTTTTAAAGTCAGTGCCAGCAACAAGCAATACTTTCCAAAAAAGTTGGGACAGGGAATGTTTACATCTGTCCTTAATTTGGTTTAGTTATTTATTTATTTATTTGACTGTCAGAGACCATGAACAAAAACATTCATCTCTTAGGAGGAGTGATGCTTTATAACAGATTTAGCTACTTGCTCATTTCCATCTGCTGTCCCTGGGGAGACAGATGCAATAGTAAGTATGACATACAAATACATATCCAAGCAACTCGATATAAAAATGATTATATTATCAAGCAAACATACTCAGACTAACAGCCCCATCCCCCCTGCTCCCACCACACACTGAGATTTAAATTGTGCATGTTTGGGGGGCACATATATATACAGTCATGAAGAAGAAATGTTGTCATGGAACTCAGTCTAAATGCACCTGGTGATTCAGTAGCTTGCAGAACCACCTTTAGTCATAGTTTTCTGTATGACTTTTATCAGTCTCTCACATCATTGTGAAGGAATTGTGGCCAACTTTTCTTTACAATATTGCTTTAGTTCTTTAAGATTTGTGGGCATTCGCTTATGCACAACTCTCTTAAGGACCTGCTACATACAGGTCTGGACCATTTCAGCACATTGATTCTTTTCTTTTTCAGCCTTTCTGTTGAAGATTTGCTGCTGTGCTTGAGATCATTGTCTTGTTATCCCATTGTTGGGGCCAAGCTTTAACTGTTGGACAAATGGGTTCACATTTGACTCTAGAATAACTTTGATCTACTCAGTGGCTGCAGGGTGCCCAGGTCCTGTGGCTGAAAAACAAGCACTGAGCAAACAACAGCACTGTGCCAGACATGTGGTATGAGATGGGGGGGGGGGGGTTGGTTTGTTTATTAAAGGTGACAATAGCCAGACATCTACACTGTAGTCTTGTTTATCTGAAGGACGTTGTTTCAGAAGCCTTGGGATTTAGGAGGAAGAGGCTTTCTCCTGGAAACCTTTTCAGACACCCACACTCTGAGTGGTAGCACTTGGGTTTTCTGCAGTTTCTTTAAGCATTGCATCGTCTGACGTTGGGGTGACTTTGCTGCTCCCCAACTCTTGGTAACATTGCGGCATTGTATTAACACATATCTGAATGCTCCAGCCCAACAAACAGTTAAAACGTCCACATTTATAGAGGCGCTCACAGTTTCTGAAGAACAATTAGGCAATTGGAGTGGTGTAGTTAGCAGCACCTCCTATTACTTACCCTCTTCAATCATATGAAACAATAGAGTAGTACTTAGTTACAGGTTTTCTAACCGTGGAGATGCTAGTAAACGATTTCTATAAGCAGGCTAGACATCTGAGTGAAAAATTGCTTGTAAAAACATAACATTTCTTATATTTCATTTCATTCTGCCCCAAAAGTTTTTGATAGGTGACTACAGAAAGGCAAACTCTTTCACAGCAAAGCCCTGCTGCTGTATACAAAGATTTCTCCAGAGATTTTTAGAATCCTTTTAATAATATTCTGTGCTGTAGATAATTCTACATAGTTTGGCATTAAGATGCATTGAAATGCTTTATTTGTATTTTCAATGCATCTTTTCACAATACAAAGCCACTCCCCATATGTACTTAAAAATAAGACAGATGCTTTTTATTTGTTTATGTTATTAATTTCAGTGATTAGCCTGGAGTTCTTTCAACAGGGTGGGTTTTCTTGAATATACATTTTCCAGTCTTTTCTATCCTCTGCATAGACCTTTTCAAAACTGGTGACTGGTATCTATTCAAAATGAGCACTGTAGGATTTTTTCAATTTTAGTTTTGAAATGTGAGATTTTGTCTTTGTGTTACTTTCAAGTTGATAACAGGCTTTAAAAAATTAAGCGTCCCAACTAACACAAAAAGATCCATAAACACAATAAAAGAATTTTCTGCTATAGTGCAGATTATTTTATTTCGCAAATTGCATGAATTAGAGAGGTTACCTTTTTCATCAAGGAATCAGTGTTTACTGTTTTTCATAATATCTGAGTAGGAAAGATGGGCTGTATGAAGCTGTGTGATTGTTGGGTCTTAACTGCTTAGTGAGGACATACCAGCCCACTACAAAAATGACAAAAAGTGACCCGTGAATAAAGGCACATGTTAGAACAGGTGTTGCATTAGATACAGGTCACAATACAGTGTTTTGCTGTTAATGGTTGTGAGCATAATGGCGTCATTACAATCTGATTTACTCCGAATAATAATAAACTGTAGGTCAAAGTTTAGTGCAGCGCTTAACTGACAGACAGTCTGTGTCAGACTTAAGAGTCCCATTGAAGGGGATTTATTGTAAATCAGATCACACTCTTGTTCAGGCTATTCGCTCTTGTTTGCAGCAGTAAATGTTTGTCTCGTAGCCTTGCTTCGACAATAAAAAACAAATTTAAAATGGAATAAAACACCTGCAGAGGTTACGTGCATGTGGCAGACACAGCCAGCTTTGCAAAATGAGATTGAGATGAGATGATTTACTTGTAAAATACTATTTCAAATTGTTTTAACCCCTTAATAGCCTGCTTTTGCTCCGCTTTAAGTAGCTCCTAACAGCAGTGGGGTTATCCAACACTTGATTCAAGCTATTTGATAGTTACAGAGTTTAATAGTCATACACTTCTCATTTATGTGGCTGTGTCAGTACTTAGAGATGCTCATGCATATTTCTCCAAAATTCAACCTGGTCTATTTCAAATGTTCAGAATCTTTGAGCTCTTCATTCTAAATATTTACAATACAATAATATGTATTGTATTCTAGTTTGTTTGTTTGTTTTTTAAGATTCAACGTGTTTTCAGTTGTTTCTAAAAATGAATAAAACCACACAAATAAAGCTAAAGGCATTGGAGTCATTTCATAAAAAACATCAGTGATTTCCTCCCACGAGTTACATGGTCTCAAAATACATAAGAGTGGATGGGAATTTGTTGCTTGTTGCTCAAGAATTTGGCTTCAGATTGTGAAACTTGGAGCTGCTGTAAAATTGATTTGCTTGCAAAATTTCACATGACTAGCTGCTCTAGTTGGGAAATAGTAATGAAACACCATACTTCAACCCCATCCCACGTACTACAGGGATCTGTAACTGTTCATCCGTCCATCAATCCATCCATTTGCTTATACGAGTTCAGGTTGCGGGGCCATTAATCCACACAAGACACTAAAATCCTACGGCTCCTCCTGTGGTTGATGGGCCCACAGGAGGACGGACCTATGGAGTTTCTTTGGGCTTGCTTTTCCTACCCTGGGCCTCATTCCAGGATGGGACCCCTGTGACTCAAATCCCACCACTGCAAGAAGGTTACAATTCATTTTTGCACGTCTTCATTAAATAAACCTGTTTTATATGGAGTGACTCAATGATATCCAAAAGCCTGCTGTATATGGATAAATTCTCTAAACTTGAGCTCCTGACTCTATTGCCTTTTGCTTTTTTCAGTTACATTCCTTTTGATCCTCTTTACTTTGGTCATCTTCAAAGAAACACCTTCTCTTTGTAGCTTTGACCCTTTATATTCTCTCCTCTGGCTTCTGCTCAATCAATTTAGAAAATGAGATGCTTAACGTGAGTGCTTCTGGTTGTATCTGAGGACTTTATTATACTGAAAATGTGAAGGTTGCACTGTAAAAGTCTGGGGGCTTATTTTTACACTGACCTTCTGGCCATATACCACAAACTCTTACTGTTTTCATCATTACAGATGCTCTATGTATATATGTCCTGTAATTATATAAGTCTCTAGTGGATAACAGTAGGCCAAATACAGGCCATTTACCATTTACCTTCATGTTAAGATCAAAGGAATTAGATTCACCATATGATAGAAATATTCTTTTTTTTTTTTTTAAATGTGCCATAGGCGAGAGAGGGAGAAAGCTGGATGAAAACAGCAAGAAGAGAGATCAAAAAGTGAGCAAAAAGTGTAGTGGACATGTGATTAGAGTCAACAAAAGATATACAAAGCCAGTGTCGATTGGTTTGCCTACATTCACTGATGATTTCACATAAACAAGCAGCTGTTATATTGATATCAAATGTGGATTCCCAGCCCTTAGGATTATATTATATTATATTATATTATATTATATTATATTATATTATATTATATTATATTATATTATATTATATTATATTATATTATATTATATTGTTGAATACTATGCATTTGTGTGCGATTGTCAGTCCAGGAGGCTGGACAGAGAGATGATAGAAAGACTGTATAGGACATAGGTGTCAAACTCTGGCCCGCGGGCCAAATTTGGCCCGCAGCCTAATTACATTTGGCCCGCGAAGCCATACCAAATTATTATTAGAGCTGGCCTACTGGTATTATACAGCTAATATATATATTGTTTAGTATTAAGCTTTGCTTGTTCCATATTCAGTTTTTCAGCAAAACTTGTTTGAGTCCATAAGAAGAGATTCATTCTTAAATGTGGAGGAAGATTTTTTTTCCAATAAATATTAATGTTAGCCCGCGACCTTGTTCCAGTTTTGAATTTTGGCCCACTGTGTATTTGAGTTTGACACCCCTGGTATAGGAGCACGAAGAACCAGGTGAGCAAATGGGCAGGTAGTGAGGTTAGGTGAGAAAACAGCTCTATTTCTAGTTTGCATCTTGTCCAGGTGTATGGAGTGGCAGGGTGGTTCTTAGGCACTACAACAGGTCATCCAACTAAATGAGTTGCTTTTTAACATTGTAATGCAATGTTGTAATTGTATTGTAAAGGCATTGTATGCATGGCATTATGATTGGGGGCTGAGCCACCTTTACAAATTTTAACCTGTTATGTTCTCAGGCTAATTTTGGCTGCAAACAGAGATGAGTTCTACAACAGGCCATCCAAAGCTGCAGACTTCTGGGGGGCCAGCAATGAGATCCTCAGTGGTAAGCCTGTACATATACACTTGAGACCACCAGTCAAGCTTTTCATTAAACAGCAGTCATTTTTAAAGCTAAAGCTAACACAAATTAGTGAAAAACTTTCTTGTATGTTTTGTGTAAACGTGTCTGTTAGAATTTAATTGCTTATTTTGATTAATATATGCAAGGTTGGTTGGCTTTTTAGTACTGCTTGACAAACTTTACCTGTAAGAATAAAGAGCTTTCATTAGTCAAGGAAAAATCCCTTTCCTTCACCTCAAAAATCCATCGCAGGACATCCCCACCCACAGCAAACTACATTTAATTGACTGATGTTCAATACACATTATGGCTAATCAGAGAAAATCAGTCTTCTGTTTTTCTGCTGAGGGAAGAAATGGTGCGATATCCTCGTTGTTCGCCAGTCTCCTCTACCCTTTGTAATAGAGGGGTCAGAACTCGACTAGTGGGTTCTTAATTGATGGCTGTTTTTATGCAATGTGACAGGAATAAATGGCTCTGTCTTATCTGCAGGGCTGGGGGATGAACGGGGCGGGAGTGTGGTGGGTGGGTAGCAGTAGGGCCCTGAAGGAGACGTAGCATGGCGAGAAGGGAAGTAAGCTATTGGTCCCAGTGGAATCTAGCTAGCTTTCCATCCACCCTCAGAGGAATTAGACCATTTGGCTCTCGAGGTCATTGACTGTATAAATGGACCTGTCTTTATTGATCACCAGGAAGTGCTGCAAATTTGCAGGGCCTGACATTCTTTGTGTCAACTGGAGGAGAGGGATGTAGAAAGAAAACATTCATTTACTGATGGACTAAAATAATTCCTGCCATCACTCTTATGAGATTTCATTCCAATTGGACAACATCTTGAAGGTTATATAAGTTTTATACTTCCTCTGATTGTGATGTCAGTGACACAGAAAAAAATATTTTCTATTTGTGCATCTTAATGTGGACTAGATTTCTTACTGCCACTCAGTCTATCTACTATATGAAACAAGCTATTTAAGCCGCTCTCCCTTTGAGACTGCTCTCCCTTCAAACCTAATTTCTTTTGATTGGCAGTTTCTTCCAAACCGAAGGTTGTGCACAGTTGGGGGGCGGGGCTCCTGTGTTCACAGCCAGAGCTGTGTGCCTAAAATGGTCATATTTGGGATATCCACTGCATATAGAACTATGACCACACACACACTGACGTCATTATTTGAAACTTTGTCTATTTTTAGTATCCACATTTTTAACATTTGTGCATACAGCATGATGTCAAATAGGTAAAAGCATAATAAGACCATTTCAAAAATAATATTTAATATATATTTGCTGCTAATATCAGAGAAACGTCAAATTTCCATTAATAATTATTTATTCATTTTTCTTTTTTTATTATTTATTAACATTTTTCTAACTGTTGAATTCTTTGCCTTTCACATCTTTTGCATATTGCATGAATTTATGTGTTTTTTCCTCAAACTAGCACTTAGCTGCAGTGAATAATTAAAAAGTCTGTTTGCCATATGATTAGTGACAAATGACCTAGTTCTTTCTTGAGTTAATCATTCGTTACCCATCATTTGTTCTTGTTAAGGAAAACTGGCATGCAAAAGTAGCAGGGTATACTGAATAATCTCTGTTATTATCCGTTAAAATCGAGTCATACTCTTTTCACGTGAGGTCTGATGCCCCTCTCTTTTTAAAAATACATTGTAACTCTGTGTTTATCAGGCCTGGACTTGGAGCTAGGGAAGGAAGGGGGGTCATGGCTGGGGATCAGCAAGAGGGGCAAGCTGGCTGCCATCACCAACTACATGGAGGGACGTCCTAACCCTGATGCACAAGGACGAGGTAATCAGCCATAAAAATGTCCCAAGTGCCCCTTTACAACCTCAGTGTCTAGAATCCATGTGATAATATAACTGATTCTAAGGAATAAGTAGTACACATACATTACATACATTTCTTATTACGTTTGCTAATTTGCAGGATTTCTAGTGTCTCACTATTTAATGGACAAGGATCAGGACAACTACTCCTACCTGAAGAAGGTGTCGTCAGAAGGCCACCTGTACAATGGGTTTAACCTCATCACAGCTGAGTTCAAGTGAGTAAAACGTGTTGTGAAATCCATCTGCATATTTTCTATGCACCGATAAAGCTGATTCAAATAAGCATATCCATCATGTGGATGTTTACACTGAGATTTTGTTATAAAAACAGACGCTATCCACTGTTGCATTTCATAAGAGGAAATATTTTCCAGAGAGTGAGAAGAAATATGCAAAGTAGCCACACTAGGCTGTATAATGTGTGTCTTCTCACAATCTAAACAGTAAAGGAGTGTCTTTTTTTTTTTTTTTTACTGGGCTTTAACTTTGTTCCTCTGAATTTTGGCCTTACCACGGAAAGAAAACCACAAAAGCAACATCTTCATCTTTGGAGTGCCAGCCAGGCAGAACTGAAAAGACACTGAGCTGCGAACGAGCCAGCATTAAAATTCCAAAGGAACACCTGTTCATATTTCAGGGTTATAAACAAAGAAACTCTAGACAGCATAAAAAATAACGAAGGCTTTTTTCACCTCCCGTGTGCTTCACAAGCCTGACTTGACTGAATTTGATGATAAGCATAGAAAAGAAAGAATATGGGCTCAGTGCACACTCGGATAGCTGTCAAGTTGTCGGCCCATGTAGAGAGCTGCATTATAGTGAAGCCATACTGTTGTCTTAGGGAGCTGGAGCATAGTGTAGCTGATGTAAAGGCAATATTACCTGAAATTACAAAAATGTGTAACATAAAAAGTTTGCTTTAAAGTGTTGACGCTTGATGCTGTGCTGCTGATGGTAGAGAAACCACTCCTGACAGGAGTACAGCCAGCTCTCCTGCTGATAACATTATGACTGCACCTGCCCAAAGGAAAGCGGGGAAAAGGAGAGTTCAGAGGTTAAGCTGCAATATAGCTCTAAAAGTTGTATCTCTGTTGGAGAAGAAAAAGTGGACTTTTCCTCCTCTTAACATAGCCTGAAGTAGTTTGTTCTCCCAAAAGGAGCTTTCAGGATGGAGAAATATTTTGTTTTTCATATTCTTTTTTTTTGCCACCTAATAATTTCTACCAACTCCAATATAATGGATAAGGTGCTACTTTTTGAAACAGTATTGTAGGTTGGAAACATCTTCTGTGGCTTTGGTATTGCAAGTTTCAGCAATACAACTGAAAGACTTAAACATATCTCTGTAATGTAGTGGCTCATTCAAAGCTAAGCTTATTTATAGGGCAATATTTTATATGAATTATGAATACAGTTCTGCCAAATATCAACATTTTTGATCAATATATATTTACCACATGCAGAAACCAATGTCACTCCTACATTTGTGATCGTGGTGTATTCATTTTTAAAATGGCATAATAACAGTAGGACACATTGGCACCCCAATGCACAAAGTGATGTATTTTAGATTGTTTGCACTATACTGAGATTCACTGTGTCTCAGTACCATCAGTATATTAGGCTACATTCTGTGAAAGCATCATATGAGTTACTATGGGACTCCTATCGTGCTGTTTGGCTGCTGAGCTTTAAAGTATACTGCAACTCTGGTTCACTTTAAATATAGCTAGCTAGACCTTTTTTGCCTTGCACGCTAATAATTTTCACATCATTTTTTAAAGTATTTTGCATCTGAGAGATTAGATTTCCCAATCTCAGCAGACTTTGCACCTCAAACTGTGAAGAAAGCCACAAGAGTTCAGCATACCACTGAACCGAGTGAAATACACACATGTGAGATTCCAAACAAACATGCATTTTTAAAGGTCTGTGTATATACTTGTGTGTATACCTGCACAAAAAGTCAGCTACTTGGAGGTTTATTTTCAGAAGTGTCGGTATCATCTGAGCCTTTGAAAGCTTTTTGGTATACCTCTTTTTTTTCTTTTTCTTTTTTTAACCTAGGGACAACCGTATGACATTATCTAGGTGGCTTAGCTGCTATTTTTGATCAGCTCAGGATATGCAGATGTCCCTGTTAAAACCAGGGGCAGCAGTTACACATGCACAACCCTGCAGGAATTCCTCTTTTATTACACTCACACTACCCCACACTCAAGAGGGACCAGCAGACTGTAACTGCATGTTTATGATGTGATAATGCTTCATGTCTGCTTTGTCTGGGCTAAAAACTGTCAGCAGAGCCTTATTAAGTCAAAATATGCCATGTTTCCCCCCCTCAGATGCCTGTCTGATGGGAGTCACTTTCACTGCAGATAGAGATGATAAGCAGTGACAAAAAACAAGCTTCATCTTTTTTAGTAAGCACCATCATTTACCAGCCTGTTTGTTATCCACTGCAATGTGCCCAGCTGCCCTGAGGAAATAAGGTGTTTAGTTTCTTTCCGAATCAATAACTGCTGGTGGATTGACAGTAGCTTTACATGACAATTAGAGGCTTTTGGTTTCATCTGTAAGCACAGGCGTGATTTAGGATGTGGCGACTGGTGGCAGTGGGGTCAAGATGTGCCACCTTCTTTGTCTAAGTCTCATCATTCTTTACACATACATGAGAGCAAGACTGTACACTTAACATACAAACTATTTGATAATTTATTTATCGCTGCTTATTAATGAGACGTCTCACCAGGAATATTCTTTAATCATCTTGGATTGGATTGTGCATGAATAATTTGGTCTGTGTCAGCCTTGCATTTAAAGAAATGTCTACCGGGCCTCACAGTCATGAAGCTAATGCCATATATATTTAAATTTTGAACTGACTCAGATATTCTCAGCTTGATGCTCTCGAGGCTCCATATCCAACACTTCATCTGACTTGTCTATTGCTCTGGTTTTTGATCCCACTTTAAGTCGCTCTTGCTTTAAAGTCAATGCCCAGAGATTATCCATTTTATTAAATATGTGCTCTGATGTTTGCCCGCAAAGAAATGCCTCCCTAATGCACTTTCAGTTTGGCTGTTTAAAAAAAAAACCCACACAACTTTAGAAAGTGGTTCGATCTTATTGCCTCAAACCCTGTGTTGTAATTCTTGGCAGAAACTTGTTCAGGCTCAAAAAGAAACACAGCGAGGCAGAAGATACGCACATTCCACAGTATCGGGGCGGATGAACTCTCAACATTTTAAAGAAACTGTAGTGTGAGGATTTGTTTTTCTTCTCTCCAAAGTGCTTGTAACATCGCCTCCGGGGAAATCATATTCTGTTTTAGAAGAACAGAAGATGAGATTCTCCGGAGTGGATTGCAATAAATCGCACTGCATGATTCACTCCAGATGTCTAAAAAGTGCCATACAAATTTAAATGATGTTAATTTTTGCTCTCTGGTTGTTTGCACGGTCGTATGCGCAGCCTTTTTGTATCAGATGGGAGGTCTGAATTCCAATACATCACTGGTGTAATATAAATATTTGAAGTTCCATGTTTCCATACAGTATTTGAATGTTTTACTAAGAACTACATCTGTCATGTATCTCTTTTCAATCAACATGGTGCCATCACACTGACTAGAAATAGTTCCTTGCATTTTTACAGGAACATATTGCCAAAGTTGGAATCACTGATGGTGACTAGGCGAGATGTAGGAACACGTCCTTGCTCATAAATCCCAAAGATTCTGTCTGCTATGATTATTTTTTTCCCTCAAAAATTACCTGAATTTCTCGAAAGCTCACTCAACCATCTCAGCCAACTACACTACAGCTGGTGATGCTCTGCAGCCTCAATATAGAGGACTCTTCATTAGAACACTTCTCAGCTAGCATACTGATTAACTCTCTGACTGAGATCTGAAAAAGCCTGTTTTTGACTCTTCCCTCTTTGTTCTCGCTCTGCCCGATGGTCCCGACCTCCTGCTGTTCCCTCATCTCAGCCCAAATAAACCCACGGCGCACCTGATGGGACTTTCAACATTTTAGCCAGTTTCAAACGGCACAAAAGGAACTCTCTCTCCATAAATCCTCCACCTGCTGCCACCATGGTCAATTTGATTTGATATCACACGCAAAGTGTGTAGATAGAGCCAGGCTGTTGAGGTATTGTTGAGTGAAGACCTCAATACCAAGACAAAATACTAGTTCAGACAATTTTATTTTTGCAGAGCAGACAAATAAAGGCTTCTCTCTCAGGTTACAGTGCCATCTGGTTCTCATTGACTTGCTACCATGTGCATGCTTGGATGAGCAGTGACTTCTTTCGCCTTGAGTGAATATTGGCCAGTGCTGATGTGTTTATAGTTGTTGGTTCAAGAAACCATGCTCAGTTCTGAGGTTTAAAAGAGATATTTCAGCGAAATATGCGTGTGGTGTGAATGAGACACGGCAGGTCCATACATCAGTTTTGAGCAGCTGCCAGACGCACATACATCACACCACAATACACCACAACAACCCCAATTCCCCGGCGGGCGTGATTGCGGATGCCGTGCAGGTGCGTCCGCCCAGCACCGCGTCCACGCCCCACCACAATGCCATATACATTTAATACAAGCAAGATTATAAATGGTAAATAGCGCTTTTACTAGTCCCCCCCCTAGGGACCCCAAAGCACTTTACACACCCAGTCATCCACCCATTCACACACACATTCACACACTGGTGGAGACAAGCTACAGTTGTAACCACAGCTGCCCTGGGGCAGACTGACAGAAGCGAGGCTGCCATATCGCGCCATCGGCCCTTCTGGCCCACACCAGTAGGCGGTAGGTGAAGTGTCTTGCCCAAGGACACAACGACCAAGACTGTCCGAGCCGGAGCTCGAACCGGCAACCTTCCGATTGCAAGGCGAACTCCCAACTCTTGAGCCATGATCGCCCCGATGAGCATTCGGCTGGGGTGGGCAACTCCAGGCCTCGAGGGCCGGTGTCCTGAAGGTTTTAGATGTGTCCTTGATCCAACACAGCTGATTCAAATGGCTAAATTACCTCCTTAGCATGTCTTGTAGTTCTCCAGAGGCCTGGTAATGAACTAATCATTTGATTCAGGTGTGTTGACCCAGGTGATATCTAAAACCTGCAGGACACCGGCCCTCAAGGCCTGCAGCTGCCTACCCCTGTCTTACACCATTATGTTTGTGTAACCAGGCTGACTTAAGACAATGCTTTTCACCACATCATCATGTCAAACTAAGTTATTGGGGAATTTATCATTTTTATCGACTTTAATAAGAAAATTAACACCGTAAACTAAACTTTCAGTTCATATGTAGGAGTATTTACACCTTTTTTGAAGCAGTCAGCTTGGAGTCCTTACTCCTTTCAGACTTGTTTGAGCTAACTGAAAAGCCTAAAAAAAAAAAAGATCTGATTTTGCAGGCACACAGCCCCATCAAAAATGGACATTTGAAGATCGGAAAACCAAGCCTGCTCTTCTGTTCCACTGAGGCTGGCATGTCTGACAAGCATGTTTTTGTTTTTAAAATCAATTATTACCTAAATGTCAGGCTGATAGCATTGGCAAGCTTCTGTTTATTTTCCCTTGGGACGTCATATTCATTTGACTTAGCTGGACTCCTGGTTGTCCACATTCCACCTGCATAGGCTCTAAACCCCACTAGTGGAGACAAACCCACAGTTTGAGAACCCCAGATGTAGGGGATGATTATGTAAATCAGATCAACATGGCGCCAAATCTGAAGCAAATGCTCAACATCTTGGGCAGTCCATGAAGAGAAGGAATGAGGGTGTGAATTATATTGTTCATGTTCCCGTAGAGCAAAACATAACTAAGCACCTACAACTAAGAGATTTTTCAGCATTGTTTAACTGACCTGTTTTAATTGGTTATTCTGTAAATGATCAGAAATAGTTTCTTTCAGGCAAGTGAAGTTGAGAAAAATGTAATCAGTTGAAATATTTGGTTTTTTTGTTGAAAAACCAAGCAGGCTCATTTGATTATCAAAGCCGTTACAAAATAACATTTTTTCAATTTACAAATTCATTAATAGACTTGTTTTTCTCAACGTGACATGAAATCTTTGTTAATAATGACAAATATTGTCAGCTTGTGGCGCTAACAGGTCAGGCTGTCCAATATGTATTTTGGCTTTTAAAACTATTTAGTAAATGTATTCGCAGAGTAAAAGCCCAGCAGCATATTTTGCCCTTGTCTTGCCAGCTCTCAACTGGGAAACTTTCCAAGTCAGATGTTGAAACAGTGTTGCACCACATTTGAGATTGACTGATGCCACTGGTATTGCTGTCATAAAACTGACATCAAAAAAACGAATTCCACTACTGGTTCAAAGGCTTCGATCATAATTTATTATTCACTCTCCGGTACCAAGGCTGTGACAGATGCCCTTGATGTCGGATAGATTTTTTTCAGACTGAATAAATTCCCTCTAACTGAGGACTTTGCAAGGAGATCTAACACCGTAACTAAATGGCTTTTGTGGTAGTCAAGGGTGTTTGCAGCACTAATTTTTACTTTGAAACCTTAATTTCACCCAGTTGTCCTTTGTGGATAACATCAAAATTGTTCTAGTGTGGTATAGTATTTTAACTTTCCCATTTCTTAAGTCCTATTTTCCAGGGCTGCAAAGAAAATGCATCATTAAAAAATGCTATATGGTGCAGTTTGTTATTCTCTTTCACCCTCAGCGCTCATTTTCCATGTTTCCCCGAGGAGTGCCCCTTTGAACTTTCTCTTTGCTCTATTTCGTTTTATTTCAATAGCCTCAAAGTCTTCTGACTCCTGACACAACAGTCATAATTAGACATAAACACGTTTGATTATTATAAAATGTCTAATTTCCCATCTTACTGTGTCCTCTCTAGAGCTAAACAAGACATTGTGTGTTACTATGGAAACAGAGGCAGCCCTGAACCCATCCGTCTAAATCCAGGTCTGTGTTTTCAGTATGGTTGCTGTAGAAACCTTTCATACCTTTCCTCCTGGCCTATGGCTGGCTCATGTCAGTCTGACATTTCCGCAGTGAAATTGCTCTCAGATTGAAGAACACACCAGAAAGACACTAGCAGAGCTTGCTAATGTTTAAATTTGTCTGTATTTTTCTTGTTCCCCCTCAGCAGGAATCTACGGCTTGAGCAACTCGCTGCTGGATACTCCATGGAAGAAACTGCTGAAAGGCAAGCAACACTTCACCAGCGTCGTCAGCGACCAGACGCTCTCTTGTGACGGGCTGGTGCAAGAGCTGCTCAGTGTCCTTAATAATGAGGAGCTGTAAGTTCACAAACACCCACTTAAATCTCATTCAACTGCAGTGCATTTTAAATTGTGTGTATGTAGGAGATGCCACTGAAAAAGCCTGATACTCTGCTCATGACCTGCTCTGTGTCCTGAGCTACAGCCACCACACCCCAACAACAGAAGCGACTGTTGTTGTTATTTTGCACTATCAGAGTAAAAGTGAATTGAATCGGTGACTATAGATTACCCATAGATGTGAATGTCAGTGCATTTGAGCTCTGTGCCAGACTGTCAACCTGACATAAGCTCCAGTCGCCCGGTGACCCTGAAACGGATGAGCTGAAGGGGATGGATGGATTGATATATAAGATAAATAGGTGCAATTAATTGAAGCATAATTTAAGACGAGGGTGAAGGGTGTTGTCTAATAGACCAATAGACAACCCTGACAGAATCAGAGCCCGCTCAGCGTGGTTGGCAAATTTGACACTAAATTAATTTTTATTGCTTTAGTTAACTAAAATATTTTCCATATCTAGTTTTAATTTAGTTTTATACACTTTAATAATCTTGCACAGCTTTGAAGACCCCCAAATGAAATTCAGATATAAGGGTTGCTGTGAGGAGATCCAGCACATTAATCGGTCCCACATGGAAGGTGGTTAGAACGGGACTTACAGGGAGCGATCACCAATAGCACTCAGCTGGTATAATCTGACCCACGTTTCCATGCAGACACCCGTACACTTAAAGGGTATTGGTGGATTTTATGGATCGCTCAGAAATGGGATTTGCTTCAAGAGCAATAAATAATGAAAAAAGTATTACTGCATGTGCAATTAAAACCCGACACGCTTTCTAAAGTTATCTGTTTTGTTTTTGTTGTTGTTGTTGTTGTTTTAACAGGAACACACCTGATCCAATCCAGGAGACTCAGGGTGATGGTTATAGCAAGTCCATGATCCAGGCTCTGTCAGCCGTGTGTGTTCGCTCACCTCATTATGGAACAAGGTCAGTGCCTTCCTCACTCACCAGATATCATTTCTCTCTCCCCCCTTGTGTGTTCACTGGTGGTGACTGACACTGCTGTGCTAGACAGCAAGATCACAGAACAGTGAACTCTTGGCACAAAAAAAAATCCCCAGTGTAATCAATCCTCCACAGCAGTGAAACACTGGATTATTGGGTAAAAGGTCAGAGGGTTAGACCTTTCCAAAGCTATCAAAACATCATTTAGCAGGGCAGCAGCAAACAGTGTCTGAAAAGTGACTTTTCATAACCGCTGTCATACATATTAGATATTAAATTTATAATTGTTTTCTTCTCTGTATTGTTATCCATTCAGAACCAATACAATTATCCTGATAGATGCAGAAGGGAATGTGATCTTCACAGAGCGCACCATGCTTGACTGTGACACGACCAAATGGAGCACCAGTTCTTTCCAGTTCAAACTGCAGGAGTGAAGACACAATGGAGGAAACCTACTCTGTGCCTTTCTGCATCATCTCTCCTTCCTCCTTCCGCACCATCTCCTTCAGCTGAACCTCACATGACCGCAAAGACTCATCAGCACTTTTTTTATTCAGCTAGTCACTAGCTGCCTCGTTAACATCAGTTTCATATATTTCTTACTTTTGATTTAATTTAAAGATGTATGCTAATTTAAAAAGATGCCAAAGGACATTTAGAGTTTTGTAGAGGAAAATATTTTACCTACATGTCATGAACCTTCTCAGAAATTATAGATTGCTTGTAATTTGGTAAATATAAGATTGGTGTGATGCCATTTTCTGTCATGAACGCTAGACATTGTGGCCCTTTCACACACATGGCAAAAGACAGGAGATGATCTGTGTTAGGCACATTACACGCAGTATATTACGACTGGTTCTGACATTAGTGGTTTTAAATACAGCTTGTCTGGGTGAAGTGTAGAAAAGCTCGTCTGCGGTGCATGAATACATGCTTTTTGGTGTCCGATGTAACCTTCCATCCACGATTTACATTTTACGCTCTATTTTCAGGCTGCAGGCTAAAATGACATCCTATGACAAGTCATAGGGTCACATATATTTTTCTAGAAGATTTAAGTTCACACGACTCATCACCAGGATTACTGGCTACTTTGTAAGTTTCTGATTACCCTGTCATTGGTGTTTAGGTAATTATGCATCACAGCATCAAATGTTTCAATGCACTGTTAAATGCACTGGATCTTGAAAAACAGCCTGAAAATAAATAACAGTTTATCCAAACACTTCTCTTTTTGATTGTTGCATTATGATTACGGATACAAAATAACTGTCAGGAACCATGTGTTCACACACACATCAGTCTTGCTGATTTCACTCTATATCAGAATAGGCCTAGGAAGCTGGCTCCGCTGCTTCCTGTATGACTCCAGGATTTACCCACAGGCAGGTGACGTATGAGTAATGTATTTATTAATGTGAAGAAAGCTTTTGTAACCAGATTGAACGCATGGTTAATTTGACTTCTGTTCCCTAAAAAAAGAGTTCAAACTTGATATGATTTGTGAGTAATATGAACATATGTATTTTGATCTTTTGTTAGCTTTTTCTATTTAAAATCTCCCTATGGTCATTTAACCAGTATCCCTGTACTTTAGCTGAGCTGCAACTGTTTTCAAACAGTGACCCCTCCTGCCTGTGTGGAATATTGCACCCTTCAGGATGTACCTGAACATTTGGTGTATTTAAAGATTACCTTCTTATTTTTTTAACCAGCAGAATGGGCACTGGTATCTTCACATCAATGTTTTAAAGCAATACAGCATCTAAAGAGGTGTAGAGGAGTATAAATCTAGACAAGTACAAACAGAATACCAGTGGCACAGCATTAAAAAATAATGCAGTTTTTTTTTTTTTATCTGATTAATTTCAGCTGTGAAACAAATTTTCATTTCATTCCATTTTTATAGGCTGTATGTAAACATCTTTATAGTTTTCTTCATATACTGTGTGCTGTAAACATCCACCAGTCCCAGAATTAGCACTCTCTGCTAAAGGCAGCAAGAGTCCACTCAACAAAACCAAAGCGTTTTGTAAGATTTTGCATCACTGATTAAACATATCTGAATTTATTGATTCATGCAGGAGGTGTGTAGCACATGCTCACTTTAATGTTATGATATAATTTGGTTGCTCTTCCCATTTTTAAAAAAATTATCCTTTTTTAATGCTTGTCGGCTACCCCTGCTAATCAAAGTGTGCATAAAGGGATTTCACGCAATATCACGAGTTTCAAAAATGTGAACCATCCCACTGGATGGTTCACATTATGTGAAAATGGGGAAGGGGGGATTCTAGTAATTCAATGGGACGCCGTTTGTAAACTGAAAGATGCTGAAATTAATAGCAACATTTTTCCACATTTAGCTCCAAGCCTTATTAAAAACATGTTTTTTCAAGTCATTTTTCACAATATTCAAATTTCCAAAGAGGAATTGGAAAATGTTCTTCCCCTGAAAATGTCTTTTACGGAGGCTGCATCTATCCTTTCCATCTCAAGGCCTACTCTGTAACACTGTTATAACAAGTAAGTTATACGGTCTCTTACATTTAATGCTTCATTGAGCTGTATGTTTAAGTGTAGAAGAGAACCAAAGATCAAAGACGACACAGTTCAGTGCCAGTTAGCAAAGATGATGCATTTTGTCCTTTGGATGTATCATATTGCTGGTCTCTGTCAGCCTCTGTGGACCTTCACCACCATCTGCACCACACATGAGGGTTTGAGCCCATATTCAGATAGAGATGCAGAGTCGTTCACCAATAGCTTCCCTGCAACAGTCAGCCGGACTTCAGCCATAAGATATCCTACACACACAACAGAGGACAGAGATGAACCTCACAAAATATTTAAACATGTCAAAAATAATTATGTCAGGTTCCCTGAACACCACTGAAGATGCACACATTTTAAACACACCCCTTCTGTGTCCAAAACTCCTTAGCAGTGACAACAAAGTTAATATTTCAAAATCATCCTCAGTGCACACCTTTGTCCCCCCCTGTGGTCAAGATGCTCTTAGTTGTTTGGTTCCTCCTGCTCAGGATTTCTTCAGAGGAATAAAGGAAACAAAAAGAAGTTTTAAAAGTGTTTTGTTGGTGGTGTTTTTGACTTTCAAGCTCAATCAAAGCAGAAAAAGACAAATTCAGTTGAATGGATGGGTATAATCTTCCATTGAAAGCCAGCAAGAAATAACAGTTTTTTAGAGAGTTTTGGTTTTGGTCATCATACACATAACAGCATCCACTGCGTTTGCAGTATAATCTGTGACTATTATGAAAGTAACATACATAACTTGAAAAGCTAAAATCAATCATAACATTAAGCTCACCTTGTTTTTGTGGAGAAGGTGATCAGGCTTTTTCTTCATGTCCTGAGACCAGGTGCACTGGATCATCACCAGCTTGTATCTTCATCCTTTTTCACTCAGTGAAGTCTTTCTCTTTGTTCCCTTTGCAACAGAAAACTACTGTGTGATCACAGGTGAAGTTTTTATAGTGCTTCATTTGGTGATAGCTGTTGATCCACTTTGATCTCAAAGGATCTCGACGGTGGAAAAAAGTAATATTTCTCCTTACCATTAGGCTAAATATAAATATAACAATTTATAATATGTCAGCAGCATCGCCATAAGGGAGGTCTCCCTGTAGTGTCCCGAATGCAGATCCATTGTGATAAGAGAGAATGGATCCTCTGTAAAGTGTGCACAGCAGTAAATGGACAGCCGTTTGAATTCTGCTTGCAGTGTTTGAGGGAATGGGAGAGTCCACGGCCTTGGAAAGACTGCTGGGAAAATCACTAAAAACACTACAAACCTGCCCAGATATAACCTTTGGTTCATTGGAGGAAGTCCATGGATGTCCTTCTATCCGTCCCTGTCTCACCTCCTGGTTGAGTACAGCAAGTGGAATTGTAAATTTGTTGTTTGTCCTCGATGTAAGGTAAAGTTATGTTTTCTATGCCTGAAGAGCTCTACTAAATGTATTTTTTTAAAGCGACTTCTGTGTACCATGCTCCAGTGGTGTAGCTGTATGGCAGAAGAAATAATGACAGAGACACAAAGCTTCCAAGTTTTACTTTTGATGTGGGAGTGCTTTATTTGTAATAATGTACCATGCTGTGTTTTTTAATTCCCTTTTTATAATTCTCTATCTCTCTAATTCTCTCCCAATCAGATATAATTAGTCTTGGGTTCTATTGATGAGAAATTTGCTACTAAATGTGATCTTTACAGCTGCATTATGTCCGAATCATAATGATAATAAACCTGAAAAATGTAATTCATTCATAAATGTGAAATATAGTTAATCATACATTATGTTATTACTCCTTCCTTAAGATTTAGTTATTTTATGTTGACCTGTCATTGTCTGCTGCTTCTTTAGCATTAGCTTGATGGCATCAATCACTTATGCTATTCAGGCATTTTTTCTGTGTTTTTGTTTGTTTTTTGTTTTTGTTAGCTTTATGATGACTGGTATTTTTTCTTCTAAATTGTTTAAAGAAATCAATGTCTATTTTATTAAAACCTTGTTGTGCTTAATAAACAGTTAGGGTGTAAAGCATGCATGTTACAAGCACTTAGATGCTTTTATTTACAGTTTGTCGTTGGTTTCTTCTGCTTGTGAAGTTTTCCAGCCACCTTCTTCCCATGCAGCACACAGTCCCAACATGATCAGATGATGCAGAACAGTCAGCATCCCCTGACACCACACCCTGAACCCACCAGCCAAAGCCCTCCCTGCAGCTGAGCCACAAACCACATATTATCTCATTTAGAAAAAAATTTAAGTAACTGACAAAACACGTAGTTAAGATTAATTTTTAGGGTTTTGTTGGTTTTAATTCAATTCAATTCAATTCAATTCAATTTTATTTATATAGCGCCAAATCACAACAAAAGTCGTCTCAAGGCGCTTCGTTTTATAACTGTTTTATAAACAGTTTAGTTTGAAACACACTGAATAATTCATTAACTACATTTTAAAAATCTGAAAAGCAAAGGGTGTGGTTTGTGGCCGAGCAGCATCAGGGGAGGGGTGGAGCAGTGGGTTCAGGTTGTGATGTCAGGGGACGCTGACAAGACAATTATATGAAGCAAACCGTACTACACACCTACATTCAAAAGTTAAAATTATTTTATTAATTATTTCAATGAAATATTTGGAACAAACTTGTGTGGGCAAATAGTATGGGGACTATAATTAATTTTAGATCACCTTAATAGTTAATTTCAGTACTGAGCACTCAAAATAATATAAGTAAAAAAGTTATAGGTTCACATGGTCGAGGATTGTTTGTGCAGAGTTGTGTGTGTGTGTGTGTGTGTGTGTGTGCGTGTGCTTGTGTGTGTGTCCATCCATCCCTAGGTGAAGCTGCACCCGATGAAGGAGAGGAAGAGCGCAAATAAGTGGGGCTAAAGACCACAGCACTTCTCAACGGTTTTTCAGATAATCAGATAGAAGCGCGTTCTCCTTTATAAATATGTGTATCCCTTCGTTACCATCGGAACGTTCGTTACCATGGGAACGAAGATAAAAGGGATTTGTAGAGTCAATGCGGACTTTGTGGACATTTGAAAAGGTCAGGAGTTAAGAGTGGGACACTTGGGTTTATTTCTTCTTTTTATCTTTTTGTTTTTGCCACAACATCGGAAAAACGGCACGTGTCCCTAAGTTGCGGCTTCGGTACGTTGGGATCTACCTATCCGAAGAGGAAGAAGCATAACGGGAGTGACTTTTTTTTTTTTTTTTTTGAATTGTCAGATAATTTCAAATGCAGCGTTTCTATCAGCTCAACAAACATCAGCACACACAAACTGTGTGTAGTGTGTAGCACAGTGTGTTGGTAGCCAAATCGCCGGCTGCGGTATTTGACACGAAGAAACAAGAAATCAAGCTGAGACAAGAAGCAGGATTAGAAAGACAAGACAGGAGAGGAAGAAGAGACGTTACGTTTAAAGGTAGGGACTCCTCGTTTAAAGATCACATGTAAGTCCTCCTACTGGGTCAGTACAGGTAACATTATGTTTATTACATAGTGTGAAACGTGCTACAAGTCAAACTTAGGCAGACTGTGTTACTTAAAGGCTGCAGGAAAATACTCGGTTGTGTTTAAAAAGGTTGGTTTGCTGTACTGTGATGGATTTAAAGCAAATAAGGATCCTAACTGCAAAAGAAAATAATTTTCAAAAAGATTGAAATATCTAAAGCAATGGCAGATTAAAAAAAAACACACACAACAGACTGCAGGGAGGTTCTGTTCTGTGATGTCACAATCAAGCTGGTCCGAATAGGGATACAGTCCCGATCAAATGTTTACGACCTCTTGAAAAATTGCAACAAAAAAATAAAAAATAAAATAAATCATATTTTGCATGGTTGGATCTTGACAAGGTACAAAGTAGAGCTTCAACATGCAACAAGCAGAAATTGGACTAAAACGTTTTTTGAGCTTTTAATTTATTGAAAACAAACAGAAAATTAAACAGAAATCAAAGTTCCAAACATGAACTCAGTAATGGATAGCTTCACAGCTATTGCTGATCACTTCAAAAAAATTGTTGTGGCTCTTTTATAACATCACACAAACATCTCACATAAGCTCTATCTCTACAGTTTTATGACGCACTCATAGCACACTATGCCCACATTTGTGGAGAGCAACCTTTGCATCATCTGTGGTAATGGGAAACAGTAAGGTTGTCGCTCCCTAACAGTCAGCAGATAACATGTTAATCAGGTTATGTTATGACAATCCCTGCAGCACATCCATTTAAATGTCTAGGAGACATGTGAGTGAAGTTGGCCCCCCCATCTTCAAATCCAACAAAAGTGGTATCAAACGTTTGTGCTACGTTTGTGCTGGTTATGTGCTGCTATCATTTTAAAGATATTAATAAAAAATTCTAGAGGTCATCAGAGGTCAACCAGCCCCCGCAAATGAATGGAATCAAACAAAATTGGTGTCAGTCAGTTGTGCTATGTTTGTGCTGGTTTGTGCTGCTAAAATGGTCATTTGTGCTGCTTCTGTTTTAAAGATATTAATGAAAATGTAAAGGTCAAAAGGTCAACCAGCCCCCCCACATTACCAAAATCAAACAAAAGTGGTATCTTTCAAAAGTGGTGGGGTTGCAGTATAGCTGTTGTAGTTAGTGTGGATTGGGTATAAGGTGTGTTTGGTTGGTGGTTTGGTGTGTGAGTGAGGTAAGTAGGAGAGTTGGCCGAAGGCCTGTACAGGTCCGGTAACGGTCTCCTGCAGACTTCTTCTCATAGACCGGGGTTGGCACCAATGGAGAGCGGGAGGAGTGAGTGGAATAGTATGGATGGTAGTGAAGAGGAAGAGATTGGCGGTCAGGGTGACGAGAATGAGTGGGAAAAAGTGGGAAAGGGGGGGAAGAGGCGCAGAGCTAGTGAAAGGAAGAGGAAAAAGAGAAGTGAGGGTAGTACGGAAGGGACTGACAGTGAAGGTAATGAAGAAGGAACAAATGCAAGTATGAATGTAATTGTCAGGTTTGAGGAAGAGGGTGTGAAGAAAATAGATCCACTTAAGCTGACAAGAGCACTTAAGGCACAAGTTGGGGAAATCACTGATGTTTTGCTATAGACTTAAGTTTACTGTTGGTGTGCTGTCTTGTGTGAACTTTGTGTGTCCTACAGCATGCGCTGTGTTGATTATTGAATATGCATGGGTTAAAATCAGTGCTTTCCCTGTTAGGTTGAAGGAGTGTTTCTCTCTTGAGAAACATTGATGGAATTTTTGTTGCGGTGAACACGGTTAGAGCAGTTGTCTCGGGAGCACGTCCCCAGAATTGAGGGGGTCGCTGTTTGTGCAGTTGCCTTTGTCTTTCTTTTTTAGTGCATAAGTACCCACTGTAAGTAACTGCATGAAGACTAGGCTTCAGTTAAGTAGATTTTGGTTAGGCAGTTAGTGAGAAAGTGCTGTTTTCAATTGCATGTCAAGGATCAATACTTTGTTATGGCTTCAGTTGATGCTTTTGTTCAGTCTCCATCGGAGGAACTCTTGAATAGTTGTACTAAAGAAGAGCTGTTGAACCTTGTTGAACATTATGATGTGGATGTTGGGGATAAAGAGTTGAAAGATGAGGTTAAAGGAGTGTTACAGGCTGCATTAGTAAAGAAAGGCGTGTTGCCAGGTAAAATGAAGACTTTAGTAGCTGATGTTGATCAGTCTGTGGTCTCGACTACAGTTGCTTTGTCTTTTGAGCAGCAAAAGGAGTTGTTACTCTTACAAATGGAAAGAGACAAGCTGAGCATTGAGAAAGAACGTGTGAGGCACACTCCATACTTGATCTGTAGGCAATTCCTCTCAGAAGTGGAGGTCACGGTGGAGGCGTCGGAGGGCGGAAGGCGTTCCCTCAGTGGCTCTCCTCTTCTGAGATTGTGTAAAAACATAAGTCAATGTAGTGTAAGCAGCTTGAAAAGAAAGTAATTGAACTTGTATAAAGTTTTGGGAGACAGTTGCTCACACGCGGGCGGCACAGTGGTTAGCACCGTTACCGCACAGGAAGAAGGTCTTGAGTTCAGCTCTACCGTCGCTCTGTGTGGAGTTTGAATGTTCTTCCTGTTTTTGCGTGGGTTCTTTCCTTGTACTCCGGCTTCCTGCCACAGTCCAACGACCTGCAGTTAGTGGCAATAGGTAATGGAAGAGACTAAATTGCCGACAGGTGCGAATGGTTTTCTGTGTTAAACCAGCTGAGGTTTGAGAGAGGACGGCCAGAGAGCATCTTTTGTTTACCAGTCAGCAGAGAGTCCCTCAGGAGGGAAACGAGCAGAGCCTTCATGCCGGGACGCTGCTGGGGTTGCAGCATAGCTGTTGTAGTTAGTGTGGATTGGGTATAAGGTGTGTTTGGTTGGTAGTTTGGTGTGTGAGTGAGGTAAGTAGGAGAGTCGGCCGAAGGCCTGTACAGGTCCGGTAACGGTCTTCTGCAGACTTCTTCTCATAGACCGGGGTTGGCACCAATGGAGAGCGGGAGGAGTGAGTGGAATAGTATGGATGGTAGTGAAGAGGAAGAGATTGGCGGTTAGGGTGACGAGAATGAGTGGGAAAAAGTGGGAAAGGGGGAGAAGAGGAAAAAGAGAAGTGAGGGTAGTATGGAAGGGACTGACAGTGAAGGTAATGAAGAAGGAACAAATGCGAGTATGAATGTAATTGTCAGGTTTGAGGAAGAGGGTGTGAAGAAAATAGATCCACTTAAGCTGACAAGAGCACTTAAGGCACAAGTTGGGGAAATCACTGATGTTTTGCTATAGACTTAAGTTTACTGTTGGTGTGCTGTCTTGTGTGAACTTTGTGTGTCCTACAGCATGCGCTGTGTTGATTATTGAATATGCATGGGTTAAAATCAGTGCTTTCCCTGTTAGGTTGAAGGAGTGTTTCTCTCTTGAGAAACATTGATGGAATTGTTGTTGCGGTGAACACGGTTAGAGCAGTTGTCTCGGGAGCACGTCCCCAGAATTGAGGGGGTCGCTGTTTGTGCAGTTGCCTTTGTCTTTCTGGCGGTTTTTAGTGCATAAGTACCCACTGTAAGTAACTGCATGAAGACTAGGCTTCAGTTAAGTAGATTTTGGTTAGGCAGTTAGTGGGAAAGTGCTGTTCCCTTTCAGTCGATTCACTCGGTACAACACATAAGTATGGGATATCGCGCCCTCGCGTGTCCTGGCTGAAGAAACCTTTAATCACGCCTTTAAGGCAGATGACGTGTGATGACACGCGCACCGCCCCGCCTGCACATATAGCCGCTGTCATCACAGTCATCCCTCAGTTCTTACGCTCTTCACCTCGCTGAGAACACCTCTGCTGAGTTGGGCTAGCTAGCTGTTGCTAGTTAGCTCCGTTGTCTGCTGACCTGAACTTAGCTTAACTGCCCCTGTTGGTGTTAGCTTCCACCGCGCAGTCGGTGTGTAGGCTGCCCGCGGAGCGCTAGTTTCAAATTTTCCCGTGCAGCATTTTGCTTTGTTTTTTGGAATGGACTCCGAACCGAAGCGAGCAAAGCAGAAATCTTCTGTTCGCCCCTGTCCTCAGGGATGCGGTTTCTCTTTGCACGACAGCGACCAGCGCGATGCCTGCCCTGTCTGCCTGGGGATCGTCCATGCTAGGAGAGCATTGACGGAGCCCGAAGCCTGTGCGTTTTGTCGCCAGCTACGGCGCTCGACCCTGGAAAGACGGGTGACGTTTGTGGAAAAAGTGCTGGGACGCTCGGCTGTCGCATGGCATGACCCTCTCCTTTCCGAGTCTGGAGCCCCGGCTTCGTCCGAGTCTGAAGACGAGGATTTTCCGGTCAATGTCCCCGCAATTAGCTGGGCTGACCACATGGAATATGTTGACGGGTTAGCCGATGACGAGCCGGAACCATGCTGGAGCGCTGACGGGCTTCAGCCTGGGTTGAAGCCCGCCAGCGCTCCCCAGGACGATGATGACGTGCTGGACATCGGCCTGGACATCCATGGTTTGTCGGAGGATGAGCAGGAGAGCTCATTGTCGGCCCAATGTACCACCGCTGCTGCCCTCGTCGGCCACGACGACACCTCTCTTTTCTCCCTGTTTCGCCGTGCTGCTGAGAAGCTGCAGGTGGACTGGCCCTCTCCTCCGCCAGCTCAGAAGCTGTCGCGGTTCACGGGGTTTTTCCTCCCACCGGAGCCCACAACGGCCAAAAACTGCCTTCCCATGTTCCCAGACTTTGTCTGCGAGCTAACAGCATCATGGGACAAACCTCTGTCTACCCGCATCACTGTGCCCGGCTATGGACAGTACATGGAATTGGACGGCGCCGGGGGGCTGGTTTAGCTAACCCACCCCCTATGGAGCCGTCTCTGGCTGCTTATCTGGCCCCGTCCCATAACCCTGGTGTCGGCGGCCCCGCAACTCTGCCTTCCAAGCACTGCAGATTCTTTGTTTCGCAGCTGGAGAAGATTTATAGATATCAGGCCGGCACTGCTGAGCTCTGTCACCATGCTCCAGACGTACCAGGCAATGTGCCTGGCGGAGTTCGGATCACTGGTTCCTGATGACAGCCCGCTGGCACCTCTTCTTAACGAGGTCAGAGTCGCCACAGATTACATCCTCTGTGCGTCTCGCTGTGCAGCGCTCTCCCTGCGCAGAGGGATGGCTTCGACAGTAGTGGCGCAGAGGCACCTGTGGCTGACCCTGTCTGACGTCCCGGATAGGGACAGGGCTGTATATCTGGACGCACCAGTGTCTGCGGCTGGGTTATTCGGACATTCACTTGAAGTCATTCAGGCTAGATTCAATCTGAGGGAGAAGCAGACGGAAGCTCTGCGCGACATCATCCCCAGACGTCAGCCCAAGCCCGCAGCTAGCTCTCACAGGCCCGCCGCTCCTCTGCCGACTGGCAAGAGACCGGCGCCCACTGCTGAAGTGGGTGTGCCGCCAGCGAGAGCACATCCTCCGGCCCGAGCTCCACGCCAGTCGGCCTGGAGCAAAGGCCCACCCTCGGGCCCCCAGCATCCCTCCTGCACACAGTTTTCTTCTGATGGCCACAAGGTCGTATTGCGTCCAAATGCTGCCTATTTTCCCAAGATCATGCCTGCATCTTCTAGCTCAATGGAGTTTGAGTTGCTGAGTTTTTGCTCCCCTCCTTTTGCATCTGAGGAGCAGAGGAGGATGCATTCTCTTTGTCCAGTGCGTGTGCTACGCACCTACATTGAGCGCACTCAGAATGTGCGTTTATGTGACCAGCTGTTTGTCTGCTTTGCTAATCCAAATAGAGGTAGAGCTCTGTCGAAACAGAGGCTGTCCCACTGGATTATAGAAGCTATCTCACTGGCATACGGCACCAGTGGTCTTGCTTTGCCCCACGGGGTGAGAGCTCATTCCACCAGGGGGATGGCAACCTCATGGGCTCTTTTTAAAGGGGTGCCTGTAGCTGATATTTGTGCGGCAGCTAGTTGGGCATCACCGCACACTTTTGTGCGGTTTTATCGGTTGGTCATTACAGCCCCTTCGGTGGCTCATGCTGTCCTTTCTGCTGGGTCTACCACTCACTAGGATGTGGTGGTCCGATTCCCGTTCAGTGGTTGCTCTGCGTGGCGTGTATATATGTCCCATACTTATGTGTTGTACCGAGTGAATCGACTGAAAGGGAACGAATAGTTATGTCTATAACTTCTGTTCCCTGAAGGAGAGGAATGAGGTACAACACAAGGTGGCCCCACTGAGCAGTTTGGCTCGGTGAAGAGCGGCTATCGAACAGAGGGATGACTGTGATGACAGCGGCTATATGTGCAGGCGGGGCCGTGCGCGTGTCATCACACGTCATCTGCCTTAAAGGCGTGATTAAAGTGATATCCCATACGTATATGGATATGGATTGGGTATAAGGTGTGTTTGGTTGGTGGTTTGGTGTGTGAGTGAGGTAAGTAGGAGAGTCGGCCGAAGGCCTGTACAGGTCCGGTAACGGTCTCCTGCAGACTTCTTCTCGTAGACCGGGGTTGGCACCAATGGAGAGCGGGAGGAGTGAGTGGAATAGTATGGATGGTAGTGAAGAGGAAGAGATTGGCGGTCAGGGTGACGAGAATGAGTGGGAAAAAGTGGGAAAGGGGGGGAAGAGGTGCAGAGGTAGTGAAAGGAAGAGGAAAAAGAGAAGTGAGGGTAGTACGGAAGGGACTGACAGTGAAGGTAATGAAGAAGGAACAAATGCGAGTATGAATGTAATTGTCACGTTTGAGGAAGAGGGTGTGAAGAAAATAGATCCACTTAAGCTGACAAGAGCACTTAAGGCACAAGTTGGGAAATCACCGATGTTTTGCTATAGACTTAAGTTTACTGTTGGTGTGCTGTCTTGTGTGAACTTTGTGTGTCCTACAGCATGCGCTGTGTTGATTATTGAATATGCATGGGTTAAAATCAGTGCTTTCCCTGTTAGGTTGAAGGAGTGTTTCTCTCTTGAGAAACATTGATGGAATTTTTGTTGCGGTGAACACGGTTAGAGCAGTTGTCTCGGGAGCACGTCCCCAGAATTGAGGGGGTCGCTGTTTGTGCAGTTGCCTTTGTCTTTCTGGCGGTTTTTAGTGCATAAGTACCCACTGTAAGTAACTGCATGAAGACTAGGCTTCAGTTAAGTAGATTTTGGTTAGGCAGTTAGTGGGAAAGTGCTGTTTTCAATTGCATGTCAAGGATCAATACTTTGTTATGGCTACAGTTGATGCTTTAGTTCAGTCTCCATCGGAGGAACTCTTGAATAGTTGTACTAAAGAAGAGCTGTTGAAACTTGTTGAACATTATGATGTCGATGTTGGGGATAAAGAGTTGAAAGATGAGGTTAAAGGAGTGTTACAGGCTGCATTAGTAAAGAAAGGCGTGTTGCCAGGTAAAATGAAGACTTTAGTGGCTGATGTTGATCAGTCTGTGGTCTCGACTACAGTTGCTTTGTCTTTTGAGCAGCAAAAGGAGTTGTTACTCTTACAAATGGAAAGAGACAAGCTGAGCATTGAGAAAGAACGTGTGAGGCACACTCCATACTTGATCTGTAGGCAATTCCTCTCAGAAGTGGAGGTCACGGTGGAGGCGTCGGAGGGCGGAAGGCGTTCCCTCAGTGGCTCTCCTCTTCTGAGATTGTGTAAAAACATAAGTCAATGTAGTGTAAGCAGCTGGAAAAGAAAGTAATTGAACTTGTATAATTTTTTGGGAGACGGTTGCTCACACGCGGGCGGCACAGTGGTTAGCACCGTTACCGCACAGGAAGAAGGTCTTGAGTTCAGCTCTACCGTCGCTCTGTGTGGAGTTTGCATGTTCTTCCTGTTTTTGCGTGGGTTCTTTCCTTGTACTCCGGCTTCCTGCCACAGTCCAACGACCTGCAGTTAGTGGCAATAGGTAATGGAAGAGTCTAAATTGCCGACAGGTGCGAATGGTTTTCTGTGTTGTGACGGCCAGTGGGCTGGCCTTGTGTTTTGCTTTTTCTGTTACCTGTTTCTTGCAGGTAGGTGGAGCTGACCCAATTATAGCTGCAGCACACCTGAGAAGGCCAGTCCCAGTGTATATAAAGACACCTTGACTAAACCAGCTGAGGATTGAGAGAGGACGGCCAGAGAGCATCTTTTGTTTACCAGTGAGCAGAGAGTCCCTCAGGAGGGAAACGAGCAGAGGCTTCATGCCGGGACGCTGCTGGGGTTGCAGCATAGCTGTTGTAGTTAGTGTGGATTGGGTATAAGGTGTGTTTGGTTGGTGGTTTGGTGTGTGAGTGAGGTAAGTAGGAGAGTCGGCCGAAGGCCTGTACAGGTCCGGTAACGGTCTCCTGCAGACTTCTTCTCATAGACCGGGGTTGGCACCAATGGAGAGCGGGAGGAGTGAGTGGAATAGTATGGATGGTAGTGAAGAGGAAGAGATTGGCGGTCAGGGTGACGAGAATGAGTGGGAAAAAGTGTGAAAGGGGGGGAAGAGGCGCAGAGCTAGTGAAAGGAAGAGGAAAAAGAGAAGTGAGGGTAGTACGGAAGAGACTGACAGTGAAGGTAATGAAGAAGGAACAAATGCGAGTATGAATGTAATTGTCAGGTTTGAGGAAGAGGGTGTGAAGAAAATAGATCCACTTAAGCTGACAAGAGCACTTAAGGCACAAGTTGGGGAAATCACTGATGTTTTGCTATAGACTTAAGTTTACTGTTGGTGTGCTGTCTTGTGTGAACTTTGTGTGTCCTACAGCATGCGCTGTGTTGATTATTGAATATGCATGGGTTAAAATCAGTGCTTTCCCTGTTAGGTTGAAGGAGTGTTTCTCTCTTGAGAAACATTGATGGAATTTTTGTTGCGGTGAACACGGTTAGAGCAGTTGTCTCGGGAGCACGTCCCCAGAATTGAGGGGGTCGCTGTTTGTGCAGTTGCCTTTGTCTTTCTGGCGGTTTTTAGTGCATAAGTACCCACTGTAAGTAACTGCATGAAGACTAGGCTTCAGTTAAGTAGATTTTGGTTAGGCAGTTAGTGGGAAAGTGCTGTTTTCAATTGCATGTCAAGGATCAATACTTTGTTATGGCTACAGTTGATGCTTTAGTTCAGTCTCCATCGGAGGAACTCTTGAATAGTTGTACTAAAGAAGAGCTGTTGAAACTTGTTGAACATTATGATGTCGATGTTGGGGATAAAGAGTTGAAAGATGAGGTTAAAGGAGTGTTACAGGCTGCATTAGTAAAGAAAGGCGTGTTGCCAGGTAAAATGAAGACTTTAGTGGCTGATGTTGATCAGTCTGTGGTCTCGACTACAGTTGCTTTGTCTTTTGAGCAGCAAAAGGAGTTGTTACTCTTACAAATGGAAAGAGACAAGCTGAGCATTGAGAAAGAACGTGTGAGGCACACTCCATACTTGATCTGTAGGCAATTCCTCTCAGAAGTGGAGGTCACGGTGGAGGCGTCGGAGGGCGGAAGGCGTTCCCTCAGTGGCTCTCCTCTTCTGAGATTGTGTAAAAACATAAGTCAATGTAGTGTAAGCAGCTGGAAAAGAAAGTAATTGAACTTGTATAATTTTTTGGGAGACGGTTGCTCACACGCGGGCGGCACAGTGGTTAGCACCGTTACCGCACAGGAAGAAGGTCTTGAGTTCAGCTCTACCGTCGCTCTGTGTGGAGTTTGCATGTTCTTCCTGTTTTTGCGCGGGTTCTTTCCTTGTACTCCGGCTTCCTGCCACAGTCCAACGACCTGCAGTTAGTGGCAATAGGTAATGGAAGAGTCTAAATTGCCGACAGGTGCGAATGGTTTTCTGTGTTGTGACGGCCAGTGGGCTGGCCTTGTGTTTTGCTTTTTCTGTTACCTGTTTCTTGCAGGTAGGTGGAGCTGACCCAATTATAGCTGCAGCACACCTGAGAAGGCCAGTCCCAGTGTATATAAAGACACCTTGACTAAACCAGCTGAGGATTGAGAGAGGACGGCCAGAGAGCATCTTTTGTTTACCAGTCAGCAGAGAGTCCCTCAGGAGGGAAACGAGCAGAGGCTTCATGCCGGGACGCTGCTGGGGTTGCAGCATAGCTGTTGTAGTTAGTGTGGATTGGGTATAAGGTGTGTTTGGTTGGTGGTTTGGTGTGTGAGTGAGGTAAGTAGGAGAGTCGGCCGAAGGCCTGTACAGGTCCGGTAACGGTCTCCTGCAGACTTCTTCTCATAGACCGGGGTTGGCACCAATGGAGAGCGGGAGGAGTGAGTGGAATAGTATGGATGGTAGTGAAGAGGAAGAGATTGGCGGTCAGGGTGACGAGAATGAGTGGGAAAAAGTGGGAAAGGGGGGGAAGAGGCGCAGAGCTAGTGAAAGGAAGAGGAAAAAGAGAAGTGAGGGTAGTACGGAAGGGACTGACAGTGAAGGTAATGAAGAAGGAACAAATGCGAGTATGAATGTAATTGTCAGGTTTGAGGAAGAGGGTGTGAAGAAAATAGATCCACTTAAGCTGACAAGAGCACTTAAGGCACAAGTTGGGGAAATCACTGATGTTTTGCTATAGACTTAAGTTTACTGTTGGTGTGCTGTCTTGTGTGAACTTTGTGTGTCCTACAGCATGCGCTGTGTTGATTATTGAATATGCATGGGTTAAAATCAGTGCTTTCCTTGTTAGGTTGAAGGAGTGTTTCTCTCTTGAGAAACATTGATGGAATTTTTGTTGCGGTGAACACGGTTAGAGCAGTTGTCTCGGGAGCACGTCCCCAGAATTGAGGGGGTCGCTGTTTGTGCAGTTGCCTTTGTCTTTCTGGCGGTTTTTAGTGCATAAGTACCCACTGTAAGTAACTGCATGAAGACTAGGCTTCAGTTAAGTAGATTTTGGTTAGGCAGTTAGTGGGAAAGTGCTGTTTTCAATTGCATGTCAAGGATCAATACTTTGTTATGGCTACAGTTGATGCTTTTGTTCAGTCTCCATCGGAGGAACTCTTGAATAGTTGTACTAAAGAAGAACTGTTGAAACTTGTTGAGCATTATGATGTCGATGTTGGGGATAAAGAGTTGAAAGATGAGGTTAAAGGAGTGTTACAGGCTGCATTAGTAAAGAAAGGCGTGTTGCCAGGTAAAATGAAGACTTTAGTGGCTGATGTTGATCAGTCTGTGGTCTCGACTACAGTTGCTTTGTCTTTCATTACAAAATTCCCTTTGCGGAGCTTCTGTCAACTGCATATTGAGACTAATTTAAGAGTGTTTCAACTCTAGATGACATTTAATTTCAAGACTTCTCTTTTTTTGTGCTTGTCTCCTCCCCCTTTTATGAGTGTGGACGCTTCATCTCTTTGCTCTTTAAATGCTTTGCTTCTTTTATTGATTTTTATTGATTTTTATGCTGATTTTTTTCCCTTTTTTCCGTATGAGCTTACCTGCGATAGCTTCTGGACGCTTATAGATCATTAGGACTAAAGTGTTCTTAACAGAAACAGCAACATTTTTATAGTTACCTTATCCTCAGCGCTCCGTGTGTCTGTGGCCTAGACACAGCTGAAGCCTGATTACAGCGTCTGGGCACCGAACAGCCTCAATAGCCTGGAAAGGTGCTAACCGCTAGGCTAACTAGCAACAAGATGCCTTCCCTCTCCACAGATGACTACCACAGCCTCCTGCAGAAGATTGCAGTACTGGAGACAAAAATTAATCGCTTAGAAGTAAACATGGAGGTAAATGGACTGTGTGGAAATGAAACAACCTTGCCTTTGATTCAAAACAATGGTGATGAGCAAGCTAGTACACAGCTAAGGAGCACAGATAACATGACCAAGAATGTAGACTTTGTGTACTATTATAAATCCTCAAGCGATAATCCCCCCTTGGACTGTCTTGGTGCAAAACCAAGACATAAATCATGTCTCCTGGAAGGGGGAGGACGTATCACAGGCAGGGCACAGCGAGCTGAAATCTCTGAAACCGACTGGCCTTCACTTCCTACGAGACAGAGAAGCTCTTCTACCCCTGTATACGAGAGGAAACAGGACTGGACAACCGTGAATAGGAAGGTTAACAACAAACCTCCAAAACAACTGAATGTGAAACTGCAGAACAGATTTGCTCCACTATCAAAGGACCCTGGATCTATATCGGACAACCATCCATCTAAAAGTAGCGAAGTAAGGTCTGAAAATCTTTTGAAAAGTAAAAGGCCACAGGGAAAGCTAAAGGCTAGGCCTGAAACTCTGATTGTGGGTGACTCTGCCATAAAGGAGGTACAAAGGATGTGCGGTAAGAACACGAAAGTCCTCTGCTTTCCTAAGGATATGGTCAACAACCTGAAGGAGAGAATTCTTCAAATTGCAGATGAATATCCAACTGTGACAAACATTGTTCTGCATACAGAACAATGTATGACTTTAACTGACTTTAAGAAGTCAGGGGTGAAACTGTTCACCTCCAACTTGTTTTATTCCATACGTCATCCATCTGTGCTTGGTACCAAGGCTGAGATAAACGAGGAGTTATCTCATAAAGAAGAACAAACAGTACTCCAAGAACAGACAAAGCCCAGCAGAAACCTTGAGGAGGAGCTCCATCTGCCCCCACCTGGGAAGAGCCTCAGAAAGGAGAAACATCAGAGGCAAGAAGAGGGGTCCCTATTTGCCTCCAACTCTCTCAACAACACCAACGACCAGGACCAGGGACCACGACCTTCCCCAGTCCCTCAAACCCCTGACAGGCCATCACCCTCCTCCCCCTCCCTTTCTCCCTCCACCCCACACCTGAAATTCACTGAGGAGATGATGGAGTGAGTCAATGCTGGGCTCAGATCTACCCCCCGGCCTAATCCCTTTTTGTCCCCCATAAACCCTCCACCAGAGCAGCCAAAGGTTCGGCATCGAGCCCCGCCCTCAACAGAGCAATCGATGTCACATTGCCCAGCCTCGCCCCCTTAGTTCCTCCTTACCACCTTCATGCCCTGTCTCCGCAGTCTGATGTGTGAAGGGTCCGGGCTGCGAGGATTATGGCAGCGGCGACTTTTCCCAGGAGAAGCTGGGACCCTGTTTACTAGAAGGTTTTAAAATTTCTGTACTTTTAGGTGACAGAAGGAGACATGTGGCCTGGTCGAAACACAGAGAGCTGCACTCTAAAAGATCTTTAAATATAGTAAACATACCTCGTGTGCCACAGACTGCTCCCAAACACGAGGGGACAAGTAATACCTCTAAAACACTTAAGTTGGCTTTATTAAACGTTAGCTCTTTAGCTGGGAAAACATTTTTAATTAATGATTTAATCACTGAGCACAGCCTCGATTTTATGTTTTTAACTGAAACTTGGTTGGACCAAAGTAACAGTGGAGCTGTTCTCATCGAGACGACCCCTCCTAACTACAGTTTTATCAGTGAGGCCAGGGTGAGCAGGAGAGGAGGAGGGGTTGCTGTCTTATTTAATGAATCATTTCAATGTAAGCAGCTGTCTCCTGGAAGTTTTCAGTCTTTTGAATATGTGGCTTTACAGCTGAAGGCCCCATCCAAAGTTGTGTTTCTTAATGTTTACAGGCCTCCCAAATACTGCACAGACTTTTTAATGACCTCAGTGAACTGAGGTCATTCTTTGCGTCACAAAGGACGACTGTTTGCCTTTCCTGGACTGCGCTGTGCACATTGAAGAGAATGGCAACCTCAACATCGAAGTTTACCGGAAGCCCACACACACGGACCAGTACATCCTGTTTGACTCCCATCACCCTCTGGAACACAAACTTGGAGTAATCAGGACCCTACACCCCCGGGCAGAACATGTTCCCTCTAAGCCTGAAGGAAAAAAGAAGGAACACACACATGTAAAGGAAGCTCTCAAAACGTGCGGCTATCCTAAATGGGCGTTCATAAAGTCAGCAAAGAGGCCCAAAAAAGAAGATCAGACACCAGCGAGGGAGGATAAGAAGGACAGACGCAACAACATTGACATCCCCTATGTAGCCGGTGTATCAGAAAAACTCAGGAGGGTTTTCTCCAAGCATGACATCCCGGGGCATTTCAGACCCAGCAACACGCTCAGACAAAAACTGGTTCACCCGAAAGACAAAACACCAAAACACAGACTTAACAATGTGGTGTATGCTGTACAGTGCAGCGAGGAATGCCCAGACCTCTACATTGGAGAGACCAAACAGCCACTTCACAAGCGCATGGCACAACACAGAAGAGCCACCTCCACAGGACAAGACTCAGCTGTCCATCTGCATCTTAAGGTCAAAGGTCACTCTTTCGAGGATGCCAATGTTCACATTTTGGACAGAGAGGACAGATGGTTTGAAAGAGGAGTGAAAGAAGCCAACTATGTCCACTGTGAGAGACCATCTTTGAACAGAGGCGGTTGTTTACGACACCAACTCTCTGCCATCTATAATCCAGTTTTGAGATCCCTTCCCAGACGCCTTAACGCCCACTCACATCCTGGCCCATCTGACCTCAGGAATTCGCATGATAAGGTGGGGCCAGGTTTCACAATGAGCTCACCCGAAACTCTGGCTGATTGGGACCCACGCCCAGTTTCACACCTTGGCTCAGGCGAATAGAGGATCATCAGGGGGTCCTTTTGTCCCTCTGTGGGGGGAAACTCCCACTAGGTTTAAATCTGGGACTCTCCACCATTTGACCTTAGAACTGAAGAAGCTTCTCGGATGAGAGGTGAAACGTCTTCAAGCAACTTAAAGAAGTCCAGACGCTTTTCTTTGCAAGCTCCTTTGACTACGATGACCTGGATGACTGAGAACCTTCACAGACACAACTGAGGTAATAGTCTTTGGAGCCAAAGAAAAACGATTACAGGTCACCAGAGAACTTCAATCTATACACCTAAAAACCACAAACCAGGCGAGAAATTTGGGTGTAGTGATGGATGCAGACCTAAACTTAGAAAAACACATTAAGACAATAACAAAATCAGCTTACTATCACCTCAAGAATATTTCAAGGATAAAAGATCTGATGTCTCAACAGGACCTGGAAAAACTAGTCCATGCATTCATCTTTAGTAGGCTTGATTACTGTAACAGCATCTTTACAGGTCTACCTAAAAAATCAGTCAGACAACTACAGCTCATTCAGAGCTCTGCTGCTCGAGTCCTCACTAAGACCAAAAAAGTGGACCACATCAGTCCAGCTCTGAGGTCTTTACACTGGCTGCCTGTCCGTCAGAGGACAGACTTTAAAGTTCTGATGCTGGTTTATAAAGCTCTGAATGGTTTAGGACCAAAATACATCAGTGACCTCCTGACCCAGTATGAACCTTCCAGATCCCTCAGGTCATCTGGATCCGGTCTTTTATCAGTTCCCAGAGTCAGAACCAGACACGGAGAAGCTGCATTCAGCTTTTATGCTCCTTATATCTGGAACAAACTCCCAGAAAGCCTCAGATCAGCTGAAACACTCAGTTTATTTAAATTCAGGTTGAAGACTCATTTATTCTCAGCTGCATTTGAATAAAGCACCAAATCCACACTTTTAAGCTTAAATTTCAAAACGTACATTTTAACTACTGATTATATCTACTGTTCTGATTTTATCTGTTTTGATTTTATATACTGTTTTGTTTGTTTGTTTGTTAATTAGTTAATTAGTTAGTTTGCTTGTTTTAATCAATTTTAAATCATGCTTTTTATTTGTTTTTGTGTCTAATGTCTCTGTAAAGCACTTTGAATCAGCTTACTGTTGAATTGTGCTATACAAGTAAACTTGGCTTGCCTTTTGAGCAGCAAAAGGAGTTGTTACTCTTACAAAAGGAAAGAGACAAGCTGAGCATTGAGAAAGAACGTGTGAGGCACACTCCATACTTGATCTGTAGGCAATTCCTCTCAGAAGTGGAGGTCACGGTGGAGGCGTCGGAGGGCGGAAGGCGTTCCCTCAGTGGCTCTCCTCTTCTGAGATTGTGTAAAAACATAAGTCAATGTAGTGTAAGCAGCTTGAAAAGAAAGTCATTGAACTTGTATAAATTTTTGGGAGACGGTTGCTCACACGCGGGCGGCACAGTGGTTAGCACCGTTACTGCACAGGAAGAAGGTCTTGAGTTCAGCTCTACCGTCGCTCTGTGTGGAGTTTGCATGTTCTTCCTGTTTTTGCGTGGGTTCTTTCCTTGTACTCCGGCTTCCTGCCACAGTCCAACGACCTGCAGTTAGTGGCAATAGGTAATGGAAGAGTATAAATTGCCGACAGGTGCGAATGGTTTTCTGTGTTGTGACGGCCAGTGGGCTGGCCTTGTGTTTTGCTTTTTCTGTTACCTGTTTCTTGCAGGTAGGTGGAGCTGACCCAATTATAGATGCAGCACACTTGAGAAGGCCAGTCCCAGTGTATATAAAGACACCTTGACTAAACCACCTGAGGTTTGAGAGAGGACGGCCAGAGAGCATCTTTTGTTTACCAGTCAGCAGAGAGTCCCTCAGGAGGGAAACGAGCTGAGCCTTCATGCCGGGACGCTGCTGGGGTTGCAGCATAGCTGTTGTAGTTAGTGTGGATTGGGTATAAGGTGTGTTTGGTTGGTGGTTTGGTGTGTGAGTGAGGTAAGTAGGAGAGTCGGCCGAAGGCCTGTACAGGTCCGGTAACGGTCTCCTGCAGACTTCTTCTCGTAGACCGGGGTTGGCACCAATGGAGAGCGGGAGGAGTGAGTGGAATAGTATGGATGGTAGTGAAGAGGAAGAGATTGGCGGTCAGGGTGACGAGAATGAGTGGGACAAAGTGGGAAAGGGGGGGAAGAGGCGCAGAGCTAGTGAAAGGAAGAGGAAAAAGAGAAGTGAGGGTAGTACGGAAGGGACTGACAGTGAAGGTAATGAAGAAGGAACAAATGCGAGTATGAATGTAATTGTCAGGTTTGAGGAAGAGGGTGTGAAGAAAATAGATCCACTTAAGCTGACAAGAGCACTTAAGGCACAAGTTGGGAAATCACCGATGTTTTGCTATAGACTTAAATTTACTGTTGGTGTGCTGTCTTGTGTGAACTTTGTGTGTCCTACAGCATGCGCTGTGTTGATTATTGAATATGCATGGGTTAAAATCAGTGCTTTCCCTGTTAGGTTGAAGGAGTGTTTCTCTCTTGAGAAACATTGATGGAATTGTTGTTGCGGTGAACACGGTTAGAGCAGTTGTCTCGGGAGCACGTCCCCAGAATTGAGGGGGTCGCTGTTTGTGCAGTTGCCTTTGTCTTTCTGGCGGTTTTTAGTGCATAAGTACCCACTGTAAGTAACTGCATGAAGACTAGGCTTCAGTTAAGTAGATTTTGGTTAGGCAGTTAGTGGGAAAGTGCTGTTCCCTTTCAGTCGATTCACTCGGTACAACACAGAAGTATGGGATATCACGCCCTCGCGTGTCCTGGCTGAAGAAACCTTTAATCACGCCTTTAAGTCAGATGACGTGTGATGACACGCGCACGGCCCCGCCTGCACATATAGCCGCTGTCATCACAGTCATCCCTCAGTTCTTACGCTCTTCACCTCGCTGAGAACACCTCTGCTGATTTGGGCTAGCTAGCTGCTGCTAGTTAGCTCCGTTGTCTGCCGACTTGAACTTAGCTTAACTGCCCCTGTTGGTGTTAGCTTCCACCGCGCAGTTGGTGTGTAGGCTGCCCGCGGAGCGCTAATTTCAAGTTTTCCCGTGCAGCGTTTTGCTTTGTTTTTTGGAATGGACTCCAAACCGAAGCGAGCAAAGCAGAAATCTTCTGTTCGCCCCTGTCCTCAGGGATGCGGTTTCTCTTTGCACGACAGCGACCAGCACGATGCCTGCCCTGTCTGCCTGGGGATCGTCCATGCTAGGAGAGCGTTGACGGAGCCCGAAGCCTGTGCGTTTTGTCACCAGCTCCGGCGCTCGACCCTGGAAAGACGGGTGACGTTTGTGGAAAAAGTGCTGGGACGCTCGGCTGTCGCACGGCATGACCCTCTCCTTTCTGAGTCTGGAGCCCCGGCTTCGTCCGAGTCTGAAGATGAGGATTTTCCGGTCGATGTCCCCGCAATTAGCTGGGCTGACCAGATGGAATATGTTGACGGGTTAGCCGATGACGAGCCGGAACCATGCTGGAGCGCTGACGGGCTTCAGCCTTGGTTGAAGCCCGCCAGCGCTCCCCAGGACGATGATGACGTGCTGGACATCGGCCTGGACATCCATGGTTTGTCGGAGGATGAGCAGGAGAGCTCATTGTCGGCCCAATGTACCGCCGCTGCTGCGCCGGTCGGCCACGATGACACCTCTGTTTTCTCCCTGTTTCGCCGTGCTGCTGAGAAGCTGCAGGTGGACTGGCCCTCTCCTCCGCCAGCTCAGAAGCCGTCGCGGTTCGCGGGGCTTTTCCTCCCACCGGAGCCCGCAACGGCCAAAAACTGCCTTCCCATGTTCCCAGACTTTGTCTGCGAGCTAACAGCATCATGGGACAAACCTCTGTCTACCCGCGTCACTGTGCCCGGCTATGGACAGTACATGGAATTGGACGGCGCCGAGGGGGCTGGCTTAGCTAACCCACCCCCTATGGAGCCGTCTCTGGCTGCTTATCTGGCCCCGTCCCATAACCATGGTGTCGGCGGCCCCGCAACTCTGCCGTCCAAGCACTGCAGATTCTTTGTTTCGCAGCTGGAGAAGATTTATAGAGCTCAGGCCAGCACTGCTCGTGCCATGAGCTCTGTCACCATGCTCCAGACGTACCAGGCAATGTGCCTGGCGGAGTTCGGATCACTGGTTCCTGATGACAGCCCGCTGGCACCTCTTCTTAACGAGGTCAGAGTCGCCACAGATTACATCCTCCGTGCGTCTCGCTGTGCAGCGCTCTCCCTACGCAGAGGGATGGCTTCGACAGTAGTGGCGCAGAGGCACCTGTGGCTGACCCTGTCTGACGTCCCGGATAGGGACAGGGCTGTATATCTGGACGCACCAGTGTCTGCGGCTGGGTTATTCGGACATTCACTTGAAACCATTAAGGCTAGATTCAATCTGAGGGAGAAGCAGACGGAAGCTCTGCGCGACATCATCCCCAGACGTCGGCCGAAACCCAAGCCCGCAGCTAGCTCTCACAGGCCCGCCGCTCCTCTGCTGACTGGCAAGAGACTGGCGCCCACCGCTGAAGTGGGTGTGCCGCCAGCGAGAGCACATCCTCCGGCCCGAGCTCCACCCCAGTCGGCCTGGAGCAAAGGCCCACCCTCGGGCCCCAGCATCCCTCCTGCACACAGTTTTCTTCTGATGGCCACAAGGTCGTATTGCGTCCAAATGCTGCCTATTTTCCCAAGATCATGCCTGCATCTTCTAGCTCAATGGAGTTTGAGTTGCTGAGTTTTTGCTCCCCTCCTTTTGCATCTGAGGAGCAGAGGAGGATGCATTCTCTTTGTCCAGTGCGTGTGCTACGCACCTACATTGAGCGCACTCAGAATGTGCGTTTATGTGACCAGCTGTTTGTCTGCTTTGCTAATCCAAATAGAGGTAGAGCTCTGTCGAAACAGAGGCTGTCCCACTGGATTATAGAAGCTATCTCACTGGCATACGGCACCAGTGGTCTTGCTTTGCCCCACGGGGTGAGAGCTCATTCCACCAGGGGGATGGCAACCTCATGGGCTCTTTTTAAAGGGGTGCCTGTAGCTGATATTTGTGCAGCAGCTAGTTGGGCATCACCGCACACTGTTGTGCGGTTTTATCGGTTGGACGTTACAGCCCCTTCGGTGGCTCATGCTGTCCTTTCTGCTGGGTCTACCACTCACTAGGATGTGGTGGTCCGATTCCGGTTCAGTGTTTGCTCTGCAGGGCGTGTATATACGTCCCATACTTATGTGTTGTACCGAGTGAATCGACTGAAAGGGAACGAATAGTTATGTCTATAACTTCTGTTCTCTGAAGGAGAGGAATGAGGTACAACACAAGGTGGCCCCACTGAGCAGTTTGCCTCGGTGAAGAGCGGCTATCGAACAGAGGGATGACTGTGATGACAGCGGCTATATGTGCAGGCGGGGCCGTGCGCGTGTCATCACACGTCATCTGCCTTAAAGGCGTGATTAAAGTGATATCCCATACGGATATGGATATGGATTGGGTATAAGGTGTGTTTGGTTGGTGGTTTGGTGTGTGAGTGAGGTAAGTAGGAGAGTCGGCCGAAGGCCTGTACAGGTCCGGTAACGGTCTCCTGCAGACTTCTTCTCATAGACCGGGGTTGGCACCAATGGAGAGCGGGAGGAGTGAGTGGAATAGTATGGATGGTAGTGAAGAGGAAGAGATTGGCGGTCAGGGTGACGAGAATGAGTGGGAAAAAGTGGGAAAGGGGGGAAGAGGCGCAGAGCTAGTGAAAGGAAGAGGAAAAAGAGAAGTGAGGGTAGTACGGAAGGGACTGACAGTGAAGGTAATGAAGAAGGAACAAATGCGAGTATGAATGTAATTGTCAGGTTTGAGGAAGAGGGTGTGAAGAAAATAGATCCACTTAAGCTGACAAGAGCACTTAAGGCACAAGTTGGGGAAATCACTGATGTTTTGCTATAGACTTAAGTTTACTGTTGGTGTGCTGTCTTGTGTGAACTTTGTGTGTCCTACAGCATGCGCTGTGTTGATTATTGAATATGCATGGGTTAAAATCAGTGCTTTCCCTGTTAGGTTGAAGGAGTGTTACAGGCTGCATTAGTAAAGAAAGGCGTGTTGTCAGGTAAAATGAAGACTTTAGTGGCTGATGTTGATCAGTCTGTGGTCTCGACTACAGTTGCTTTGTCTTTTGAGCAGCAAAAGGAGTTGTTACTCTTAAAAATGGAAAGAGACAAGCTGAGCATTGAGAAAGAACGTGTGAGGCACACTCCATACTTGATCTGTAGGCAATTCCTCTCAGAAGTGGAGGTCACGGTGGAGGCGTCAGAGGGCGGAAGGCGTTCCCTCAGTGGCTCTCCTCTTCTGAGATTGTGTAAAAACATAAGTCAATGTAGTGTAAGCAGCCTGAAAAGAAAGTAATTGAACTTGTATAAATTTTTGGGAGACGGTTGCTCACACGCGGGCGGCACAGTGGTTAGCACCGTTACCGCACAGGAAGAAGGTCTTGAGTTCAGCTCTACCGTCGCTCTGTGTGGAGTTTGCATGTTCTTCCTGTTTTTGCGTGGGTTCTTTCCTTGTACTCCGGCTTCCTGCCACAGTCCAACGACCTGCAGTTAGTGGCAATAGGTAATGGAAGAGTCTAAATTGCCGACAGGTGCGAATGGTTTTCTGTGTTAAACCAGCAGAGGTTTGAGAGAGGACGGCCAGAGAGCATCTTTTGTTTACCAGTCAGCAGAGAGTCCCTCAGGAGGGAAACGAGCTGAGCCTTCATGCCGGGACGCTGCTGGGGTTGCAGCATAGCTGTTGTAGTTAGTGTGGATTGGGTATAAGGTGTGTTTGGTTATTTAAAACTATTGACTCTTTTCTTAATGCGCCACATACTGACTGTATTGAGCCCTCACCAGAAGCCTGTGAAACCTTTTTACACTTTTTTATTGAGAAGGTCTCCTCCACAAGGGCTCAAATCTCTCCCTGTGCTCATGACCTCTCAGTCTCTGTTTCCTGCTCTGCTGACTTTGACAGGTTTGAGCCTGTGACTCTGTCCTTTTTAAAGGAGACTGTTGGTCATCTTAAGCCTGCAGGGTCTCCAAATGATGCTGTCTCTCCTCAACTTTTAAAAGAGGTGTTATCTACAGTTGGTCCTTTGGTTTTTGAGCTGGTAAACCATAGTGTGATGTCAGGTGTTGTCCCTAAAGATTTTAAACATGCAGTAGTCAAACCCCTGATTAAAAAACCTGCTCTTGATCCTACAGTTCTTGCAAATTACAGGCCTATCTCCAAACTACCTTTTCTTTCCAAAATTCTGGAAAAGGTAGTTTACAGCCAAATAATGGCCTTCCTGGAAAAGCAAAATGTTTTAGAGGTTTTCCAATCTGGTTTTAAACCCTTTCATAGCACTGAATCGGCCCTTTTAAAAGTTTTTAATGACATATTTTTAGCGACTGATGCTGGGGACTGTGTTGTTCTTGTGCTTTTAGATTTGACAGCTGCGTTTGATACCATGGATTATGCCATTTTATTCTCTCGTTTGGAGCACTGGGTGGGCATTAGGGGCACAGCATTGGAGTGGTTCAGGTCCTACTTGGCGGGGCGAACTTTTTGTGTCAGCCTTGGTGACTATGTGTCATCCTCCACTCCCCTCTTGTGTGGTGTCCCACAGGGCTCAGTTCTAGGCCTCCTCCTCTTCTCTTTATATCTGCTTCCTCTTGGTTCTGTACTGATAAAGCACGGTATTGCTTTCCACTTTTATGCTGATGACTGTCAGATCTATGTCCCTCTAAAGAAAAAAGGCAGATACCTTACACAGCCATTACTTCAGTGTCTCGTTGACATTAAGGCTTGGATGTCTGTTAACTTTTTAAGATTCAATGATAAAAAGACAGAGGTGATGGTTTTTGGTAGCCCCACTGAGACCCCCAATGTGTATGTAGATTCCCTGGCACAGTATGTTAAGCCAACTGTCACAAACCTGGGGGTCAAAGTGGACTGTGATCTGAAGTTTGATAATCAGATAAAAGTAGTGGTAAAATCTAGCTTCTTTCACCTCAGGCAGCTGGCAAAAATAAAGCCAATTCTTTCACGGCAGCACTTTGAGACAGTGATCCACGCCTTTGTTAGCACTCGGCTGGATTACTGTAATGCACTTTATATTGGGTTCAGCGCGTCATATATTAGTCATCTACAGAGGGTGCAAAATGCCGCAGCTTGTCTTTTAACTGGCACTCGAAAGTTTGAGCACATTTCCCCTGTTTTAGCTTCACTTCACTGGCTGCCCATTTCTTTTAGGATTCATTTTAAAATTCTTTTATTTGCTTTTAAAGCTCTCCATGGCCTCGCTCCATCTTATCTCTCTGAGCTGCTACAGCCTTATACACCCATCCGCTCTCTCAGGTCAGCTGATCAGCTGCTCCTGAAGATACCCAGGACTGGGCGTAAACTTAGAGGAGATCGTGCTTTTGCTGTAGCAGCTCCAAGACTGTGGAACGAGCTTCCTTTAGAGATTAGACAGGCCAGTTCTTTATCTGTTTTTAAGTCACTCTTGAAAACCCACCTCTTTACCCTGGCCTTTGACACCATGTGAGATGTTGGTTTTTTATTTTTATTTTTATTTTTTATTTTAGTTGTTTTTAGGTGATTCGATGCTGTTTTATCTTGTTTTTGTTTTAATATAGGGCTGTTTTAATTTTATGTTTTATGTGTTTTATTTATTTATTTTGCTGTTTTCTGTTATTCTATTGTTTTAACTTATTTTCTGTACAGCACTTTGTTCCTGTGCTGGGTATTTTAAAGTGCTTTATAAACAAAATTGGATTGGATTGGATTGGTGGTTTGGTGTGTGAGTGAGGTAAGTAGGAGAGTCGGCCGAAGGCCTGTACAGGTCCGGTAACGGTCTCCTGCAGACTTCTTCTCATAGACTGGGGTTGACACCAATGGAGAGCGGGAGGAGTGAGTGGAATAGTATGGATGGTAGTGAAGACGAAGAGATTGGCGGTCAGGGTGACGAGAATGAGTGGGAAAAAGTGGGAAAGGGGGGAAGAGGCGCAGAGCTAGTGAAAGGAAGAGGAAAAAGAGAAGTGAGGGTAGTACGGAAGGGACTGACAGTGAAGGTAATGAAGAAGGAACAAATGCGAGTATGAATGTAATTGTCAGGTTTGAGGAAGAGGGTGTGAAGAAAATAGATCCACTTAAGCTGACAAGAGCACTTAAGGCACAAGTTGGGGAAATCACTGATGTTTTGCTATAGACTTAAGTTTACTGTTGGTGTGCTGTCTTGTGTGAACTTTGTGTGTCCTACAGCATGCGCTGTGTTGATTATTGAATATGCATGGGTTAAAATCAGTGCTTTCCCTGTTAGGTTGAAGGAGTGTTTCTCTCTTGAGAAACATTGATGGAATTTTTGTTGCGGTGAACACGGTTAGAGCAGTTGTCTCGGGAGCACGTCCCCAGAATTGAGGGGGTCGCTGTTTGTGCAGTTGCCTTTGTCTTTCTGGCGGTTTTTAGTGCATAAGTACCCACTGTAAGTAACTGCATGAAGACTAGGCTTCAGTTAAGTAGATTTTGGTTAGGCAGTTAGTGGGAAAGTGCTGTTTTCAATTGCATGTCAAGGATCAATACTTTGTTATGGCTACAGTTGATGCTTTTGTTCAGTCTCCATCGGAGGAACTCTTGAATAGTTGTACTAAAGAAGAGCTGTTGAAACTTGTTGAACATTATGATGTCGATGTTGGGGATAAAGAGTTGAAAGATGAGGTTAAAGGAGTGTTACAGGCTGCATTAGTAAAGAAAGGCGTGTTGCCAGGTAAAATGAAGACTTTAGTGGCTGATGTTGATCAGTCTGTGGTCTCGACTACAGTTGCTTTGTCTTTCATTACGAAATTCCCTTTGGGGAGCTTCTGTCAACTGCATATTGAGACTGATTTAAGAGTGTTTCAGCTCTAGATGACATTTAATTTGATGACTTTTTCTCTTTTTTTGTGCTGGTCTCCTCCCCCCTTTTGTGAGTGTGGACGCTTCATCTCTTTGCTCTTTAAATGCTGTGCTTCTTTTATTGATTTTTATGCTGATTTTTTTCCGTATGAGCTTACCTGCGATAGCTTCTGGACACTTATAGATCATTAGGACCAAAGTGTTCTTAACAGAAACAGCAACATTTTTATAGTTACCTTATCCTCAGCGCTCCGTGTGTCTGTGGCCTAGACACAGCTGAAGCCTGATTACAGCGTCTGGGCACCGAACAGCCTCAATAGCCTGGAAAGGTGCTAATCACTAGGCTAACCAGCAACAAGACGCCTTCCCTCTCCACAGATGACTACCACAGCCTCCTGCAGAAGATTGCAGTACTGGAGACAAAAATTCATCGATTAGAAGTAAACGTGGAGGTAAATGGACTGTGTGGAAATGAAACAACCTTGCCTTTGATTCAAAACAATGGTGATGAGCAAGCTAGTACACAGCTAAGGAGCACAGATAACATGACCAAGAAAGTAGACTTTGTGTACTATTATAAATCCTCAAGCGATAATCCCCCCCTGGACTGTCTTGGTGCAAAACCAAGACATAAATCATGTCTCCTGGAAGCGGGAGGACGTATCACAGGCAGGGCACAGCGAGCTGAAATCTCTGAAACCGACTGGCCTTCACTTCCTACGAGACAGAGAAGCTCTTCTACCCCTGTATACGAGAGGAAACAGGACTGGACAACCGTGAATAGGAAGGTTAACAACAAACCTCCAAAACAACTGAATGTGAAACTGCAGAACAGATTTGCTCCACTATCAAAGGACCCTGGATCTATATCGGACAACCATCCATCTAAAAGTAGCAAAGTAAGGTCTGAAAATCTTTTGAAAAGTAAAAGGCCACAGGGAAAGCTAAAGGCTAGGCCTGAAACTCTGATTGTGGGTGACTCTGCCGTAAAGGATGTACAAAGGATGTGCGGTAAGAACACGAAAGTCCTCTGCTTTCCTAAGGATATGGTCAACAACCTAAAGGAGAGAATTCTTCAAATTGCAGATGAATATCCAACTGTGACAAACATTGTTCTGCATACAGGGTCAAACAATGTTTTTTTGGGAACGCAGGCATCTATTTAAAGCAAATGGATTTAATTTTAACAAGTCAGGGGTGAAACTGTTCACCTCCAACTTGTTTTATTCCATACGTCATCCATCTGTGCTTGGTACCAAGGCTGAGATAAACGAGGAGTTATCTCATAAAGAGGAACAAACAGTACTCCAAGAACAGACAAAGCCCAGAAGAAACCTTGAGGAGGAGCTCCATCTGCCCCCACCTGGGAAGAGCCTCAGAAAGGAGAGACATCAGAGGCAAGAAGAGGGGTCCCTATTTGCCTCCAACTCTCTCAACAACACCAACGACCAGGACCAGGGACCACGACCTTCCCCAGTCCCCCAAACCCCTGACAGGCCATCACCCTCCTCCCCCTCCCTTTCTCCCTCCTCCCCACACCTGAAATTCACTGAGGAGATGATGGAGCGGGTCAATGCTGGGCTCAGATCTACCCCCCGGCCTAATCCCTTTTTGTCCCCCATAAACTCCCCACCAGAGCAGCCAAAGGTTCGCCATCAAGCCCCGCCCTCAACAGAGCAATCGATGTCACATTGCCCAGCCTCGCCCCCCTTAGTTCCTCCTTACCACCTTCATGCCCTGTCTCCGCAGTCTGATGTGTGATGTGTGAAGGGTCCGGGCTGCGAGGATTATGGCAGCGGCGACTTTTCCCAGGAGAAGCTGGGACCCTGTTTACTAGAAGGTTTTAAAATTTCTGTACTTTTAGGTGACAGAAGGAGACATGTGGCCTGGTCGAAACACAGAGAGCTGCACTCTAAAAGATCTTTAAATATAGTAAACATACCTCGTGTGCCACAGACTGCTCCCAAACACGAGGGGACAAGTAATACCTCTAAAACACTTAAGTTGGCTTTATTAAACGTTAGCTCTTTAGCTGGGAAAACATTTTTAATTAATGATTTAATCACTGAGCACAGCCTCGATTTTATGTTTTTAACTGAAACTTGGTTGGACCAAAGTAACAGTGGAGCTGTTCTCATCGAGACGACCCCTCCTAACTACAGTTTTATCAGTGAGGCCAGGGTGAGCAGGAGAGGAGGAGGGGTTGCTGTCTTATTTAATGAATCGTTTCAATGTAAGCAGCTGTCTCCTGGAAGTTTTCAGTCTTTTGAATATGTGGCTTTACAGCTGAAGGCCCCATCCAAAGTTGTGTTTCTTAATGTTTACAGGCCTCCCAAATACTGCACAGACTTTTTAATGACCTCAGTGAACTGAGGTCATTCTTTGCGTCACAAAGGACGACTGTTTGCCTTTCCTGGACTGCGCTGTGCACATTGAAGAGAATGGCAACCTCAACATCGAAGTTTACCAGAAGCCCACACACACGGACCAGTACCTCCTGTTTGACTCCCATCACCCTCTGGGACACAAACTTGGAGTAATTAGGACCCTACACCACCGGGCAGAACATGTTCCCTCTAAGCCTGAAGGAAAAAAGAAGGAACACACATGTAAAGGAAGCACTCAAAACGTGCGGCTATCCTAAATGGGCGTTCATAAAGTCAGCAAAGAGGCACAAAAAAGAAGATCAGACACCAGCGAGGGAGGATAAGAAGGACAGACGCAACAACATTGTCATCCCCTATGTAGCCGGTGTATCAGAAAAACTCAGGAGGGTTTTCTCCAAGCATGACATCCCGGTACATTTCAGACCCAGCAACACACTCAGACAAAAACTGGTTCACCCGAAAGACAAAACACCAAAACACAGACTTAACAATGTGGTGTATGCTGTACAGCAGCGAGGAATGCCCAGACCTCTACATTGGAGAGACCAAACAGCCACTTCACAAGCGCATGGCACAACACAGAAGAGCCACCTCCACAGGACAAGACTCAGCTGTCCATCTGCATCTTAAGGATAAAGGTCACTCTTTCGAGGATGCCAATGTTCACATTTTGGACAGAGAGGACAGATGGTTTGAAAGAGGAGTGAAAGAAGCATCTATGTCCACTGTGAGAGACCATCTTTGAACAGAGGCGGTGGTTTATGACACCAACTCTCTGCCATCTATAATCCAGTTTTGAGATCCCTTCCCAGACGCCTTAACGCCCACTCACATCCTGGGCCATCTGACCTCAGGAATTCGCATGATAAGGTGGGGCCAGGTTTCACAATGAGCTCATCCGAAACTCTGGCTGATTGGGACCCACGCCCAGTTTCACACCTTGGCTCAGGCGAATAGAGGATCATCAGGGGGTCCTTTTGTCCCTCTGTGGGGGGAAACTCCCACTAGGTTTAAATCTGGGACTCTCCACCATTTGACCTTAGAACTGAAGAAGCTTCTCGGATGAGAGGTGAAACGTCTTCAAGCAACTTAAAGAAGTCCAGACGCTTTTCTTTGCAAGCTCCTTTGACTACGATGACCTGGATGACTGAGAACCTTCACAGACAAAACTGAGGTAATAGTCTTTGGAGCCAAAGAAAAACGATTACAGGTCACCAGAGAACTTCAATCTATACACCTAAAAACCACAAACCAGGCGAGAAATTTGGGTGTAGTGATGGATGCAGACCTAAACTTAGAAAAACACATTAAGACAATAACAAAATCAGCTTACTATCACCTCAAGAATATTTCAAGGATAAAAGATCTGATGTCTCAACAGGACCTGGAAAAACTAGTCCATGCATTCATCTTTAGTAGGCTTGATTACTGTAACAGCATCTTTACAGGTCTACCTAAAAATTCAGTCAGACAACTACAGCTCATTCAGAGCTCTGCTGCTCGAGTCCTCACTAAGACCAAAAAAGTGGACCACATCAGTCCAGCTCTGAGGTCTTTACACTGGCTGCCTGTCCGTCAGAGGACAGACTTTAAAGTTCTGATGCTGGTTTATAAAGCTCTGAATGGTTTAGGACCAAAATACATCAGTGACCTCCTGACCCAGTATGAACCTTCCAGATCCCTCAGGTCATCTGGATCCGGTCTTTTATCAGTTCCCAGAGTCAGAACCAGACACGGAGAAGCTGCATTCAGCTTTTATGCTCCTTATATCTGGAACAAACTCCCAGAAAGCCTCAGATCAGCTGAAACACTCAGTTTATTTAAATTCAGGTTGAAGACTCACTTATTCTCAGCTGCATTTGAATAAAGCACCAAATCCACACTTTTAAGCTTAAATTTCAAAACGTACATTTTAACTACTGATTTTAACTACTGTTCTGATTTTATCTGTTTTGATTTTATATACTGTTTTGCTTGTTTGTTTGTTTGTTTGTTTGTTTGTTTGTTTGTTTGTTAATTAGTTAGTTGGTTAGTTTGCTTGTTTTAATCAATTTTAAATCATGCTTTTTATTTGTTTTTGTTTCTAATGTCTCTGTAAAGCACTTTGAATCACCTTGCTGTTGAATTGTGCTATACAAGTAAACTTGGCTTGCCTTGCCTTTTGAGCAGCAAAAGGAGTTGTTACTCTTACAAATGGAAAGAGACAAGCTGAGCATTGAGAAAGAACGTGTGAGGCACACTCCATACTTGATCTGTAGGCAATTCCTCTCAGAAGTGGAGGTCACGGTGGAGGCGTCGGAGGGCGGAAGGCGTTCCCTCAGTGGCTCTCCTCTTCTGAGATTGTGTAAAAACATAAGTCAATGTAGTGTAAGCAGCTTGAAAAGAAAGTAATTGAACTTGTATAAAGTTTTGGGAGACAGTTGCTGACACGCGGGCGGCACAGTGGTTAGCACCGTTACCGCACAGGAAGAAGGTCTTGAGTTCAGCTCTACCGTCGCTCTGTGTGGAGTTTGCATGTTCTTCCTGTTTTTGCGTGGGTTCTATCCTTGTACTCCGGCTTCCTGCCACAGTCCAACGACCTGCAGTTAGTGGCAATAGGTAATGGAAGAGTCTAAATTGCCGACAGGTGCGAATGGTTTTCTGTGTTAAACCAGCTGAGGTTTGAGAGAGGACGGCCAGAGAGCATCTTTTGTTTACCAGTCAGCAGAGAGTCCCTCAGGAGGGAAACGAGCAGAGCCTTCATGCCGGGACGCTGCTGGGGTTGCAGCATAGCTGTTGTAGTTAGTGTGGATTGGGTATAAGGTGTGTTTGGTTGGTGGTTTGGTGTGTGAGTGAGGTAAGTAGGAGAGTCGGCCGAAGGCCTGTACAGGTCCGGTAACGGTCTCCTGCAGACTTCTTCTCATAGACCGGGGTTGGCACCAATGGAGAGCGGGAGGAGTGAGTGGAATAGTATGGATGGTAGTGAAGAGGAAGAGATTGGCGGTCAGGGTGACGAGAATGAGTGGGAAAAAGTGTGAAATGGGGGGAAGAGGTGCAGAGCTAGTGAAAGGAAGAGGAAAAAGAGAAGTGAGGGTAGTACGGAAGGGAATGACAGTGAAGGTAATGAAGAAGGAACAAATGCGAGTATGAATGTAATTGTCAGGTTTGAGGAAGAGGGTGTGAAGAAAATAGATCCACTTAAGCTGACAAGAGCACTTAAGGCACAAGTTGGGGAAATCACTGATGTTTTGCTATAGACTTAAATTTACTGTTGGTGTGCTGTCTTGTGTGAACTTTGTGTGTCCTACAGCATGCGCTGTGTTGATTATTGAATATCTATGGGTTAAAATCAGTGCTTTCCCTGTTAGGTTGAAGGAGTGTTTCTCTCTTGAGAAACATTGATGGAATTTTAGTTGCGGTGAACACGGTTAGAGCAGTTGTCTCGGGAGCACGTCCCCAGAATTGAGGGGGTCGCTGTTTGTGCAGTTGCCTTTGTCTTTCTGGTGGTTTTTAGTGCATAAGTACCCACTGTAAGTAACTGCATGAAGACTAGGCTTCAGTTAAGTAGATTTTGGTTAGGAAGTTAGTGGGAAAGTGCTGTTCCCTTTCAGTCGATTCACTCGGTACAACACATAAGTATGGGATGTCACGCCCTCGCGTGTCCTGGCTGAAGAAACCTTTAATCACGCCTTTAAGGCAGATGACGTGTGATGACACGTGCACGGCCCCGCCTGCACATATAGCCGCTGTCATCACAGTCATCCCTCAGTTCTTACGCTCTTCACCTCGCTCAGAACGCCTCTGCTGAGTTGGGCTAGCTAGCTGTTGCTAGTTAGCTCCGTTGTCTGCCGACTTGAACTTAGCTTAACTGCCCCTGTTGGTGTTAGCTTCCACCGCGCAGTTGGTGTGTAGGCTGCCCGCGGAGTGCTAATTTCAAGTTTTCCCGTGCAGCATTTTGCTTTGTTTTTTGGAATGGACTCCAAACCGAAGCGAGCAAAGCAGAAATCTTCTGTTCGCCCCTGTCCTCAGGGATTCGGTTTCTCTTTGCACGACTGCGACCAGCACGATGCCTGCCTTGTCTGCCTGGGGATCGTCCATGCTAGGAGAGCATTGACGGAGCCCGAAGCCTGTACGTTTTGTCGCCAGCTCCGGCGCTCGACCCTGGAAAGACGGGTGACGTTTGTGAAAAAAGTGCTGGGACGCTCGGCTGTCGCACGGCATGACCCTCTCCTTTCCGAGTCTGGAGCCCCGGCTTCGTTCGAGTCTGAAGACGAGGATTTTCCGGTCGATGTCCCCGCAATTAGCTGGGCTGACCACATGGAATATGTTGACGGGTTAGCCGATGACGAGCCGGAACCATGCTGGAGTTCTGACGGGCTTCAGCCTGGGTTGAAGCCTGCCAGCGCTCCCCAGGACGATGATGACGTGCTGGACATCGGCCTGGACATCCATGGTTTGTCGGAGGATGAGCAGGAGAGCTCATTGTCGGCCCAATGTACCGCCGCTGCTGCGCCGGTCGGCCACGATGACACCTCTCTTTTCTCCCTGTTTCGCCGTGCTGCTGAGAAGCTGCAGGTGGACTGGCCCTCTCCTCCGCCAGCTCAGAAGCCGTCGCGGTTCGCGGGGTTTTTCCTCCCACCGGAGCCCGCAACGGCCAAAAACTGCCTTCCCATGTTCCCAGACTTTGTCTGCGAGCTAACAGCATCATGGGACAAACCTCTGTCTACCCGCGTCACTGTGCCCGGCTATGGACAGTACATGGAATAGGACGGCGCCGAGGGGGCTGGCTTAGCTAACCCACCCCCTATGGAGCCGTCTCTGGCTGCTTATCTGGCCCCATCCCATAACCATGGTGTCGGCGGCCCCGCAACTCTGCCTTCCAAGCACTGCAGATTCTCTGTTTCGCAGCTGGAGAAGATTTATAGAGCTCAGGCCAGCACTGCTCGTGCCATGAGCTCTGTCACCATGCTCCAGACGTACCAGGCAATGTGCCTGGCGGAGTTCGGATCGCTGGTTCCTGATGACAGCCCGCTGGCACCTCTTCTTAACGAGGTCAGAGTCGCCACAGATTACATCCTCCGTGCGTCTCGCTGTGCAGCGCTCTCCCTACGCAGAGGGATGGCTTCGACAGTAGTGGCGCAGAGGCACCTGTGGCTGACCCTGTCTGACGTCCCGGATAGGGACAGGGCTGTATATCTGGACGCACCAGTGTCTGCGGCTGGGTTATTTGGACATTCACTTGAAGCCATTCAGGCTAGATTCAATCTGAGGGAGAAGCAGACGGAAGCTCTGCGCGACATCATCCCCAGACGTCAGCCCAAGCCCAAGCCCGCAGCTAGCTCTCACAGGCCCGCTGCTCCTCTGCCGACTGGCAAGAGACCGGCCCCCATTGCTGAAGTGGGTGTGCCGCCAGCGAGAGCACATCCTCCGGCCCGAGCTCCACGCCAGTCGGCCTGGAGCAAAGGCCCATCCTCCGGCCCCCAGCATCCCTCCTGCACACAGTTTTCTTCTGATGGCCACAAGGTCGTATTGCATCCAAATGCTGCCTATTTTCCCAAGATCATGCCTGCATCTTCTAGCTCAATGGAGTTTGAGTTGCTGAGTTTTTGCTCCCCTCCTTTTGCATCTGAGGAGCAGAGGAGGATGCATTCTCTTTGTTCAGTGCGTGTGCTACGCACCTACATTGAGCGCACTCAGAATGTGCGTTTATGTGACCAGCTGTTTGTCTGCTTTGCTAATCCAAATAGAGGTAGAGCTCTGTCGAAACAGAGGCTGTCCCACTGGATTATAGAAGCTATCTCACTGGCATACGGCACCAGTGGCCTTGCTTTGCCCCACGGGCTGAGAGCTCATTCCACCAGGGAGATGGCAACCTCATGGGCTCTTTTTAAAGGGGTGCCTGTAGCTGATATTTGTGCGGCAGCTAGTTGGGCATCACCGCACACTTTTGTACGGTTTTATCGGTTGGACGTTACAGCCCCTTCGGTGGCTCATGCTGTCCTTTCTGCTGGGTCTACCACTCACTAGGATGTGGTGGTCCGATTCCGGTTCAGTGGTTGCTCTGCGGGGCGTGTATATATGTCCCATACTTGTGTGTTGTACCGAGTGAATCGACTGAAAGGGAACGAATAGTTATGTCTATAACTTCTGTTCCCTGAAGGAGAGGAATGAGGTACAACACAAGGTGGCCCCAATGAGCAGTTTGGCTCGGTGAAGAGCGGCTATCGAACAGAGGGATGACTGTGATGACAGCGGCTATATGTGCAGGCGGGGCCGTGCGCGTGTCATCACACGTCATCTGCCTTAAAGGCGTGATTAAAGTGATATCCCATACGGATATGGATTGGGTATAAGGTGTGTTTGGTTGGTGGTTTGGTGTGTGAGTGAGGTAAGTAGGAGAGTCGGCCGAAGGCCTGTACAGGTCCGGTAACGGTCTCCTGCAGACTTCTTCTCATAGACCGGGGTTGGCACCAATGGAGAGCGGGAGGAGTGAGTGGAATAGTATGGATGGTAGTGAAGAGGAAGAGATTGGCGGTCAGGGTGACGAGAATGAGTGGGAAAAAGTGGGAAAGGGGGGAAGAGGCGCAGAGCTAGTGAAAGGAAGAGGAAAAAGAGAAGTCAGGGTAGTATGGAAGGGACTGACAGTGAAGGTAATGAAGAAGGAACAAATGCGAGTATGAATGTAATTGTCAGGTTTGAGGAAGAGGGTGTGAAGAAAATAGATCCACTTAAGCTGACAAGAGCACTTAAGGCACAAGTTGGGGAAATCACTGATGTTTTGCTATAGACTTAAGTTTACTGTTGGTGTGCTGTCTTGTGTGAACTTTGTGTGTCCTACAGCATGCGCTGTGTTGATTATTGAATATGCATGGGTTAAAATCAGTGCTTTCCCTGTTAGGTTGAAGGAGTGTTTCTCTCTTGAGAAACATTGATGGAATTTTTGTTGCGGTGAACACGGTTAGAGCAGTTGTCTCGGGAGCACGTCCCCAGAATTGAGGGGGTCGCTGTTTTTGCAGTTGCCTTTGTCTTTCTGGCGGTTTTTAGTGCATAAGTACCCACTGTAAGTAACTGCATGAAGACTAGGCTTCAGTTAAGTAGATTTTGGTTAGGCAGTTAGTGGGAAAGTGCTGTTTTTAATTGCATGTAAGGGATCAATACTTTGTTATGGCTACAGTTGATGCTTTTGTTCAGTCTCCATCGGAGGAACTCTTGAATAGTTGTACTAAAGAAGAGCTGTTGAAACTTGTTGAACATTATGATGTCGATGTTGGGCATAAAGAGTTGAAAGATGAGGTTAAAGGAGTGTTACAGGCTGCATTAGTAAAGAAAGGCGTGTTGCCAAGTAAAATGAAGACTTTAGTGGCTGATGTTGATCAGTCTGTGGTCTCGACTACAGTTGCTTTGTCTTTTGAGCAGCAAAAGGAGTTGTTACTCTTACAAATGGAAAGAGACAAGCTGAGCATTGAGAAAGAACGTGTGAGGCACACTCCATACTTGATCTGTAGGCAATTCCTCTCAGAAGTGGAGGTCACGGTGGAGGCGTCGGAAGGCGGAAGGCGTTCCCTCAGTGGCTCTCCTCTTCTGAGATTGTGTAAAAACATAAGTCAATGTAGTGTAAGCAGCTTGAAAAGAAAGTAATTGAACTTGTATACATTTTTGGGAGACGGTTGCTCACACGCGGGCGGCACAGTGGTTAGCACCGTTACCGCACAGGAAGAAGGTCTTGAGTTCAGCTCTACCGTCGCTCTGTGTGGAGTTTGCATGTTCTTCCTGTTTTTGCGTGGGTTCTTTCCTTGTACTCCGGCTTCCTGCCACAGTCCAACGACCTGCAGTTAGTGGCAATAGGTAATGGAAGAGTCTAAATTGCCGACAGGTGCGAATGGTTTTCTGTGTTGTGACGGCCAGTGGGCTGGCCTTGTGTTTTGCTTTTTCTGTTACCTGTTTCTTGCAGGTAGGTGGAGCTGACTCAATTATAGATGCAGCACACCTGAGGAGGCCAGTCCCACTGTATATAAAGACACCTTGACTAAACCAGCTGAGGTTTGAGAGAGGACGGCCAGAGAGCATCTTTTGTTTACCAGTCAGCAGAGAGTCCCTCAGGAGGGAAACGAGCAGAGCCTTCATGCCGGGACGCTGCTGGGGTTGCAGCATAGCTGTTGTAGTTAGTGTGGATTGGGTATAAGGTGTGTTTGGTTGGTGGTTTGGTGTGTGAGTGAGGTAAGTAGGAGAGTCGGCCGAAGGCCTGTACAGGTCCGGTAACGGTCTCCTGCAGACTTCTTCTCATAGACCGGGGTTGACACCAATGGAGAGCGGGAGGAGTGAGTGGAATAGTATGGATGGTAGTGAAGAGGAAGAGATTGGCGGTCAGGGTGACGAGAATGAGTGGGAAAAAGTGGGAAAGGGGGGAAAGAGGCGCAGAGGTAGTGAAAGGAAGAGGAAAAAGAGAAGTGAGGGTAGTACGGAAGGGACTGACAGTGAAGGTAATGAAGAAGGAACAAATGCGAGTATGAATGTAATTGTCAGGTTTGAGGAAGAGGGTGTGAAGAAAATAGATCCACTTAAGCTGACAAGAGCACTTAAGGCACAAGTTGGGGAAATCACCAATGTTTTGCTATAGACTTAAGTTTACTGTTGGTGTGCTGTCTTGTGTGAACTTTGTGTGTCCTACAGCATGCGCTGTGTTGATTATTGAATATGCATGGGTTAAAATCAGTGCTTTCCCTGTTAGGTTGAAGGAGTGTTTCTCTCTTGAGAAACATTGATGGAATTTTTGTTGCGTGAACACGGTTAGAGCAGTTGTCTCGGGAGCACGTCCCCAGAATTGAGGGGGTCGCTGTTTGTGCAGTTGCCTTTGTCTTTCTGGCGGTTTTTAGTGCATAAGTACCCACTGTAAGTAACTGCATGAAGACTAGGCTTCAGTTAAGTAGATTTTGGTTAGGCAGTTAGTGGGAAAGTGCTGTTTTCAATTGCATGTCAAGGATCAATACTTTGTTATGGCTACAGTTGATGCTTTTGTTCAGTCTCCATCGGAGGAACTCTTGAATAGTTGTACTAAAGAAGAGCTGTTGAAACTTGTTGAACATTATGATGTCGATGTTGGGGATAAAGAGTTGAAAGATGAGGTTAAAGGAGTGTTACAGGCTGCATTAGTAAAGAAAGGCGTGTTGCCAGGTAAAATGAAGACTTTAGTGGCTGATGTTGATCAGTCTGTGGTCTGGACTACAGTTGCTTTGTCTTTTGAGCAGCAAAATGTCACGGCTGGCGGGGTGAGCCGTGTGGTGTGGAGGAAACGGAGGACCCAAAATGCAGACAGCCGATATGAGGATAAGAGTGAGGGTTTAATTTACAGTGTACCAATAACAGAACTGAGGGCAGGACAGAACATAAACCTAAACTGGGTGAGCTAAATAACAAACCGGATCATACAAATGGGGTGGGAGGCAGAGAGACACAGACGAGGAACAGACACCATGAAACACAGACGAGCCGACGAGGAGCACAGGCAGACACGCACTATAAATACACACACCAGGTAACTAGGAAATGGCAGACAGGCGGGGACACAGCTGGAACTAATGGACATAACGAGACACAAACCTACAAAGTAAAACAGGAAACACACAGACTGTTTTACACAACCAACTGGGGACACGATCAGAACGCAGAGGAGAGACACAGGTAGGGATGATAGAACACACAACTCAACCCCTAAGAACAAATACACAATCAGAACAAACTAGAAAAATGATAATAATCAACTTAAAGCGCTGGGTCACTGACCCAGGACCATGACAGTACCCCCCCTCCAAGGGCTGGCTCCAGACAGCCCAAAACAAAAACAGACGACCAACCCAGGGCGGGCGGCGGGGGGCCCAGGACGGAGGGACCACAACCGAACAAAAAACAAGCTCCAGTGGGCCAAATGAATTGTTCAAAACACAACACAGACTGGAGTTCCTGAACAGGGTTCCAAAACACGGTTCAGGAGGCCGGCCCGGAGGCTGACAACTCAGGTCCAAAAGCCGACCGCGCGGAAGGCAGCGGTGTCGAAGTGGAAACAGTTCAGGAGGCCGACCGTGCACACGGCAGCGGCGGCGAAGTGGAAACAGTTCAGGAGGCCGACCGTGCACGCGGCAGCGGCGGCGAAGTGGAAACAGTTCAGGAGGCCGACCGTGCACGCGGCAGCGGCGGCGACGGGGAAACAGGTCAGGCGGCCGACCGTGCGGACAGCAACGGTGGCGACGGGGAAACAAGTCAGGCGGCCGACCGTGCGGACAGCAACGGCGGCGGCGACACAAGTCCGGAGGCCGGCCGCACGGAAGGTAGCGGCGGCCTTTGGGAGGTCGTCCATATCGACGATGATGCCCAACAAGCGGCCTGGCAGATGACCGCCGATGTCGAGGCGGCAGTTTGGGACCTGAAGGTGGCGTGGCCCCTGCAGCACCAGACGAGGCGGAAGCTGAGGCTGGACCAGGCGAGGCGGAAGCTGAGGCTGGACCAGGCGAGGCGGAAGCTGAGGCTGGACCAGGCGAGGCGGAAGCTGAGGCTGGACCAGGCGAGGCGGAAGCTGAGGCTGGACCAGACGAGGCGGATGCAGAGGCTGGACCAGGCGAGGCGGATGCAGAGGCTGGACCAGACGAGGCGGATGCAGAGGCTGGACCAGGCGAGGAGGATGCAGAGGCTGGACCAGGCGAGGAGGATGCAGAGGCTGGACCAGACGAGGAGGATGCAGAGGCTGGATCAGGCGAGGAGGATGCAGAGGCTGGACCAGACGAGGCTGATGCTGAGGCTGGACCAGGCGAGGAGGATGCTGAGGCTGGACCAGACGACGGCGTGGGTGAAGCCGGAGCTGGACCAGGCGACGGCGTGGGTGAAGCCGGAGCTGGACCAGGCGACGGCGTGGGTGAAGCCAAGGCTGCAGCTGGCGAGGATGAAGACACGGAGGCTGCAGCTGGCGAGGATGAAGACACGGAGGCTGCAGCTGGCGAGGATGAAGACACGGAGGCTGCAGCTGGCGAGGATGAAGACACGGAGGCTGCAGCTGGCGAGGATGAAGACACGGAGGCTGCAGCTGGCGAGGATGAAGACACGGAGGCTGCAGCTGGCGAGGATGAAGCCGCTGCTGCTGCCGGCGGTGTAGATGAAGCCGCTGTTGCTGCCGGCGGCGTGGGTGGAGCGGCAGCCGGCGAGGATGATGATGAGGCTGCAGCTGGCGGCTGGACGGGCTCCTCGGGCCCTCCAGCTGACGAGGCAGAAGACTGGACGGGCTCCTCGGGCCCTCCAGCTGACGAGGCAGGAAGCTGGCTGGGTTCTCCTGAACCTCCAGCTGACGAGTCTTGGGGCTGGACGGGCTCCTCGGGCCCTCCAGCGGACGAGTCTTGAGGCTGGACGGGCTCCTCGGGCCCTCCAGCGGACGAGTCTTGAGGCTGGACGGGCTCCTCGGGCCCTCCAGCGGACGAGTCTTGAGGCTGGACGGGCTCCTCGGGCCCTCCAGCGGACGAGTCTTGAGGCTGGACGGGCTCCTCGGGCCCTCCAGTGGACGAGTCTTGAGGCTGGACGGGCTCCTCGGGCCCTCCAGTGGACGAGTCTTGAGGCTGGACGGGCTCCTCGGGCCCTCCAGCGGACGAGGCAGGCGGCTGGACGGGCTCCTCGGGCCCTCCAGCGGACGAGACAGGAGGCTGGACGGGCTCCTCGGGCCCTCCAGCGGACGGAACAGGCGGCTGGACGGGCTCCTCGGGCCCTCCAGCGGACGGAACAGGCGGCTGGACGGGCTCCTCGGGCCCTCCAGCGGACGAGACAGGCGGCTGGACGGGCTCCTCGGGCCCTCCAGCGGACGAGACAGGCGGCTGGACGGGCTCCTCGGGCCCTCCAGCTGACGGGACAGGAGGCTGGACGGGCTCCTCGGGCCCTCCAGCTGACGGGACAGGGGGCTGGACGGGCTCCTCGGGCCCTCCAGCGAGAATAGTCACAGGACCAGCGGGCACAGGGGCCCCTGGCGGGCGCAGAACAGAACCAGCAGGCGCGGAGACCTCTGGCGGGTGCAAAACAGAACCAGCAGGCGCGGAGACCTCTGGCGGGCGCAAAACAGAACCAGCAGGCGCGGAGACCTCTGGCGGGCGCAGAACAGAACCAGCAGGCGCGGAGACCTCTGGCGGGCGCAGAACAGAACCAGCAGGTGCACGGGCCTCTGGCAGGAACAAATCAGAACCAGCAGGCGCACGGGCCTCTGGCAGGAACAGATCAGAACCAGCAGGCGCACGGGCCTCTGGCAGGAACAGATCAGAACCAGCAGGCGCACGGGCCTCTGGCAAACACAAGGCTGACTGCAGCTGCACCGAGCATTGACTCAGCTCAGGCAGCGACAGCCGGGTGCAGTCCTCAGCTGGCTTCTTTACCTCCAGGGGTCCAGAGTCTGCTGGGGGCTGAAACCCAGCCTCTGGGGAGGCCCTGGAGTCTCAGTCTCAGAACTGGCCAGCTCTTGAGGAACGTTTGCCTTTTTAACATGTTTGTCTCTCCGCAAAAAATACGCACCAGAAAAAGAGTCCAAAACGGGAGGCAGAGACGCAGCCTCCTGTACAGAGGGAGTCGGTGAAGATGGCATAGATGACTGGGCTAGTGGGGATACCGGGGGCCGAGCTGAATGCTGCTGTGCAGCTAAACGAGCTTGCGGCTGTGCAGCTAAACGAGCTTGCGGCTGTGCAGCTAAACGAGCTTGCGGCTGTGCGGCAGGCTCAAAAAACACAGCCCCGGTATAAACCGTCACAAGTTCTGGTGAAACAGAAAGAGTGTCTTGTCCACTCACCACAGCCGGCAACTTAGAAATCCCCAGGTCCGACTGTGGCGAGGAGCGTCGGCAGCGTGCGCGCCGTTTCCCCCTTGAAGGCTGGGTTGACGGGCCGGGCAGAACATCCTCTGTCGGAAGTGAAGCATGAGTTGCAGGGTGGGTGGTAGCAGCCGGGGGGTGAAGACGGAGCTCGTTCAGAATGAAATTCTGTGCGAGCGGGTGAAGTGAGTCCAGTAGCCAGGAGTGAGCAAAGATAAGCTGCTGTAGCCTGGCTTCTACAGCGCGGTGAAATTCCTCCCCCTCATGCTCAAGCCACAGGTTAACTAACCTCGAAACGGAGTCAATCAATTCCTCCCGAAACTCCTGGGAAGGTGCGGATGCTGCTGGGTCCATGTTTGGTCGGCTCGTACTGTCACGGCTGGCGGGGTGAGCCGTGTGGTGTGGAGGAAACGGAGGACCCAAAATGCAGACAGCCGATATGAGGATTAGAGTGAGGGTTTAATTTACAGTGTACCAATAACAGAACTGAGGGCAGGACAGAACATAAACCTAAACTGGGTGAGCTAAATAACAAACCGGATCATACAAATGGGGTGGGAGGCAGAGAGACACAGACTAGGAACAGACACCATGAAACACAGACGAGCCGACGAGGAGCACAGGCAGACACGCACTATAAATACACACACCAGGTAACTAGGAAATGGCAGACAGGCGGGGACACAGCTGGAACTAATGGACATAACGAGACACAAACCTACAAAGTAAAACAGGAAACACACAGACTGTTTTACACAACCAACTGGGGACACGATCAGAACGCAGAGGAGAGACACAGGTAGGGATGATAGAACACACAACTCAACCCCTAAGAACAAATACACAATCAGAACAAACTAGAAAAATGATAATAATCAACTTAAAGCGCTGGGTCACCGACCCAGGACCATGACACAAAAGGAGTTGTTACTCTTACAAATGGAAAGAGACAAGCTGAGCATTGAGAAAGAACGTGTGAGGCACACTCCATACTTGATCTGTAGGCAATTCCTCTCAGAAGTGGAGGTCACGGTGGAGGCGTCGGAGGGCGGAAGGCGTTCCCTCAGTGGCTCTCCTCTTCTGAGATTGTGTAAAAACATAAGTCAATGTAGTGTAAGCAGCTTGAAAAGAAAGTCATTGAACTTGTATAAATTTTTGGGAGACGGTTGCTCACACGCGGGCGGCACAGTGGTTAGCACCGTTACCGCACAGGAAGAAGGTCTTGAGTTCAGCTCTACCGTCGCTCTGTGTGGAGTTTGCATGTTCTTCCTGTTTTTGCGTGGGTTCTTTCCTTGTACTCCGGCTTCCTGCCACAGTCCAACGACCTGCAGTTAGTGGCAATAGGTAATGGAAGAGTCTAAATTGCCGACAGGTGCGAATGGTTTTCTGTGTTGTGACGGCCAGTGGGCTGGCCTTGTGTTTTGCTTTTTCTGTTACCTGTTTCTTGCAGGTAGGTGGAGCTGACCCAATTATAGATTCAGCACACCTGAGAAAGCCAGTCCCAGTGTATTTAAAGGCACCTTGACTAAACCAGCTGAGGTTTGAGAGAGGACGGCCAGAGAGCATCTTTTGTTTACCAGTCAGCAGAGAGTCCCTCAGGAGGGAAACGAGCAGAGCCTTCATGCCGGGACGCTGCTGGGGTTGCAGCATAGCTGTTGTAGTTAGTGTGGATTGGGTATAAGGTGTGTTTGGTTGGTGGTTTGGTGTGTGAGTGAGGTAAGTAGGAGAGTCGGCCGAAGGCCTGTACAGGTCCGGTAACGGTCTCCTGCAGACTTCTTCTCATAGACCGGGGTTGGCACCAATAGAGAGCGGGAGGAGTGAGTGGAATAGTATGGATGGTAGTGAAGAGGAAGAGATTGGCGGTCAGGGTGACGAGAATGAGTGGGAAAAAGTGGGAAAGGGGGGGAAGAGGCGCAGAGCTAGTGAAAGGAAGAGGAAAAAGAGAAGTGAGGGTAGTACGGAAGGGACTGACAGTGAAGGTAATGAAGAAGGAACAAATGCGAGTATGAATGTAATTGTCAGGTTTGAGGAAGAGGGTGTGAAGAAAATAGATCCACTTAAGCTGACAAGAGCACTTAAGGCACAAGTTGGGGAAATCACCGATGTTTTGCTATAGACTTAAGTTTACTGTTGGTGTGCTGTCTTGTGTGAACTTTGTGTGTCCTACAGCATGCGCTGTGTTGATTATTGAATATGCATGGGTTAAAATCAGTGCTTTCCCTGTTAGGTTGAAGGAGTGTTTCTCTCTTGAGAAACATTGATGGAATTTTTGTTGCGGTGAACACGGTTAGAGCAGTTGTCTCGGGAGCACGTCCCCAGAATTGAGGGGGTCGCTGTTTGTGCAGTTGCCTTTGTCTCTCTGGCGGTTTTTAGTGCATAAGTACCCACTGTAAGTAACTGCATGAAGACTAGGCTTCAGTTAAGTAGATTTTGGTTAGGCAGTTAGTGGGAAAGTGCTGTTTTCAATTGCATGTCAAGGATCAATACTTTGTTATGGCTACAGTTGATGCTTTTGTTCAGCCTCCATCGGAGAAACTCTTGAATAGTTGTACTAAAGAAGAGCTGTTGAAACTTGTTGAACATTATGATGTCGATGTTGGGGATAAAGAGTTGAAAGATGAGGTTAAAGGAGTGTTACAGGCTGCATTAGTAAAGAAAGGCGTGTTGCCAGGTAAAATGAAGACTTTAGTGGCTGATGTTGATCAGTCTGTGGTCTCGACTACAGTTGCTTTGTCTTTTGAGCAGCAAAAGGAGTTGTTACTCTTACAAATGGAAAGAGACAAGCTGAGCATTGAGAAAGAACGTGTGAGGCACACTCCATACTTGATCTGTAGGCAATTCCTCTCAGAAGTGGAGGTCACGGTGGAGGCGTCGGAGGGCGGAAGGCGTTCCCTCAGTGGCTCTCCTCTTCTGAGATTGTGTAAAAACATAAGTCAATGTAGTGTAAGCAGCTTGAAAAGAAAGTCATTGAACTTGTTTAAATTTTTGGGAGACGGTTGCTCACACGCGGGCGGCACAGTGGTTAGCACCGTTACCGCACAGGAAGAAGGTCTTGAGTTCAGCTCTACCGTCGCTCTGTGTGGAGTTTGCATGTTCTTCCTGTTTTTGGGTGGGTTCTTTCCTTGTACTCTGGCTTCCTGCCACAGTCCAACGACCTGCAGTTAGTGGCAATAGGTAATGGAAGAGTCTAAATTGCCGACAGGTGCGAATGGTTTTCTGTGTTGTGACGGCCAGTGGGCTGGCCTTGTGTTTTGCTTTTTCTGTTACCTGTTTCTTGCAGGTAGGTGGAGCTGACCCAATTATAGATGCAGCACACCTGAGAAGGCCAGACCCAGTGTATATAAAGACACCTTGACTAAACCAGCTGAGGTTTGAGAGAGGACGGCCAGAGAGCATCTTTTGTTTACCAGTCAGCAGAGAGTCCCTCAGGAGGGAAACGAGCAGAGCCTTCATGCCGGGACGCTGCTGGGGTTGCAGCATAGCTGTTGTAGTTAGTGTGGATTGGGTATAAGGTGTGTTTGGTTGGTGGTTTGGTGTGTGAGTGAGGTAAGTAGGAGAGTCGGCCGAAGGCCTGTACAGGTCCGGTAACGGTCTCCTGCAGACTTCTTCTCATAGACCGGGGTTGGCACCAATGGAGAGCGGGAGGACTGAGTGGAATAGTATGGATGGAAGTGAAGAGGAAGAGATTGGCGGTCAGGGTGACGAGAATGAGTGGGAAAGGGGGGGAAGAGGTGCAGAGCTAGTGAAAGGAAGAGGAAAAAGAGAAGTGAGGGTAGTACGGAAGGGACTGACAGTGAAGGTAATGAAGAAGGAACAAATGCGAGTATGAATGTAATTGTCAGGTTTGAGGAAGAGGGTGTGAAGAAAATAGATCCACTTAAGCTGACAAGAGCACTTAAGGCACAAGTTGGGGAAATCACTGATGTTTTTCTATAGACTTAAGTTTACTGTTGGTGTGCTGTCTTGTGTGAACTTTGTGTGTCCTACAGCATGCGCTGTGTTGATTATTGAATATGCATGGGTTAAAATCAGTGCTTTCCCTGTTAGGTTGAAGGAGTGTTTCTCTCTTGAGAAAGATTGATGGAATTTTTGTTGCGGTGAACACGGTTAGAGCAGTTGTCTCGGGAGCACGTCCCCAGAATTGAGGGGGTCGCTGTTTGTGCAGTTGCCTTTTTTCTTTCTGGCGGTTTTTAGTGCATAAGTACCCACTGTAAGTAACTGCATGAAGACTAGGCTTCAGTTAAGTAGATTTTGGTTAGGCAGTTAGTGGGAAAGTGCTGTTCCCTTTCAGTCGATTCACTCGGTACAACACATAAGTATGGGATATCACGCCCTCGCGTGTCCTGGCTGAAGAAACCTTTAATCACGCCTTTAAGGCAGATGACGTGTGATGACGCGCACGGCCCCGCCTGCACATATAGCCGCTGTCATCACAGTCATCCCTCAGTTCTTACGCTCTTCACCTTGCTGAGAACACCTCTGCTGAGTTGGGCTAGCTTGCTGCTGCTAGTTAGCTCCGTTGTCTGCCGACTTGAACTTAGCTTTACTGCCCCTGTTGGTGTTAGTTTCCACCGCGCAGTTGGTGTGTAGGCTGCCCACGGAGCGCTAATTTCAAGTTTTCCCGTGCAGCGTTTTGCTTTGTTTTTTGGAATGGACTCCAAACCGAAGCGAGCAAAGCAGAAATCTTCTGTTCGCCCCTGTCCTCAGGGATGCGGTTTCTCTTTGCACGACAGCGACCAGCACGATGCCTGCCCTGTCTGCCTGGGGATCGTCCATGCTAGGAGAGCATTGACGGAGCCCGAAGCCTGTGCGTTTTGTCGCCAGCTCCGGCGCTCGACCCTGGAAAGACGGGTGACGTTTGTGGAAAAAGTGCTGGGACGCTCGGCTGTCGCATGGCATGACCCTCTCCTTTCCGAGTCTGGAGCCCCGGCTTCGTCCGAGTCTGAAGACGAGGATTTTCCGGTCGATGTCCCCGCAATTAGCTGGGCTGACCACATGGAATATGTTGATGGGTTAGCTGATGATGAGCCGGAATCATGCTGGAGCGCTGACAGGCTTCAGCCTGGGTTGAAGATTGGTTTGCAACAATCGATCTAACAGATGCTTAGTTTCATGTGGCTATACACCCGAAACAGGCAGTTTCTGAGGTTTGCATTTGAGGGCGTAGCCTACGAATACCTAGTGCTGCCGTTCGGGCTGTCACTCGCTCCTCGCACCTTTACGAAATGTGCCGAGGCAGCGCTAGCGCCCCTCAGAGAGAGAGGAATCCGCATCTTAGCCTACCTAGACGACTGGGCTCTCGTAGCTTGCTCCAGAGAGCAGGCGGAGACACAGCTGTCGCTGGTTCTGTCACACATTCAGACACTGGGGTTCTCTGTGAAGTTTCAAAAGAGCTCGCTAATCCCGAGTCAGCAGATTACTTTTCTGGGTTTGGAAATATGCTCGCTTTCCAGCCGCGCACGTTTTTCAGAGCACGGGGTGGCCACGTTTCATCGCTGCCTTGCTCAGTTTCAGTTGGGACGCAGACTGCGTTTCCAGACGATATTAAGCTTGTTGGGCATGATGGCATCTATGATCGCCGTAGTGCCACTTGGACTGTTAAAAATGAGAGCGTTTCAACGCTGGACTCTCTCTCACCGTTTGTGTGCATCGCTTCACCTCCGGAGGAGGTTGCCGGTAACCGCGTCTTGCATGCTAGCTCTCCGTCCTTGGAGGGAGCCCGGGCTGCTGCATCAGGACTCTCGGATTGGGAGGGTGTTGTTTCGCAAGGTGGTGTCCACAGATGCTTCCCTAAGAGGGTGGGGAGCGCTGTGCGAGGGTGCATCAGTGAGAGGGATCTGGTCCGCAGCCCAGCGCCAGCTGCACATCAACCACTTAGAGCTGTTAGCAGTGTTCTTAGCTCTAAAGCATTTTCGTCCAGTCCTGGAGGGCCAGCATGTCTTAGTCAGGACGGACAATTCAACAGTGGTGTCTTACATAAACAGGCAGGGAGGAACACGCTCTCTTCCCCTGTTGAACCTGTCTCGCTCTCTGCTGTTATGGTGCAGTCTTCATTTTCTGTCTCTAAGAGCCACCCATGTCCCGGGCCACCTGAACCTGGGGCCGGACCTTCTCTCCAGGGGGGGTTCTCTGGTGAGAGAATGCAGGTTACACCCTTTAATAGTGGCTCAGATTTGGGACCTATTTGGCAAGGCGCAAATAGATCTTTTTGCTTCCAGGGTAAATACTCACTGGCCCCTGTTCTTCTCCATAATCAACCACGATGCACCCTTGGGCTTGGACGCGCTGGTGCACCAATGGCCAGACGTGCTCCTGTATGCATTTCCCCCAGTGGAAATGATATCTCCAGTTCTAGAGAGAGTGCGTTGGCATTCCCTCTCTCTGATTCTAGTGGCCCCTTGGTGGCCCACAAGGTCGTGGTATGCAGAGATAATCAGCCTGCTAGCAGCGAGTCCTTGGATGCTTCCTCTCCACAGGGATCTCCTCTCTCAGGCGGGAGGAGAAGTGTTTCATCCGCACCCAGATCTGTGGCACCTTCATGCTTACCTGCTGAGAGGTTAAACTTGATTGCTAAGGGTTTGCCACCTAGTGTGATAGCGACAATTCAGAGCGCTAGGGCCTCATCTACTAGAGGCTTGTACGCTTACAAATGGCGAGCCTTCAAGCAATGGTGCCAGGACCGCCACACTCTCCCATTTCAGTGCTCTATTGTGGATGTTTTGACATTCCTGCAGGAACTGCTGGATAAGGGCCTTTCATTTTCGACAATTAAGGTTTATTTGGCAGCTATATCTGCTTGTCATATTGGCTTTGACGGGGTGACACTAGGTGCGCATCCCCTCGCCATACGTTTTCTGAAAGGAGTTCGCCGGCTGAGGCCCGTGCTTAAGTCCAGTGTCCCTGCTTGGGACTTGTCTTTGGTGCTGGAGGCCCTTTGTAGCCCCCCGTTTGAACCCATTGAGTCTGTGGATATGAAATTTCTTTCATATAAGACTGCATTACTTCTCGCTTTGGCTTCGGCAAAGCGAGAGGGTGACCTTCATGCGCTCTCTGTGCATCCCTCCTGCACACAGTTCTTTTCTGATGGCCACGAGGTCGTATTGCGTCCAAATGCTGCCTATTTTCCCAAGATAATGCCTGCATCTTCTAGCTCAATGGAGTTTGAGTTGCTGAGTTTTTGCTCCCCTCCTTTTGCATCTGAGGAGCAGAGGAGGATGCATTCTCTTTGTCCAGTGCGTGTGCTACGCACCTACATTGAGCACACTCAGAATGTGCGTTTATGTGACCAGCTGTTTGTCTGCTTTGCTAATCCAAATAGAGGTAGAGCTCTGTGGAAAAAGAGGCTGTCCCACTGGATTATAGAAGCTATCTCACTGGCATATGGCACCAGTGGTCTTGCTTTGCCCCACGGGGTGAGAGCTCATTCCACCAGGGGGATGGCAACCTCATGGGCTCTTTTTAAAGGGGTGCCTGTAGCTGATATTTGTGCGGCAGCTAGTTGAGCATCACCGCACACTTTTGTGCGGTTTTATCGGTTGGACGTTACAGCCCCTTCGGTGGCTCATGCTGTCCTTTCTGCTGGGTCTACCACTCACTAGGATGTGGTGGTCCGATTCCGGTTCAGTGGTTGCTCTGCGGGGCGTGTATATATGTCCCATACTTATGTGTTGTACCGAGTGAATCGACTGAAAGGGAACGAATAGTTATGTCTATAACTTCTGTTCCCTGAAGGAGAGGAATGAGGTACAACACAAGGTGGCCCCACTGAGCAGTTTTGCTCGGTGAAGAGCGGCTATCGAACAGAGGGATGACTGTGATGACAGCGGCTATGTGTGCAGGCGGGGCCGTGCGCGTGTCATCACACGTCATCTGCCTTAAAGGCGTGATTAAAGTGATATCCCATACGGATATGGATATGGATTGGGTATAAGGTGTGTTTGGTTGGTGGTTTGGTGTGTGAGTGAGGTAAGTAGGAGAGTCGGCCGAAGGCCTGTACAGGTCCGGTAACGGTCTCCTGCAGACTTCTTCTCATAGACCGGGGTTGGCACCAATGGAGAGCGGGAGGAGTGAGTGGAATAGTATGGATGGTAGTGAAGAGGAAGAGATTGGCGGTCAGGGTGACGAGAATGAGTGGGAGAAAGTGGGAAAGGGGGGTAAGAGGCGCAGAGCTAGTGAAAGGAAGAGGAAAAAGAGAAGTGAGGGTAGTACGGAAGGGACTGACAGTGAAGGTAATGAAGAAGGAACAAATGCGAGTATGAATGTAATTGTCAGGTTTGAGGAAGAGGGTGTGAAGAAAATAGATCCACTTAAGCTGACAAGAGCACTTAAGGCACAAGTTGGGGAAATCACTGATGTTTTGCTATAGACTTAAGTTTACTGTTGGTGTGCTGTCTTGTGTGAACTTTGTGTGTCCTACAGCATGCGCTGTGTTGATTATTGAATATGCATGGGTTAAAATCAGTGCTTTCCCTGTTAGGTTGAAGGAGTGTTTCTCTCTTGAGAAACATTGATGGAATTTTTGTTGCGGTGAACACGGTTAGAGCAGTTGTCTCGGGAGCACGTCCCCAGAATTGAGGGGGTCGCTGTTTGTGCAGTTGCCTTTGTCTTTCTGGCGGTTTTTAGTGCATAAGTACCCACTGTAAGTAACTGCATGAAGACTAGGCTTCAGTTAAGTAGATTTTGGTTAGGCAGTTAGTGGGAAAGTGCTGTTCCCTTTCAGTCGATTCACTCGGTACAACACATAAGTATGGGATATCATGCCCTCGCGTGTCCTGGCTGAAGAAACCTTTAATCACGCCTTTAAGGCAGATGACGTGTGATGACACGCGCACGGCCCCGCCTGCACATATAGCCGCTGTCATCACAGTCATCCCTCAGTTCTTACGCTCTTCACCTCGCTGAGAACACCTCTGCTGAGTTGGGCTAGCTAGCTGCTGCTAGTTAGCTCCGTTGTCTGCTGACTTGAACTTAGCTTAACTGCCCCTGTTGGTGTTAGCTTCCACCGCGCAGTTGGTGTGTAGGCTGCCCGCGGAGCGCTAATTTCAAGTTTTCCCGTGCAGCGTTTTGCTTTGTGTTTTGGAATGGACTCCAAAGCGAAGCGAGCAAAGCAGAAATCTTCTGTTCGCCCCTGTCCTCAGGGATGCGGTTTCTCTTTGCACGACAGCGACCAGCACGATGCCTGCCCTGTCTGCCTGGGGATCGTCCATGCTAGGAGAGCATTGACGGAGCCCGAAGCCTGTGCGTTTTGTCGCCAGCTCCGGCGCTCGACCCTGGAAAGACGGGTGACGTTTGTGGAAAAAGTGCTGGGACGCTCGGCTGTCGCACGGCATGACCCTCTCCTTTCCGAGTCTGGAGCCCCGGCTTCGTCCGAGTCCGAAGACGAGAATTTTCCGGTCGATGTCCCCGCAATTAGCTGGGCTGACCACATGGAATATGTTGACGGGTTAGCCGATGACGAGCCGGAACCATGCAGGAGCGCTGACGGGCTTCAGCCTGGGTTGAAGCCCGCCAGCGCTCCCCAGGACGATGATGACGTGCTGGACATCGGCCTGGACATCCATGGTTTGTCGGAGGATGAGCAGGAGAGCTCATTGTCGGCCCAATGTACCGCCGCTGCTGCGCCAGTCGGCCACGACGACACCTCTGTTTTCTCCCTGTTTCTCCGTGCTGCTGAGAAGCTGCAGGTGGACTGGCCCTCTCCTCCGCCAGCTCAGAAGCCATCGCGGTTCGCGGGGTTTTTCCTCCCACCGGAGCCCGCAACGGCCAAAAACTGCCTTCCCATGTTCCCAGACTTTCTCTGCGAGCTAACAGCATCATGGGACAAACCTCTGTCTACCCGCGTCACTGTGCCCGGCTATGGACAGTACATGGAATTGGACGGCGCCGAGGGGGCTGGCTTAGCTAACCCACCCCCTATGGAGCCGTCTCTGGCTGCTTATCTGGCCCCGTCCCATAACCATGGTGTCGGCGGCCCCGCAACTCTGCCGTCCAAGCACTGCAGATTCTTTGTTTCGCAGCTGGAGAAGATTTATAGAGCTCAGGCCAGCACTGCTCGTGCCATGAGCTCTGTCACCATGCTCCAGACGTACCAGGCAATGTGCCTGGTGGAGTTCGGATCACTGGTTCCTGATGACAGCCCGCTGGCACCTCTTCTTAACGAGGTCAGAGTCGCCACAGATTACATCCTCCGTGCGTCTCGCTGTGCAGCGCTCTCCCTGCGCAGAGGGATGGCTTCGACAGTAGTGGCACAGAGGCACCTGTGGCTGACCCTGTCTGACGTCCCGGATAGGGACAGGGCTGTATATCTGGACGCACCAGTGTCTGCGGCTGGGATATTTGGACATTCACTTGAAGCCATTCAGGCTAGATTCAATCTGAGGGAGAAGCAGACGGAAGCTCTGCGCGACATCATCCCCAGACGTCAGCCCAAGCCCGCAGCTAGCTCTCACAGGCCCGCCGCTCCTCTGCCGACTGGCAAGAGACCGGCGCCCACTGCTGAAGTGGGTGTGCCACCAGCGAGAGCACATCCTCCGGCCCGAGCTCCACGCCAGTCGGCCTGGAGCAAAGGCCCACCCTCCGGCCCCCAGCATCCCTCCTGCACACAGTTTTCTTCTGATGGCCACAAGGTCGTATTGCGTCCAAATGCTGCCTATTTTCCCAAGATCATGCCTGCATCTTCTAGCTCAATGGAGTTTGAGTTGCTGAGTTTTTGCTCCCCTCCTTTTGCATCTGAGGAGCAGAGGAGGATGCATTCTCTTTGTCCAGTGCGTGTGCTACGCACCTACATTGAGCGCACTCAGAATGTGCGTTTATGTGACCAGCTGTTTGTCTGCTTTGCTAATCCAAATAGAGGTAGAGCTCTGTCGAAACAGAGGCTGTCCCACTGGATTATAGAAGCTATCTCACTGGCATCCAGCACCATTGGTCTTGCTTTGCCCCACGGGGTGAGAGCTCATTCCACCAGGGGGATGGCAACCTCATGGGCTCTTTTTAAAGGGGTGCCTGTAGCTGATATTTGTGCGGCAGCTAGTTGGGCATCACCGCACACTTTTGTGCGGTTTTATCGGTTGGACGTTACAGCCCCTTCGGTGGCTCATGCTGTCCTTTCTGCTGGGTCTACCACTCACTAGGATGTGGTGGTCCGATTCCGGTTCAGTGGTTGCTCTGCGGGGCATGTATATATGTCCCATACTTATGTGTTGTACCGAGTGAATCGACTGAAAGGGAACGAATAGTTATGTCTATAACTTCTGTTCCCTGAAGAAGAGGAACGAGGTACAACACAAGGTGGCCCCACTGAGCAGTTTTGCTCGGTGAAGAGCGGCTATCGAACAGAGGGATGACTGTGATGACAGCGGCTATATGTGCAGGCGGGGCCGTGCGCGTGTCATCACACGTCATCTGCCTTAAAGGCGTGATTAAAGTGATATCCCATATGGATATGGATATGGATTGGGTATAAGGTGTGTTTGGTTGGTGGTTTGGTGTGTGAGTGAGGTAAGTAGGAGAGTCGGCCGAAGGCCTGTACAGGTCCGGTAACGGTCTCCTGCAGACTTCTTCTCATAGACCGGGGTTGACACCAATGGAGAGCGGGAGGAGTGAGTGGAATAGTATGGATGGTAGTGAAGAGGAAGAGATTGGCGGTCAGGGTGACGAGAATGAGTGGGAAAAAGTGGGAAAGGGGGGGAAGAGGCGCAGAGCTAGTGAAAGGAAGAGGAAAAAGAGAAGTGAGGGTAGTACGGAAGGGACTGACAGTGAAGGTAATGAAGAAGGAACAAATGCGAGTATGAATGTAATTGTCAGGTTTGAGGAAGAGGGTGTGAAGAAAATAGATCCACTTAAGCTGACAAGAGCACTTAAGGCACAAGTTGGGGAAATCACTGATGTTTTGCTATAGACTTAAGTTTACTGTTGGTGTGCTGTCTTGTGTGAACTTTGTGTGTCCTACAGCATGCGCTGTGTTGATTATTGAATATGCATGGGTTAAAATCAGAGCTTTCCCTGTTAGGTTGAAGGAGTGTTACAGGCTGCATTAGTAAAGAAAGGCGTGTTGTCAGGTAAAATGAAGACTTTAGTGGCTGATGTTGATCAGTCTGTGGTCTCGACTACAGCTGCTTTGTCTTTTGAGCAGCAAAAGGAGTTGTTACTCTTACAAATGGAAAGAGACAAGCTGAGCATTGAGAAAGAACGTGTGAGGCACACTCCATACTTGATCTGTAGGCAATTCCTCTCAGAAGTGGAGGTCACGGTGGAGGCGTCGGAGGGCCTCTTGTATAAATTTTTGGGAGACGGTTGCTCACACCCGGGCGGCACAGTGGTTAGCACCGTTACCGCACAGGAAGAAGGTCTTGAGGTCAGCTCTACAGTCGCTCTGTGTGGAGTTTGCATGTTCTTCCTGTTTTTGCGTGGGTTCTTTCCTTGTACTCCGGCTTCCTGCCACAGTCCAACGACCTGCAGTTAGTGGCAATAGGTAATGGAAGAGTCTAAATTGCCGACAGGTGCGAATGGTTTTCTGTGTTAAACCAGCAGAGGTTTGAGTGAGGACGGCCAGAGAGCATCTTTTGTTTACCAGTCAGCAGAGAGTCCCTCAGGAGGGAAACGAGCAGAGCCTTCATGCCGGGACGCTGCTGGGGTTGCAGCATAGCTGTTGTAGTTAGTGTGGATTGGGTATAAGGTGTGTTTGGTTATTTAAAACTATTGACTCTTTTCTTAATGCGCCACATACTGACTGTATTGAGCCCTCACCAGAAGCCTGTGAAACCTTTTTACACTTTTTTATTGAGAAGGTCTCCTCCACAAGGGCTCAAATCTCTCCCTGTGCTCATGACCTCTCAGTCTCTGTTTCCTGCTCTGCTGTCTTTGACAGGTTTGAACCTGTGACTCTATCCTTTTTAAAGGAGACTGTTGGTCATCTTAAGCCTGCAGGGTCTCCAAATGATGCTGTCTCTCCTCAACTTTTAAAAGAGGTGTTATCTACAGTTGGTCCTTTGGTTTTTGAGCTGGTAAACCATAGTGTGATGTCAGGTGTTGTCCCTAAAGATTTTAAACATGCAGTAGTCAAACCCCTGATTAAAAAACCTGCTCTTGATCCTACAGTTCTTGCAAATTACAGGCCTATCTCCAAACTACCTTTTCTTTCCAAAATTCTGGAAAAGGTAGTTTACAGCCAAATAATGGCCTTCCTGGAAAAGCAAAATGTTTTAGAGGTTTTCCAATCTGGTTTTAAACCCTTTCATAGCACTGAATCGGCCCTTTTAAAAGTTTTTAATGACATATTTTTAGCGACTGATGCTGGGGACTGTGTTGTTCTTGTGCTTTTAGATTTGACAGCTGCGTTTGATACCGTGGATTATGCCATTTTATTCTCTCGTTTGGAGCACTGGGTGGGCATTAGGGGCACAGCATTGGAGTGGTTCAGGTCCTACTTGGCGGGGCGAACTTTTTGTGTCAGCCTTGGTGACTATGTGTCATCCTCCGCTCCCCTCTTGTGTGGTGTCCCACAGGGCTCAGTTCTAGGCCTCCTCCTCTTCTCTTTATATCTGCTTCCTCTTGGTTCTGTACTGAGAAAGCACGGTATTGCTTTCCACTTTTATGCTGATGACTGTCAGATCTATGTCCCTCTAAAGAAAAAAGGCAGATACCTTACACAGCCATTACTTCAGTGTCTCGATGACATTAAGGCTTGGATGTCTGTTAACTTTTTAAGATTCAATGATAAAAAGACAGAGGTGATGGTTTTTGGTAGCCCCACTGAGACCCCCAATGTGTATGCAGATTCCCTGGCACAGTATGTTAAGCCAACTGTCACAAACCTGGGGGTCAAAGTGGACTGTGATCTGAAGTTTGATAATCAGATAAAAGTAGTGGTAAAATCTAGCTTCTTTCACCTCAGGCACCTGGCAAAAATAAAGCCAATTCTTTCACGGCAGCACTTTGAGACAGTGATCCACGCCTTTGTTAGCACTCGGCTGGATTACTGTAATGCACTTTATATTGGGTTCAGCGCGTCATATATTAGTCATCTACAGAGGGTGCAAAATGCCGCAGCTTGTCTTTTAACTGGCACTCGAAAGTTTGAGCACATTTCCCCTGTTTTAGCTTCACTTCACTGGCTGCCCATTTCTTTTAGGATTCATTTTAAAATTCTTTTATTTGCTTTTAAAGCTCTCCATGGCCTCGCTCCATCTTATCTCTCTGAGCTGCTACAGCCTTATACACCCATCCGCTCTCTCAGGTCAGCTGATCAGCTGCTCCTGAAGATACCCAGGACTGGGCGTAAACTTAGAGGAGATCGTGCTTTTGCTGTAGCAGCTCCAAGACTGTGGAACGAGCTTCCTTTAGAGATTAGACAGGCCAGTTCTTTATCTGTTTTTAAGTCACTCTTGAAAACCCACCTCTTTACCCTGGCCTTTGACACCATGTGAGATGTTGGTTTTTTATTTTTATTTTTATTTTTTATTTTAGTTGTTTTTAGGTGATTCGATGCTGTTTTATCTTGTTTTTGTTTTAATATAGGGCTGTTTTAATTTTATGTTTTATGTGTTTTATTTATTTATTTTGCTGTTTTCTGTTATTCTATTGTTTTAACTTATTTTCTGTACAGCACTTTGTTCCTGTGCTGGGTATTTTAAAGTGCTTTATAAACAAAATTGGATTGGATTGGATTGGTGGTTTGGTGTGTGAGTGAGGTAAGTAGGAGAGTCGGCCGAAGGCCTGTACAGGTCCGGTAACGGTCTCCTGCAGACTTCTTCTCATAGACTGGGGTTGACACCAATGGAGAGCGGGAGGAGTGAGTGGAATAGTATGGATGGTAGTGAAGAGGAAGAGATTGGCGGTCAGGGTGACGAGAATGAGTGGGAAAAAGTGGGAAAGGGGGGAAGAGGCGCAGAGCTAGTGAAAGGAAGAGGAAAAAGAGAAGTGAGGGTAGTACGGAAGGGACTGACAGTGAAGGTAATGAAGAAGGAACAAATGCGAGTATGAATGTAATTGTCAGGTTTGAGGAAGAGGGTGTGAAGAAAATAGATCCACTTAAGCTGACAAGAGCACTTAAGGCACAAGTTGGGGAAATCACTGATGTTTTGCTATAGACTTAAGTTTACTGTTGGTGTGCTGTCTTGTGTGAACTTTGTGTGTCCTACAGCATGCGCTGTGTTGATTATTGAATATGCATGGGTTAAAATCAGTGCTTTCCCTGTTAGGTTGAAGGAGTGTTTCTCTCTTGAGAAACATTGATGGAATTTTTGTTGCGGTGAACACGGTTAGAGCAGTTGTCTCGGGAGCACGTCCCCAGAATTGAGGGGGTCGCTGTTTGTGCAGTTGCCTTTGTCTTTCTGGCGGTTTTTAGTGCATAAGTACCCACTGTAAGTAACTGCATGAAGACTAGGCTTCAGTTAAGTAGATTTTGGTTAGGCAGTTAGTGGGAAAGTGCTGTTTTCAATTGCATGTCAAGGATCAATACTTTGTTATGGCTACAGTTGATGCTTTTGTTCAGTCTCCATCGGAGGAACTCTTGAATAGTTGTACTAAAGAAGAGCTGTTGAAACTTGTTGAACATTATGATGTCGATGTTGGGGATAAACAGTTGAAAGATGAGGTTAAAGGAGTGTTACAGGCTGCATTAGTAAAGAAAGGCGTGTTCCCAGGTAAAATGAAGACTTTAGTGGCTGATGTTGATCAGTCTGTGGTCTCGACTACAGTTGCTTTGTCTTTTGAGCAGCAAAAGGAGTTGTTACTCTTACAAATGGAAAGAGACAAGCTGAGCATTGAGAAAGAACGTGTGAGGCACACTCCATACTTGATCTGTAGGCAATTCCTCTCAGAACAATTTTGATGCCTTCTGGGAGAGGAGGCATCTTTTTGGAGCAGACGGGCTCCACCTCAACGCCTGGGGACGCCGTTTGCTGTCTGCCAATTTGGCATTTGGCGTACAGTCCTCACGCACACCGCCCTGTCACTACCCCAAACCGACATTACCTGCTGATCTGTCTGTCACTGACTGATGTTCCCCTGGTCCCAGCTCCTATATTTGTTCCACTTTTAACAGTAATACACAAAACTCTGGACTCGGACTTTTCTCTCCCACAGTCAACACAATACCCGTTATAATCACTAACAGAGAGCAACAGAATTATCATAAATCCAGTAACTCCAAAAACATTAATAACCTCCGGCCTCTTCAAAAATGTCAACATCCATTGACTGTTTCAGTTAAAAATAAACTTGACTGTTTATTTTTAACTGAAACATGGCTGGGTTCGGATGCACCAGTTGTTCTCACTGAGGCCTCCCCACCAAATTTTAATTTCTCTTTTTCTATTAGAAGTGGTAAGAGAGGTGGTGGGACTGCATCTTTAGCCAACAACACACTCACCACCAAACACATTTTATTTGATCATTTTACCACTTTCGAATTCCATGCTATTGTTTTCAGCAGCCCTCCAGTTTTATCTGTCACAATTTATAGACCACCTAAAGACAGTGCTGCTTTTATCAAGGAATTCTCAGAATTTTTAACAAACATACATTCAAAATATAATATGATAATTTTAACCGGTGATTTTAACCTGCACATAGATAATCCTTCTGACCCTGCATCAAAAGAATTCTTAAACATTCTTCACTGTTTGGATTTTACCCAGCACGTCACGCAGCCGACTCACAACAGAGGACACACCCTGGACCTGGTCATTACCCATGGGCTGTCCGCCAGTGTGTCCTCTGTTGTTGACTTGGCTGTCTCTGACCACTACTGTGTGTTTTTTAACATCACCGGTTTTATTCAGCGGGAGACCTCGGTGCGAACTGTGAGGAGGCGCTATCTAACCTCTGAAGTGGCTGCAAATTTTACCAGGGTTTTAGACAAATGCCCCCCTGTGATTTTACCTGCACCCTGTGATTTTATTTTTAGTCATTTTAACAGCAAACTGAAGAAAATCCTTGACTCCGTTGCTCCACTTACCACCAAAAAGATTAACGTAAAACTTGCATCACCCTGGAGAAACGAAGAAATTCAAAAGAAATTGCAGGGCAGCAGAAAGGAGATGGAGGAAAAATAAAAATACAATCAACCATGAAATATTTTGCGAGCAACTTAAAATGTACAATAATACATTAAGGAATTCAAGAAATTCATTCTTTGCCAAAATAATCAGTAATAACAAAAATAATCCCAAGGTCCTCTTTTCCACCATAGATCATTTATTTAACCCTGATTTTAACAGCTCCCACAGAACCCCCACAGACTCGCTCTGTGAGCAGTTTGCAGACCACTTCAGGGGAAAAATCAGCGCCATCAGATCTGATATTTTATCTTCTCGCGATATGATTTTAAACACATCTGAGGACTCGATTGTACCTGAGGAGACACTGGACAGCTTTGTCCTGGTTAATGCTGAGAACCTTAAGAAAGTTTTCTCCACAGTGAGACCCACCACATGTCTTTTAGATCCAATCCCTTCTTCACTCTTTAAAACACTTTATGGATTTTTTGAAGCTGAGCTTTTATACATGATGAATTGCTCTCTTCAGTTGGGTGTCTTCCCTGCTGCCTTTAAAACGGCGGTGGTGAGGCCCCTTCTGAAGAAGAGCAATTTGGATTGTAATGATTTTAATAACTACAGACCTGAATCCAACTTACCATTTTTAAGTAAAATTTTAGAAAAACTTGTTTTTACTCAGATTAATGACTTTTTGAGTGATAGACAGATCCTGGAGATATTCCAGTCTGGATTTAAGGTGAACCACAGCACAGAGACTGCTCTCCTAAAGGTTTTAAATTATCTTAGATGTAACTGGGACTCCCAAAAGCTCTCAGTCCTGGTGCTACTGGATCTAAGCACAGCCTTTGATACAGTAGACCACGCTATTCTTTTAAACAGACTGAAACACATGGTGGGCCTCTCTGGTGCTGTACACAACTGGTTCACTTCCTATCTCTCAGACAGAACTTTTATGGTGAGTATGGATACATGCTCCTCTAAGATCCATAAAATGACATGTGGTGTGCCTCAAGGGTCAGTTTTAGGCCCTGTACTTTTTAATTTGTATATGCTCCCTCTCGGCGGTGTCATCAGGAGGCATGGAGTGAACTTCCACAGTTACGCTGATGACACTCAGCTGTACATTTCCATGTCTCCTGATGACACCAGACCAATGGATGCCCTTTTTAACTGTATTTTAGATATAAGATCTTGGATGGCAGAAAACTTTTTACAGCTTAACCAGGACAAAACTGAAGTTTTAATTGTCGGTCCTGAGGCTCAGAGAGAGAAACTCTTGTCTAAATTACAGCCATTTTCACTATGTCCTTCGCTACAAGTGAAAAACCTGGGTGTTATTTTTGACTCTGAGCTTGGTTTTATCCCACATATTAAACATGTAACCAAAATTGGATTTTATCATCTAAAAAATATAGCCAGAGTCCGCCCTATTCTCTCTCGGGCCAACACGGAGATGTTGATGCATGCTTTTATTACCAGTCGCATTGATTACTGTAATGCCCTGCTCTCTGGTCTCCCTAAAAAGAATATTTCAACTTTACAACTTTTACAAAACTCTGCAGCTCGTGTGCTGACGAAGACCAGAGGGCGGGCCCACATTACACCGGTTTTAGAATCGCTGCACTGGCTCCCCGTGTGTTTCAGGATCGATTTTAAAGTTCTTTTATTGGTTTTTAAATGTCTTAATGGTCTTGGGCCTTCTTATCTCTCAGATCTGCTTTTACCATATGAACCCTCGCGGACCTTGAGGTCCTCTGGTACTGGCCTTTTGATTGTCCCTAAAGTCAGGACACATACTCACGGAGAGGCAGCTTTTCAGTGGTATGGTCCTCGTCTGTGGAACAGCCTGCCGGAGGAGCTCAGGGCCGCAGAGAACGTACATGTTTTTAAGAACAGGCTCAAGACCCACCTTTTTAATTTGGCTTTTACTTAACGTTTATTTATTTTACGCTTATTTATTCTATCCTGTTATTCTATTGTTAATTTAGGTTTTACCTAATATTTATTGATTTTATTCTTATTCATTTTTTAATCTTCTTACTCTATTTATATTTATATTTATATTGTATCCCGTTCTTATTTATTTTATCTTTTTACCCAGTATATATCCTATTGTGTCATATCTCCAGTGTTTCCTCGGAGGGCGCTCTCTGCACCGGGGCTGTGATCGACCGTGGCTGCTGGGGCTCTGGGGGTCCTCTCAGCCTGGCTGGGGGGCTTCTTTGCCTCCCTCCTGCTGTGTGCCCAGCCTGGAGGCTGCGGTCTGTGACCGGCTTCCGGTGCAGACGGCTCCCTGTGATAGTGTTTCCTCACTTGGCTCATGCGTACCCAGTCCAATTTTACTTTTTAAGTGTGCGCGTGTGTGTGTGGGGGGGGGTGGGGGTGTGTGTGGGGTGGGTGGGTGGGGGGTGTGTGTGTCGGGGGGGGCTGCTTTTAACCATGTAAAGCACTTTGTGCTACTTTTTTTTTTTTTGTATGAAAAGTGCTTTATAAATAAAGATTGATTGAGAAGTGGAGGTCACGGTGGAGGCGTCGGAGGGCGGAAGGCGTTCCCTCAGTGGCTCTCCTCTTCTGAGATTGTGTAAAAACATAAGTCAATGTAGTGTAAGCAGCTTGAAAAGAAAGTAATTGAACTTGTATAAATTTTTGGGAGACGTTTGCTCACACGCACAGTGGTTAGCACCGTTACTGCACAGGAAGAAGGTCTTGAGTTCAGCTCTACCGTCGCTCTGTGTGGAGTTTGCATGTTCTTCCTGTTTTTGCGTGGGTTCTTTCCTTGTACTCCGGCTTCCTGCCACAGTCCAACGACCTGCAGTTAGTGGCAATAGGTAATGGAAGAGTCTAAATTGCCGACAGGTGCGAATGGTTTTCTGTGTTGTGACGGCCAGTGGGCTGGCCTTGTGTTTTGCTTTTTCTGTTACCTGTTTCTTGCAGGTAGGTGGAGCTGACCCAATTATAGATGCAGCACACCTGAGAAGGCCAGTCCCAGTGTATATAAAGACACCTTGACTAAACCAGCTGAGGTTTGAGAGAGGACGGCCAGAGAGCATCTTTTGTTTACCAGTCAGCAGAGAGTCCCTCAGGAGGGAAACGAGCTGAGCCTTCATGCCGGGACGCTGCTGGGGTTGCAGCATAGCTGTTGTAGTTAGTGTGGATTGGGTATAAGGTGTGTTTGGTTGGTGGTTTGGTGTGTGAGTGAGCTAAGTAGGAGAGTCGGCCGAAGGCCTGTACAGGTCCGGTAACGGTCTCCTGCAGACTTCTTCTCATAGACCGGGGTTGGCACCAATGGAGAGCGGGAGGAGTGAGTGGAATAGTATGGATGGTAGTGAAGACGAAGAGATTGGTGATCAGGGTGACGAGAATGAGTGGGAAAAAGTGTGAAAGGGGGGGGAAGAGGCGCAGAGCTAGTGAAAGGAAGAGGAAAAAGAGAAGTGAGGGTAGTACGGAAGGGACTGACAGTGAAGGTAATGAAGAAGGAACAAATGCGAGTATGAATGTAATTGTCAGGTTTGAGGAAGAGGGTGTGAAGAAAATAGATCCACTTAAGCTGACAAGAGCACTTAAGGCACAAGTTGGGGAAATCACTGATATTTTGCTATAGACTTAAGTTTACTGTTGGTGTGCTGTCTTGTGTGAACTTTGTGTGTCCTACAGCATGCGCTGTGTTGATTATTGAATGTGCATGGGTTAAAATCAGTGCTTTCCCTGTTAGGTTGAAGGAGTGTTTCTCTCTTGAGAAACATTGATGGAATTTTTGTTGCGGTGAACACGGTTAGAGCAGTTGTCTCGGGAGCACGTCCCCAGAATAGAGGGGGTCGCTGTTTGTGCAGTTGCCTTTGTCTTTCTGGCGGTTTTTAGTGCATAAGTACCCACTGTAAGTAACTGCATGAAGACTAGGCTTCAGTTAAGTAGATTTTGGTTAGGCAGTTAGTGGGAAAGTGCTGTTCCCTTTCAGTCGATCCACTCGGTACAACACATAAGTATGGGATATCACGCCCTCGCGTGTCCTGGCTGAAGAAACCTTTAATCACGCCTTTAAGGCAGATGACGTGTGATGACACGCGCACGGCCCCGCCTGCACATATAGCCGCTGTCATCACAGTCATCCCTCAGTTCTTACGCTCTTCACCTCGCTGAGAACACCTCTGCTGAGTTGGGCTAGCTTGCTGCTGCTAGTTAGCTCCGTTGTCTGCCGACTTGAACTTAGCTTAACTGCCCCTGTTGGTGTTAGCTTTCACCGCGCAGTTGGTGTGTAGGCTGCCCGCGGAGCGCTAATTTCAAGTTTTCCCGTGCAGCGTTTTGCTTTGTTTTTTGGAATGGACTCCAAACCGAAGCGAGCAAAGCAGAAATCTTCTGTTCGCCCCTGTCCTCAGGGATGCGGTTTCTCTTTGCACGACAGCGACCAGCACGATGCCTGCCCTGTCTGCCTGGGGATCGTCCATGCTAGGAGAGCATTGATGGAGCCCAAAGCCTGTGCGTTTTGTCGCCAGCTCCGGCGCTCGACCCTGGAAAGACGGGTGACGTTTGTGGAAAAAGTGCTGGGACGCTCGGCTGTCGCACGGCATGACCCTCTGCTTTCCGAGTCTGGAGCTCCGGCTTCGTCCGAGTCCGAAGTCGAGGATTTTCCGGTCGATGTCCCCGCAATTAGCTGGGCTGACCACATGGAATATGTTGATGGGTTAGCCGATGACGAGCCGGAACCATGCTGGAGCACTGACGGGCTTCAGCCTGGGTTGAAGATTGGTTTGCAACAATCGATCTAACAGATGCTTATTTTCATGTGGCTATACACCCGAAACACAGGCAGTTTCTGAGGTTTGCATTCAAGGGCGTAGCCTACGAATACCTAGTGCTGCCGTTCGGGCTGTCACTCGCTCCTCGCACCTTTACGAAATGTGCCGAGGCAGCGCTAGCGCCTCTCAGAGAGAGAGGAATCCGCATCTTAGCCTACCTAGACAACTGGGCTCTCGTAGCTTGCTCCAGAGAGCAGGTGGAGACACAGCTGTCGCTGGTTCTGTCACACATTCAGACACTGGGGTTCTCTGTGAACTTTCAAAAGAGCTCGCTAATCCCGAGTCAGCAGATTACTTTTCTCGGTTTGGAAATATGCTCGCTTTCCAGCCGCGCACCTTTTTCGGAGCACAGAGTGGCCACGTTTCATCGCTGCCTTGCTCAGTTTCAGTTGGGACGCAGACTGCGTTTCCAGACGATATTAAGCTTGTTGGGCATGATGGCATCTATGATCGCCGTAGTGCCACTTGGACTGTTAAAAATGAGAGCGTTTCAACGCTGGACTCTCTCTCACCGTTTGTGTGCATCGCTTCACCTCCGGAGGAGGCTGCCGGTAACCGTGTCTTGCATGCTAGCTCTCCGTCCTTGGAGGGAGCCCGGGCTGCTGCATCAGGGCTCTCGGATTGGGAGGGTGTTGTTTCGCAAGGTGGTGTCCACAGATGCTTCCCTAAGAGGGTGGGGAGCCCTGTGCGAGGGTGCATCAGTGAGAGGGATCTGGTCCGCAGCCCAGCGCCAGCTGCACATCAACCACTTAGAGCTGTTAGCAGTGTTCTTAGCTCTAAAGCATTTTCGTCCAGTCCTGGAGGGCCAGCATGTCTTAGTCAGGACGGACAATTCAACAGTGGTGTCTTACATAAACAGGCAGGGAGGAACACGCTCTCTTCCCCTGTTGAAGCTGTCTCGCTCTCTGCTGTTATGGTGCAGTCTTCATTTTCTGTCTCTAAGAGCCACCCATGTCCCGGGCCACCTGAACCTGGGGCCGGACCTTCTCTCCAGGGGGGGTTCTCTGGTGAGAGAATGGAGGTTACACCCTTTAATAGTGGCTCAGATTTGGGACCTATTTGGCAAGGTGCAAATAGATCTTTTTGCTTCCAGGGTAAATACTCACTGGCCCCTGTTCTTCTCCATAATCGACCACGATGCACCCTTGGGCTTGGACGCGCTGGTGCACCAATGGCCAGACGTGCTCCTGTATGCATTTCCCCCAGTGGAAATGATATCTCCAGTTCTAGAGAGAGTGCGTTGGCATTCCCTCTCTCTGATTCTAGTGGCCCCTTGGTGGCCCACAAGGTCGTGGTATGCAGAGATAATCAGCCTGCTAGCAGCGAGTCCTTGGCAGCTTCCTCTCCGCAGGGATCTCCTCTCTCAGGCGGGAGGAGAAGTGTTTCATCCGCGCCCAGATCTGTGGCGCCTTCATGCTTACCTGCTGAGAGGTTAAACTTGATTGCTAAGGGTTTGCCACCTAGTGTGATAGCGACAATTCAGAGCGCTAGGGCCTCATCTACTAGAGGCTTGTACGCTTACAAATGGCGAGCCTTCGAGCAATGGTGCCAGGACCGCCACACTCTCCCATTTCAGTGCTCTATTGTGGATGTTTTGACATTCCTGCAGGAACTGCTGGATAAGGGCCTTTCATTTTCAACAATTAAGGTTTATTTGGCAGCTATATCTGCTTGTCATATTGGCTTTGACGGGGTGACACTAGGTGCGCATCCCCTCGCCATACGTTTTCTGAAAGGAGTTCGCCGGCTGAGGCCCGTGCTTAAGTCCAGTGTCCCTGCTTGGGACTTGTCTTTGGTGCTGGAGGCCCTTTGTAGCCCCCCGTTTGAACCCATTGAGTCTGTGGATATGAAATTTCTTTCATATAAGACTGCATTACTTCTCGCTTTGGCTTCGGCAAAGCGAGAGGGTGACCTTCATGCGCTCTCTGTGCATCCCTCCTGCACACAGTTCTCTTCTGATGGCCACAAGGTCGTATTGCGTCCAAATGCTGCCTATTTTCCCAAGATAATGCCTGCATCTTCTAGCTCAATGGAGTTTGAGTTGCTGAGTTTTTGCTCCCCTCCTTTTGCATCTGAGGAGCAGAGGAGGATGCATTCTCTTTGTCCAGTGCGTGTGCTACGCACCTACATTGAGCACACTCAGAATGTGCGTTTATGTGACCAGCTGTTTGTCTGCTTTGCTAATCCAAATAGAGGTAGAGCTCTGTCGAAACAGAGGCTGTCCCACTGGATTATAGAAGCTATCTCACTGGCATACGGCACCAGTGGTCTTGCTTTGCCCCACGGGGTGAGAGCTCATTCCACCAGGGGGATGGTAACCTCATGGGCTCTTTTTAAAGGGGTGCCTGTAGCTGATATTTGTGCGGCAGCTAGTTGGGCATCACCGCACACTTTTGTGCGGTTTTATCGGTTGGACGTTACAGCCCCTTCGGTGGCTCATGCTGTCCTTTCTGCTGGGTCTACCACTCACTAGGATGTGGTGGTCCGATTCCGGTTCAGTGGTTGCTCTGCGGGGCGTGTATATATGTCCCATACTTATGTGTTGTACCGAGTGAATCGACTGAAAGGGAACGAATAGTTATGTCTATAACTTCTGTTCCCTGAAGGAGAGGAACGAGGTACAACACAAGGTGGCCCCACTGAGCAGTTTGGCTCGGTGAAGAGCGGCTATCGAACAGAGGGATGACTGTGATGACAGCGGCTATGTGTGCAGGCGGGGCCGTGCGCGTGTCATCACACGTCATCTGCCTTAAAGGCGTAATTAAAGTGATATCCCATACGGATATGGATATGGATTGGGTATAAGGTGTGTTTGGTTGGTGGTTTGGTGTGTGAGTGAGGTAAGTAGGAGAGTCGGCCGAAGGCCTGTACAGGTCCGGTAACGGTCTCCTGCAGACTTCTGCAGACTCCTGCAGACGTGTTCACAGAGAAGTGAGCACGTCCCCAGAATTGAGGGGGTCGCTGTTTGTGCAGTTGCCTTTGTCTTTCTGGCGGTTTTTAGTGCATAAGTACCCACTGTAAGTAACTGCATGAAGACTAGGCTTCAGTTAAGTAGATTTTGGTTAGGCAGTTAGTGGGAAAGTGCTGTTTTCAATTGCATTTCAAGGATCGATACTTTGTTATGGCTACAGTTGATGCTTTTGTTCAGTCTCCATCGGAGAAACTCTTGAATAGTTGTACTAAAGAAGAGCTGTTGAAACTTGTTGAACATTATGATGTCGATGTTGGGGATAAAGAGTTGAAAGATGAGGTTAAAGGAGTGTTACAGGCTGCATTAGTAAAGAAAGGCGTGTTGTCAGGTAAAATGAATGAATGTTGTTACTCTTACAAATGGAAGGAGACAAGCTGAGCATTGAGAAAGAACGTGTGAGGCACACTCCATACTTGATCTGTAGGCAATTCCTCTCAGAAGTGGAGGTCACGGTGGAGGCGTCGGAGGGCGGAAGGCGTTCCCTCAGTGGCTCTCCTCTTCTGAGATTGTGTAAAAACATAAGTCAATGTAGTGTAAGCAGCTTGAAAAGAAAGTAATTGAACTTGTATAAATTTGTGGGAGACGGTTGCTGACACGCGGGCGGCACAGTGGTTAGCACCGTTACCGCACAGGAAGAAGGTCTTGAGTTCAGCTCTACCGTCGCTCTGTGTGGAGTTTGCATGTTCTTCCTGTTTTTGCGTGGGTTCTTTCCTTGTACTCCGGCTTCCTGCCACAGTCCAACGACCTGCAGTTAGTGGCAATAGGTAATGGAAGAGTCTAAATTGCCGACAGGTGCGAATGGTTTTCTGTGTTGTGACGGCCAGTGGGCTGGCCTTGTGTTTTGCTTTTTCTGTTACCTGTTTCTTGCAGGTAGGTGGAGCTGACCCAATTATAGATGCAGCACACCTGAGAAGGCCAGTCCCAGTGTATATAAAGACACCTTGACTAAACCAGCTGAGGTTTGAGAGAGGACGGCCAGAGAGCATCTTTTGTTTACCAGTCAGCAGAGAGTCCCTCAGGAGGGAAACGAGCAGAGCCGTCATGCCGGGACGCTGCTGGGGTTGCAGCATAGCTGTTGTAGTTAGTGTGTTTGGTTGGTGGTTTGGTGTGTGAGTGAGGTAAGTAGGAGAGTCGGCCGAAGGCCTGTACAGGTCCGGTAACGGTCTCCTGCAGACTTCTGCAGACTCCTGCAGACGTGTTCACAGAGAAGTGAGCACGTCCCCAGAATTGAGGGGGTCGCTGTTTGTGCAGTTGCCTTTGTCTTTCTGGCGGTTTTTAGTGCATAAGTACCCACTGTAAGTAACTGCATGAAGACTAGGCTTCAGTTAAGTAGATTTTGGTTAGGCAGTTAGTGGGAAAGTGCTGTTTTCAATTGCATTTCAAGGATCGATACTTTGTTATGGCTACAGTTGATGCTTTTGTTCAGTCTCCATCGGAGAAACTCTTGAATAGTTGTACTAAAGAAGAGCTGTTGAAACTTGTTGAACATTATGATGTCGATGTTGGGGATAAAGAGTTGAAAGATGAGGTTAAAGGAGTGTTACAGGCTGCATTAGTAAAGAAAGGCGTGTTGTCAGGTAAAATGAATGACTTCTTCTCATAGACCAGGGTTGGCACCAATGGAGAGCGGGAGGAGTGAGTGGAATAGTATGGATGGTAGTGAAGAGGAAGAGATTGGTGGTCAGGGTGACGAGAATGAGTGGGAAAAAGTGGGAAAGGGGGGAAGAGGCGCAGAGCTAGTGAAAGGAAGAGGAAAAAGAGAAGTGGGGGTAGTACGGAAGGGACTGACAGTGAAGGTAATGAAGAAGGAACAAATGCGAGTATGAATGTAATTGTCAGGTTTGAGGAAGAGGGTGTGAAGAAAATAGATCCACTTAAGCTGACAAGAGCACTTAAGCCACAAGTTGGGAAATCACTGATGTTTTGCTATAGACTTAAGTTTACTGTTGGTGTGCTGTCTTGTGTGAACTTTGTGTGTCCTACAGCATGCGCTGTGTTGATTATTGAATATGCATGGGTTAAAATCAGTGCTTTCCCTGTTAGGTTGAAGGAGTGTTTCTCTCTTGAGAAACATTGATGGAATTTTTGTTGCGGTGAACACGGTTAGAGCAGTTGTCTCGGGAGCACGTCCCCAGAATTGAGGGGGTCGCTGTTTGTGCAGTTGCCTTTGTCTTTCTGGCGGTTTTTAGTGCATAAGTACCCACTGTAAGTAACTGCATGAAGACTAGGCTTCAGTTAAGTAGATTTTGGTTAGGCAGTTAGTGGGAAAGTGCTGTTCCTTTTCAGTCGATTCACTCGGTACAACACATAAGTATGGGATATCACGCCCTCGCGTGTCCTGGCTGAAGAAACCTTTAATCACGCTTTTAAGGCAGATGACGTGTGATGACACGCGCACGGCCCTGCCTGCACATATAGCTGCTGTCATCACAGTCATCCCTCAGTTTTTACGCTCTTCAATGCGCTGAGAACACCTCTGCTGAGTTGGGCTAGCTTGCTGCTGCTTGTTAGCTCCGTTGTCTGCCGACTTGAACTTAGCTTAACTGCCCCTGTTGGTGTTAGCTTCCACCGCGCAGTTGGTGTGTAGGCTGCCCGCGGAGCTCTAATTTCAAGTTTTCCCGTGCAGCGTTTTGCTTTGTTTTTTGGAATGGACTCCAAACCGAAGCGAGCAAAGCAGGAATCTTCTGTTCACCCCTGTCCTCAGGGATGCGGTTTCTCTTTGCACGACAGCAACCAGCACGATGCCTGCCTTGTCTGCCTGGGGATCGTCCATGCTAGGAGAGTATTTACGGAGCCCGAAGCCTGTGCGTTTTGTCGCCAGCTCCGGCGCTCGACCCTGGAAAGACGGGTGACGTTTGTGGAAAAAGTGCTGGGACGCTCAGCTGTCGCATGGCATGACCCTCTCCTTTCCGAGTCTGAAGCCCCGGTTGTCTGGGACAACAAACTGGTAAATCGTCACGTCCATGTTCCTGTCTTTCTTCAGCTTATACAACATACCATCTTTAATCAAGAGTCTGGACCAATGTCTGAGTAATTTCATTACACCACGGGACTCGCCAGCACGTTCATGCCTGGTGGGCCTCTTGTGACGCCGGACATAAAAGGAAACTCTGCCCAAAACCTCATCTTGTTCCTGCAGGTTAGTGAGTTCACTTCTCGGTGTACAGGCAGGACGGGCAATAGTTGGGACCTGAGGGATATTAGATCCCACACCTCTCACATGGCTGATACCACCAGTGTCATGTGCACCCAACACAGCAGAAACATCCTGTGACGAGAGACAACCCTGAGGGTTAGCTAGGATAGTGGTAGCTTCCACCTCAGACTGATCCACGACCAACTGGCAGTTTGCAGCACACCGAAACATATCTTGCACAGTCCCATCCACCAGACCATGCATTTGGTTCAATAGGGCAGCATAAGGTTCAGTGACTAGCCTGTGGCCTATGCACGACTGGACAAATGGCTCTCTACTCAATGCATCCGCGACAACATTTTTGGTTCCAGGGACATACTTCAGTTCAAAACTGTATGCTGCAAGCTTTGAAACCCATCGTTGCTCACATGCATCTAACCTAGGCTTGGTTAAGATGTATGTCAGCGGGTTATTGTCCGTCCACACTGTGAAGTGGCTCCCTTTCAGCCAATGGCTAAACTTGTCACAGACTGCCCACTTCAGAGCAAGAAACTCCAAACGATGCGCTGGATAGTTTAGCTGAGAGTGTGACAGGGTCTTACTGGCGAATGCCACTGGTCTGGCGATGCTACCATCGGGGGGCAACTGTGAGAGGACGGCTCCAAGGCCGTCAAAGGAAGCATCAACTGCAAGGAGAAAGGGCGCAGTAAAATCTGGATGGGCTAATGTGACACTATGCACAAGTTCATGTTTTAGGGCCTTGAATGCTTCCCTGCACTCATCAGTCCAGTCAGCTGGAGACAGCTTCACGTGGCCCCTTTTAAATTTAGGCTTATGGCCTCTACCTCTCTTGCGCAGCGCAGCTGGTTCAGCCACAAGATCAAACAGTGGCTTAGCTTTTGCAGAGGACCGCTCGATAAAATGGTGGTAGTAGAGAACCATCCCCAGGAAGGATCTGATTTTCCTTGCACTTGGTGTCACCCCGTCAGACTCCATCAGGTCTGCTTCCTGCACATTGTCTATAGCCTGCACTTTACTTGGCTCTGTTTTCACACCCTCACCACATATGATGTGTCCCAGGAATTTCACAGACCGCTGAAGAAAGTGGCATTTCTTAGGTGAGAGCTTCAGGTTGTTGGCAGAAAGTCGTGAGAAAACCATCTGCAGACGTTCAAGAGCCACCTGTTCAGATGGGGCATAGACCATAAGGTCATCCAGATAACACAACAAACTTGTGAAGTTCTCATCACCAAAAATGGACATCATCATTCGCATAAAAGTAGCAGGACTATTTTTCAGGCTTGAGGCATCCTGTTATATTCATGAAGGCCAAATGGGGAGGAGAATGCCGTGTATTTTTTGTCGTCCTCGTGGAGTCTGACATTGTAAAACCCCGATGTGAGATCCATTGTAGAAAAAAAAAACATTCCCCCCAAGTGCTGCAAGGGTGTCTGACTGATGAGGCAATGGATGTGCATCTTTAACTGTTCTTGCATTTAACCATCTAAAGTCATTGCATATGCGCAGGTCACTATTCGGCTTAACAACTAAGACAAGGGGGGATGAGAATTCACTCTGGGACTTACGGATTATCCCTGACTCCTCCATCTCATCTAGAGCAGTGCGAAGCTTCTCGTAATGGCATGGTGGGACCCGTCTGTATGGCAGTCTGAAGGGCTTGTCATCCACCAGGCGGATTCTGTGGACAAAGTCAGCAGCCTCACCGCAGTCCATTTTGTGCCTTGAAAAGATGGACTCATACTGCTCAATGAGTCGCAGCAGCCTATCTCTCCATTCTGGGGAAACTTCACAGAACGAGAGGTCCAGGTCCTGCAGGCCCAAATCACACAAGCGCTGTGACATCTCCGCTTCTGATCTCGGTGCGGGCGACGAGTTCTGTGTGTATTGCGTACTGGATCGAATTTGAACAGGTTCAGGTAAGTCCTGCACAGAAAGACAGGGACACATCAGCAACCTTAGCATTTCTCCTGAGAGTGAGGGGCTTGTCGGAGGGATTCACCACTTTAACAGGGACCCAGCCATCCCCAAACAAGGAAGTGACAACTCGCCCCACTAGGATCTGTGCAAGTTTGGATCGAGACTGAGTGGGTTCAATAATGACAGCACTTCCCACCGCTGAGGCATCAGGAGCAGGGAGTTTAGCCCACACTAAATGTTCAGACAAGGGCTGCAATGTGATGTGTCTCTTAAGTTTTGCAGTGCCAAAACTTGGAGGCATTGCTCTGCCATCACAGTCATCAGAATAGGACAGCAAAGTTGCCAAATGAGGAAAAGCATCATCCTGGGTACCAACAGTCATTTTTAACTGTGAAATAAGCCACTTTATCGCATTGCTGCCCAGAATCATGTCATCAGCCTGGCCCGGAACCACCAGAACAGGAATCACCACCTTAAAGCCATATATTGATACTGTAAGATCATACATAGCAGAAGGCGTAACGAGGTGACCCCCACAACCAACAATGACAACGTCTTCAGCTGAACGTCTCTCAATATCGGGTATCGATTGTGAAAGTTTCTCATCAACTGTCTCACTTATGGTGCACGCCATAGATCCACTGTCCACTAATGCTTTAAGAACTTGTCCACTACTAGTAGTCACTGCAGAGTAGAATAAGCTATCAGTGTTTGAGAGCCTATGCAAGCCCTGTGCAATCAGTGTTTTATTTGGCGGGACGATGCCACTGTAAGTGGAATACAAAGTGTCATAATCATTAATACCAGTCATGTCCAAGATGGGAGGCTTACTTGCTGGATCTGCGCTGTCCTCCCCTCCACGCAGATCGTTCAGTTTCCCTGATGACCACTGGAAGGAGTACACTTGCCCTCTGGGCAGTTATGTCTCGAATGACCAGGTAGGTGACACAGGAAACACAATCTGTTTTCCCGACAGTGCGTGAGTGTGGAGTGGGAGCTATCTCTGCAGATGGAACATGGTGTGTCATCTAAGCCCGGTATTCTCGGCAGTCGGGCACTCTGTCGCCTGGCATTAGCTCGAGCATAGCCTGGGCCTTGAAGCAGCACCTTCTCTAGCATGCTGATCAACCTCTCAATAGCCGAGCTATCCTGACTCACAGCTGGCCTCTGCTCATGGTCAGCCAAGCAAGGAGTAGCATTTGTGCTAACCTCTGCCTTATTCACAAAGACACAGTTACCCTTCTGTGGAGGAGACTGGAACCCCTTACACAGGTGATACTCATCCAGTACCTCCTGAACTTCACGAGCTGACCATTTATCACGTTTTGGTTCTAAAAATAAGAACCAAGTCTCTGCAGGGGCAGTGTCTGATGAACATGCGTGCAACCTCCACACCAGAGTTCTCAAAAGATTTCCCCTGCTCCTTAAGACAGTTGCCAACAACATCAGCAGCCTTGTTCAGCCTCAGCCAATACTCATATGGATCCTCCTGGTCCTTCGGCAGGGTGGAATACAAGTCAGCCAGGGGCACAGACGAGCACTGAGTGGAACTAAAATGTTTGTGCAGAAGTCTGTAGATAGCTTGTGGATTATGCTGGACATCAATTCCACCATTCCTCACACCAAATTTCACAACATCTTTTGCCCTGCCTCTCAGATGCATCAAAATCTCCTCAGCTTGGTTTTCTGGGAGAATGCCACTCTTCTTTATGTAACTCTGCATGGCTTCTTGCCACTCATCAACAGACAATGAGTCCGAACTCTCCCCCGAAACACAGGTGGGTCTTTAACCTGTCGTGGAGCCACCAGCTGGACTTGAGAAAGATCTAGTGAGCGGCCGGAGGGCAGATCTGTTGTTTCATGCGCCACCTCAGGACATGTATATGTAGCAGGTGCAGGGCTCGAAGTGTGTGGCGTAGTCAGGTGTGACAGAATGCTATCAGCCAGGCGTTGCCCAATTTGCTGCACAATGTCGCTCATTTGGTCGACTAGACTCACATCAGTTATTGGGGGGTCTGAGGTAGATGCCTTAGTGCACTGTACTGACTGTGACTCAGCCACAAGCTCACAAGAGCTATCTGCTGCTCTATGCCCCACCCGACAGTCACCCAGTGAAAAAGGAACAGTTCTGAACCCCCTACCCCTACCCACAACAAAGGGAGTCACATTCGGGGTGTCATCAGAGTCACTCAGATCCATATCTAGCAGGATATTAATCGAGCTAAGGTGGGCTTAATACAATATGGCAATATACAAAGCCAATATAAAAGTATGTCCAACAGTCCCCAAAGTTTGATTCCGTTACCCAACAGACTAAACAATAAGGAAGCCGATGCTCCACGATGATGCTGCGACGAGAAGACACCAGCCCGATTCGGCAGCGTCAGGAACGAGTCACAGCACCAATGTGACCTCTGTGTAGTGTCTTCTCTGGTCTGCATTCACAACAAAAAGGCAATGGTTAGAATGCTCTCTTTTTAATGTCGTGGGCAATCAGCACAAAGTCTCGCAGGAATCCTCCATTATTCTCAGAATTACATTTCCACTTGCAGTGTGATCGTATAGTGGTAAATTTATACAACCAAAACAGAAAAACTTCAACACCATTAACATTGCATGTTAAATTTCCCAAATGAAAGGAATATAGAAATATATTTTAAAGCTGTACATGAAACAATGTGAATTCTCTAAACAGTGTGGCACAGTCACATACCTGCATTCACAACAAAAAGGCAATGGTTAGAATGCTCTCTTTTTAATGTCGTGGGCAATCAGCACAAAATCTAAACGGGAAAGCAACAACAGAGTTAGCTAACTATGCTCCCATTTTGTTTCCTCTCTTCCCAATAAAGAAATCTCACATAAACGTGCACTCAGTTCAACATAAAGACTGGAGAAATGACCTGCAACAAATGATGTATAAAAAACAAAAATAATCGGGTCAGACTGTATTACTTTAACAGCCTGCGATATGATTTTTCCTCCCCACGACATTTGCGCATTCCGTACCTCGCACGAATCCTCCATTATTCTGAGGATTACCCAGAATCCCTTGCCCTTTTGAATGTTGCAGCATGACTTTTTCAACAGTAGGTGGCGCCAATGTCCCATTTAGCAGGATTTAACTTCACCTCTATTTAACTATGTTACACCTGCTTCTTCTAGCTCAATGGAGTTTGAGTTGCTGAGTTTTTGCTCCCCTCCTTTTGCATCTGAGGAGCAGAAGAGGATGCATTCTCTTTGTCCAGTGCGTGTGCTACGCACCTACATTGAGCACACTCAGAATGTGCGTTTATGTGACCAGCTGTTTGTCTGCTTTGCTAATCCAAATAGAGGTAGAGCTCTGTCGAAACAGAGGCTGTCCCACTGGATTATAGAAGCTATCTCACTGGCATACGGCACCAGTGGTCTTGCTTTGCCCCACGGGGTGAGAGCTCATTCCACCAGGGGGATGGTAACCTCATGGTCTCTTTTTAAAGGGGTGCCTGTAGCTGATATTTGTGCGGCAGCTAGTTGGGCATCACCGCACACTTTTGTGCGGTTTTATCGGTTGGACGTTACAGCCCCTTCGGTGGCTCATGCTGTCCTTTCTGCTGGGTCTACCACTCACTAGGATGTGGTGGTCCGATTCCGGTTCAGTGGTTGCTCTGCGGGGCGTGTATATATGTCCCATACTTATGTGTTGTACCGAGTGAATCGACTGAAAGGGAACGAATAGTTATGTCTATAACTTCTGTTCCCTGAAGGAGAGGAATGAGGTACAACACAAGGTGGCCCCACTGAGCAGTTTGGCTCGGTGAAGAGCGGCTATCGAACAGAGGGATGACTGTGATGACAGCGGCTATATGTGCAGGCGGGGCCGTGCGCATGTCATCACACGTCATCTGCCTTAAAGGCGTGATTAAAGTGATATCCCATACGGATATGGATATGGATTGGGTATAAGGTGTGTTTGGTTGGTGGTTTGGTGTGTGAGTGAGGTAAGTAGGAGAGTCGGCCGAAGGCCTGTACAGGTCCGGTAACGGTCTCCTGCAGACTTCTTCTCATAGACCGGGGTTGGCACCAATGGAGAGCGGGAGGAGTGAGTGGAATAGTATGGATGGTAGTGAAGAGGAAGAGATTGGCGGTCAGGGTGACGAGAATGAGTGGGAAAAAGTGGGAAAGGGGGGAAGAGGCGCAGAGCTAGTGAAAGGAAGAGGAAAAAGAGAAGTGAGGGTAGTATGGAAGGGACTGACAGTGAAGGTAATGAAGAAGGAACAAATGCGAGTATGAATGTAATTGTCAGGTTTGAGGAAGAGGGTGTGAAGAAAATAGATCCACTTAAGCTGACAAGAGCACTTAAGGCACAAGTTGGGGAAATCACCGATGTTTTGCTATAGACTTAAGTTTACTGTTGGTGTGCTGTCTTGTGTGAACTTTGTGTGTCCTACAGCATGCGCTGTGTTAATTATTGAATATGCATGGGTTAAAATCAGTGCTTTCCCTGTTAGGTTGAAGGAGTGTTTCTCTCTTGAGAAACATTGATGGAATTTTTGTTGCGGTGAACACGGTTAGAGCAGTTGTCTCGGGAGCACGTCCCCAGAATTGAGGGGGTCGCTGTTTGTGCAGTTGCCTTTGTCTTTCTGGCGGTTTTTAGTGCATAAGTACCCACTGTAAGTAACTGCATGAAGACTAGGCTTCAGTTAAGTAGATTTTGGTTAGGCAGTTAGTGGGAAAGTGCTGTTTTCAATTGCATGTCAAGGATCAATACTTTGTTATGGCTACAGTTGATGCTTTTGTTCAGTCTCCATCGGAGGAACTCTTGAATAGTTGTACTAAAGAACAGCTGTTGAAACTTGTTGAACATTATGATGTCGATGTTGGGGATAAAGAGTTGAAAGATGAGGTTAAAGGAGTGTTACAGGCTGCATTAGTAAAGAAAGGCGTGTTGGCAGGTAGAATGAAGACTTTAGTGGCTGATGTTGATCAGTCTGTGGTCTCGACTACAGTTGCTTTGTCTTTTGAGCAGCAAAAGGAGTTGTTACTCTTACAAATGGAAAGAGACAAGCTGAGCATTGAGAAAGAACGTGTGAGGCACACTCCATACTTGATCTGTAGGCAATTCCTCTCAGAAGTGGAGGTCACGGTGGAGGCGTCGGAGGGCGGAAGGCCTTCCCTCAGTGGCTCTCCTCTTCTGAGATTGTGTAAAAACACAAGTCAATGTAGTGTAAGCAGCTTGAAAAGAAAGTCATTGAACTTGTATAAATTTCTGGGAGACGGTTGCTCACACGCGGGCGGCACAGTGGTTAGCACCGTTACCGCACAGGAAGAAGGTCTTGAGTTCAGCTCTACCGTCGCTCTGTGTGGAGTTTGCATGTTCTTCCTGTTTTTGCGTGGGTTCTTTCCTTGTACTCCGGCTTCCTGCAACAGTCCAACGACCTGCAGTTAGTGGCAATAGGTAATGGAAGAGTCTAAATTGCCGACAGGTGCGAATGGTTTTCTGTGTTAAACCAGCTGAGGTTTGAGAGAGGACGGCCAGAGAGCATCTTTTGTTTACCAGTCAGCAGAGAGTCCCTCAGGAGGGAAACGAGCAGAGCCTTCATGCCGGGACGCTGCTGGGGTTGCAGCATAGCTGTTGTAGTTACTGTGGATTGGGTATAAGGTGTGTTTGGTTGGTGGTTTGGTGTGTGAGTGAGGTAAGTAGGAGAGTCGGCCGAAGGCCTGTACAGGTCCGGTAACGGTCTCCTGCAGACTTCTTCTCGTAGACCGGGGTTGGCACCAATGGAGAGCGGGAGGAGTGAGTGGAATAGGATGGATGGTAGTGAAGAGGAAGAGATTGGCGGTCAGGGTGACGAGAATGAGTGGGAAAAAGTGGGAAAGGGGGGGAAGAGGCGCAGAGCTAGTGAAAGGAAGAGGAAAAAGAGAAGTGAGGGTAGTACGGAAGGGACTGACAGTGAAGGTAATGAAGAAGGAACAAATGCGAGTATGAATGTAATTGTCAGGTTTGAGGAAGAGGGTGTGAAGAAAATAGATCCACTTAAGCTGACAAGAGCACTTAAGGCACAAGTTGGGGAAATCACCAATGTTTTGCTATAGACTTAAGTTTACTGTTGGTGTGCTGTCTTGTGTGAACTTTGTGTGTCCTACAGCATGCGCTGTGTTGATTATTGAATATGCATGGGTTAAAATCAGTGCTTTCCCTGTTAGGTTGAAGGAGTGTTTCTCTCTTGAGAAACATTGATGGAATTTTTGTTGCGGTGAACACGGTTAGAGCAGTTGTCTCGGGAGCACGTCCCCAGAATTGAGGGGGTCGCTGTTTGTGCAGTTGCCTTTGTCTTTCTGGCGGTTTTTAGTGCATAAGTACCCACTGTAAGTAACTGCATGAAGACTAGGCTTCAGTTAAGTAGATTTTGGTTAGGCAGTTAGTGGGAAAGTGCTGTTTTCAATTGCATTTCAAGGATCAATACTTTGTTATGGCTTCAGTTGATGCTTTTGTTCAGTCTCCATCGGAGGAACTCTTGAATAGTTGTACTAAAGAAGAGCTGTTGAAACTTGTTGAACATTATGATGTCGATGTTGGGGATAAAGAGTTGAAAGATGAGGTTAAAGGAGTGTTACAGGCTGCATTAGTAAAGAAAGGCGTGTTGCCAGGTAAAATGAAGACTTTAGTGGCTGATGTTGATCAGTCTGTGGTCTCGACTACAGTTGCTTTGTCTTTTGAGCAGCAAAAGGAGTTGTTACTCTTACAAATGGAAAGAGACAAGCTGAGCATTGAGAAAGAACGTGTGAGGCACACTCCATACTTGATCTGTAGGCAATTCCTCTCAGAAGTGGAGGTCACGGTGGAGGCGTCGGAGGGCGGAAGGGGTTCCCTCAGTGGCTCTCCTCTTCTGAGATTGTGTAAAAACATAAGTCAATGTAGTGTAAGCAGCTTGAAAAGAAAGTAATTGAACTTGTATAAATTTTTGGGAGACGGTTGCTGACACGCGGGCGGCACAGTGGTTAGCACCGTTACCGCACAGGAAGAAGGTCTTGAGTTCAGCTCTACCGTCGCTCTGTGTGGAGTTTGCATGTTCTTCCTGTTTTTGCGTGGGTTCTTTCCTTGTACTCCGGCTTCCTGCCACAGTCCAACGACCTGCAGTTAGTGGCAATAGGTAATGGAAGAGTCTAAATTGCCGACAGGTGCGAATGGTTTTCTGTGTTGTGACGGCCAGTGGGCTGGCCTTGTGTTTTGCTTTTTCTGTTACCTGTTTCTTGCAGGTAGGTGGAGCTGACCCAATTATAGATTCAGCACACCTGAGAAAGCCAGTCCCAGTGTATATAAAGACACCTTGACTAAACCAGCTGAGGTTTGAGAGAGGACGGCCAGAGAGCATCTTTTGTTTACCAGTCAGCAGAGGGTCCCTCAGGAGGGAAACGAGCAGAGCCTTCATGCCGGGACGCTGCTGGGGTTGCAGCATAGCTGTTGTAGTTAGTGTGGATTGGGTATAAGGTGTGTTTGTTTGGTGGTTTGGTGTGTGAGTGAGGTAAGTAGGAGAGTCGGCCGAAGGCCTGTACAGGTCCGGTAACGGTCTCCTGCAGACTTCTTCTCATAGACCGGGGTTGGCACCAATGGAGAGCGGGAGGAGTGAGTGGAATAGTATGGATGGTAGTGAAGAAGAAGAGATTGGCGGTCAGGGTGACGAGAATGAGTGGGAAAAAGTGGGAAAGGGGGGGAAGAGGTGCAGAGCTAGTGAAAGGAAGTGGAAAAAGAGAAGTGAGGGTAGTACGGAAGGGACTGACAGTGAAGGTAATGAAGAAGGAACAAATGCGAGTATGAATGTAATTGTCAGGTTTGAGGAAGAGGGTGTGAAGAAAATAGATCCACTTAAGCTGACAAGAGCACTTAAGGCACAAGTTGCGGAAATCACTGATGTTTTGCTATAGACTTAAGTTTACTGTTGGTGTCCTGTCTTGTGTGAACTTTGTGTGTCCTACAGCATGCGCTGTGTTGATTATTGAATATGCATGGGTTAAAATCAGTGCTTTCCCTTTTAGGTTGAAGGAGTGTTTCTCTCTTGAGAAACATTGATGGAATTTTTGTTGCGGTGAACACGGTTAGAGCAGTTGTCTCGGGAGCACGTCCCCAGAATTGAGGGGGTCGCTGTTTGTGCAGTTGCCTTTGTCTTTCTGGCGGTTTTTAGTGCATAAGTACCCACTGTAAGTAACTGCATGAAGACTAGGCTTCAGTTAAGTAGATTTTGGTTAGGCAGTTAGTGGGAAAGTGCTGTTCCCTTTCAGTCGATTCACTCGGTACAACACATAAGTATGGGATATCACGCCCTTGCGTGTCCTGGCTGAAGAAACCTTTAATCACGCCTTTAAGGCAGATGACGTGTGATGTCACGCGCACGGCCCCGCCTTCACATATAGCCGCTGTCATCACAGTTATCCCTCAGTTCTTACGCTCTTCACCTCGCTGAGAACACCTCTGCTGAGTTGGGCTAGCTAGCTGCTGCTAGTTAGCTCCGTTGTCTGCCGACTTGAACTTAGCTTAACTGCCCCTGTTGGTGTTAGCTTCCACCGCGCAGTTGGTGTGTAGGCTGCCCGCGGAGCTCTAATTTCAAGTTTTCCCGTGCAGCGTTTTGCTTTGTGTTTCGGAATGGACTCCAAACCGAAGCGAGCAAAGCAGAAATCTTCTGTTCACCCCTGTCCTCAGGGATGCGGTTTCTCTTTGCACGACAGCGACCAGCACGATGCCTGCCCTGTCTGCCTGGGGATCGTCCATGCTAGGAGAGCATTGACGGAGCCCGAAGCCTGTGCGTTTTGTCGCCAGCTCCGGCGCTCGACCCTGGAAAGACGGGTGACGTTTGTGGAAAAAGTGCTGGAACGCTCGGCTGTCGCACGGCATGACCCTCTCCTTTCCGAGTCTGGAGCCCCGGCTTCGGGGGACATCGACATCCGGTCGATGTCCCCGCAATTAGCTGGGCTGACCACATGGAATATGTTGACGGGTTAGCCAATGACGAGCCGGAACCATGCAGGAGCGCTTACGGGCTTGAGCCTGGGTTGAAGCCCGCCAGCGCTCCCCAGGACAATGATGACGTGCTGGACATCGGCCTGGACATCCATGGTTTGTCGGAGGATGAGCAGGAGAGCTCATTGTCGGCCCAATGTACCGCCGCTGCTGCGCCGGTCGGCCACGATGACACCTCTCTTTTCTCCCTGTTTCGCCGTGCTGCTGAGAAGCTGCAGGTGGACTGGCCCTCTCCTCCGCCAGCTCAGGTTCGCGGGGTTTTTCCTCCCACCGGAGCCCGCAACGGCCAAAAACTGCCTTCCCATGTTCCCAGACTTTGTCTGCGAGCTAACAGCATCATGGGACAAACCTCTGTCTACCCGCGTCACTGTGCCCGGCTATGGACAGTACATGGAATTGGGCGGCGCCGAGGGGGCTGGCTTAGCTAACCCACCCCCTATGGAGCCGTCTCTGGCTGCTTATCTGGCCCCATCCCATAACCATGGTGTCGGCGGAGGAAGAGATTGGCGGTCAGGGTGACGAGAATGAGTGGGAAAAAGTGGGAAAGGGGGGGAAGAGGCGCAGAGCTAGTGAAAGGAAGTGGAAAAAGAGAAGTGAGGGTAGTACGGAAGGGACTGACAGTGAAGGTAATGAAGAAGGAACAAATCCGAGTATGAATTTAATTGTCAGGTTTGAGGAAGAGGGTGTGAAGAAAATAGATCCACTTAAGCTGACAAGAGCACTTAAGGCACAAGTTGGGGAAATCACTGATGTTTAGCTATAGACTTAAGTTTACTGTTGGTGTGCTGTCTTGTGTGAACTTTGTGTGTCCTACAGCATGCGCTGTGTTGATTATTGAATATGCATGGGTTAAAATCAGAGCTTTCCCTGTTAGGTTGAAGGAGTGTTGCAGGCTGCATTAGTAAAGAAAGGCGTGTTGCCAGGTAAAATGAAGACTTTAGTGGCTGATGTCGATCAGTCTGTGGTCTCGACTACAGTTGCTTTGTCTTTTGAGCAGCAAAAGGAGTTGTTACTCTTAAAAATGGAAAGAGACAAGCTGAGCATTGTCGTATTGAGCCGTCATCAGAAGCCTGTGAAACCTTTTTACACTTTTTTATTGAGAATGTCTCCTCCACAAGGGCTCAAATCTCTCCCTGTGCTCATGACCTCTCAGTCTCTGTTTCCTGCTCTGCTGTCTTTGACAGGTTTGAGCCTTTGACTCTGTTGGTCATCTTAAGCCTGCAGGGTCTCCAAATGATGCTGTCTCTCCTCAACTTTTAAAAGAGGTGTTACCTACAGTTGGTCCTTTGGTTTTTGAGCTGGTAAACCATAGTGTGATGTCAGGTGTTGTCCCTAAAGATTTTAAACATGCAGTAGTCAAACCCCTGATTAAAAAACCTGCTCTTGATCCTACAGTTCTTGCAAATTACAGGCCTATCTCCAAACTACCTTTTCTTTCCAAAATTCTGGAAAAGGTAGTTTACAGCCAAATAATGGCCTTCCTGGAAAAGCAAAATGTTTTAGAGGTTTTCCAATCTGGTTTTAAACCCTTTCATAGCACTGAATCGGCCCTTTTAAAAGGTTTTAATGACATATTTTTAGCGACTGATGCTGGGGACTGTGTTGTTCTTGTGCTTTTAGATTTGACAGCTGCGTTTGATACCGTGGATTATGCCATTTTATTATCTCGTTTGGAGCACTGGGTGGGCATTAGGGGCACAGCATTGGAGTGGTTCAGGTCCTACTTGGCGGGGCGAACTTTTTGTGTCAGCCTTGGTGACTATGTGTCGTCCTCCGCTCCCCTCTTGTGTGGTGTCCCACAGGGCTCAGTTCTAGGCCCCCTCCTCTTCTCTTTATATCTGCTTCCTCTTGGTTCTGTACTGAGAAAGCACGGTATTGCTTTCCACTTTTATGCTGATGACTGTCAGATCTATGTCCCTCTAAAGAAAAAAGGCAGATACCTTACACAGCCATTACTTCAGTGTCTCGATGACATTAAGGCTTGGATGTCTGTTAACTTTTTAAGATTCAATGATAAAAAGACAGAGGTGATGGTTTTTGGTAGCCCCACTGAGGCCCCCAATGTGTATGTAGATTCCCTGGCACAGTATGTTAAGCCAACTGTCACAAACCTGGGGGTCAAAGTGGACTGTGATCTGAAGTTTGATAATCAGATAAAAGTAGTGGTAAAATCTAGCTTCTTTCACCTCAGGCAGCTGGCAAAAATAAAGCCAATTCTTTCACGGCAGCACTTTGAGACAGTGATCCACGCCTTTGTTAGCACTCGGCTGGATTACTGTAATGCACTTTATATTGGGGTCAGCGCGTCATATATTAGTCATCTACAGAGGGTGCAAAATGCCGCAGCTCGTCTTTTAACTGGCACTCGAAAGTTTGAGCACATTTCCCCTGTTTTAGCTTCACTTCACTGGCTGCCCATTTCTTTTAGGATTCATTTTAAAATTCTTTTATTTACTTTTAAAGCTCTCCATGGCCTCGCTCCATCTTATCTCTCTGAGCTGCTACAGCCTCATACACCCACCCGCTCTCTCAGGTCAGCTGATCAGCTGCTCCTGAAGATACCCAGGACTGGGCGTAAACTTAGAGGAGATCGTGCTTTTGCTGTAGCAGCTCCAAAACTGTGGAACGAGCTTCCTTTAGAGATTAGACAGGCCAGTTCTTTATCTGTTTTTAAGTCACTCTTGAAAACCCACCTCTTTACCCTGGCCTTTGACACCACGTGAGATGTTGGTTTTTTATTTTTATTTTAGTTGTTTTTAGGTGATTCGATGCTGTTTTCTCTTGTTTTTGTTTTAATATAGGGCTGTTTTAATTTTATGTTTTATGTGTTTTATTTATTTATTTTGCTGTTTTCAGTTATTCTATACTTTTAACTTATTTTCTGTACAGCACTTTGTTCCTGTGCTGGGTATTTTAAAGTGCTTTATAAATAAAATTGGATTGGATTGGATTGGTGGTTTGGTGTGTGAGTGAGGTAAGTAGGAGAGTCGGCCGAAGGCCTGTACAGGTCCGGTAACGGTCTCCTGCAGACTTCTTCTCATAGACTGGGGTTGACACCAATGGAGAGCGGGAGGAGTGAGTGGAATAGTATGGATGGTAGTGAAGAGGAAGAGATTGGCGGTCAGGGTGACGAGAATGAGTGGGAAAAAGTGGGAAAGGGGGGAAGAGGCGCAGAGCTAGTGAAAGGAAGAGGAAAAAGAGAAGTGAGGGTAGTACGGAAGGGACTGACAGTGAAGGTAATGAAGAAGGAACAAATGCGAGTATGAATGTAATTGTCAGGTTTGAGGAAGAGGGTGTGAAGAAAATAGATCCACTTAAGCTGACAAGAGCACTTAAGGCACAAGTTGGGGAAATCACCGATGTTTTGCTATAGACTTAAGTTTACTGTTGGTGTGCTGTCTTGTGTGAACTTTGTGTGTCCTACAGAATGCGCTGTGTTGATTATTGAATATGCATGGGTTAAAATCAGTGCTTTCCCTGTTAGGTTGAAGGAGTGTTTCTCTCTTGAGAAACATTGATGGAATTTTTGTTGCGGTGAACACGGTTAGAGCAGTTGTCTCGGGAGCACGTCCCCAGAATTGAGGGGGTCGCTGTTTGTGCAGTTGCCTTTGTCTTTCTGGCGGTTTTTAGTGCATAAGTACCCACTGTAAGTAACTGCATGAAGACTAGGCTTTAGTTAAGTAGATTTTGGTTAGGCAGTTAGTGGGAAAGTGCTGTTCCCTTTCAGTCGATTCACTCGGTACAACACATAAGTATGGGATATCATGTATGTCCTGGCTGAAGAAATCTTTAATCACGCCTTTAAGGCAGATGACGTGTGATGACATGCGCACGGCCCCGCCTGCACATATAGCCGCTGTCATCACAGTCATCCCTCAGTTCTTACGCTCTTCACCTCGCTGAGAACACCTCTGCTGAGTTTGGCTAGCTTGCTGCTGCTTGTTAGCTCCGTTGTCTGCCGACTTGAACTTAGCTTAACTGCCCCTGTTGGTGTTAGCTTCCACCGCGCAGTTGGTGTGTAGGCTGCCCGTGGAGCGCTAATTTCAAGTTTTCCCATGCAGCGTTTTGCTTTGTTTTTTGGAATGGACTCCAAACCGAAGCGAGCAAAGCAGAAATCTTCTGTTCGCCCCTGTCCTCAGGGATGCGGTTTCTCTTTGCACGACAGCGACCAGCACGATGCCTGCCCTGTCTGCCTGGGGATCGTCCATGCTAGGAGAGCATTGACGGAGCCCGAAGCCTGTGCGTTTTGTCGCCAGCTCCGGCGCTCGACCCTGGAAAGACGGGTGACGTTTGTGGAAAAAGTGCTGGGACGCTCGGCTGTCGCATGGCATGACCCTCTCCTTTCCGAGTCTGGAGCCCGGCTTCGTCCGAGTCCGAAGACGAGGATTTTCCGGTCGATGTCCCCGCAATTAGCTGGGCTGACCACATGGAATATGTTGATGGGTTAGCTGATGATGAGCCGGAATCATGCTGGAGCGCTGACGGGCTTGAGCCTGGGTTGAAGATTGGTTTGCAACAATCGATCTAACAGATGCTTATTTTCATGTGGCTATACACCCGAAACAGGCAGTTTCTGAGGTTTGTATTCGAGGGCGTAGCCTACGAATACCTAGTGCTGCCGTTCGGGCTGTCACTCGCTCCTCGCACCTTTACGAAATGTGCCGAGGCAGCGCTAGCGCCCCTCAGAGAGAGAGGAATCCGCATCTTAGCCTACCTAGATGACTGGGCTCTCGTAGCTTGCTCCAGAGAGCAGGCGGAGACACAGCTGTCGCTGGTTCTGTCACACATTCAGACACTGGGGTTCTCTGTGAACTTTCAAAAGAGCTCGCTAATCCCGAGTCAGCAGATTACTTTTCTGGGTTTGGAAATATGCTCGCTTTCCAGCCGCGCACGTTTTTCGGAGCACGGGGTGGCCACGTTTCATCGCTGCCTCGCTCAGTTTCAGCTGGGACGCAGACTGCGTTTCCAGACGATATTAAGCTTGTTGGGCATGATGGCATCTATGATCGCCGTAGTGCCACTTGGACTGTTAAAAATGAGAGCGTTTCAACGCTGAACTCTCTCTCACCGTTTGTGTGCATCGCTTCACCTCCGGAGGAGGTTGCCGGTAACCGCGTCTTGCATGCTAGCTCTCCGTCCTTGGAGGGAGCCCGGGCTGCTGCATCAGGGCTCTCGGATTGGGAGGGTGTTGTTTCGCAAGGTGGTGTCCACAGATGCTTCCCTAAGAGGGTGGGGAGCGCTGTGCGAGGGTGCATCAGTGAGAGGGATCTGGTCCGCAGCCCAGCGCCAGTTGCACATCAACCACTTAGAGCTGTTAGCAGTGTTCTTAGCTCTAAAGCATTTTCGTCCAGTCCTGGAGGGCCAGCATGTCTTAGTCAGGACGGACAATTCAACAGTGGTGTCTTACATAAACAGGCAGGGAGGAACACGCTCTCTTCCCCTGTTGAACCTGTCTCGCTCTCTGCTGTTATGGTGCAGTCTTCATTTTCTGTCTCTAAGAGCCACCCATGTCCCGGGCCACCTGAACCTGGGGCCGGACCTTCTCTCCAGGGGGGGTTCTCTGGTGAGAGAATGGACCCTTTAATAGTGGCTCAGATTTGGGACCTATTTGGCAAGGCGCAAATAGATCTTTTTGCTTCCAGGGTAAATACTCACTGTCCCCTGTTCTTCTCCATAATCAACCACGATGCACCCTTGGGCTTGGACGCGCTGGTGCACCAATGGCCAGACGTGCTCCTGTATGCATTTCCCCCAGTGGAAATTATATCTCCAGTTCTAGAGAGAGTGTGTTGGCATTCCCTCTCTCTGATTCTAGTGGCCCCTTGGTGGCCCACAAGGTCGTGGTATGCAGAGATAATCAGCCTGCTAGCAGCGAGTCCTTGGCAGCTTCCTCTCCGCAGGGATCTCCTCTCTCAGGCGGGAGGAGAAGTGTTTCATCCGCGCCCAGATCTGTGGCACCTTCATGCTTACCTGCTGAGAGGTTAAACTTGATTGCTAAGGGTTTGCCACCTAGTGTGATAGCGACAATTCAGAGCGCTAGGGCCTCATCTACTAGAGGCTTGTATGCTTACAAATGGCGAGCCTTCGAGCAATGGTGCCAGGACCGCTACACTCTCCCATTCCATTGCTCTATTGTGGATGTTTTGACATTCCTGCAGGAACTGCTGGATAAGGGCCTTTCATTTTCGACAATTAAGGTTTATTTGGCAGCTATATCTGCTTGTCATATTGGCTTTGACGGGGTGACACTAGGTGCGCATCCCCTCGCCATACGTTTTCTGAAAGGAGTTCGCCGGCTGAGGCCCGTGCTTAAGTCCAGTGTCCCTGCTTGGGACTTGTCTTTGGTGCTGGAGGCCCTTTGTAGCCCCCCGTTTGAACCCATTGAGTCTGTGGATATGAAATGTCTTTCATATAAGACTGCATTACTTCTCGCTTTGGCTTCGGCAAAGCGAGTGGGTGACCTTCATGCGCTCTCTGTGCATCCCTCCTGCACACAGTTCTCTTCTGATGGCCACAAGGTCGTATTGCATCCAAATGCTGCCCATTTTCCCAAGATGATGCCTGCATCTTCTAGCTCAATGGAGTTTGAGTTGCTGAGTTTTTGCTCCCCTCCTTTTGCATCTGAGGAGCAGAGGAGGATGCATTCTCTTTGTCCAGTGCATGTGCTACGCACCTACATTGAGCACACTCAGAATGTGCGTTTATGTGACCAGCTGTTTGTCTGCTTTGCTAATCCAAATAGAGGTAGAGCTCTGTCGAAACAGAGGCTGTCCCACTGGATTATAGAAGCTATCTCACTGGCATACGGCACCAGTGGTCTTGCGTTGCCCCACGGGGTGAGAGCTCATTCCACCAGGGGGATGGCAACCTCATGGGCTCTTTTTAAAGGGGTGCCTGTAGCTGATATTTGTGCGGCAGCTAGTTGGGCATCACCGCACACTTTTGTGCGGTTTTATCGGTTGGACGTTACAGCCCCTTCGGTGGCTCATGCTGTCCTTTCTGCTGGGTCTACCACTCACTAGGATGTGGTGGTCCGATTCCGGTTCAGTGGTTGCTCTGCGGGGCGTGTATATATGTCCCATACTTATGTGTTGTACCGAGTGAATCGACTGAAAGGGAACGAATAGTTATGTCTATAACTTCTGTTCCCTGAAGGAGAGGAATGAGGTACAACACAAGGTGGCCCCACTGAGCAGTTTGGCTCGGTGAAGAGCGGCTATCGAACAGAGGGATGACTGTGATGACAGCGGCTATATGTGCAGGCGGGGCCGTGCGCGTGTCATCACACGTCATCTGCCTTAAAGGCGTGATTAAAGTGATATCCCATACGGATATGGATATGGATTGGGTATAAGGTGTGTTTGGTTGGTGGTTTGGTGTGTGAGTGAGGTAAGTAGGAGAGTCGGCCGAAGGCCTGTACAGGTCCGGTAACGGTCTCCTGCAGACTTCTTCTCATAGACCGGGGTTGGCACCAATGGAGAGCGGGAGGAGTGAGTGGAATAGTATGGATGGTAGTGAAGAGGAAGAGATTGGCGGTCAGGGTGACGAGAATGAGTGGGGAAAAGTGGGAAAGGGGGGGAAGAGGCGCAGAGCTAGTGAAAGGAAGAGGAAAAAGAGAAGTGAGGGTAGTACGGAAGGGACTGACAGTGAAGGTAATGAAGAAGGAACAAATGCGAGTATGAATGTAATTGTCAGGTTTGAGGAAGAGGGTGTGAAGAAAATAGATCCACTTAAGCTGACAAGAGCACTTAAGGCACAAGTTGGGAAAATCACCGATGTTTTGCTATAGACTTAAGTTTACTGTTGGTGTGCTGTCTTGTGTGAACTTTGTGTGTCCTACAGCATGCGCTGTGTTGATTATTGAATATGCATGGGTTAAAATCAGTGCTTTCCCTGTTAGGTTGAAGGAGTGTTTCTCTCTTGAGAAACGTTCATGGAATTTTTGTTGCGGTGAACACGGTTAGAGCAGTTGTCTCGGGAGCACGTCCCCAGAATTGAGGGGGTCGCTGTTTGTGCAGTTGCCTTTGTCTTTCTGGCGGTTTTTAGTGCATAAGTACCCACTGTAAGTAACTGCATGAAGACTAGGCTTCAGTTAAGTAGATTTTGGTTAGGCAGTTAGTGGGAAAGTGCTGTTTTCAATTGAATGTCAAGGATCAATACTTTTGTAACGTGAGGGTTCACTAGATGGTTTGGAATCTCTCTGAATAATTAGAAACAGCAAGATGGAGACGGATAACTTTTTAGCAGCCTCTTTACCCTCAGCACACGGCAACAACAACCCACACTTCCTGTGTGCCGCCCTCATGAATACTTCACTAACCTCTCAGAAACCAGGAAATCTTATACTCACATCAAAACAGAAAAACAACCAGGTAGATATAACACATACTAATTACTGGTTTGAACATGCATGTCTAAACATTCAAACGTGTAAACATGTAAATATCAAAACTTAAAACTTATTTAAATTTATTTCTACACTTTACATTTTCCTCCCCCCCTCACATAAGAAACGTCCCCGTTTCCCTACAGAAAAGGAAAAAAACAACATACTGCGAGCAAAGGGGACAACAATAAAACAACAGCAAAACCAAAAACAAGTTCAGTTCAAAACATAGTCCTTGAGGTATCTGGGAGGCACAACTTGACGTCTCCCACATCGCCGTGAAACACCAGATACTCGATGAGGAGTTGAAGGGACAATGTCTGATTGGTGTATCACCACATGGCCAGAGGGGGAAGTTGTTACAGTCTCAGACCGAGGAGAAGGGGACAAAGGAGAGTGGGAATGGGGTCGTGACTGTTTTAGAAGTGGTGGCTGACAAACCTGAGGGTCTGATGAGGTTGCAGGTCTGCGGCCCTGAACATTCCAGCTCCCTTTAGCTGCAGATTTTGAAGCTGTGAAGGGCAAAGCACCTGATAATGCAGTCAATTGTGGAATCTGGGGCTGTGCAGGTATGTCACCAGCAGGCGAGTTGGTTCCACCTTTAGGGACAGGTGCTTTTTAAGGCCTGAGACGATTGTAGTGAACAATTTGAGTCTTGTCTGATTGGTCCAGGAGGTAGCGAATCCTGTACGTGACACCAGGGTTTTCTCCATCTGTTCCAAGGCACTCCAATATCTCTAAGGGGCCCTTCCAATGTGGAGCAAGTTTCTGCTTTGCTGTAGTGGGGTCATTTAACCACACCAAGTCACCCGGAACATAAGGAGTGTGTTTGATGCCCCTATCGTACAGTTGTTTCTGCTGGGTGTGGGCACAATCTCTGTTCCATGCAGCAGTGCTGAAGGCAGACTGAAGTCTCTGAGTCAACTGGGTGACGTAGTAAGCAGGAGAAGCAGAAGTAGATGATGCTGGCATGTTGGTAGGCAACAGCATATTAGCAGGCATCCATGCCTCATGTCCATGTGTGAGAAAAAATGGCATAAACCCCGTGGTAGAGTGAGGACTGGTGTTGTAAGCCAAAGCAACTTGATTGAGGCAGTCATCCCATTCGTCAGGCTGCTGAAGGAGTAACTTAGCTAACTGGTCAATAAGTGTTCGGTTGAACCTCTCAACCATACCATCGCATTGAGGGTGATATGGGCTGGTCCGTGTTTTCTGGATGCCTATCAGCTGACACAGATGTTTCACCAGGTCAGATTCAAATTGACGTCCTTGGTCTGTGTGTAGCATTTCAGGGACGCCGTGCTGACAGATGAAGTTGTCAAACAGGCATTTTGCAACTGTTGTGGCACGTTGGTCTGGGATAGCATAGAGATTGACATATTTCGAGAAATAGTCTTGAACAACGAGCACATACCTGTTGCCATGACTCGTAATGGGGAGTTCAAGTATGTCAGCTGCCACCTTTTGAAATGGCTCCGTAGCAACAATTGTTTTCATTGGAGCTCTGTGATGAGGTGTGGGATTATGTCTGGCATCACATGGAGTGCATTGTGTGCACCATATTCTGATGTCACGTGACATGAATGGCCAGTAATATAGCTGCTGAGCACGTTTCAGGACCTTATCTGCTGATAGATGACCGGACACTGGGTTGCCATGCAGCAGCTGTAGGACAGTGTCTTTTAAAGATTCAGGAACAACCAACTGATGCAACACTGACTTTTGGGACGGGTTGAAAGCTTTACGACAGAGTAAGCCATTGTGGAAGGTAAGTCTAGAGTACTCATGCCATAGCACTTTTTCCTGAGGTGGGCATTTTTTCATACGCCAGTAGGGTGGTTTCCGACCCTTAGCTTTCCAACCAATGACTTCTGACAGTACAGGATCTTTTTGTTGTTCACTTTTGAGATCATCTTCAGGCAGCTCAAGCACAAATGTGGATGAAACAGATAGCGCTGCACACTGCAGTCGTGGATCAGAAAAGTCATTGCATGGAATGTGTTTTTGGTCAGTACTGCAGGGACTATGGTTGGGTGGGCCTGCAGGACCTACGCACCTCTCTTCAGGTTTCAAGGTAGCAGAAGCAGTGCAGACTGTGTCCTGCTCTACGGTGTCACCAGTGACAGGGCGACGTGACAGTGCGTCCGCATTGAGGTGGCGGTGGCCATCTTTATGAATCACAGTCCATTCAAAAGGATCGAGTTCAAGAGCCCAGCAAGCACGGCGAGCAGTTCTATCACTGTCAATGGGTATTTTCCGAAGACCCAGGAGGGGCTTGTGATCCGTGACAATAACAAATGGCTGCTTGTAGAGATAGTGACGAAAATGTCTAACTGCCCAAACAATGGCCCAGAGTTCTCGATCATAAGTCGACCACTTTCTTTCTGCCTTTGTAAGTGCATGGCTAGCATAGGCAATGACTTTCTCTTGCTGTCCCTGTTTTTGAGCTAGTACACTGCCAATTGCTGTGCTTGAAGCATCAGTATACAGAGAAAATGGCAATGTGAAGTCAGGGAATGAAACCACTGGAGGGTTTGAGAGGGCATGTTTCAGATACATGAATGCATCCTGGCACTGAGAAGTCCATTGAAAAGTTGCATGCTTTTCAGTGAGAGCATGTAGGGGGACACTCTGGTGCGCAAAGTTTTGAATGAACTTGCGATAATATGAACAAAGTCCAAGGAATGACCTCACTTCTGTCGCTGTTTGTGGAATAGGCCAGGCTTGCACACTGTTCACATTTCTGGGGTCAGGCTGAATGCCATTTTTTGATACAATGTGGCCCAGAAATTGTACCTGATCTTTGGCAAAACAGCATTTTGAGGGGTTTAGCTTCAAACCACTTGCCTGGAATCTGCAGAAGATTTCTTCCAGGTGCTGGAGATGTTCTGCGAAAGAGCGGCTGTAAATGAGGACATCATCCAAATACACTAAGCAGGTTTTCCAGGGAAGGCCACGAAGTACCATCTCCATTAACCGCTGACATGTGGCTGGAGCGTTTGTGAGTCCCATGGGCATAACAGTGAAGTGGTAAAGTCCACTGCCAGTTGTGAAAGCAGTTTTCTCACGATCCTTCTCTTCCAGTTCAACCTGCCAATAGCCATGTTGAAGGTCCATTGTGGAGAACCAGGCAGAACCTGACAGAGCATCCAGTGCATCATCAACCCTTGGAAGAGGATGAGAGTCTTTGATTGTCACTGCATTGAGTTTCCTATAGTCGAGACAGAAACGCCACGTACCATTTTTCTTTCGCACCAAAACAACTGGGGCGGCCCATGGGCTGTAGCTTTCTTCGATGACACCTGCCTTTAAAAGGTTGTCAACTTGAGTCTGTATTTCAGCTCTCTGTTCGGGTGTCACTCTATAGGCTCTTTGTTTAATCGGTGTAGCATCACCTGTGTGAATATGATGCTTAATTATGCCTGTGTGACCTCTGTCCTCTGAGTGCTTACTGAAGATTCCTGAATACTTCTGGAGAAGTGATTTCAGGGACTGAACCTGGGAGTGTGACAAGTTTGTTTCATCGATTTCTACCGGTAGAGTCGAATCATACACAGGTGAAGTAGCACAACATGTCTGCTCCAGAGGGATGATATCAACAGATGAGCCTGAATGAAACTCACCAAGATGCTGTCCAGGGTACAGTTCGATTTCATCGCTGGAGGGATTAAGCGAACCACTGTAGTACCATTCTGAACTTCACTGAGAGTGTGAGCCACAACAATGTCACATGTTGGATTAGGGATCAAGACACCATAGTAGTCTGTTGGAACAGGAGAAGCCGGTGTGGCTGCTGACACATAGGCTGTGATCAGAGTTTCGCTCATAGCTGGAATTTTGGTTGGCGCTAACACAGAAACATTACAGCAGGCAGCCACCTCATGTCCTTTGGGCAACAGGGGAATTTTCATGTCCCACAGTTGCAGTACTTTGTTTTTGAGGTCGAGAAGAGCATGGTGCCTCTGCAGAAAATCCCAACCTAGAATGACTGGCTGGTAAGCACCTCTGAGGACTTCAAAGTCTTGCTGCCATACCTGAGTCCCAAGCCTAATACCAACGGTTAACTTGCCTAAGATTTCCAGACGTTCTCCATTGACTGAACGAGCTGGCACAGAGGATGCTACCATAGGCCGTTTTTTCAAAGCTGGATGAGAGTTTCGAAAATCTTCACTCACAAGGTAGACAAAGGAACCAGAGTCAATTAGAGCACACACTTCAATGCCCTCGACAATAGCCAAAACGTTAGAGGAGACTGATCCATCAGATTCTGAGGGGAACTGGGGGATGTGGTTTTGGGGCTCTGATACGGTAGCTGATGTTTGCCCCTCAACAGCAGCTAATGAAAGTTTCCCTGTGGGCCGGAGGTTAAATGTGCAGGCCTTTCCGGGGACTGGAAACGAACACTGGTCCTACTGTAGGACCCAGCATCTCTAACTCTACGTGGAGCAGGACTGGGACTGCGTCGGTATCTGTTATTGTCAGGGTTATTGTACCTGGAATACTGGGAGGGCTGTTGGGAATGGTATGTGCGTTGATCATGTTTCTCACATTTGTCCCACTCATTGAACCTCTGGGGAACAGGGGAAGAAGGACGTTCACGGTGAGACTCTGGATCACGATGATAACGCCTCTCAGGCGAGCAATAGTCTCTGGGATGTTGTCTGGCATGATAAGGCGACGGGGATGCACTGCGGGTGCTGTACTGAACATTGGAAGAGGAGGATCTATCACGACTGGAGTCCAAACGTTGGGCAAGGTAACTCTGTTTCTCCCGTAACTGCTGTACTTCATGTTTCAGGCTGGTTACAGTAAGCGTGAGCTCCTCAACCTCTTGAAGAAGTTTAGCATCAGTAGGCTGAGGATGTATCGTAGCAACCTGTTCCGAAGATGGAATATGAGAGGATCCTGCAGCTGTAAGTTGCAATGCTGCCCGTGCTCTCTCACAATGGCTGGCAATGCGCAGGGCTCCGTTGAGATCCTCTGCACCCATCTCATGAATCTTAGATTGCAAGGTGGGGTCCAACCCAGCAACAAAACGGCGAAATTTTTCACCTTCCAAGGCATTGTAGTCATAGTTAGGGAAAGCTTCAAGCACAAGACGGGTAATATCTGCGCTGTATACATCTAAACTTTCACCTGGTTTCCGGGGGCGAGCATTCACATGTGTCTGGAAGAATGGCAGAGAATATTTTGGACCGAAAACCTCTTTCAGCTTATCCTTCACTAGATCATAGTCTTTCAGGGTTGATGAAGGCAAACTGTCCCAGTACAAAAATGCAGCATCTGCTAGATGAGTAGGCAGAACAGAGGACATCACAGTTGCCAAATCTACCACAGGTGGAGTCATAGCTTGCACTGCCACTTCAAAGCGACGAGACCAACTAGTAAAAGATTCAGTCCCATCTCCTTTAAAAACAGGTGGAAGATCTATTGTCAGGGCACTGGAGACGGTATGGTGGGCGGGAGCAGCAACAGTCCGTATTGCATCCACTGACCTCGAATGTGGCACAGGAGAAGAGCGCAGCTCGTGCACAGATTCACTCTCGTCAGCCGGCATGTTCCCAACAAATCCAGCTCAAAAAAATCACAAAAATCACAAAAACAGAGAGAAGAGCTGCAACAATCCTTACTATCTCCAAAAAAAATTATTACTGTTATTATTTTTCAGTTCATCAGCTGTTCACAGAGAGGGATAAATCCGAGCGGGAAAAAAAAACGATCCTATCCGCAGCTTGGGAGTAGAACTCATCAAATACACAGAGCCATCAAGAAAATAAATCCCACCGCTGCCACCAGATGTAACGTGAGGGTTCACTAGATGGTTTGGAATCTCTCTGAATAATTAGAAACAGCAAGATGGAGACGGATAACTTTTTAGCAGCCTCTTTACCCTCAGCCCACGGCAACAACAACCCACAGTTCCTGTGTGCCGCCCTCATGAATACTTCACTGACCTCTCAGAAACCAGGAAATCTTATACTCAGATCAAAACAGGAAAACAACCAGGTAGATATAACACATACTAATTACTGGTTTGAACATGCATGTCTAAACATTCAAACGTGTAAACATGTAAATATCAAAACTTAAAACTTATTTAAATTTACTTCTACACTTTACACTTTGTTATGGCTACAGTTGATGCTTTTGTTCAGTCTCCATCGGAGGAACTCTTGAATAGTTGTACTAAAGAAGAGCTGTTGAAACTTGTTGAACATTATGATGTGGATGTTGGGGATAAAGAGTTGAAAGATGAGGTTAAAGGAGTGTTACAGGCTGCATTAGTAAAGAAAGGCGTGTTGCCAGGTAAAATGAAGACTTTAGTGGCTGATGTTGATCAGTCTGTGTTCTCGACTACAGTTGCTTTGTCTTTTGAGCAGCAAAAGGAGTTGTTACTCTTACAAATGGAAAGAGACAAGCTGAGCATTGAGAAAGAACGTGTGAGGCACACTCCATACTTGATCTGTAGGCAATTCCTCTCAGAAGTGGAGGTCATGGTGGAGGCGTCGGAGGGCGGAAGGCGTTCCCTCAGTGGCTCTCCTCTCCTGAGATTGTGTAAAAACAAGTCAATGTAGTGTAAGCAGCTTGAAAAGAAAGTAATTGAACTTGTATAAATTTTTGGGAGACGGTTGCTCACACGCGGGCGGCACAGTGGTTAGCACCGTTACCGCACAGGAAGAAGGTCTTGAGTTCAGCTCTACCGTCGCTCTGTGTGGAGTTTGCATGTTCTTCCTGTTTTTGCGTGGGTTCTTTCTTTGTACTCCGGCTTCCTGCCACAGTCCAACGACCTGCAGTTAGTGGCAATAGGTAATGGAAGAGTCTAAATTGCAGACAGGTGCGAATGGTTTTCTGTGTTAAACCAGCTGAGGTTTGAGAGAGGACGGCCAGAGAGCATCTTTTGTTTACCAGTCAGCAGAGAGTCCCTCAGGAGGGAAACGAGCAGAGCCTTCATGCCGGGACGCTGCTGGGGTTGCAGCATAGCTGTTGTAGTTAGTGTGGATTGGGTATAAGGTGTGTTTGGTTGGTGGTTTGGTGTGTGAAAAAAGGGGGGAAGGAGGGGAAGAGGAAAAAGAGAAGTGAGGGTAGTACAGAAGGGACTGACAGTGACGGTAATGAAGAAGGAACAAATGCGAGTATGAATGTAATTGTCAGGTTTGAGGAAGAGGGTGTGAAGAAAATAGATCCACTTAAGCTGACAAGAGCACTTAAGGCACAAGTTCGGGAAATCACTGATGTTTTCTATAGACTTAAGTTTACTGTTGATGTGCTGTCTTGTGTGAACTTTGTGTGTCCTACAGCATGCGCTGTGTTGATTATTGAATATGCATGGGTTAAAATCAGTGCTTTCCCTGTTAGGTTGAAGGAGTGTTTCTCTCTTGAGAAACATTGATGGAATTTTTGTTGCGGTGAACACGGTTAGAGCAGTTGTCTCGGGAGCACGTCCCCAGAATTGAGGGGGTCGCTGTTTGTGCAGTTGCCTTTGTCTTTCTGGCGGTTTTTAGTGCATAAGTACCCACTGTAAGTAACTGCATGAAGACTAGGCTTCAGTTAAGTAGATTTTGGTTAGGCAGTTAGTGGGAAAGTGCTGTTTTCAATTGCATGTCAAGGATCAATACTTTGTTATGGCTACAGTTGATGCTTTTGTTCAGTCTCCATCGGAGGAACTCTTGAATAGTTGTACTAAAGAACAGCTGTTGAAACTTGTTGAACATTATGATGTGGATGTTGGGGATAAAGAGTTGAAAGATGAGGTTAAAGGAGTGTTACAGGCTGCATTAGTAAAGAAAGGCGTGTTGCCAGGTAAAATGAAGACTTTAGTGGCTGATGTTGATCAGTCTGTGGTCTCGACTACAGTTGCTTTGTCTTTTGAGCAGCAAAAGGAGTTGTTACTCTTACAAATGGAAAGTGACAAGCTGAGCATTGAGAAAGAATGTGTGAGGCACACTCCATACTTGATCTGTAGGCAATTTCTCTCAGAAGTGGAGGTCACGGTGGAGGCGTCGGAGGGCGGAAGGCGTTCCCTCAGTGGCTCTCCTCTTCTGAGATTGTGTAAAAACATAAGTCAATGTAGTGTAAGCAGCTTGAAAAGAAAGTAATTGAACTTGTATAAATTTTTGGGAGACGGTTGCTCACACGCGGGCGGCACAGTGGTTAGCACCGTTACCGCACAGGAAGAAGGTCTTGAGTTCAGCTCTACCGTCGCTCTGTGTGGAGTTTGCATGTTCTTCCTGTTTTTGCGTGGGGTCTTTCCTTGTACTCCGGCTTCCTGCCACAGTCCAACGACCTGCAGTTAGTGGCAATAGGTAATGGAAGAGTCTAAATTGCCGAGAGGTGCGAATGGTCTTCTGTGTTGTGACGGCCAGTGGGCTGGCCTTGTGCTTTGCTTTTTCTGTTAGCTATTTCTTGCAGGTAGGTGGAGCTGACCCAATTATAGATGCAGCACACCTGAGAAGGCCAGTCCCAGTGTATATAAAGACACCTTGACTAAACCAGCTGAGGTTTGAGAGAGGACGGCCAGAGAGCATCTTTTGTTTACCAGTCAGCAGAGAGTCCCTCAGGAGGGAAACGAGCAGAGCCTTCATGCCGGGACGCTGCTGGGGTTGCAGCATAGCTGTTGTAGTTGGTGTGGATTGGGTATAAAGTGTGTTTGGTTGGTGGTTTGGTGTGTGAGTGAGGTAAGTAGGAGAGTCGGCCGAAGGCCTGTACAGGTCCGGTAACGGTCTCCTGCAGACTTCTTCTCATAGACCGGGGTTGGCACCAATGGAGAGCGGGAGGAGTGAGTGGAATAGTATGGATGGTAGTGAAGAGGAAGAGATTGGCGGTCAGGGTGACGAGAATGAGTGGGAAAAAGTGGGAAAGGGGGAGAAGAGGCGCAGAGCTAGTGAAAGGAAGAGGAAAAAGAGAAGTGAGGGTAGTACGGAAGGGACTGACAGTGAAGGCAATGAAGAAGGAACAAATGCGAGTATGAATGTAATTGTCAGGTTTGAGGAAGAGGGTGTGAAGAAAATAGATCCACTTAAGCTGACAAGAGCACTTAAGGCACAAGTTGGGGAAATCACTGATGTTTTGCTATAGACTTAAGTTTACTGTTGGTGTGCTGTCTTGTGTGAACTTTGTGTGTCCTACAGCATGCGCTGTGTTGATTATTGAATATGCATGGGTTAAAATCAGTACTTTCCCTGTTAGGTTGAAGGAGAGTTTCTCTCTTGAGAAACATTGATGGAATTTTTGTTGCGGTGAACACGGTTAGAGCAGTTGTCTCGGGAGCACGTCCCCAGAATTGAGGGGGTCGCTGTTTGTGCAGTTGCCTTTGTCTTTCTGGCGGTTTTTAGTGCATAAGTACCCACTGTAAGTAACTGCATGAAGACTAGGCTTCAGTTAAGTAGATTTTGGTTAGGCAGTTAGTGGGAAAGTACTGTTCCCTTTCAGTTGATTCACTCGGTACAACACATAAGTATGGGATATCACGCCCTCGCGTGTCCATGCTGAAGAAACCTTTAATCACGCCTTTAAGGCAGATGACGTGTGATGACACGCGCACGGCCCCGCCTGCACATATAGCCGCTGTCATCACAGTCATCCCTCAGTTCTTACGCTCTTCACCTCGCTGAGAACACCTCTGCTGAGTTGGGCTAGCTAGCTGCTGCTAGTTAGCTCCGTTGTCTGCCGACTTGAACTTAGCTTAACTGCCCCTGTTGGTGTTAGCTTCCACCGCGCAGTTGGTGTGTAGGCTGCCCGCGGAGCGCTAATTTCAAATTTTCCCGTGCAGCGTTTTGCTTTGTTTTTTGGAATGGACTCCAAACCGAAGCGAGCAAAGCAGAAATCTTCTGTTCGCCCCTGTCCTCAGGGATGCGGTTTCTCTTTGCACGACAGCGACCAGCACGATGCCTGCCTTGTCTGCCTGGGGATCGTCCATGCTAGGAGAGCGTTGACGGAGCCCGAAGCCTGTGCGTTTTGTCGCCAGCTTCGGCGCTCGACCCTGGAAAGACGGGTGATGTTTGTGGAAAAAGTGCTGGGACGCTCGGCTGTCGCACGGCATGACCCTCTCCTTTCCGAGTCTGGAGCCCCGGCTTCGTCCGAGTCTGAAGACGAGGATTTTCCAGTCGATGTTCCCGCAATTAGCTGGGCTGACCACATGGAATATGTTGACGGGTTAGCCGATGACGAGCCGGAACCATGCTGGAGCGCTGACGGGCTTCAGCCTGGGTTGAAGCCTGCCAGCGCTCCCCAGGACGATGATGACGTGCTGGACATCGGCCTGGACATCCATGGTTTGTTGGAGGATGAGCAGGAGAGCTCATTGTCGGCCCAATGTACCGCCGCTGCTGCACCGGTCGGCCACGATGACACCTCTCTTTTCTCCCTGTTTCGCCGTGCTGCTGAGAAGCTGCAGGTGGACTGGCCCTCTCCTCCGCCAGCTCAGAAGCCGTTGCGGTTCGTGGGGTTTTTCCTCCCACCAGAGCCCGCAACGGCCAAAAACTGCCTTCCCATGTTCCCAGACTTTGTCTGCGAGCTAACAGCATCATGGGACAAACCTCTGTCTACCCGCGTCACTGTGCCCGGCTATGGACAGTACATGGAATTGGACGGCGCCGAGGGGGCTGGCTTAGCTAACCCACCCCCTATGGAGCCATCTCTGGCTGCTTATCTGGCCCCGTCCCATAACCATGGTGTCGGCGGCCCCGCAACTCTGCCGTCCAAGCACTGCAGATTCTTTGTTTTGCAGCTGGAGAAGATTTATAGAGCTCAGGCCAGCACTGCTCGTGCCATGAGCTCTGTCACCATGCTCCAGACGTACCAGGCAATGTGCCTGGCGGAGTTCGGATCACTGGTTCCTGATGACAGCCCGCTGGCACCTCTTCTTAACGAGGTCAGAGTCGCCACAGATTACATCCTCCGTGCGTCTCGCTGTGCAGCGCTCTCCCTACGCAGAGGGATGGCTTCGACAGTAGTGGCACAGAGGCACCTGTGGCTGACCCTGTCTGACGTCCCGGATAGGGACAGGGCTGTATATCTGGACGCACCAGTGTCTGCGGCTGGGTTATTCGGACATTCACTTGAAGCCATTCAGGCTAGATTCAATCTGAGGGAGAAGCAGACGGAAGCTCTGCGCGACATCATCCCCAGACGTCGGCCGAAGCCCAAGCCCGCAGCTAGCTCTCACAGGCCCGCCGCTCCTCTGCCGACTGGCAAGAGACCGGCGCCCACTGCTGAAGTGGGTGTGCCGCCAGTGAGAGCACATCCTTCGGCCCGAGCTCCACCCCAGTCGGCCTGGAGCAAAGGCCCACCCTTGGGCCCCCAGCATCCCTCCTGCACACAGTTTTCTTCTGATGGCCACAAGGTCGTATTGCGTCCAAATGCTGCCTATTTTCCCAAGATCATGCCTGCATCTTCTAGCTCAATGGAGTTTGAGTTGCTGAGTTTTTGCTCCCCTCCTTTTGCATCTGAGGAGCAGAGGAGGATGCATTCCCTTTGTCCAGTGCGTGTGCTACACACCTACATTGAGCGCACTCAGAATGTGCGTTTATGTGACCAGCTGTTTGTCTGCTTTGCTAATCCAAATAGAGGTAGAGCTCTGTCGAAACAGAGGCTGTCCCACTGGATTATAGAAGCTATCTCACTGGCATACGGCACCAGTGGTCTTGCTTTGCCCCACGGGGTGAGAGCTCATTCCACCAGGGGGATGGCAACCTCATGGTCTCTTTTTAAAGGGGTGCCTGTAGCTGATATTTGTGCAGCAGCTAGTTGGGCATCACCGCACACTGTTGTGCGGTTTTATCGGTTGGACGTTACAGCCCCTTCGGTGGCTCATGCTGTCCTTTCTGCTGGGTCTACCACTCACTAGGATGTGGTGGTCCGATTCCGGTTCAGTGTTTGCTCTGCAGGGCGTGTATATATGTCCCATATTTATGTGTTGTACCGAGTGAATCGACTGAAAGGGAACGAATAGTTATGTCTATAACTTCTGTTCCCTGAAGGAGAGGAATGAGGTACAACACAAGGTGGCCCCACTGAGCAGTTTGGCTCGGTGAAGAGCGGCTATCGAACACAGGGATGACTGTGATGACAGCGGCTATATGTGCAGGCGGGGCCGTGCGCGTGTCATCACACGTCATCTTCCTTAAAGGCGTGATTAAAGTGATATCCCATATGGATATGGATATGGATTGGGTATAAGGTGTGTTTGGTTGGTGGTTTGGTGTGTGAGTGAGGTAAGTAGGAGAGTCGGCCGAAGGCCTGTACAGGTCCGGTAACGGTCTCCTGCAGACTTCTTCTCGTAGACTGGGGTTGGCACCAATGGAGAGCGGGAGGAGTGAGTGGAATAGTATGGATGGTAGTGAAGAGGAAGAGATTGGCGGTCAGGGTGACGAGAATGAGTGGGAAAAAGTGGGAAAGGGGGGAAGAGGCGCAGAGCTAGTGAAAGGAAGAGGAAAAAGAGAAGTGAGGGTAGTACGGAAGGGACTGACAGTGAAGGTAATGAAGAAGGAACAAATGCGAGTATGAATGTAATTGTCAGGTTTGAGGAAGAGGGTGTGAAGAAAATAGATCCACTTAAGCTGACAAGAGCACTTAAGGCACAAGTTGGGGAAATCATTGATGTTTTGCTATAGACTTAAGTTTACTGTTGGTGTGCTGTCTTGTGTGAACTTTGTGTGTCCTACAGCATGCGCTGTGTTGATTATTGAATATGCATGGGTTAAAATCAGTGCTTTCCCTGTTAGGTTGAAGGAGTGTTACAGGCTGCATTAGTAAAGAAAGGCGTGTTGTCAGGTAAAATGAAGACTTTAGTGGCTGATGTTGATCAGTCTCTGGTCTCGACTACAGTTGCTTTGTCTTTTGAGCAGCAAAAGGAGTTGTTACTCTTACAAATGGAAAGAGACAAGCTGAGCATTGAGAAAGAACGTGTGAGGCACACTCCATACTTGATCTGTAGGCAATTCCTCTCAGAAGTGGAGGTCACGGTGGAGGCGTCGGAGGGCGGAAGGCGTTCCCTCAGTGGCTCTCCTCTTCTGAGATTGTGTAAAAACACAAGTCAATGTAGTGTAAGCAGCTTGAAAAGAAAGTAATTGAACTTGTATAAATTTTTGGGAGACGGTTGCTCACACGCGGGCGGCACAGTGGTTAGCACCGTTACCGCACAGGAAGAAGGTCTTGAGTTCAGCTCTACCGTCGCTCTGTGTGGAGTTTGCATGTTCTTCCTGTTTTTGCGTGGGTTCTTTCCTTGTACTCCGGCTTCCTGCCACAGTCCAACGACCTGCAGTTAGTGGCAATAGGTAATGGAAGAGTCTAAATTGCCGACAGGTGCGAATGGTTTTCTGTGTTAAACCAGCAGAGGTTTGAGAGAGGACGGCCAGAGAGCATCTTTTGTTTACCAGTCAGCAGAGAGTCCCTCAGGAGGGAAACGAGCAGAGCCTTCATGCCGGGACGCTGCTGGGGTTGCAGCATAGCTGTTGTAGTTAGTGTGGATTGGGTATAAGGTGTGTTTGGTTATTTAAAACTATTGACTCTTTTCTTAATGCGCCACATACTGACTGTATTGAGCCCTCACCAGAAGCCTGTGAAACCTTTTTACACTTTTTTATTGAGAAGGTCTCCTCCACAAGGGCTCAAATCTCTCCCTGTGCTCATGACCTCTCAGTCTCTGTTTCCTGCTCTGCTGTCTTTGACAGGTTTGAGCCTGTGACTCTGTCCTTTTTAAAGGAGACTGTTGGTCATCTTAAGCCTGCAGGGTCTCCAAATGATGCTGTCTGTCCTCAACTTTTAAAAGAGGTGTTACCTACAGTTGGTCCTTTGGTTTTTGAGCTGGTAAACCATAGTGTGATGTCAGGTGTTGTCCCTAAAGATTTTAAACATGCAGTAGTCAAACCCCTGATTAAAAAACCTGCTCTTGATCCTACAGTTCTTGCAAATTACAGGCCTATCTCCAAACTACCTTTTCTTTCCAAAATTCTGGAAAAGGTAGTTTACAGCCAAATAATGGCCTTCCTGGAAAAGCAAAATGTTTTAGAGGTTTTCCAATCTGGTTTTAAACCCTTTCATAGCACTGAATCGGCCCTTTTAAAAGTTTTTAATGACATATTTTTAGCGACTGATGCTGGGGACTGTGTTGTTCTTGTGCTTTTAGATTTGACAGCTGCGTTTGATACCGTGGATTATGCCATTTTATTCTCTCGTTTGGAGCACTGGGTGGGCATTAGGGGCACAGCATTGGAGTGGTTCAGGTCCTACTTGGCGGGGCGAACTTTTTGTGTCAGCCTTGGTGACTATGTGTCATCCTCCGCTCCCCTCTTGTGTGGTGTCCCACAGGGCTCAGTTCTAGGCCCCCTCCTCTTCTCTTTATATCTGCTTCCTCTTGGTTCTGTACTGAGAAAGCATGGTATTGCTTTCCACTTTTATGCTGATGACTGTCAGATTTATGTCCCTCTAAAGAAAAAAGGCAGATACCTTACACAGCCATTACTTCAGTGTCTCAATGACATTAAGGCTTGGATGTCTGTTAACTTTTTAAGATTCAATGATAAAAAGACACGAGGTGATGGTTTTTGGTAGCCCCACTGAGACCCCCAATGTGTATGTAGATTCCCTGGCACAGTATGTTAAGCCAATTGTCACAAACCTGGGGGTCAAAGTGGACTGTGATCTGAAGTTTGATAATCAGATAAAAGTAGTGGTAAAATCTAGCTTCTTTCACCTCAGGCAGCTGGCAAAAATAAAGCCAATTCTTTCACGGCAGCACTTTGAGACAGTGATCCACGCCTTTGTTAGCACTCGGCTGGATTACTGTAATGCACTTTATATTGGGGTCAGCGCGTCATATATTAGTCATCTACAGAGGGTGCAAAATGCCGCAGCTCGTCTTTTAACTGGCACTCGAAAGTTTGAGCACATTTCCCCTGTTTTAGCTTCACTTCACTGGCTGCCCATTTCTTTTAGGATTCATTTTAAAATTCTTTTATTTGCTTTTAAAGCTCTCCATGGCCTCGCTCCATCTTATCTCTCTGAGCTGCTACAGCCTTATACACCCATCCACTCTCTCAGGTCAGCTGATCAGCTGCTCCTGAAGATACCCAGGACTGGGCGTAAACTTAGAGGAGATCGTGCTTTTGCTGTAGCAGCTCCAAAACTGTGGAACGAGCTTCCTTTAGAGATTAGACAGGCCAGTTCTTTATCTGTTTTTAAGTCACTCTTGAAAACCCACCTCTTTACCCTGGCCTTTGACACCACGTGAGATGTTGGTTTTTTATTTTTATTTTTTATTTTAGTTGTTTTTAGGTGATTCGATGCTGTTTTATCTTGTTTTTGTTTTAATATAGGGCTGTTTTAATTTTATGTTTTATGTGTTTTATTTATTTATTTTGCTGTTTTCTGTTATTCTATTGTTTTAACTTATTTTCTGTACAGCACTTTGTTCCTGTGCTGGGTATTTTAAAGTGCTTTATAAACAAAATTGGATTGGATTGGATTGGTGGTTTGGTGTGTGAGTGAGGTAAGTAGGAGAGTCGGCCGAAGGCCTGTACAGGTCCGGTAACGGTCTCCTGCAGACTTCTTCTCATAGACTGGGGTTGACACCAATGGAGAGCGGGAGGAGTGAGTGGAATAGTATGGATGGTAGTGAAGAGGAAGAGATTGGCGGTCAGGGTGACGAGAATGAGTGGGAAAAAGTGGGAAAGGGGGGAAGAGGCGCAGAGCTAGTGAAAGGAAGAGGAAAAAGAGAAGTAAGGGTAGTACAGAAGGGACTGACAGTGAAGGTAATGAAGAAGGAACAAATGCGAGTATGAATGTAATTGTCAGGTTTGAGGAAGAGGGTGTGAAGAAAATAGATCCACTTAAGCTGACAAGAGCACTTAAGGCACAAGTTGGGGAAATCACTGATGTTTTGCTATAGACTTAAGTTTACTGTTGGTGTGCTGTCTTGTGTGAACTTTGTGTGTCCTACAGCATGCGCTGTGTTGATTATTGAATATGCATGGGTTAAAATCAGTGCTTTCCCTGTTAGGTTGAAGGAGTGTTTCATTTTTGTTGCGGTGAACACGGTTAGAGCAGTTGTCTCGGGAGCACGTCCCCAGAATTGAGGGGGTCGCTGTTTGTGCAGTTGCCTTTGTCTTTCTGGCGGTTTTTAGTGCATAAGTACCCACTGTAAGTAACTGCATGAAGACTAGGCTTCAGTTAAGTAGATTTTGGTTTGGCAGTTAGTGGGAAAGTGCTGTTTTCAATTGCATGTCAAGGATCAATACTTTGTTATGGCTACAGTTGATGCTTTGGTTCAGTCTCCATCGGAGGAACTCTTGAATAGTTGTACTAAAGAAGAACTGTTGAAATTTGTTGAACATTATGATGTCGATGTTGGGGATAAAGAGTTGAAAGATGAGGTTAAAGGAGTGTTACAGGCTGCATTAGTAAAGAAAGGCGTGTTGCCAGGTAAAATGAAGACTTTAGTGGCTGATGTTGATCAGTCTGTGGTCTCGACTACAGTTGCTTTGTCTTTTGAGCAGCAAAAGGAGTTGTTACTCTTACAAATGGAAAGAGACAAGCTGAGCATTGAGAAAGAATGTGTGAGGCACACTCCATACTTGATCTGTAGGCAATTCCTCTGAGAAGTGGAGGTCACGGTGGAGGCGTCGGAGGGCGGAAGGCGTTCCCTCAGTGGCTCTCCTCTTCTGAGATTGTGTAAAAACATAAGTCAATGTAGTGTAAGCAGCTTGAAAAGAAAGTAATTGAACTTGTATAAATTTCTGGGAGACGGTTGCTCACACGCGGGCGGCACAGTGGTTAGCACCGTTACCGCACAGGAAGAAGGTCTTGAGTTCAGCTTTACCGTCGCTCTGTGTGAAGTTTGCATGTTCTTCCTGTTTTTGCGTGGGTTCTTTCCTTGTACTCCGGCTTCCTGCCACAGTCCAACGACCTGCAGTTAGTGGCAATAGGTAATGGAAGAGTCTAAATTGCCGACAGCTGCGAATGGTATTCTGTGTTAAACCAGCTGAGGTTTGGGAGAGGACGGCCAGAGAGCATCTTTTTTTTACCAGTCAGCAGAGAGTCCCTCAGGAGGGAAACGAGCTGAGCCTTCATGCCGGGACGCTGCTGGGGTTGCAGCATAGCTGTTGTAGTTAGTGTGGATTGGGTATAAGGTGTGTTTGGTTGGTGGTTTGGTGTGTGAGTGAGGTAAGTAGGAGAGTCGGCCGAAGGCCTGTACAGGTCCGGTAACGGTCTCCTGCAGACTTCTTCTCATAGACCGGGGTTGGCACCAATGGAGAGCGGGAGGAGTGAGTGGAATAGTATGGATTTTTTTTCTTTGTGGATTTGCCACTTAACAACGGGACAAGATGGCGCCTGTGTTTGGCTTTGCCGCTTGTGCCGCTAGTACAGCTCGCTGGTATAGTTTTATACTGGCTGCTATTGTCACTTGCAATACTATTTTTACCGTCCTGTGTTTTGATTTTGTCTCTCCCACCAATACTTATGATCGGGGCATGATGTTGTATATCAAAGATTCAATGGAGAGCTACTTTGACAGCTGGGACAGTTACAGGAAATTTTTCCCTCCACCCTTTGTGTGTTCCTCACCTGAGTGCATGTTACCGTACATGTCGGTGGGATTTAACACGAAGAAAAGAAGAAGTAGGGGAACCAGGGCCGGTGTCCAGGTGCGACTGAGAAGGTACCGAAGATTAGCTTCTTGGATGTGTGAAGAATCCCGGTGCCTGCGACCAATTCGTCTGCTGTCACCCGGTGCCGACGCTACACTTCAGTTCCCAGCTCGGAGTCTATGGTCTGATGGCCCCATGTTCAATTGGCGTCCCTCCTTCGACCGCCGTTTTGATGGCAGAGGTGATGTACCACTATGGATATTAGCTTCTGCTAGCCCTGAAGTCCCCGCCCGGCGTAACAGGTGTAGAGGTGCGCACAGGTGTTTAATTCAAGTGCCACTGCAGTCAGCTGTTGACTGCACTAACCAAACGTCATCAATCAGGTTTGCCCTGCTCAACACTCGCTCAATCACAAACAAATCGTTTATTTTAAACAATCTTTTTATAAAGGAATCTCTCAACTTCATGTGTTTAACTGAGACGTGGCAACAAAACATGGATTATATACATCTGAAGGAAATTTGTTCGACTGGCTGCTCCGTCATCGGAACTCCACGTCTTTCGGGACGTGGCGGAGGTCTCGCTGTTGTGCACCAGGACAGATTCACATGCAGACTGATGAACTCGGATTCTTTTACCTCATTTGAACTTCAGATGATCAAGGTCGGCTCTTTGCACACCTTTTATTGTATTTTAATCTACCGACCTCCTGGCCCTGCCGGAGTCTTTTTAACTGAATTTAACGACCTCCTATCATCCATTATTAAATTAGAGAAGGTGGTAATGTTGGGAGATTTTAACTTTCATATTGATGATGCATCCTGTAATATGGCTGCTGACTTCATGGCTATCACAGAGTCTTTTAATTTTATGCAGCATGTTTCTGGCCCTACACATGTAAAGGGTCACACATTGGACCTTGTTTTCTCCTTGGGTTTAAATATAAATGACATTCGTGTGGAAAATGTCCATGTGAGTGACCATAGCTGCATATATTTTAACTTGTCATTTTATTTGGATCCCCCGGCTCCCAAAATGACGATTGAAAGGCGAATCATAAACCAGAACGCCGGCAAAAGGTTCTCTGCCATGTTCGACGCTGAAATGACTTACAAGGATTTGGACTCTCTTGTCTCATCCTTTAATAACCAGTGTAATTCTATTTTAGACATAGTGGCACCTCTGAAAAAAAGTACTGTCCTATGTCTGAAATCTCATCCTTGGATAAATGAAAACATTCGTAATTTCAGGAGATACTGTCGCAAGCTAGAACGTTTGTGGAAGGCTTCCAAGCTTTAGGTTTATAAGTTACACCTTAAAGAATCTATCCTCTTGCTAAATGACATGTGGAAAAATGCCAGAACAGAGTATTTTTCACACCTCATAGCTTCAAAAAGAAAGATCCTAAATTCTTGTTTAAAACAATTAAGAGTATTGTTTCTCCTGATGCTCCTTGTGCACCAGTTCACTCAACGTCCGAATGCAATGAGTTTATGAACTATTTCAGAAATAAGGTCATTGCCATCAGGTCTAATATCTCTCCATCATCTTCTCAATATCAAACTTTCAACTTGCTCTCCTCTGATACTTGGTCCTCTTTTACTCCTGTTACATTACAAGACATCAGAGACCTGCTTTGTCATATAAAACAGACTTCAAGCCCCCTTGATGTCCTTCCATCTTCATTTTTCACTAGTGTGCTTGATTCAATTGGTCCCTGTATTGTGGAAATGATAAATACTTCTTCATACTGGCTCAGTCCCCAGCTTCTTTAAACAAGCTATTGTTGAGCCAATATTAAAGAAACCTCAGCTGGATCCATCTCTTCCTAACAGTTATAGGCCAATATCCAAATTGCCTTTTATATCGAAAAGTTTAGAAAAAGTACTACTAGAACAACTTAACTATTTCCTGGATAAAAATGCTGTTATGGTCACTTTCCAGTCTGGTTTTCGTAAATTGCATTCCACTGAAACGGCCTTACTTAGAGTATCTAGTGATATCTTGATGGCAGCAGACTCTGGAGAATACACAGTGCTGGTCCTGTTGGATCTCAGCTCTGCTTTTGACACTGTAGATCACAGTATCATGATAAACAGACTCGAGAACTTGTTTGGGATTACTGGTGTTGTTTTAAAATGGTTTATATCACATCTGTCTGAGAGATCTTTTACTGTTTGCATGAATCATGTCACATCAGAATCAACAGTTTTGCCGTGTGGGGTACCTCAAGGATCTGTCCTGGGTCCAATTCTCTTTTTACTTTATGTATTTCCCCTAGGCCAAATTATTAAGCGCTATAAATATATCTCCTATCATCTCTATGCTGACGACATCCAACTATACTATTTCTTCAAAATGTCTGAGTTTTATAAATTGTCTAATTTAAGTAATTGCCTGACAGAAATCAACAAATGGTTATATGACAATTTTCTCCAACTAAACTCTGATAAAACAGAAACTCTAATTATTGCTCCAGACCACATGGTCCCAGAAATTAGACAGCATATCAACTTCTTAGACCCTTCTGTAAAATCAAGCCTTAGAAACCTCGGTGTCATATTTGACAGCTCAATGTCGCTCGAGAAGCTGGTCCGAAACTGTTTTTATCATTTACGGAATATCTCTAAACTCAGACTAATTGTATCAAAGCTTGAACTTGAGATGATTATTCATGCTTTTATTTCTTCTCGTTTAGACTATTGTAATGGCCTTTTTACTTGTTTTAACAAATCAGCCTTAAATCGTCTTCAGACTGTGCAGAATGCTGCAGCACGTCTCTTAACAGGCTCCAAGAGAAGATCGCATATCACTCCAGTCTTGGCCTCCCTTCACTGGTTGCCCGTAAATTTTAGGTTTCATTTTAAAATTTTACTTCTAACCTTTAGGGCCCTACATGGTCAGGCTCCTCAATATTTATCTGACCTGCTGAAACCACATACATCTTCTCGGGCTTTAAGGTCATTAGATCAGAGACTGCTGGTGGTACCGCGCACTCGTTTAAAACTCGTGGTGATCGGGCCTTTCAGACTGTGGCACCACGGTTGTGGAATTCTCTCCCACAGTCTCCTCGCTGCACGGACTCCATTGATTCGTTTAAGAAACAGTTGAAGACATTTTTATTTAGAAAAGCATTTGATTAATTTCTTCTTATGCTGTTTTTATAGTTTTATTGTTTTACATTGTTTTATTTACTGTTATATTGTTTTTATATTCCCATTTCCTGTGTTGTAAAGCACTTTGTGATTTTTATCTGTGAAAAGCGCTATATAAATAAATTTTACTTACTATACTTACTTTCCCTGTTAGGTTGAAGGAGTGTTTCTCTCTTGAGAAACATTGATGGAATTGTTGTTGCGGTGAACACGGTTAGAGCAGTTGTCTCGGGAGCACGTCCCCAGAATTGAGGGGGTCGCTGTTTGTGCAGTTGCCTTTGTCTTTCTGGCGGTTTTTAGTGCATAAGTACCCACTGTAAGTAACTGCATGAAGACTAGGCTTCAGTTAAGTAGATTTTGGTTAGGCAGTTAGTGGGAAAGTGTTGTTCCCTTTCAGTCTATTCACTCGGTACAACACATAAGTATGGGATATCACGCCCTCACGTGTCCTGGCTGAAGAAACCTTTAATCACGCCTTTAAGGCAGATGACGTGTGATGACATGCGCACGGCCCCGCCTGCACATATAGCCGCTGTCATCACAGTCATCCCTCAGTTCTTACGCTCTTCACCTCGCTGAGAACACCTCTGCTGAGTTGGGCTAGCTTGCTGCTGCTAGTTAGCTCCGCTGTCTGCCGACTTGAAATTAGCTTAACTGCCCCTGTTGGTGTTAGCTTCCACCGCGCAGCTGGTGTGTAGGCTGCCCGCGGAGCGCTAATTTCAAGTTTTCCCGTGCAGCATTTTGCTTTGTTTTTTGGAATGAACTCCAAACCGAAGCGAGCAAAGCAGAAATTTTCTGTTCGCCCCTGTCCTCAGGGATGCGGTTTCTCTTTACACGACAGCGACCAGCACGATGCCTGCCTTGTCTGCCTGGGGATCGTCCATGCTAGGAGAGCGTTTACACAGCCCGAAGCCTGTGCGTTTTGTCGCCAGCTCCGGCGCTCGACCCTGGAAAGACGGGTGATGTTTGTGGAAAAAGTGCTGGGACGCTCGGCTGTCGCATGTCATGACCCTCTCCTTTCTGAGTCTGGAGCCCCGGCTTCGTCCGAGTCCGAAGACGAGGATTTTCCGGTCGATGTCCCCGCAATTAGCTGGGCTGACCACATGGAATATGTTGACGGGTTAGCCGCCAGCGCTCCCCAGGACGATGATGACGTGCTGGACATCGGCCTGGACATCCATGGTTTGTTGGAGGATGAGCAGGAGAGCTCATTGTCGGCCCAATGTACCGCCGCTGCTGCGCTCGTCGGCCACGATGACACCTCTCTTTTCTCCCTGTTTCGCCGTGCTGCTGAGAAGCTGCAGGTGGACTGGCCCTCTCCTCCGCCAGCTCAGAAGCCGTCGCGGTTCGCGGGGTTTTTCCTCCCACCGGAGCCCGCAACGGCCAAAAACTGCCTTCCCATGTTCCCAGACTTTGTCTGCGAGCTAACAGCATCATGGGACAAACCTCTGTCTACCCGCGTCACTGTGCAGTACATGGAATTGGACGGCGCCAAGGGGGCTGGCTTAGCTAACCCACCCCCTATGGAGCCGTCTCTGGCTGCTTATCTGGCCCCATCCCATAACCATGGTGTCGGCGGCCCCGCAACTCTGCCTTCCAAGCACTGCAGATTCTTTGTTTCGCAGCTGGAGAAGATTTATAGAGCTCAGGCCATCACTGCTCGTGCCATGAGCTCTGTCACCATGCTCCAGACGTACCAGGCAATGTGCCTGGCGGAGTTCGGATCACTGGTTCCTGATGACAGCCCGCTGGCACCTCTTTTTAACGAGGTCAGAGTCGCCACAGATTACATCCTCCGTGCGTCTCGCTGTGCAGCGCTCTCCCTGCGCAGAGGGATGGCTTCGACAGTAGTGGCGCAGAGGCACCTGTGGCTGAGCCTCTCTGACATCCCGGATAGGGACAGGGCTGTATATCTGGACGTACCAGTGTCTGCGGCTGGGTTATTCGGACATTCACTTGAAGCCATTCAGGCTAGATTCAATCTGAGGGAGAAGCAGACAGAAGCTCTGCGCGACATCATCCCCAGACGTCAGCCCAAGCCCAAGCCCGCAGCTAGCTCTCACAGGCCCGCCGCTCCTCTGCGGACTGGCAAGAGACCGGCACCCACTGCTGAAGTGGGTGTCCTGCCAGCGAGAGCACATCCTCCGGCCCGAGCTCCACGCCAGTCGGCCTGGAGCAAAGGCCCACCCTCGGGCCCCCAGCATCCCTCCTGCACACAGTTTTCTTCTGATGGCCACAAGGTCGTATTGCGTCCAAATGCTGCCTATTTTCCCAAGATCATGCCTGCATCTTCTAGCTCAATGGAGTTTGAGTTGCTGAGTTTTTGCTCCCCTCCTTTTGCATCTGAGGAGCAGAGGAGGATGCATTCTCTTTGTCCAGTGCGTGTGCTACGCACCTACATTGAGCGCACTCAGAATGTGCGTTTATGTGACCAGCTGTTTGTCTGCTTTGCTAATCCAAATAGAGGTAGAGCTCTGTCGAAACAGAGGCTGTCCCACTGGATTATAGAAGCTATCTCACTGGCATACGGCACCAGTGGTCTTGCTTTGCCCCACGGGGTGAGAGCTCATTCCACCAGGGGGATGGCAACCTCATGGGCTCTTTTTAAAGGGGTGCCTGTAGCTGATATTTGTGCGGCAGCTAGTTGGGCATCACTGCACACTTTTGTGCGGTTTTATTGGTTGGACGTTACAGCCCCTTCGGTGGCTCATGCTGTCCTTTCTGCTGGGTCTACCACTCACTAGGATGTGGTGGTCCGATTCCGGTTCAGTGGTTGGTCTGCGGGGCGTGTATATATGTCCCATACTTATGTGTTGTACCGAGTGAATCGACTGAAAGGGAACGAATAGTTATGTCTATAACTTCTGTTCCCTGAAGGAGAGGAATGAGGTACAACACAAGGTGGCCCCACTGAGCAGTTTGGCTCAGTGAAGAGCGGCTATCGAACAGAGGGATGACTGTGATGACAGCGGCTATATGTGCAGGCGGGGCTGTGTGCGTGTCATCACACGTCATCTGCCTTAAAGGCGTGATTAAAGTGATATCCCATACGGATATGGATATGGATTGGGTATAAGGTGTGTTTGGTTGGTGGTTTGGTGTGTGAGTGCGGTAAGTAGGAGAGTCGGCCGAAGGCCTGTACAGGTCCGGTAACGGTCTCCTGCAGACTTCTTCTCATAGACCGGGGTTGACACCAATGGAGAGCGGGAGGAGTGAGTGGAATAGTATGGATGGTAGTGAAGAGGAAGAGATTGGCGGTCATGGTGACGAGAATGAGTGGGAAAAAGTGGGAAAGGGGGGGAGGAGGTGCAGAGCTAGTGAAAGGAAGAGGAAAAAGAGAAGTGAGGGTAGTACGGAAGAGACTGACAGTGAAGGTAATGAAGAAGGAACAAATGCGAGTATGAATGTAATTGTCAGGTTTGAGGAAGAGGGTGTGAAGAAAATAGATCCACTTAAGCTGACAAGAGCACTTAAGGCACAAGTTGGGGAAATCACTGATGTTTTGCTATAGACTTAAGTTTACTGTTGGTGTGCTGTCTTGTGTGATCTTTGTGTGTCCTACAGCATGCGCTGTGTTGATTATTGAATATGCATGGGTTAAAATCAGTGCTTTCCCTGTTAGGTTGAAGGAGTGTTTCTCTCTTGAGAAACATTGATGGAATTTTAGTTGCGGTGAACACGGTTAGAGCAGTTGTCTCGGGAGCACGTCCCCAGAATTGAGGGGGTCGCTGTTTGTGCAGTTGCCTTTGTCTTTCTGGCGGTTTTTAGTGCATAAGTACCCACTGTAAGTAACTGCATGAAGACTAGGCTTCAGTTAAGTAGATTTTGGTTAGGCAGTTAGTGGGAAAGTGCTGTTTTCAATTGCATGTCAAGGATCAATACTTTGTTATGGCTACAGTTGATGCTTTTGTTCAGTCTCCATCGGAGGAACTCTTGAATAGTTGTACTAAAGAAGAGCTGTTGAAACTTGTTGAACATTATGATGTCGATGTTGGGGATAAAGAGTTGAAAGATGAGGTTAAAGGAGTGTTACAGGCTGCATTAGTAAAGAAAGGCGTGTTGCCAGGTAAAATGAAGACTTTAGTGGCTGATGTTGATCAGTCTGTGGTCTCGACTACAGTTGCTTTGTCTTTTGAGCAGCAAAAGGAGTTGTTATTCTTACAAATGGAAAGAGACAAGCTGAGCATTGAGAAAGAACGTGTGAGGCACACTCCATACTTGATCTGTAGGCAATTCCTCTCAGAAGTGGAGGTCACGGTGGAGGCGTCGGAGGGCGGAAGGCGTTCCCTCAGTGGCTCTCCTCTTCTGAGATTGTGTAAAAACACAAGTCAATGTAGTGTAAGCAGCTTGAAAAGAAAGTAATTGAACTTGTATAAATTTTTGGGAGACGGTTGCTCACACGCGGGCGGCACAGTGGTTAGCACCGTTACCGCACAGGAAGAAGGTCTTGAGTTCAGCTCTACCGTCGCTCTGTGTGAAGTTTGCATGTTCTTCCTGTTTTTGCGTGGGTTCTTTCCTTGTACTCCGGCTTCCTGCCACAGTCCAACGACCTGCAGTTAGTGGCAATAGGTAATGGAAGAGTCTAAATTGCCGACAGCTGCGAATGGTATTCTGTGTTAAACCAGCTGAGGTTTGGGAGAGGACGGCCAGAGAGCATCTTTTTTTTACCAGTCAGCAGAGAGTTCCTCAGGAGGGAAACGAGCTGAGCCTTCATGCTGGGACGCTGCTGGGGTTGCAGCATAGCTGTTGTAGTTAGTGTGGATTGGGTATAAGGTGTGTTTGGTTATTTAAAACTATTGACTCTTTTCTTAATGCGCCACATACTGACTGTATTGAGCCGTCATCAGAAGCCTGTGAAACCTTTTTACACTTTTTTATTGAGAAGGTCTCCTCCACAAGGGCTCAAATCTCTCCCTGTGCTCATGACCTCTCAGTCTCTGTTTCCTGCTCTGCTGTCTTTGACAGGTTTGAGCCTTTGACTCTATCCTTTTTAAAGGAGACTGTTGGTCATCTTAAGCCTGCAGGGTCTCCAAATGATGCTGTCTCTCCTCAACTTTTAAAAGAGGTGTTACCTACAGTTGGTCCTTTGGTTTTTGAGCTGGTAAACCATAGTGTGATGTCAGGTGTTGTCCCTAAAGATTTTAAACATGCAGTAGTCAAACCCCTGATTAAAAAACCTGCTCTTGATCCTACAGTTCTTGCAAATTACAGGCCTATCTCCAAACTACCTTTTCTTTCCAAAATTCTGGAAAAGGTAGTTTACAGCCAAATAATGGCCTTCCTGGAAAAGCAAAATGTTTTAGAGGTTTTCCAATCTGGTTTTAAACCCTTTCATAGCACTGAATCGGCCCTTTTAAAAGGTTTTAATGACATATTTTTAGCGACTGATGCTGGGGACTGTGTTGTTCTTGTGCTTTTAGATTTGACAGCTGCGTTTGATACCGTGGATTATGCCATTTTATTCTCTCGCTTGGAGCACTGGGTGGGCATTAGGGGCACAGCATTGGAGTGGTTCAGGTCCTACTTGGCGGGGCGAACTTTTTGTGTCAGCCTTGGTGACTATGTGTCGTCCTCCACTCCCCTCTTGTGTGGTGTCCCACAGGGCTCAGTTCTAGGCCCCCTCCTCTTCTCTTTATATCTGCTTCCTCTTGGTTCTGTACTGAGAAAGCACGGTATTGCTTTCCACTTTTATGCTGATGACTGTCAGATCTATGTCCCTCTAAAGAAAAAAGGCAGATACCTTACACAGCCATTACTTCAGTGTCTCGATGACATTAAGGCTTGGATGTCTGTTAACTTTTTAAGATTCAATGATAAAAAGACACGAGGTGATGGTTTTTGGTAGCCCCACTGAGGCCCCCAATGTGTATGTAGATTCCCTGGCACAGTATGTTAAGCCAACTGTCACAAACCTGGGGGTCAAAGTGGACTGTGATCTGAAGTTTGATAATCAGATAAAAGTAGTGGTAAAATCTAGCTTCTTTCACCTCAGGCAGCTGGCAAAAATAAAGCCAATTCTTTCACGGCAGCACTTTGAGACAGTGATCCACGCCTTTGTTAGCACTCGGCTGGATTACTGTAATGCACTTTATATTGGGGTCAGCGCGTCATATATTAGTCATCTACAGAGGGTGCAAAATGCCGCAGCTCGTCTTTTAACTGGCACTCGAAAGTTTGAGCACATTTCCCCTGTTTTAGCTTCACTTCACTGGCTGCCCATTTCTTTTAGGATTCATTTTAAAATTCTTTTATTTGCTTTTAAAGCTCTCCATGGCCTCGCTCCATCTTATCTCTCTGAGCTGCTACAGCCTTATACACCCATCCGCTCTCTCAGGTCAGCTGATCAGCTGCTCCTGAAGATACCCAGGACTGGGCGTAAACTTAGAGGAGATCGTGCTTTTGCTGTAGCAGCTCCAAGACTGTGGAACGAGCTTCCTTTAGAGATTAGACAGGCCAGTTCTTTATCTGTTTTTAAGTCACTCTTGAAAACCCACCTCTTTACCCTGGCCTTTGACACCACGTGAGATGTTGGTTTTTTATTTTTATTTTAGTTGTTTTTAGGTGATTCGATGCTGTTTTATCTTGTTTTTGTTTTAATATAGGGCTGTTTTAATTTTATGTTTTATGTGTTTTATTTATTTATTATGCTGTTTTCTGTTATTCTATTGTTTTAACTTATTTTCTGTACAGCACTTTGTTCCTGTGCTGGGTATTTTAAAGTGCTTTATAAATAAAATTGGATTGGATTGGATTGGTGGTTTGGTGTGTGAGTGAGGTAAGTAGGAGAGTCGGCCGAAGGCCTGTACAGGTCCGGTAACGGTCTCCTGCAGACTTCTTCTCATAGACTGGGGTTGACACCAATGGAGAGCGGGAGGAGTGAGTGGAATAGTATGGATGGTAGTGAAGAGGAAGAGATTGGCGGTCAGGGTGACGAGAATGAGTGGGAAAAAGTGGGAAAGGGGGGAAGAGGCGCAGAGCTAGTGAAAGGAAGAGGAAAAAGAGAAGTAAGGGTAGTACAGAAGGGACTGACAGTGAAGGTAATGAAGAAGGAACAAATGCGAGTATGAATGTAATTGTCAGGTTTGAGGAAGAGGGTGTGAAGAAAATAGATCCACTTAAGCTGACAAGAGCACTTAAGGCACAAGTTGGGGAAATCACTGATGTTTTGCTATAGACTTAAGTTTACTGTTGGTGTGCTGTCTTGTGTGAACTTTGTGTGTCCTACAGCATGCGCTGTGTTGATTATTGAATATGCATGGGTTAAAATCAGTGCTTTCCCTGTTAGGTTGAAGGAGTGTTTCTCTCTTGAGAAACATTGATGGAATTTTTGTTGCGGTGAACACGGTTAGAGCAGTTGTCTCGGGAGCACGTCCCCAGAATTGAGGGGGTCGCTGTTTGTGCAGTTGCCTTTGTCTTTCTGGCGGTTTTTAGTGCATAAGTACCCACTGTAAGTAACTGCATGAAGACTAGGCTTCAGTTAAGTAGATTTTGGTTAGGCAGTTAGTGGGAAAGTGCTGTTTTCAATTGCATGTCAAGGATCAATACTTTGTTATGGCTACAGTTGATGCTTTTGTTCAGTCTCCATCGGAGGAACTCTTGAATAGTTGTACTAAAGAAGAGCTGTTGAAACTTGTTGAACATTATGATGTCGATGTTGGGGATAAAGAGTTGAAAGATGAGGTTAAAGGAGTGTTACAGGCTGCATTAGTAAAGAAAGGCGTGTTGCCAGGTAAAATGAAGACTTTAGTGGCTGATGTTGATCAGTCTGTGGTCTCGACTACAGTTGCTTTGTCTTTCATTACGAAATTCCCTTTGGGGAGCTTCTGTCAACTGCATATTGAGGCTGATTTAAGAGTGTTTCAGCTCTAGATGACATTTAATTTGAAAACTTTTTCTCTTTTTTTGTGCTTGTCTCCTCCCCCTTTTGTGAGTGTGGACGCTTCATCTCTTTGCTCTTTAAATGCTTTGCTTCTTTTATTGATTTTTATTGATTTTTATGCTGATTTTTTCCCTTTTTTCCATATGAGCTTACCTGCGATAGCTTCTGGACACTTATAGATCATTAGGACTAAAGTGTTCTTAACAGAAACAGCAACATTGTTATAGTTACCTTATCCTCAGCGCTCCGTGTGTCTGTGGCCTAGACACAGCTGAAGCCTGATTACAGCGTCTGGGCACCGAACAGCCTCAATAGCCTGGAAAGGTGCTAACCGCTAGGCTAACTAGCAACAAGATGCCTTCCCTCTCCACAGATGACTACCACAGCCTCCTGCAGAAGATTGCAGTACTGGAGACAAAAATTCATCGCTTAGAAGTAAACGTGGAGGTAAATGGACTGTGTGGAAATGAAACAACCTTGCCTTTGATTCAAAACAATGGTGATGAGCAAGCTAGTACACAGCTAAGGAGCACAGATAACATGACCAAGAAAGTAGACTTTGCGCACTATTATAAATCCACAAGCGATAATCCCCCCCTGGACTGTCTTGGTGCAAAACCAAGACATAAATCATGTCTCCTGGAAGGGGGAGGACGTATCACAGGCAGGGCACAGCGAGCTGAAATCTCTGAAACCGACTGGCCTTCACTTCCTACGAGACAGAGAAGCTCTTCTACAAGAGGAAACAGGACTGGACAACCGTGAATAGGAAGGTTAACAACAAACCTCCAAAACAACTGAATGTGAAACTGCAGAACAGATTTGCTCCACTATCAAAGGACCCTGGATCTATATCGGACAACCATCCATCTAAAAGTAGCGAAGTAAGGTCTGAAAATCTTTTGAAAAGTAAAAGGCCACAGGGAAAGCTAAAGGCTAGGCCTGAAACTCTGATTGTGGGTGACTCTGCCGTAAAGGATGTACAAAGGATGTGCGGTAAGAACACGAAAGTCCTCTGCTTTCCTAAGGATATGGTCAACAACCTGAAGGAGAGAATTCTTCAAATTGCAGATGAATATCCAACTGTGACAAACATTGTTCTGCATACAGGGTCAAACGATGGGTCCAAACAACAGTCTGAGGTTCTGAAACGGGACTTTACTGGATTATTAAATACTGTAAACTCTCTGAATGCAGCTGTATTCATCAGTGGACCTGTACCGCCGGTCAGAGGAGGAGATGAGAGATTCAGCAGGTTGTTTACACTGAATAAATGGCTCATATCAGCATGTACTGACCACTCAGTGCATTTTATCAACAACTTTAATATTTTTTGGGAACGCAGGCATCTATTTAAAGCAAATGGATTTAATCTTAACAAGTCAGGGGTGAAACTGTTCACCTCCAACTTGTTTTATTCCATACGTCATCCATCTGTGCTTGGTACCAAGGCTGAGATAAACGAGGAGTTATCTCATAAAGAGGAAGAAACAGTACTCCAAGAACAGACAAAGCCCACCAGAAACCTTGAGGAGGAGCTCCATCTGCCCGCACCTGGGAAGAGCCTCAGAAAGGAGAGACATCAGAGGCAAGAAGAGGGGTCCCTATTTGCCTCCAACTCTCTCAACAACACCAACGACCAGGACCAGGGACCACGACCTTCCCCAGTCCCTCAAACCCCTGACAGGCCATCACCCTCCTCCCCCTCCATTTCTCCCTCCTCGCCACACCTGAAATTCACTGAGGAGATGATGGAGCGGGTCAATGCTGGGCTCAGATCTACCCCCCGGCCTAATCCCTTTTTGTCCCCCATAAACCCCCCACCAGAGCAGCCAAAGGTTCGCCATCGAGCCCCACCCTCAACAGAGCAATCGAAGTCACATTGCCCAGCCTCGCCCCCCTTAGTTCCTCCTTACCACCTTCATGCCCTGTCTCCGCAGTCTGCAGAGAGCTGCACTCTAAAAGATCTTTAAATATAGTAAACATACCTCGTGTGCCACAGACTGCTCCCAAACACGAGGGGACAAGTAATACCTCTAAAACACTTAAGTTGGCTTTATTAAACGTTAGATCTTTAGCTGGAAAAACATTTTTAATTAATGATTTAATCACTGAGCACAGCCTCGATTTTATGTTTTTAACTGAAACTTGGTTGGACCAAAGTAACAGTGGAGCTGTTCTCATCGAGACGACCCCTCCTAACTACAGTTTTATCAGTGAGGCCAGGGTGAGCAGGAGAGGAGGAGGGGTTGCTGTCTTATTTAATGAATCATTTCAATGTAAGCAGCTGTCTCCTGGAAGTTTTCAGTCTTTTGAATATGTGGCTTTACAGCTGAAGGCCCCATCCAAAGTTGTGTTTCTTAATGTTTACAGGCCTCCCAAGTACTGCACAGACTTTTTTAATGACCTCAGTGAACTGCTGTCTGTGATCTGTGTTGATTTCGACTGTGTAATTATTGTTGGGGATCTTAACATCCATGTGGACAACCCTCAGGACAAAGGGACTAAAGACCTGAGTAACACTCTGGGCAACTTTGGGTTGACTCAGCATGTAACAGAGCCCACACATAATAGAGGACACACTCTTGACCTACTGATCTCCAAGGGCCTGAGCATTTCAAAGGTTACTGTGTCTGATGTGGGCCTGTCTGATCATTACTGTGTTTTCTTTGAAAGTAAAATCTCAGCCCACACAAATATATCAACAGCAGTGATCACAAAACGGTGTATAACTGAACACAGTAGTGCGATTTTTAACCAGGTCTTCCCATTAACACCTGACCTGTCCAGAGGGTCAGTTAATGAGCTCGTCAATAGCTTCAATGCTAAAATGTTAAATGTAATGGATACAATTGCTCCCATTAAGGTGAAGGTTATCTCTGGAAGGAAAAAGTCTCCATGGAGAAACTCCACACTGGTGAAAAATGAAAAAAGAGAGTGTAGGAAAGCTGAGCGCAGATGGAGAAAAACAAACCTCCAGGTTCATTATGACATCCATAAAGAGAAACTTCACAATTATAATTTACAACTGAGGAGTGAAAGAAGGTCCTACTTCTCTGACATCATCGCTAAAAACAGCCATAATGCTCGGGTCTTATTTTCTACAGTTGACAGGCTAACAAACCCTCCTGTGTCAGTGGCAGCTGAACTTCATTCGACCATGGCCTGCAATGACTTTGCCAAATTCTTCACAGAAAAAATCCAAAAGATTAGACAAGCAATTGGTACATCAACAGCAGATCCAGAATATGTACTGTGTCCACCGAAAAACTGTTTAAACACCATGAAACAGTTTCACCCGATTAACAGCAAAGACCTGGAGGACATCTTAGGTCAACTGAACTCCTCCTCTTGCTGCTTAGATGTCCTGCCAACAAGTTTTTTCAAAAAGGTCTCAAAGACCTTGGAGTCTGTTACAGATCGTCAACTTTTCTTTAATGTCAGGTGTGTTTCCAGAACCACTAAAAACTGCTGTAATTAAACCTATACTGAAAAAGGACAATCTTGACAAGACACAAATGAACAACTACAGGCCGGTCTCAAATCTCCCATTTTTAAGTAAGATCATTGAAAAAGCAGTTTCTCAACAGCTCTATTACTTCTTAAAACAGAATAACTGCTATGATGCCATCCAGTCAGGTTTTAGACAGAACCACAGCACTGAAACCGCTCTGACCAAAGTGTTCAATAACATATGTCTGAATACAGACAGTGGAAAAATGTCAGTCTTGGTTTTACTGGATCTCAGTGCAGCATTTGATACAGTTGACCACAACATATTACTCAAACGACTGGAGAACTGGACAGGTCTTTCAGGAACTGTTCTAAACTGGTTCAAAACATACTTAGAAAACAGGAAATACTTTGTATCAATAGGTAACTTCACATCTGAGCAGACAAGTATCACATGTGGAGTTCCCCAAGGTTCCCTCTTGGGACCCCTTCTGTTTAACATTTACATGCTCCCACTGGCACAGATTATAAAGAACAACAAAATAAACTACCATAGCTATGCAGATGACACACAAATATATATCACAATGTCACCAGGAGACCAAGGCCCTGTACAGGCTCTTGGTAAATGCATTGAGGAAATTAATGACTGGTTGTGCCACAATTTTCTCCAGCTAAACAAAAACAAAACTGAGGTAATAGTCTTTGGCGCCAAAGAAAAACGATTACAGGTCACCAGAGAACTTCAATCTATACACCTAAAAACCCCAAACCAGGCGAGAAATTTGGGTGTAGTGATGGATGCAGACCTAAACTTAGAAAAACACATTAAGACAATAACAAAATCAGCTTACTATCACCTCAAGAATATTTCAAGGATAAAAGATCTGATGTCTCAACAGGACCTGGAAAAACTAGTCCGTGCATTCATCTTTAGTATGCTTGATTACTGTAACAGCATCTTTACAGGTCTACCTAAAAAATCAGTCAGACAACTACAGCTCATTCAGAACTCTGCTGCTCGAGTCCTCACTAAGACCAAAAAAGTGGACCACATCAGTCCAGCTCTGAGGTCTTTACACTGGCTGCCTGTCCGTCAGAGGATAGACTTTAAAGTTCTGATGCTGGTCTATGAAGCTCTGAATGGTTTTGGACCAAAATACATCAGTGACCTCCTGACCCAGTATGAACCTTCCAGATCCCTCAGGTCATCTGGATCCAGTCTTTTATCAGTTACCAGAGTCAGAACCAGACACGGAGAAGCTGCATTCAGCTTTTATGCTCCTTATATCTGGAACAAACTCCCAGAAAGCCTCAGATCAGCTGAAACACTCAGTTTATTTAAATCCAGGTTGAAGACTCACTTATTCTCAGCTGCATTTGAATAAAGCACCAAATCCACACTTTTAAACTTAAATTTCAAAACGTACATTTTAACTACTGATTTTATCTACTGTTCTGATTTTCTGTTTTGATTTTATATACTGTTTTGTTTGGTTGTTTGTTAATTAGTTAGTTTGTTTGCTTGTTTTAATCAATTTTAAATCATGCTTTTTATTTGTTTTTGTTTCTAATGTCTCTGTAAAGCACTTTGAATCAGCTTGCTGTTGAATTGTGCTATACAAGTAAACTTGCCTTGCCTTTTGAGCAGCAAAAGGAGTTGTTACTCTTATAAATGGAAAGAGACAAGCTGAGCATTGAGAAAGAACGTGTGAGGCACACTCCATACTTGATCTGTAGGCAATTCCTCTCAGAAGTGGAGGTCACGGTGGAGGCGTCGGAGGGCGGAAGGCGTTCCCTCAGTGGCTCTCCTCTTCTGAGATTGTGTAAAAACATAAGTCAATGTAGTGTAAGCAGCTTGAAAAGAAAGTCATTGAACTTGTATAAATTTTTGGGAGACGGTTGCTCACACGCGGGCGGCACAGTGGTTAGCACCGTTACCGCACAGGAAGAAGGTCTTGAGTTCAGCTCTACCGTCGCTCTGTGTGGAGTTTGCATGTTCTTCCGGTTTTTGCGTGGGTTCTTTCCTTGTACTCCGGCTTCCTGCCACAGTCCAACGACCTGCAGTTAGTGGCAATAGGTAATGGAAGAGTCTAAATTGCCGACAGGTGCGAATGGTTTTCTGTGTTAAACCAGCTGAGGTTTGAGAGAGGACGGCCAGAGAGCATCTTTTGTTTACCAGTCAGCAGAGAGTCCCTCAGGAGGGAAACGAGCAGAGGCTTCATGCCGGGAAGCCAGACTTCTTCTCATAGACTGGGGTTGACACCAATGGAGAGCGGGAGGAGTGAGTGGAATAGTATGGATGGTAGTGAAGAGGAAGAGATTGGCGGTCAGGGTGACGAGAATGAGTGGGAAAAAGTGGGAAAGGGGGGAAGAGGCGCAGAGCTAGTGAAAGGAAGAGGAAAAAGAGAAGTAAGGGTAGTACAGAAGGGACTGACAGTGAAGGTAATGAAGAAGGAACAAATGCGAGTATGAATGTAATTGTCAGGTTTGAGGAAGAGGGTGTGAAGAAAATAGATCCACTTAAGCTGACAAGAGCACTTAAGGCACAAGTTGGGGAAATCACTGATGTTTTGCTATAGACTTAAGTTTACTGTTGGTGTGCTGTCTTGTGTGAACTTTGTGTGTCCTACAGCATGCGCTGTGTTGATTATTGAATGTGCATGGGTTAAAATCAGTGCTTTCCCTGTTAGGTTGAAGGAGTGTTTCTCTCTTGAGAAACATTGATGGAATTTTTGTTGCGGTGAACACGGTTAGAGCAGTTGTCTCGGGAGCACGTCCCCAGAATTGAGGGGGTCGCTGTTTGTGCAGTTGCCTTTGTCTTTCTGGCGGTTTTTAGTGCATAAGTACCCACTGTAAGTAACTGCATGAAGACTAGGCTTCAGTTAAGTAGATTTTGGTTAGGCAGTTAGTGGGAAAGTGCTGTTTTCAATTGCATTTCAAGGATCAATACTTTGTTATGGCTACAGTTGATGCTTTTGTTCAGTCTCCATCGGAGGAACTCTTGAATAGTTGTACTAAAGAAGAGCTGTTGAAACTTGTTGAACATTATGATGTCGATGTTGGGGATAAAGAGTTGAAAGATGGGGTTAAAGGAGTGTTACAGGCTGCATTAGTAAAGAAAGGCGTGTTGCCAGGTAAAATGAAGACTTTAGTGGCTGATGTTGATCAGTCTGTGGTCTCGACTACAGTTGCTTTGTCTTTTGAGCAGCAAAAGGAGTTGTTACTCTTACAAATGGAAGGAGACAAGCTGAGCATTGAGAAAGAACGTGTGAGGCACACTCCATACTTGATCTGTAGGCAATTCCTCTCAGAAGTGGAGGTCACAGTGGAGGCGTCGGAGGGCGGAAGGCGTTCCCTCAGTGTAGGGATGGGTACCGGTGTCCGGTGCCATGATGGCACCGGTTCTGACATAAACGGTAGTAACCAGACCGAAAAGCAGCGCACATTTCGGTGCTTTATTTCGGTGCTTTTTTTTCCTGAGCTGTGATACACTTAGATTCTAGCCAATCATTTTACGTTTCCGAGGATAGTAGGCGGGGCCAGGTACGTAAGTTCTTTTAGAGCAGAGCTACAGATTAAAAATGCCCAAGGCGAAGCAGTCAAAAGTCTGGCTGTACTTCACAGCAAAATATGCAAACTCAGCAGCCTGCAACAAGTGCTTTAAGCTGATACTGTGACACTGTCAAAGGAGGTAACACCTCGAATCCGATGAAACACCTGGCGACGCATAGCGCTTTTTTTTTAAAGCCGAGAAATGCGCCGTATTTGATAGCTTGCTGCTAGACCTCACACCGTGCACATCTACTGCGGGTGTGGTGCCTGTTATCGGACCCGGAGCCCTGCTAGTGTAGCAGAAATGATGATGGCAGCAGCAGCCGTTCTTCTCTGCGTGAGTAGCTTCATGTTGTTCATGTGTAATTTACGTTGAGTAGGCTAACCACGTTATTACATTAATGCATGTAAGGTGAACTAGCAAACACTGTCATAGTTACATGCGGCTGTCTTCTTGTTTGATGGCAGATACTCCCTTCACCCTGGCCAAAAAGGCTAAAATGACCAAAGAAAAAGTGGAAAACAGCTAAACATGAGAGGTTTTTGGACAAAGTTTATGTTTTTTCCATTGTTTAAGCACTGCTTCCAGCCAAGAGTGATACCATATATGCCCCATAGCTGCAGAAAAGGCTAACATTGTTATCTTTTTACAAAAAAAACAGCTAAACATGAGAGGTTTTTGGACCAATTTTGTGTTCTCCATTCTTTAAGCACCGGTTTGAGCACCGTTTAAGCACCGGCACCGTTTCAAAAGTACCGGTTTGGCACCGGTATCAGATAAAACCTAAACGATACCCATCCCTACCTCAGTGGCTCTCCTCTTCTGAGATTTTGTAAAAACATAAGTCAATGTAGTGTAAGCAGCTTGAAAAGAAAGTAATTGAACTTGTATAAATTTCTGGGAGACGGTTGCTCACACGCGGGCGGCACAGTGGTTAGCACCGTTACCGCACAGGAAGAAGGTCTTGAGTTCAGCTCTACCGTCGCTCTGTGTGGAGTTTGCATGTTCTTCCTGTTTTTGCGTGGGTTCTTTCCTTGTACTCCGGCTTCCTGCCACAGTCCAACGACCTGCAGTTAGTGGCAATAGGTAATGGAAGAGTCTAAATTGCCGACAGGTGCGAATGGTTTTCTGTGTTGTGACGGTCAGTGGGCTGGCCTTGTGTTTTGCTTTTTCTGTTAGCTGTTTCTTGCAGGTAGGTGGAGCTGACCCAATTATAGCTGCAGCACACCTGAGAAGGCCAGTCCCAGTGTATATAAAGACACCTTGACTAAACCAGCTGAGGTTTGAGAGAGGACGGCCAGAGAGCATCTTTTGTTTACCAGTCAGCAGAGAGTCCCTCAGGAGGGAAACGAGCAGAGCCTTCATGCCGGGACGCTGCTGGGGTTGCAGCATAGCTGTTGTAGTTGGTGTGGATTGGGTATAAAGTGTGTTTGGTTGGTGGTTTGGTGTGTGAGTGAGGTAAGTAGGAGAGTCGGCCGAAGGCCTGTACAGGTCCGGTAACGGTCTCCTGCAGACTTCTTCTCATAGACCGGGGTTGGCACCAATGGAGAGCGGGAGGAGTGAGTGGAATAGTATGGATGGTAGTGAAGAGGAAGAGATTGGCGGTCAGGGTGACGAGAATGAGTGGGAAAAAGTGGGAAAGGGGGGAAGAGGCGCAGAGCTAGTGAAAGGAAGAGGAAAAAGAGAAGTGAGGGTAGTATGGAAGGGACTGACAGTGAAGGTAATGAAGAAGGAACAAATGCGAGTATGAATGTAATTGTCAGGTTTGAGGAAGAGGGTGTGAAGAAAATAGATCCACTTAAGCTGACAAGAGCACTTAAGGCACAAGTTGGGGAAATCACTGATGTTTTGCTATAGACTTAAGTTTACTGTTGGTGTGCTGTCTTGTGTGAACTTTGTGTGTCCTACAGCATGCGCTGTGTTGATTATTGAATATGCATGGGTTAAAATCAGTGCTTTCCCTGTTAGGTTGAAGGAGTGTTTCTCTCTTGAGAAACATTGATGGAATTTTTGTTGCGGTGAACACGGTTAGAGCAGTTGTCTCGGGAGCACGTCCCCAGAATTGAGGGGGTCGCTGTTTGTGCAGTTGCCTTTGTCTTTCTGGCGGTTTTTAGTGCATAAGTACCCACTGTAAGTAACTGCATGAAGACTAGGCTTCAGTTAAGTAGATTTTGGTTAGGCAGTTAGTGGGAAAGTGCTGTTCCTTTTCAGTCGATTCACTCGGTACAACACATAAGTATGGGATATCACGCCCTCGCATGTCCTGGCTGAAGAAACCTTTAATCACGCTTTTAAGGCAGATGACGTTTGATGACATGCGCACGGCCCCGCCTGCACATATAGCTGCTGTCATCACAGTCATCCCTCAGTTCTTACGCTCTTCAACGCGCTGAGAACACCTCTGCTGAGTTGGGCTAGCTTGCTGCTGCTTGTTAGCTCCGTTGTCTGCCGACTTGAACTTAGCTTAACTGCCCCTGTTGGTGTTAGCTTCCACCGCGCAGTTGGTGTGTAGGCTGCCCGCGGAGCTCTAATTTCAAGTTTTCCCGTGCAGCGTTTTGCTTTGTTTCTTGGAATGGACTCCAAACCGAAGCGAGCAAAGCAGGAATCTTCTGTTCACCCCTGTCCTCAGGGATGCGGTTTCTCTTTGCACGACAGCAACCAGCACGATGCCTGCCTTGTCTGCCTGGGGATCGTCCATGCTAGGAGAGTATTGACGGAGCCCGAAGCCTGTGCGTTTTGTCGCCAGCTCCGGCGCTCGACCCTGGAAAGACGGGTGACGTTTGTGGAAAAAGTGCTGGGACGCTCAGCTGTCGCATGGCATGACCCTCTCCTTTCCGAGTCTGAAGCCCCGGTTGTCTGGGACAACAAACTGGTAAATCGTCACGTCCATGTTCCTGTCTTTCTTCAGCTTATACAACATACCATCTTTAATCAAGAGTCTGGACCAATGTCTGAGTAATTTCATTACACCACGGGACTCGCCAGCACGTTCATGCCTGGTGGGCCTCTTGTGACGCCGGACATAAAAGGAAACTCTGCCCAAAACCTCATCTTGTTCCTGCAGGTTAGTGAGTTCACTTCTCTGTGTACAGGCAGGACAGGCAATAGTTGGGACCTGAGGGATATTAGATCCCACACCTCTCACATGGCTGATACCACCAGTGTCATGTGCACCCAACACAGCAGAAACATCCTGTGACGAGAGACAACCCTGAGGGTTAGCTAGGATAGTGGTAGCTTCCACCTCAGACTGATCCACGACCAACTGGCAGTTTGCAGCACACCGAAACATATCTTGCACAGTCCCATCCACCAGACCATGCATTTGGTTCAATAGGGCAGCATAAGGTTCAGTGACTAGCCTGTGGCCTATGCACGACTGGACAAATGGCTCTCTACTCAATGCATCCGCGACAACATTTTTGGTTCCAGGGACATACTTCAGTTCAAAACTGTATGCTGCAAGCTTTGAAACCCATCGTTGCTCACATGCATCTAACCTAGGCTTGGTTAAGATGTATGTCAGCGGGTTATTGTCCGTCCACACTGTGAAGTGGCTCCCTTTCAGCCAATGGCTAAACTTGTCACAGACTGCCCACTTCAGAGCAAGAAACTCCAAACGATGCGCTGGATAGTTTAGCTGAGAGTGTGACAGGGTCTTACTGGCGAATGCCACTGGTCTGGCGATGCTACCATCGGGGGGCAACTGTGAGAGGACGGCTCCAAGGCCGTCAAAGGAAGCATCAACTGCAAGGAGAAAGGGCGCAGTAAAATCTGGATGGGCTAATGTGACACTATGCACAAGTTCATGTTTTAGGGCCTTGAATGCTTCCCTGCACTCATCAGTCCAGTCAGCTGGAGACAGCTTCACGTGGCCCCTTTTAAATTTAGGCTTATGGCCTCTACCTCTCTTGCGCAGCGCAGCTGGTTCAGCCACAAGATCAAACAGTGGCTTAGCTTTTGCAGAGCACCGCTCTATAAAATGGTGGTAGTAGAGAACCATCCCCAGGAAGGATCTGATTTTCCTTGCACTTGGTGTCACCCCGTCAGACTCCATCAGGTCTGCTTCCTGCACATTGTCTATAGCCTGCACTTTACTTGGCTCTGTTTTCACACCCTCACCACATATGATGTGTCCCAGGAATTTCACAGACCACTGAAGAAAGTGGCATTTCTTAGGTGAGAGCTTCAGGTTGTTGGCAGAAAGTCGTGAGAAAACCATCTGCAGACGTTCAAGAGCCACCTGTTCAGATGGGGCATAGACCATAAGGTCATCCAGATAACACAACAAACTTGTGAAGTTCTCATCACCAAAAATGGACATCATCATTCGCATAAAAGTAGCAGGACTATTTTTCAGGCTTGAGGCATCCTGTTATATTCATGAAGGCCAAATGGGGAGGAGAATGCCGTGTATTTTTTGTCGTCCTCGTGGAGTCTGACATTGTAAAACCCCGATGTGAGATCCATTGTAGAAAAAAAAAAACATTCCCCCCAAGTGCTGCAAGGGTGTCTGACTGATGAGGCAATGGATGTGCATCTTTAACTGTTCTTGCATTTAACCATCTAAAGTCATTGCATATGCGCAGGTCACTATTCGGCTTAACAACTAAGACAAGGGGGGATGAGAATTCACTCTGGGACTTACGGATTATCCCTGACTCCTCCATCTCATCTAGAGCAGTGCGAAGCTTCTCGTAATGGCATGGTGGGACCCGTCTGTATGGCAGTCTGAAGGGCTTGTCATCCACCAGGCGGATTCTGTGGACAAAGTCAGCAGCCTCACCGCAGTCCATTTTGTGCCTTGAAAAGATGGACTCATACTGCTCAATGAGTCGCAGCAGCCTATCTCTCCATTCTGGGGAAACTTCACAGAACGAGAGGTCCAGGTCCTGCAGGCCCAAATCACACAAGCGCTGTGACATCTCCGCTTCTGATCTCGGTGCGGGCGACGAGTTCTGTGTGTATTGCGTACTGGATCGAATTTGAACAGGTTCAGGTAAGTCCTGCACAGAAAGACAGGGACACATCAGCAACCTTAGCATTTCTCCTGAGAGTGAGGGGCTTGTCGGAGGGATTCACCACTTTAACAGGGACCCAGCCATCCCCAAACAAGGAAGTGACAACTCGCCCCACTAGGATCTGTGCAAGTTTGGATCGAGACTGAGTGGGTTCAATAATGACAGCACTTCCCACCGCTGAGGCATCAGGAGCAGGGAGTTTAGCCCACACTAAATGTTCAGACAAGGGCTGCAATGTGATGTGTCTCTTAAGTTTTGCAGTGCCAAAACTTGGAGGCATTGCTCTGCCATCACAGTCATCAGAATAGGACAGCAAAGTTGCCAAATGAGGAAAAGCATCATCCTGGGTACCAACAGTCATTTTTAACTGTGAAATAAGCCACTTTATCGCATTGCTGCCCAGAATCATGTCATCAGCCTGGCCCGGAACCACCAGAACAGGAATCACCACCTTAAAGCCATATATTGATACTGTAAGATCATACATAGCAGAAGGCGTAACGAGGTGACCCCCACAACCAACAATGACAACGTCTTCAGCTGAACGTCTCTCAATATCGGGTATCGATTGTGAAAGTTTCTCATCAACTGTCTCACTTATGGTGCACGCCATAGATCCACTGTCCACTAATGCTTTAAGAACTTGTCCACTACTAGTCGTCACTGCAGAGTAGAATAAGCTATCAGTGTTTGAGAGCCTATGCAAGCCCTGTGCAATCAGTGTTTTATTTGGCGGGACGATGCCACTGTAAGTGGAATACAAAGTGTCATAATCATTAATACCAGTCATGTCCAAGATGGGAGGCTTACTTGCTGGATCTGCGCTGTCCTCCCCTCCACGCAGATCGTTCAGTTTCCCTGATGACCACTGGAAGGAGTACACTTGCCCTCTGGGCAGTTATGTCTCGAATGACCAGGTAGGTGACACAGGAAACACAATCTGTTTTCCCGACAGTGCGTGAGTGTGGAGTGGGAGCTATCTCTGCAGATGGAACATGGTGTGTCATCTAAGCCCGGTATTCTCGGCAGTCGGGCACTCTGTCGCCTGGCATTAGCTCGAGCATAGCCTGGGCCTTGAAGCAGCACCTTCTCTAGCATGCTGATCAACCTCTCAATAGCCGAGCTATCCTGACTCACAGCTGGCCTCTGCTCATGGTCAGCCAAGCAAGGAGTAGCATTTGTGCTAACCTCTGCCTTATTCACAAAGACACAGTTACCCTTCTGTGGAGGAGACTGGAACCCCTTACACAGGTGATACTCATCCAGTACCTCCTGAACTTCACGAGCTGACCATTTATCACGTTTTGGTTCTAAAAATAAGAACCAAGTCTCTGCAGGGGCAGTGTCTGATGAACATGCGTGCAACCTCCACACCAGAGTTCTCAAAAGATTTCCCCTGCTCCTTAAGACAGTTGCCAACAACATCAGCAGCCTTGTTCAGCCTCAGCCAATACTCATATGGATCCTCCTGGTCCTTCGGCAGGGTGGAATACAAGTCAGCCAGGGGCACAGACGAGCACTGAGTGGAACTAAAATGTTTGTGCAGAAGTCTGTAGATAGCTTGTGGATTATGCTGGACATCAATTCCACCATTCCTCACACCAAATTTCACAACATCTTTTGCCCTGCCTCTCAGATGCATCAAAATCTCCTCAGCTTGGTTTTCTGGGAGAATGCCACTCTTCTTTATGTAACTCTGCATGGCTTCTTGCCACTCATCAACAGACAATGAGTCCGAACTCTCCCCCGAAACACAGGTGGGTCTTTAACCTGTCGTGGAGCCACCAGCTGGACTTGAGAAAGATCTAGTGAGCGGCCGGAGGGCAGATCTGTTGTTTCATGCGCCACCTCAGGACATGTATATGTAGCAGGTGCAGGGCTCGAAGTGTGTGGCGTAGTCAGGTGTGACAGAATGCTATCAGCCAGGCGTTGCCCAATTTGCTGCACAATGTCGCTCATTTGGTCGACTAGACTCACATCAGTTATTGGGGGGTCTGAGGTAGATGCCTTAGTGCACTGTACTGACTGTGACTCAGCCACAAGCTCACAAGAGCTATCTGCTGCTCTATGCCCCACCCGACAGTCACCCAGTGAAAAAGGAACAGTTCTGAACCCCCTACCCCTACCCACAACAAAGGGAGTCACATTCGGGGTGTCATCAGAGTCACTCAGATCCATATCTAGCAGGATATTAATCGAGCTAAGGTGGGCTTAATACAATATGGCAATATACAAAGCCAATATAAAAGTATGTCCAACAGTCCCCAAAGTTTGATTCCGTTACCCAACAGACTAAACAATAAGGAAGCCGATGCTCCACGATGATGCTGCGACGAGAAGACACCAGCCCGATTCGGCAGCGTCAGGAACGAGTCACAGCACCAATGAGACCTCTGTGTAGTGTCTTCTCTGGTCTGCATTCACAACAAAAAGGCAATGGTTAGAATGCTCTCTTTTTAATGTCGTGGGCAATCAGCACAAAGTCTCGCAGGAATCCTCCATTATTCTCAGAATTACATTTCCACTTGCAGTGTGATCGTATAGTGGTAAATTTATACAACCAAAACAGAAAAACTTCAACACCATTAACATTGCATGTTAAATTTCCCAAATGAAAGGAATATAGAAATATATTTTAAAGCTGTACATGAAACAATGTGAATTCTCTAAACAGTGTGGCACAGTCACATACCTGCATTCACAACAAAAAGGCAATGGTTAGAATGCTCTCTTTTTAATGTCGTGGGCAATCAGCACAAAATCTAAATGGGAAAGCAACAACAGAGTTAGCTAACTATGCTCCCATTTTGTTTCCTCTCTTCCCAATAAAGAAATCTCACATAAACATGCACTCAGTTCAACATAAAGACTGGAGAAATGACCTGCAACAAATGATGTATAAAAAACAAAAATAATCGGGTCAGACTGTATTACTTTAACAGCCTGCGATATGATTTTTCCTCCCCACGACATTTGCGCATTCCTTACCTCGCACGAATCCTCCATTATTCTGAGGATTACCCAGAATCCCTTGCCCTTTTGAATGTTGCAGCATGACTTTTTCAAAAGTAGGTGGCGCCAATGTCCCATTTAGCAGGATTTAACTTCACCTCTATTTAACTATGTTACACCTGCATCTTCTAGCTCAATGGAGTTTGAGTTGCTGAGTTTTTGCTCCCCTCCTTTTGCATCTGAGGAGCAGAGGAGGATGCATTCTCTTTGTCCAGTGCGTGTGCTACGCACCTACATTGAGCGCACTCAGAATGTGCGTTTATGTGACCAGCTGTTTGTCTGCTTTGCTAATCCAAATAGAGGTAGAGCTCTGTCGAAACAGAGGCTGTCCCACTGGATTATAGAAGCTATCTCACTGGCATACGGCACCAGTGGTCTTGCGTTGCCCCATGGGGTGAGAGCTCATTCCACCAGGGGGATGGCAACCCCATGGTCTCTTTTTAAAGGGGTGCCTGTAGCTGATATTTGTGCGGCAGCTAGTTGGGCATCACCGCACACTTTTGTGCGGTTTTATCGGTTGGACGTTACAGCCCCTTCGGTGGCTCATGCTGTCCTTTCTGCTGGGTCTACCACTCACTAGGATGTGGTGGTCCGATTCCGGTTCAGTGGTTGCTCTGCGGGGCATGTATATATGTCCCATACTTATGTGTTGTACCGAGTGAATCGACTGAAAGGGAACGAATAGTTATGTCTATAACTTCTGTTCCCTGAAGGAGAGGGATGAGGTACAACACAAGGTGGCCCCACTGAGCAGTTTGGCTCGGTGAAGAGCGGCTATCGAACAGAGGGATGACTGTGATGACAGCGGCTATATGTGCAGGCGGGGCCGTGCGCGTGTCATCACACGTCATCTGCCTTAAAGGCATGATTAAAGTGATATCCCATACGGATATGGATATGGATTGGGTATAAGGTGTGTTTGGTTGGTGGTTTGGTGTGTGAGTGAGGTAAGTAGGAGAGTCGGCCGAAGGCCTGTACAGGTCCGGTAACGGTCTCCTGCAGACTTCTTCTCATAGACCGGGGTTGGCACCAATGGAGAGCGGGAGGAGTGAGTGGAATAGTATGGATGGTAGTGAAGAGGAAGAGATTGGCGGTCAGGGTGACGAGAATGAGTGTGAAAAAGTGGGAAAGGGGGGGAAGAGGCGCAGAGCTAGTGAAAGGAAGAGGAAAAAGAGAAGTGAGGGTAGTACGGAAGGGACTGACAGTGAAGGTAATGAAGAAGGAACAAATGCGAGTATGAATGTAATTGTCAGGTTTGAGGAAGAGGGTGTGAAGAAAATAGATCCACTTAAGCTGACAAGAGCACTTAAGGCACAAGTTGGGGAAATCACCGATGTTTTGCTATAGACTTAAGTTTACTGTTGGTGTGCTGTCTTGTGTGAACTTTGTGTGTCCTACAGCATGCGCTGTGTTGATTATTGAATATGCATGGGTTAAAATCAGTGCTTTCCCTGTTAGGTTGAAGGAGTGTTTCTCTCTTGAGAAACATTGATGGAATTTTTGTTGCGGTGAACACGGTTAGAGCAGTTGTCTCGGGAGCACGTCCCCAGAATTGAGGGGTCGCTGTTTGTGCAGTTGCCTTTGTCTTTCTGGCGGTTTTTAGTGCATAAGTACCCACTGTAAGTAACTGCATGAAGACTAGGCTTCAGTTAAGTAGATTTTGGTTAGGCAGTTAGTGGGAAAGTGCTGTTTTCAATTGCATGTCAAGGATCAATACTTTGTTATGGCTACAGTTGATGCTTTTGTTCAGTCTCCATCGGAGGAACTCTTGAATAGTTGTACTAAAGAAGAGCTGTTGAAACTTGTTGAACATTATGATGTCGATGTTGGGGATAAAGAGTTGAAAGATGAGGTTAAAGGAGTGTTACAGGCTGCATTAGTAAAGAAAGGCGTGTTGCCAGGTAAAATGAAGACTTTAGTGGCTGATGTTGATCAGTCTGTGGTCTCGACTACAGTTGCTTTGTCTTTTGAGCAGCAAAAGGAGTTGTTACTCTTACAAATGGAAAGAGACAAGCTGAGCATTGAGAAAGAACGTGTGAGGCACACTCCATACTTGATCTGTAGGTAATTCCTCTCAGAAGTGGAGGTCATGGTGGAGGCGTCGGAGGGCGGAAGGCGTTCCCTCAGTGGCTCTCCTCTTCTGAGATTGTGTAAAAACATAAGTCAATGTAGTGTAAGCAGCTTGAAAAGAAAGTAATTGAACTTGTATAAATTTTTGGGAGACGGTTGCTCACACGCGGGCGGCACAGTGGTTAGCACCGTTACCGCACAGGAAGAAGGTCTTGAGTTCAGCTCTACCGTCGCTCTGTGTGGAGTTTGCATGTTCTTCCTGTTTTTGCGTGGGTTCTTTCCTTGTACTCCGGCTTCCTGCCACAGTCCAACGACCTGCAGTTAGTGGCAATAGGTAATGGAAGAGTCTAAATTGCCGACAGGTGCGAATGGTTTTCTGTGTTAAACCAGCTGAGGTTTGAGAGAGGACGGCCAGAGAGCATCTTTTGTTTACCAGTCAGCAGAGAGTCCCTCAGGAGGGAAACGAGCAGAGCCTTCATGCCGGGACGCTGCTGGGGTTGCAGCATAGCTGTTGTAGTTAGTGTGGATTGGGTATAAGGTGTGTTTGGTTGGTGGTTTGGTGTGTGAGTGAGGTAAGTAGGAGAGTCGGCCGAAGGCCTGTACAGGTCCGGTAACGGTCTCCTGCAGACTTCTTCTCATAGACCGGGGTTGGCACCAATGGAGAGCGGGAGGAGTGAGTGGAATAGTATGGATGGTAGTGAAGAGGAAGAGATTGGCGGTCAGGGTGACGAGAATGAGTGGGAAAAAGTGGGAAAGGGGGGGAAGAGGCGCAGAGCTAGTGAAAGGAAGAGGAAAAAGAGAAGTGAGGGTAGTACGGAAGGGACTGACAGTGAAGGTAATGAAGAAGGAACAAATGCGAGTATGAATGTAATTGTCAGGTTTGAGGAAGAGGGTGTGAAGAAAATAGATCCACTTAAGCTGACAAGAGCACTTAAGGCACAAGTTGGGGAAATCACCGATGTTTTGCTATAGACTTAAGTTTACTGTTGGTGTGCTGTCTTGTGTGAACTTTGTGTGTCCTACAGCATGCGCTGTGTTGATTATTGAATATGCATGGGTTAAAATCAGTGCTTTCCCTGTTAGGTTGAAGGAGTGTTTCTCTCTTGAGAAACATTGATGGAATTTTTGTTGCGGTGAACACGGTTAGAGCAGTTGTCTCGGGAGCACGTCCCCAGAATTGAGGGGGTCGCTGTTTGTGCAGTTGCCTTTGTCTTTCTGGCGGTTTTTAGTGCATAAGTACCCACTGTAAGTAACTGCATGAAGACTAGGCTTCAGTTAAGTAGATTTTGGTTAGGCAGTTAGTGGGACAGTGCTGTTTTCAATTGCATGTCAAGGATCAATACTTTGTTATGGCTACAGTTGATGCTTTTGTTCAGTCTCCATCGGAGGAACTCTTGAATAGTTGTACTAAAGAAGAGCTGTTGAAACTTGTTGAACATTATGATGTCGATGTTGGGGATAAAGAGTTGAAAGATGAGGTTAAAGGAGTGTTACAGGCTGCATTAGTAAAGAAAGGCGTGTTGCCAGGTAAAATGAAGACTTTAGTGGCTGATGTTGATCAGTCTGTGGTCTCGACTACAGTTGCTTTGTCTTTTGAGCAGCAAAAGGAGTTGTTACTCTTACAAATGGAAAGAGACAAGCTGAGCATTGAGAAAGAACGTGTGAGGCACACTCCATACTTGATCTGTAGGTAATTCCTCTCAGAAGTGGAGGTCATGGTGGAGGCGTCGGAGGGCGGAAGGCGTTCCCTCAGTGGCTCTCCTCTTCTGAGATTGTGTAAAAACATAAGTCAATGTAGTGTAAGCAGCTTGAAAAGAAAGTAATTGAACTTGTATAAATTTTTGGGAGACGGTTGCTCACACGCGGGCGGCACAGTGGTTAGCACCGTTACCGCACAGGAAGAAGGTCTTGAGTTCAGCTCTACCGTCGCTCTGTGTGGAGTTTGCATGTTCTTCCTGTTTTTTGCGTGGGTTCTTTCCTTGTACTCTGGCTTCCTGCCACAGTCCAACGACCTGCAGTTAGTGGCAATAGGTAATGGAAGAGTCTAAATTGCCGACAGGTGCGAATGGTTTTCTGTGTTAAACCAGCTGAGGTTTGAGAGAGGACGGCCAGAGAGCATCTTTTGTTTACCAGTCAGCAGAGAGTCCCTCAGGAGGGAAACGAGCTGAGCCTTTATACCGGGACGCTGCTGGGGTTGCAGCATAGCTGTTGTAGTTAGTGTGGATTGGGTATAAGGTGTGTTTGGTTGGTGGTTTGGTGTGTGAGTGAGGTAAGTAGGAGAGTCGGCCGAAGGCCTGTACAGGTCCGGTAACGGTCTCCTGCAGACTTCTTCTCATAGACCGGGGTTGGCACCAATGGAGAGCGGGAGGAGTGAGTGGAATAGTATGGATGGTAGTGAAGAGGAAGAGATTGGCGGTCAGGGTGACGAGAATGAGTGTGAAAAAGTGGGAAAGGGGGGGAAGAGGCGCAGAGCTAGTGAAAGGAAGAGGAAAAAGAGAAGTGAGGGTAGTACGGAAGGGACTGACAGTGAAGGTAATGAAGAAGGAACAAATGCGAGTATGAATGTAATTGTCAGGTTTGAGGAAGAGGGTGTGAAGAAAATAGATCCACTTAAGCTGACAAGAGCACTTAAGGCACAAGTTGGGGAAATCACTGATGTTTTGCTATAGACTTAAGTTTACTGTTGGTGTGCTGTCTTGTGTGAACTTTGTGTGTCCTACAGCATGCGCTGTGTTGATTATTGAATATGCATGGGTTAAAATCAGTGCTTTCCCTGTTAGGTTGAAGGAGTGTTTCTCTCTTGAGAAACATTGATGGAATTTTTGTTGCGGTGAACACGGTTAGAGCAGTTGTCTCGGGAGCACGTCCCCAGAATTGAGGGGGTCGCTGTTTGTGCAGTTGCCTTTGTCTTTCTGGCGGTTTTTAGTGCATAAGTACCCACTGTAAGTAACTGCATGAAGACTAGGCTTCAGTTAAGTAGATTTTGGTTAGGCAGTTAGTGGGAAAGTGCTGTTCCCTTTCAGTCGATTCACTCGGTACAACACATAAGTATGGGATATCACGCCCTCGCGTGTCCTGGCTGAAGAAACCTTTAATCACGCCTTTAAGTCAGATGACGTGTGATGACACGCGCACGGCCCCGCCTGCACATATTGCCGCTGTCATCACAGTCATCCCTCAGTTCTTACGCTCTTCACCTCGCTGAGAACACCTCTGCTGAGTTGGGCTAGCTTGCTGCTGCTAGTTAGCTCCGTTGTCTGCCGACTTGAACTTAGCTTAACTGCCCCTGTTGGTGTTAGCTTTCACCGCGCAGTTGGTGTGTAGGCTGCCTGCGGAGCGCTAATTTCAAGTTTTCCCGTGCAGCGTTTTGCTTTGTGTTTTGGAATGGACTCCAAACCGAAGCGAGCAAAGCAGAAATCTTCTGTTCGCCCCTGTCCTCAGGGATGCGGTTTCTCTTTGCACGACAGCGACCAGCACGATGCCTGCCCTGTCTGCCTGGGGATCGTCCATGCTAGGAGAGCATTGAAGGAGCCCGAAGCCTGTGTGTTTTGTCGCCAGCTCCAGCGCTCGACCCTGGAAAGACGGGTGACGTTTGTGGAAAAAGTGCTGGGACGCTCGGCTGTCGCACGGAATGACCCTCTCCTTTCCGAGTCTGGAGCCCCGGCTTCGTCTGAGGACGAGGATTTTCCGGTCGATGTCCCCGCAATTAGCTGGGCTGACCACATGGAATATGTTGACGGATTAGCCGATGACGAGCTGGAACCATGCAGGAGCGCTGACGGGCTTCAGCCTGGGTTGAAGCCCGCCAGCTCTCCCCAGGACGATGATGACGTGCTGGACATCGGCCTGGACATCCATGGTTTGTCGGAGGATGAGCAGGAGAGCTCATTGTCGGCCCAATGTACCGCCGCTGCTGCGCCAGTCGGCCACGATGACACCTCTCTTTTCTCCCTGTTTCGCCGTGCTGCTGAGAAGCTGCAGGTGGACTGGCCCTCTCCTCCGCCAGCTCAGAAGCCATCGCGGTTCGTGGGGTTTTTCCTCCCACCGGAGCCCGCAACGGCCAAAAACTGCCTTCCCATGTTCCCAGACTTTGTCTGCGAGCTAACAGCATCATGGGACAAACCTCTGTCTACCCGCGTCACTGTGCCCGGCTATGGACAGTACATGGAATTGGACGGCGCCGAGGGGGCTGGCTTAGCTAACCCACCCCCTATGGAGCCGTCTCTGGCTGCTTATCTGGCCCCATCCCATAACCATGGTGTCGGCGGCCCCGCAACTCTGCCGTCCAAGCACTGCAGATTCTTTGTTTCGCAGCTGGAGAAGATTTATAGAGCTCAGGCCAGCACTGCTCCTGCCATGAGCTCTGTCACCATGCTCCAGACGTACCAGGCAATGTGCCTGGCGGAGTTCGGATCACTGGTTCCTGATGACAGCCCACTGGCACCTCTTCTTAACGAGGTCAGAGTCGCCACAGATTACATCCTCCGTGCGTCTCGCTGTGCAGCGCTCTCCCTGCGCAGAGGGATGGCTTCGACAGTAGTGGCGCAGAGGCACCTGTGGCTGACCCTCTCTGACGTCCCGGATAGGGACAGGGCTGTATATCTGGACGCACCAGTGTCTGCGGCTGGGTTATTCGGACATTCACTTGAAGCCATTCAGGCTAGATTCAATCTGAGGGAGAAGCAGATGGAAGCTCTGCGCGACATCATCCCCAGACGTCAGCCCAAGCCCGCAGCTAGCTCTCACAGGCCCGCCGCTCCTCTGCCGACTGGCAAGAGACCGGCGCCCACTGCTGAAGTGGGTGTGCCGCCAGCGAGAGCACATCCTCCGGCCCGAGCTCCACGCCAGTCGGCCTGGAGCAAAGGCCCACCCTCGGGCCCCCAGCATCCCTCCTGCACACAGTTTTCTTCTGATGGCCACAAGGTCGTATTGCGTCCAAATGCTGCCTATTTTCCCAAGATCATGCCTGCATCTTCTAGCTCAATGGAGTTTGAGTTGCTGAGTTTTTGCTCCCCTCCTTTTGCATCTGAGGAGCAGAGGAGGATGCATTCTCTTTGTCCAGTGCGTGTGCTACGCACCTACATTGAGCACACTCAGAATGTGCGTTTATGTGACCAGCTGTTTGTCTGCTTTGCTAATCCAAATAGAGGTAGAGCTCTGTCGAAACAGAGGCTGTCCCACTGGATTATAGAAGCTATCTCACTGGCATACGGCACCAGTGGTCTTGCTTTGCCCCACGGGGTGAGAGCTCATTCCACCAGGGGGATGGCAACCTCATGGGCTCTTTTTAAAGGGGTGCCTGTAGCTGATATTTGTGCGGCAGCTAGTTGGGCATCACCGCACACTTTTGTGCGGTTTTATCGGTTGGACGTTACAGCCCCTTCGGTGGCTCATGCTGTCCTTTCTGCTGGGTCTACCACTCACTAGGATGTGGTGGTCCGATTCCGGTTCAGTGTTTGCTCTGCGGGGCGTGTATATATGTCCCATACTTATGTGTTGTACCGAGTGAATCGACTGAAAGGGAACGAATAGTTATGTCTATAACTTCTGTTCCCTGAAGGAGAGGAATGAGGTACAACACAAGGTGGCCCCACTGAGCAGTTTGGCTCGGTGAAGAGCGGCTATCGAACAGAGGGATGACTGTGATGACAGCGGCTATATGTGCAGGCGGGGCCGTGCGCGTGTCATCACACGTCATCTGCCTTAAAGGCATGATTAAAGTGATATCCCATACGGATATGGATATGGATTGGGTATAAGGTGTGTTTGGTTGGTGGTTTGGTGTGTGAGTGAGGTAAGTAGGAGAGTCGGCCGAAGGCCTGTACAGGTCCGGTAACGGTCTCCTGCAGACTTCTTCTCATAGACCGGGGTTGGCACCAATGGAGAGCGGGAGGAGTGAGTGGAATAGTATGGATGGTAGTGAAGAGGAAGAGATTGGCGGTCAGGGTGACGAGAATGAGTGGGAAAAAGTGGGAAAGGGGGGGAAGAGGCGCAGAGCTAGTGAAAGGAAGAGGAAAAAGAGAAGTGAGGGTAGTACGGAAGGGACTGACAGTGAAGGTAATGAAGAAGGAACAAATGCGAGTATGAATGTAATTGTCAGGTTTGAGGAAGAGGGTGTGAAGAAAATAGATCCACTTAAGCTGACAAGAGCACTTAAGGCACAAGTTGGGGAAATCACCGATGTTTTGCTATAGACTTAAGTTTACTGTTGGTGTGCTGTCTTGTGTGAACTTTGTGTGTCCTACAGCATGCGCTGTGTTGATTATTGAATATGCATGGGTTAAAATCAGTGCTTTCCCTGTTAGGTTGAAGGAGTGTTTCTCTCTTGAGAAACATTGATGGAATTTTTGTTGCGGTGAACACGGTTAGAGCAGTTGTCTCGGGAGCACGTCCCCAGAATTGAGGGGGTCGCTGTTTGTGCAGTTGCCTTTGTCTTTCTGGCGGTTTTTAGTGCATAAGTACCCACTGTAAGTAACTGCATGAAGACTAGGCTTCAGTTAAGTAGATTTTGGTTAGGCAGTTAGTGGGAAAGTGCTGTTTTCAATTGCATGTCAAGGATCAATACTTTGTTATGGCTACAGTTGATGCTTTTGTTCAGTCTCCATCGGAGGAACTCTTGAATAGTTGTACTAAAGAAGAGCTGTTGAAACTTGTTGAACATTATGATGTCGATGTTGGGGATAAAGAGTTGAAAGATGAGGTTAAAGGAGTGTTAAAGGCTGCATTAGTAAAGAAAGGCGTGTTGCCAGGTAAAATGAAGACTTTAGTGGCTGATGTTGATCAGTCTGTGGTCTCGACTACAGTTGCTTTGTCTTTTGAGCAGCAAAAGGAGTTGTTACTCTTACAAATGGAAAGAGACAAGCTGAGCATTGAGAAAGAACGTGTGAGGCACACTCCATACTTGATCTGTAGGTAATTCCTCTCAGAAGTGGAGGTCACGGTGGAGGCGTCGGAGGGCGGAAGGCGTTCCCTCAGTGGCTCTCCTCTTCTGAGATTGTGTAAAAACATAAGTCAATGTAGTGTAAGCAGCTTGAAAAGAAAGTAATTGAACTTGTATAAATTTTTGGGAGACGGTTGCTCACACGCGGGCGGCACAGTGGTTAGCACCGTTACCGCACAGGAAGAAGGTCTTGAGTTCAGCTCTACCGTCACTCTGTGTGGAGTTTGCATGTTCTTCCTGTTTTTGCGTGGGTTCTTTCCTTGTACTCCGGCTTCCTGCCACAGTCCAACGACCTGCAGTTAGTGGCAATAGGTAATGGAAGAGTCTAAATTGCCGACAGGTGCGAATGGTTTTCTGTGTTAAACCAGCTGAGGTTTGAGAGAGGACGGCCAGAGAGCATCTTTTGTTTACCAGTCAGCAGAGAGTCCCTCAGGAGGGAAACGAGCTGAGCCTTTATACCGGGACGCTGCTGGGGTTGCAGCATAGCTGTTGTAGTTAGTGTGGATTGGGTATAAGGTGTGTTTGGTTGGTGGTTTGGTGTGTGAGTGAGGTAAGTAGGAGAGTCGGCCGAAGGCCTGTACAGGTCCGGTAACGGTCTCCTGCAGACTTCTTCTCATAGACCGGGGTTGGCACCAATGGAGAGCGGGAGGAGTGAGTGGAATAGTATGGATGGTAGTGAAGAGGAAGAGATTGGCGGTCAGGGTGACGAGAATGAGTGTGAAAAAGTGGGAAAGGGGGGGAAGAGGCGCAGAGCTAGTGAAAGGAAGAGGAAAAAGAGAAGTGAGGGTAGTACGGAAGGGACTGACAGTGAAGGTAATGAAGAAGGAACAAATGCGAGTATGAATGTAATTGTCAGGTTTGAGGAAGAGGGTGTGAAGAAAATAGATCCACTTAAGCTGACAAGAGCACTTAAGGCACAAGTTGGGGAAATCACTGATGTTTTGCTATAGACTTAAGTTTACTGTTGGTGTGCTGTCTTGTGTGAACTTTGTGTGTCCTACAGCATGCGCTGTGTAGATTATTGAATATGCATGGGTTAAAATCAGTGCTTTCCCTGTTAGGTTGAAGGAGTGTTTCTCTCTTGAGAAACATTGATGGAATTTTTGTTGCGGTGAACACGGTTAGAGCAGTTGTCTCGGGAGCACGTCCCCAGAATTGAGGGGGTCGCTGTTTGTGCAGTTGCCTTTGTCTTTCTGGCGGTTTTTAGTGCATAAGTACCCACTGTAAGTAACTGCATGAAGACTAGGCTTCAGTTAAGTAGATTTTGGTTAGGCAGTTAGTGGGAAAGTGCTGTTTTCAATTGCATGTCAAGGATCAATACTTTGTTATGGCTACAGTTGATGCTTTTGTTCAGTCTCCATCGGAGGAACTCTTGAATAGTTGTACTAAAGAAGAGCTGTTGAAACTTGTTGAACATTATGATGTCGATGTTGGGGATAAAGAGTTGAAAGATGAGGTTAAAGGAGTGTTACAGGCTGCATTAGTAAAGAAAGGCGTGTTGCCAGGTAAAATGAAGACTTTAGTGGCTGATGTTGATCAGTCTGTGGTCTCGACTACAGTTGCTTTGTCTTTTGAGCAGCAAAAGGAGTTGTTACTCTTACAAATGGAAAGAGACAAGCTGAGCATTGAGAAAGAACGTGTGAGGCACGCTCCATACTTGATCTGTAGGCAATTCCTCTCAGAAGTGGAGGTCACGGTGGAGGCGTCGGAGGGCGGAAGGCGTTCCCTCAGTGGCTCTCCTCTTCTGAGATTGTGTAAAAACATAAGTCAATGTAGTGTAAGCAGCTTGAAAAGAAAGTCATTGAACTTGTATAAATTTTTGGGAGACGGTTGCTCACACGCGGGCGGCACAGTGGTTAGCACCGTTACCGCACAGGAAGAAGGTCTTGAGTTCAGCTCTACCGTCGCTCTGTGTGGAGTTTGCATGTTCTTCCTGTTTTTGCGTGGGTTCTTTCCTTGTACTCCGGCTTCCTGCCACAGTCCAACGACCTGCAGTTAGTGGCAATAGGTAATGGAAGAGTCTAAATTGCCGACAGGTGCGAATGGTTTTCTGTGTTAAACCAGCTGAGGTTTGAGAGAGGACGGCCAGAGAGCATCTTTTGTTTACCAGTCAGCAGAGAGTCCCTCAGGAGGGAAACGAGCTGAGCCTTCATGCCGGGACGCTGCTGGGGTTGCAGCATAGCTGTTGTAGTTAGTGTGGATTGGGTATAAGGTGTGTTTGGTTGGTGGTTTGGTGTGTGAGTGAGGTAAGTAGGAGAGTCGGCCGAAGGCCTGTACAGGTCCGGTAACGGTCTCCTGCAGACTTCTTCTCATAGACCGGGGTTGGCACCAATGGAGAGCGGGAGGAGTGAGTGGAATAGTATGGATGGTAGTGAAGAGGAAGAGATTGGCGGTCAGGGTGACGAGAATGAGTGTGAAAAAGTGGGAAAGGGGGGGAAGAGGCGCAGAGCTAGTGAAAGGAAGAGGAAAAAGAGAAGTGAGGGTAGTACGGAAGGGACTGACAGTGAAGGTAATGAAGAAGGAACAAATGCGAGTATGAATGTAATTGTCAGGTTTGAGGAAGAGGGTGTGAAGAAAATAGATCCACTTAAGCTGACAAGAGCACTTAAGGCACAAGTTGGGGAAATCACTGATGCTTTGCTATAGACTTAAGTTTACTGTTGGTGTGCTGTCTTGTGTGAACTTTGTGTGTCCTACAGCATGCGCTGTGTTGATTATTGAATATGCATGGGTTAAAATCAGTGCTTTCCCTGTTAGGTTGAAGGAGTGTTTCTCTCTTGAGAAACATTGATGGAATTTTTGTTGCGGTGAACACGGTTAGAGCAGTTGTCTCGGGAGCACGTCCCCAGAATTGAGGGGGTCGCTGTTTGTGCAGTTGCCTTTGTCTTTCTGGCGGTTTTTAGTGCATAAGTACCCACTGTAAGTAACTGCATGAAGACTAGGCTTTAGTTAAGTAGATTTTGGTTAGGCAGTTAGTGGGAAAGTGCTGTTCCCTTTCAGTCGATTCACTCGGTACAACACATAAGTATGGGATATCACGCCCTCGCGTGTCCTGGCTGAAGAAACCTTTAATCACGCCTTTAAGTCAGATGACGTGTGATGACACGTGCACGGCCCCGCCTGCACATATTGCCGCTGTCATCACAGTCATCCCTCAGTTCTTACGCTCTTCACCTCGCTGAGAACACCTCTGCTGAGTTGGGCTAGCTTGCTGCTGCTAGTTAGCTCCGTTGTCTGCCGACTTGAACTTAGCTTAACTGCCCCTGTTGGTGTTAGCTTTCACCGCGCAGTTGGTGTGTAGGCTGCCTGCGGAGCGCTAATTTCAAGTTTTCCCGTGCAGCGTTTTGCTTTGTTTTTTGGAATGGACTCCAAACCGAAGCGAGCAAAGCAGAAATCTTCTGTTCGCCCCTGTCCTCAGGGATGCGGTTTCTCTTTGCACGACAGCGACCAGCACGATGCCTGCCCTGTCTGCCTGGGGATCGTCCATGCTAGGAGAGCATTGAAGGAGCCCGAAGCCTGTGTGTTTTGTCGCCAGCTCCGGCGCTCGACCCTGGAAAGACGGGTGACGTTTGTGGAAAAAGTGCTGGGACGTTCGGCTGTCGCACGGAATGACCCTCTCCTTTCCGAGTCTGGAGCCCCGGCTTCGTCTGAGGACGAGGATTTTCCGGTCGATGTCCCCGCAATTAGCTGGGCTGACCACATGGAATATGTTGACGGATTAGCCGATGACGAGCTGGAACCATGCAGGAGCGCTGACGGGCTTCAGCCTGGGTTGAAGCCCGCCAGCTCTCCCCAGGACGATGATGACGTGCTGGACATCGGCCTGGACATCCATGGTTTGTCGGAGGATGAGCAGGAGAGCTCATTGTCGGCCCAATGTACCGCCGCTGCTGCGCCAGTCGGCCACGATGACACCTCTCTTTTCTCCCTGTTTCGCCGTGCTGCTGAGAAGCTGCAGGTGGACTGGCCCTCTCCTCCGCCAGCTCAGAAGCCGTCGCGGTTCGTGGGGTTTTTCCTCCCACCGGAGCCCGCAACGGCCAAAAACTGCCTTCCCATGTTCCCAGACTTTGTCTGCGAGCTAACAGCATCATGGGACAAACCTCTGTCTACCCGCGTCACTGTGCCCGGCTATGGACAGTACATGGAATTGGACGGCGCCGAGGGGGCTGGCTTAGCTAACCCACCCCCTATGGAGCCGTCTCTGGCTGCTTATCTGGCCCCATCCCATAACCATGGTGTCGGCGGCCCCGCAACTCTGCCGTCCAAGCACTGCAGATTCTTTGTTTCGCAGCTGGAGAAGATTTATAGAGCTCAGGCCAGCACTGCTCCTGCCATGAGCTCTGTCACCATGCTCCAGACGTACCAGGCAATGTGCCTGGCGGAGTTCGGATCACTGGTTCCTGATGACAGCCCGCTGGCACCTCTTCTTAACGAGGTCAGAGTCGCCACAGATTACATCCTCCGTGCGTCTCGCTGTGCAGCGCTCTCCCTGCGCAGAGGGATGGCTTCGACAGTAGTGGCGCAGAGGCACCTGTGGCTGACCCTCTCTGACGTCCCGGATAGGGACAGGGCTGTATATCTGGACGCACCAGTGTCTGCGGCTGGGTTATTCGGACATTCACTTGAAGCCATTCAGGCTAGATTCAATCTGAGGGAGAAGCAGATGGAAGCTCTGCGCGACATCATCCCCAGACGTCAGCCCAAGCCCGCAGCTAGCTCTCACAGGCCCGCCGCTCCTCTGCCGACTGGCAAGAGACCGGCGCCCACTGCTGAAGTGGGTGTGCCGCCAGCGAGAGCACATCCTCCGGCCCGAGCTCCACGCCAGTCGGCCTGGAGCAAAGGCCCACCCTCGGGCCCCCAGCATCCCTCCTGCACACAGTTTTCTTCTGATGGCCACAAGGTCGTATTGCGTCCAAATGCTGCCTATTTTCCCAAGATCATGCCTGCATCTTCTAGCTCAATGGAGTTTGAGTTGCTGAGTTTTTGCTCCCCTCCTTTTGCATCTGAGGAGCAGAGGAGGATGCATTCTCTTTGTCCAGTGCGTGTGCTACGCACCTACATTGAGCACACTCAGAATGTGCGTTTATGTGACCAGCTGTTTGTCTGCTTTGCTAATCCAAATAGAGGTAGAGCTCTGTCGAAACAGAGGCTGTCCCACTGGATTATAGAAGCTATCTCACTGGCATACGGCACCAGTGGTCTTGCTTTGCCCCACGGGGTGAGAGCTCATTCCACCAGGGGGATGGCAACCTCATGGGCTCTTTTTAAAGGGGTGCCTGTAGCTGATATTTGTGCGGCAGCTAGTTGGGCATCACCGCACACTTTTGTGCGGTTTTATCGGTTGGACGTTACAGCCCCTTCGGTGGCTCATGCTGTCCTTTCTGCTGGGTCTACCACTCACTAGGATGTGGTGGTCCGATTCCGGTTCAGTGTTTGCTCTGCGAGGCGTGTATATATGTCCCATACTTATGTGTTGTACCGAGTGAATCGACTGAAAGGGAACGAATAGTTATGTCTATAACTTCTGTTCCCTGAAGGAGAGGAATGAGGTACAACACAAGGTGGCCCCACTGAGCAGTTTGGCTCGGTGAAGAGCGGCTATCGAACAGAGGGATGACTGTGATGACAGCGGCTATATGTGCAGGCGGGGCCGTGCGCGTGTCATCACACGTCATCTGCCTTAAAGGCATGATTAAAGTGATATCCCATACGGATATGGATATGGATTGGGTATAAGGTGTGTTTGGTTGGTGGTTTGGTGTGTGAGTGAGGTAAGTAGGAGAGTCGGCCGAAGGCCTGTACAGGTCCGGTAACGGTCTCCTGCAGACTTCTTCTCATAGACCGGGGTTGGCACCAATGGAGAGCGGGAGGAGTGAGTGGAATAGTATGGATGGTAGTGAAGAGGAAGAGATTGGCGGTCAGGGTGACGAGAATGAGTGGGAAAAAGTGGGAAAGGGGGGGAAGAGGCGCAGAGCTAGTGAAAGGAAGAGGAAAAAGAGAAGTGAGGGTAGTACGGAAGGGACTGACAGTGAAGGTAATGAAGAAGGAACAAATGCGAGTATGAATGTAATTGTCAGGTTTGAGGAAGAGGGTGTGAAGAAAATAGATCCACTTAAGCTGACAAGAGCACTTAAGGCACAAGTTGGGGAAATCACCGATGTTTTGCTATAGACTTAAGTTTACTGTTGGTGTGCTGTCTTGTGTGAACTTTGTGTGTCCTACAGCATGCGCTGTGTTGATTATTGAATATGCATGGGTTAAAATCAGTGCTTTCCCTTTTAGGTTGAAGGAGTGTTTCTCTCTTGAGAAACATTGATGGAATTTTTGTTGCGGTGAACACGGTTAGAGCAGTTGTCTCGGGAGCACGTCCCCAGAATTGAGGGGGTCGCTGTTTGTGCAGTTGCCTTTGTCTTTCTGGCGGTTTTTAGTGCATAAGTACCCACTGTAAGTAACTGCATGAAGACTAGGCTTCAGTTAAGTAGATTTTGGTTAGGCAGTTAGTGGGAAAGTGCTGTTTTCAATTGCATGTCAAGGATCAATACTTTGTTATGGCTACAGTTGATGCTTTTGTTCAGTCTCCATCGGAGGAACTCTTGAATAGTTGTACTAAAGAAGAGCTGTTGAAACTTGTTGAACATTATGATGTCGATGTTGGGGATAAAGAGTTGAAAGATGAGGTTAAAGGAGTGTTACAGGCTGCATTAGTAAAGAAAGGCGTGTTGCCAGGTAAAATGAAGACTTTAGTGGCTGATGTTGATCAGTCTGTGGTCTCGACTACAGTTGCTTTGTCTTTTGAGCAGCAAAAGGAGTTGTTACTCTTACAAATGGAAAGAGACAAGCTGAGCATTGAGAAAGAACGTGTGAGGCACACTCCATACTTGATCTGTAGGCAATTCCTCTCAGAAGTGGAGGTCACGGTGGAGGCGTCGGAGGGTGGAAGGCGTTCCCTCAGTGGCTCTCCTCTTCTGAGATTGTGTAAAAACATAAGTCAATGTAGTGTAAGCAGCTTGAAAAGAAAGTAATTGAACTTGTATAAATTTTTGGGAGACGGTTGCTCACACGCGGGCGGCACAGTGGTTAGCACCGTTACCGCACAGGAAGAAGGTCTTGAGTTCAGCTCTACCGTCACTCTGTGTGGAGTTTGCATGTTCTTCCTGTTTTTGCGTGGGTTCTTTCCTTGTACTCCGGCTTCCTGCCACAGTCCAACGACCTGCAGTTAGTGGCAATAGGTAATGGAAGAGTCTAAATTGCCGACAGGTGCGAATGGTTTTCTGCGTTGTGACGGCCAGTGGGCCGGCCTTGTGTTTTGCTTTTTCTGTTAGCTGTTTCTTGCAGGTAGGTGGAGCTGACCCAGTTATAGATGCAGCACACCTGAGAAGGCCAGTCCCAGTGTATATAAAGACACCTTGACTAAACCAGCTGAGGTTTGAGAGAGGACGGCCAGAGAGCATCTTTTGTTTACCAGTCAGCAGAGAGTCCCTCAGGAGGGAAACGAGCAGAGCCTTCATGCCGGGACGCTGCTGGGGTTGCAGCATAGCTGTTGTAGTTAGTGTGGATTGGGTATAAGGTGTGTTTGGTTGGTGGTTTGGTGTGTGAGTGAGGTAAGTAGGAGAGTCGGCCGAAGGCCTGTACAGGTCCGGTAACGGTCTCCTGCAGACTTCTTCTCATAGACCGGGGTTGACACCAATGGAGAGCGGGAGGAGTGAGTGGAATAGTATGGATGGTAGTGAAGAGGAAGAGATTGGCGGTCAGGGTGACGAGAATGAGTGGGAAAAAGTGGGAAAGGGGGGGAAGAGGCGCAGAGCTAGTGAAAGGAAGAGGAAAAAGAGAAGTCAGGGTAGTACGGAAGGGACTGACAGTGAAGGTAATGAAGAAGGAACAAATGCGAGTATGAATGTAATTGTCAGGTTTGAGGAAGAGGGTGTGAAGAAAATAGATCCACTTAAGCTGACAAGAGCACTTAAGGCACAAGTTGGGGAAATCACTGATGTTTTGCTATAGACTTAAGTTTACTGTTGGTGTCTTGTGTGAACTTTGTGTGTCCTACAGCATGCGCTGTGTTGATTACTGAATATGCATGGGTTAAAATCAGTGCTTTCCCTGTTAGGTTGAAGGAGTGTTTCTCTCTTGAGAAACATTGATGGAATTTTTGTTGCGGTGAACACGGTTAGAGCAGTTGTCTCGGGAGCACGTCCCCAGAATTGAGGGGGTCGCTGTTTGTGCAGTTGCCTTTGTCTTTCTGGCGGTTTTTAGTGCATAAGTACCCACTGTAAGTAACTGCATGAAGACTAGGCTTCAGTTAAGTAGATTTTGGTTAGGCAGTTAGTGGGAAAGTGCTGTTTTCAATTGCATGTCAAGGATCAATACTTTGTTGTTCTTCCTGTTTTTGCGTGGGTTCTTTCCTTGTACTCCGGCTTCCTGCCACAGTCCAACGACCTGCAGTTAGTGGCAATAGGTAATCGAAGAGTCTAAATTGCCGATAGGTGCGAATGGTTTTCTGTGTTGTGACAGCCAGTGGGCTTGCCTCTGTGGTGTGTGTGTGTGAGAGATATTCTCACTTTTGCCATTTCTTCTGTCCCTTTCCCCTGGTGGGTGGGTGGGTGTGTGTGTGTGTGTGTGTGTGTGTGTGTGTGTGTGTGTGTCCCAGTCCCACATATTGCATACTCTGCTTTTGTCCTCAAATCAGGTAGGAAGTGTCTGTGTGGTTGAGCTGGTCTGGTCTGTCTAGACTTTCACTAGATAGATCAGGCTGCACCCACCTGTGAAACAGGTGGAGGGTCACCAGGACATGCAGAACTCGCTGACAGACTCCTGGCCACTTCTTGCCTCCTTAGTAGAAAGGGGCCACTCCCAGAGGCGGAGGGCTGTGAGGCACCGCCCGCCGGGCCCTCTCCTTTGGGAAAACCCTCAACACTGGGCCCAACCTTGGAGTTCTGATGTCCATTCAGGCACACTCCATACTTGATCTGTAGGCAATTCCTCTCAGAAGTGGAGGTCACGGTGGAGACGTCGGAGGGCGGAAGGCGTTCCCTCAGTGGCTCTCCTCTTCTGAGATTGTGTAAAAACATAAGTCAATGTAGTGTAAGCAGCTTGAAAAGAAAGTAATTGAACTTGTTGAGATGGTTGATCAAACGGAAATATTACTGTCATGTTCCAGTGACGCTACATGTATATTTATTTATTTTTGTTTCTCTCTTTCTTTCTCGCTTCCCTGCTCACAACGCGATGCCTGGGCGGAGCTAATCATGATCTCCCGGTTGCTGTCCTCACACCTGCAAGCAATTTCTCACCTGAGGTTCATCATCCTGTTTACCAGCCACTTCTGAAGGCAGTGGACTGTTGTGTAACATTTGTTAGTGCAATTCTAGCTGTGGAAATATTTTGATTTCTCTTTGTGCTTTGCTTGGCATTCAACATTTTGTCCTTGTATATAGATTTTCCGTGCCCCGCCTTGAGACCCTGTTCGTGAGTGTGGCAGTTGCAGTGAGCCTGTGGAGACCCTCCATGGACCTGTGGATTCGCTGGACCCATTCTCCCCACTTGTATATAGTGCACTCTGTGTCATGTAAATAAAATAAAAAAAACTGTTTATTGTGATTCGTAGTCTGCGCTTGAGTCCTGCTCAGCCTTGACAATTTTTAGTCACTTTCGGTTCAAGCTTCTCCCACATATTGCATACTCTGCTTTTGTCCTCAAATCAGGTAGGAAGTGTCTGTGTGGTTGAGCTGGTCTGGTCTGTCTAGACTCTAGACTTTCACTAGATAGATCAGGCTGCACCCACCTGTGAAACAGGTGGAGGGTCACCAGGACATGCAGAACTCTTGCCTCCTTAGTAGAAAGGGCCACTGCCAGAGGCGGAGGGCAGTGAGGCATCCAACCCCCATCTCCTCAATATGGGGTATGATCTGAAATAACAATAGATTGATAATTGCAAGTTTCAATAAGTGGAAGAGGACATTTATCAGTGACAAATGAATTTATCCAATAGAACATTTTGTGGACAGGAATATTGTCGGAGCATGCCCTGGACGAGTGTCCTTATTAGAGCTTCTTTCTAGGTTAGAGAGCACACAGCTTGTACCTCCAGCTAAAATGAGATTGTGTGTTGTCATATCCAGAATTCACGAGAATAAATAGACAATTAAGGTTTCATCATCCCATTTGGGGTCGTAAATGTTGGCTTAAATCAGTTCATAAAGTTGTCCATAATGTTGGCCAACCACAATAATACAAGGACCCATAGGATCAGATAAAATGGTTGATACAACAGCCATAGAGTTATCTAATCAAAGAGCAACAGTATGAATGTGTATGTGTGATAGCCACTAACCCATTTATGTGAATTAACTTATATTTAAGCTATTTTAGTTTAAATGTAAGTGATATTTTCTTTTGAAAATCCTCTAAATTAACTAGTTTTAACTATAGACCTGGTAACTAGTCTGGGATATTTGTAGCTGATGCTCCATTTTTGTACCAGTAGGTGGCAGTGTGAGACCATGGTTCGGCCTGTTGTTAGTAGTCAGAAGCATGCTCAGCACTGTTTTCTCATAATGTTACATGTACTCCCTGCCTTATCATTTCTTTCCTGCTTGCAGGCAGGTACTGTACCAGAAATAGAAAATAAAAGCAGTCACACCCGATATATTGCAAAGATTAGTTATTAAGGTCAGAAACTGGAAGCACAGAAACATTGTTTAGTCTAGTAAATTCAACGTTCTGTAATGTTACTGATCAGCTCCACCTTTATCGTGTGTTGTTTTAGTTGTTTGTTTTCTGCCATAAAGTATTTACTTAAATTCAGTGCACATATCAAGATGGTAGTGATTACACCGTTCTTTCGGAATCTTTCGAAATTCATGGATTTATCTTTTTAGCATTCATTTTGAAGCGAGTTTCATAAGAAAATTGGCTTTGTCTATGACAGTGGAATATGTTGATTCTCTTTGTCTATCTGATAACGGAACATGTATTGAGAATATGTGAAATCCTATCTCGCTCTTGACGGAAGCAGTTGCATCTTTTCCCTCTCCCTTCTCTTATCTTTCCTGCTTGGCTTCTCATGTCCTTGTGTATTCTCGTGTAACTTTCTAACCCTCAGAGAGTCTCTCAGTCTCATTCTCTAAGACCTAAAGAATTATGAATTTGATCAACTGGTCCCTTAACGAAATTGACACCCTATTTTTGATGAGAAGCCTGGGCTCGGGAGATCCTGATTGCCCTGCAGAGCCCCTTGCTGCCGGATACTCGATGATCGGTTGCGTCGTGTGTCTGGCGACACTCTCAATAGAGGACATTGAATGAGATCTACCCATTCGGAACCATGATAACAGAGTTCTGGCTGATCGGAGCTGGCTTGAACCTGGCTTATCAAAGAACAAAGAAAGCGGTCCCACAAGACTCGCTGACGTGATTGACGATGGGCAATCTCTGAGTACTCGCACTGTGTTTATTGAACGCAATATGGATAAGATCTTAGAGAAGCTCATGGCTCTGCAATGGGAAATTGACAGACCAAGTGACCAGTGATGGACATTAGACCAACTGTGAAATTGCATGCAGTTGTTCACTTTAACCCAAACAATCATCTCCTTCACTCATTTGGCTCCTGAACAAGAAATTCTCCCTGATCCTATCCTTCAAGGACACCTGCATTGGATCAGGACTGTTGACTTTTCTTAACCAGGTAAAAGGACACTCTCTCTCAAGTTGAACAGGACACACACACACACGTACACTGACGCAGATGTACACCCCCCCCCCCCCCCTCCAAACGCCTCCGATGGTTGCACCCACCCGATGCAGACGGCGATTGACCGGGCCAGCGTGGAATCATGCTGCTGTCTACACCGGCGACCTCTCACCCCATTTACCCATCCCTGTTGCTTGTCATGTGTTTTCATGGTGTTACGGTGTGAAGATTCATGTGCTTTTTGTGCTGAGGAATTTTTGTTTTCTGTTCTCATACTGATCCCCTACCAGGAGCTCAGTCTGAGTAGAGTTCTCTTTTTCCTCCTCCACTCCCCTATTGTGTTGTACATTTCACTGTTTTTCTGTAAGCTCCCTGTTCTGACCTGTCTCCCCAATGTGATGTTTGTGTAATGTATGTATGGTCGGAAGGGGTCCAATTTTGCTGCAGGCAACTGCAAGTGACAAATAAAGCTTCATCATCATCATCATCATCATCATCATGTGAGCTATTTTTGGAAAAAGTAAATACACAGTTGTAATACTATAAAGTAACAAAAGACTGCATAAGTTTGAATTGGAATAAATAATGGAGCAACGACTAGCCACGTCTCCCTGGCTAGTAATTTCTTTCCTGGTTGCAGGAAAGTAATTTTGGAGTAATTTTTGACCAGGATATGTTCTTCAGTGCACATATTAAACAAACATGTAGGACTGCTTTCTTCCATTTGTGCAATATCTCTGAAATGAGGAATATCCTGTCTCAGCATGACGCTAAAAACCTAGTTGTAACACATGATACTTTACCACTACAGAATGTAGAGGAAGTTAGGATCTTGGGTTTATGTTCTCTAGAAATCGACTAAGGAGCAAGTGACACAGCTAAAAGAACAGTTAACATTTATTTAAACAAAACCATAAGTAGTCATTCAACAATTCACAATGAGAAAATTCCAATAGTCCATGTTTGTCAGTCTGTGTACTCAGTTCAGAGTTCTTTTCAGTCTTTTCGGTTCAGGTGTGTGAAGTGTGTGTGGATAGTGTTAATGTTAGTAGTACTACCCAGTTAGTGTATTGTTTTGAGATCTCATAAGCTTATCTGTCAGGAAGTAACGCGTCTGTCACTTCTAAGTAGGCTGCAAACCTTCCTGCATCGCAGCTGGGATCCTGAATCCTGGCTGCAGGTGAATTTACTGGTCTCACTCGCACAATTTCAGACTCCAACAAAAAGACCAACCTGCACAGGGCAGTGAACACATTTTGCATTAATATTATAAAACAACTTAATCAACACTAGTGACCATACACCTCTCACTCTTTGTATATAACAACTTAATGCAATCGATAATAACAGAATTAAAGAACCTTAAAACAGTTTCCAAAGGCACTTATCACACAAAATTAACTCACATCTCCTCATCATCACATCATTTTGTGAACAGCAGTAACATTAATCCAGCACTTACTGAATTGTGAGATTGCACCTCATCGATGCACGAGAGAAGCACAAAACGTGGTCGCAGTACTATTTATCCAAAGACTGGTCATATTTATTTCACTTCAGTTCATTTTTATTTCAAACATGTACATTCACCATCATTACATAATATCATTCAACTCTTTTGTTTGAAAAGGAGTAGGCAGAAGTATACACTTATTTGCCCCTACCCCCTCAAATTTTACATCTCATTCATTTAATTTTCTTTTAGTCTTAAATTAAACAAACAAACAAATGGAACAACAGCAAAACAAAGAAAAAACATCACAATATCATTTCCTTCATATAAATAAAGACAGAATATGTAAATTTGATTCACAAATAATGAAACAAACAAACCAAAACATCACTTCAATTACTGTCCTGGGTTAACCCCGTTTTCTTCATTCTTATATTTGTTTAAGATTTGTTTTTTATATTTTATCTTAAACTTGTTTATGTTGTTACTTTCTTTTATTTGTTCTGTTAGACTGTTCCGTAATTTAACTCCTGCTATTGAGATAGACATACTTTGTCGTTGTTCTAGCACTTTGTAGTTTTAAATTCCATTTCCCTCTTAAGTTATACCCCCCTTCTCTTTCTATAAACGATTTACAGATGTCTTTTGGAAGAATTTTATTTCTTGCTTTATATATTATTTGCGTTGTTTTAAACTTCACCAAGTCTTGGAATCTCATGCATTTTGATAAAGAGTGCATTTGTATGTTCCCTGTATTATTTATTATTCTAATGGCCCTTTTCTGCATTATCGTTATTGTTTGTGTATTACTTCACAATAGCTCATATATGGTAGTAGTGAAGCACAGTATAATATGTGCAGTGCTTTCTGCACAACGGCAACGCCCCCTTTCCAATTTCCCCCTAACAACGATGGTGTGGTCATTATGGACATTGTCAACACATATTTCTACTTCAATATTTTTCTTATGTTTTCCAAATAACATAAATTTGCTTTGATCTAGATTTAATGATAATTTATTTATATCAAACCACTTCTTTAATATCTTTAATTCCTGTGTGATCACCTCCAAAACCTGTGGCAATTCCACACCTGAACAAAATATATTTGTTTCATCTGCAAATATTACAAACTTTAGAATCTTCAATATTTGGCAAATATCATTTATATACATAATAAACCTTCTGCCCCTCAGGCAGGAGGCTGAGGAGCATTAAATGCAAAACCACCAGACTGACAAACAGCTTCATTCCAGAAACTGTGAGACTTCTCAGTCAATAATGGACAAGAACTGTTATTGTAGCACCTAATCACTACTGACATCGTCACTTTATCAATGCTAGACATCATGCCATTTGCTGCTAAAGTATTTATACCTACATTTCTATATCTATACTCCATACTGGTACTCAGGTTGTTGCACTCTATTTATTTTATATGTATTACTTTAATGCTTGCATTTATAATACTCAGGTTGCTGCACTTAATTTATTTGTAATACTTATTACTTGTTATTCTGTTTTCTTTTTATTCTGTTTCTTTCGCTCTGGGACCACGTGCACGTAATTTCGTTCCACCTCAGGTAAACATGTGACGCGAATGACAATAAAGACTCCATGAATTCTTTTGGACCTAATACTGATCTTTGAGGTATGTCACAAGCAACATTCATCAATTTAGATTCCTATTCATTTATTTGTACATATTGTTGCATATTCACTAGCTTTTTATCAGTCCAAAACCACTCCCCCAAACCAGTGTTGCCAACTTAGCGACTTTGTCGCTATATTTAGCGAGTTTTCAGACCCCCTAGCGACTTTTTTTTCTAGAAAAAGTCGCTAAAAAAAGACGTGAAAGCGCATATCGCTTTTACTCTCAACAAGCAGCGGGTGCTGTAACGCAGTCAGTTCTTCTTTTACTCTTATGCTGTTTTGTGGATCAGGTTTAAAACTACTTATAAACACACACACACACAAAGTAACTCCACCAGAGTGCCTATTTCGGGTCACTTTTGCCGGTCCAAGCCCGGGTAAAGGAGCAGGGTTGGAATTGTGACATTACAAAAAACAATAATTGCTAAAAGAAATTTAATTTGTAGTTCTAAATAAATTCTAAATGCATTTAGGACGTTTTTTGCTCACTTTATGTCTCGTCCACGATGTTATTTCTCTCTCCAGCAGCGTAGGCTACAATTACATTAGCATGACCAATTATGCAAATTAGGTGATGACGTCATTTAGCAATAGCGATTTTCCTTACTGAGGAGTTGGCAACACTGCCCTAAACCCATACCTTCCATTTTTTTTATTAGAATTTCATGATTGACAGTATCGAATAGGGCTGCCACAAACGATTATTTTGATAGTCGACTAGTCACTGATTATTTTTGCGATTAGTCCACTAATCAGATCATCATCCATTGGACATACAACTACAGCTTATTGCACCAGCAGCACCTGCTCTTATATAACTATCATTAGCTTACAGCTTTAAGTGTATGTGCTAACTAAAAATAAAGACAAGATGATAGTTTATTAAATTTTAATTAAATTTGCAGATTGTTTCGGTGAAGTTTAATAAACTCCTTGCTATCTAAAATATAACAGGACACCGGAGTATATTCTCGAGCATCTCACACTTCTGATAATCAGTTGTCTGGTTGACGTTTATTCAGCTGTGTAAAAACTATAACTTTAATCTCAGCCAAACCGATTTACTCAGGAACAAATAAAATACTGAAAAAAGCCAAACAATAACATTTTTAAGTTATCTAAGTGACTTATATATCATGTTTAACCTGAGTAGCGAAAGACGGCGGTGGGTTTGAAAACAATTTACCGGGAGTCCGGTGTTCTCACGGCTCTAGTGAGCCTAGCCCCCGGCTAGCTATCGAGCTAGTGGGTAACAGACGTCTCCGAAAATGTCGGAGCACTTTTGAAAATATGTGGTGTCTTGATAAACTGAGCAGATATTTGAGGTTTACACAGCTACATTCTCGCCTGGAAATGTGTTAAACATTTATTTTGTGGCCCAGAAAGAATAATAAGTAATATTAAAACTAACTAGCTGCCGCCATTGTTGGAAACTGAGCAGGGCTGCGCTATGAATTCTGGGACAGAGCTTCTTCTTCTTCGGGGTTTAACGGCAGCTGGCATCCTTGTACATGCAGTGCTGCCATCTTCTGTTTCAGTCTGTTATTACACTCTTAAATCCTACTACTTATTCCTGCGTCTTTTGGGATCTTACAAAGCTTCAAACGACGCGTCGACTATTAAATCAGTCGTCGACGATTTTGATAGTCGACATAATCGTGACTAGTCGACTAATCGTGGCAGCCCTAGTATCAAACAGTTTTTGTTAATTAAAAAGAATATATATATATATATATATATATATATATATATATATATATATATATATGACTCAGCAAAGCTGGTGCCGTAGAGGAGGGAGGCTGCTCCCCTGAGAAATTCAACAGGACAGGGCAAAACTACAATCTTGATTCATCCATGTGAGAAAAACAAAAAAGAAATGACTGGACCTCATTCACAAGCAGTATGTACATGCAAATCTATGTGTAAATCATATGTACCAACATTTCACAAACAAATCAGTGATTAAATACTTTCATATGGGGTGTTGTTCACACTCTAGGAACAACTTCAGAAGTCCCTTTTACCGTGCATACAAACAATGAGCAATGAATAAATGATGAAAGCCTGGCTGTTACAAGTCTTTAAACTGTATATTAATACTAATACTGTAGTTACTACCAGTAAGTAGCAACAGCATGCAAAAGAAACTCAAGTATCCATTTCAATTTGATTTTTAGCATTGGACAGACTGGCATGGAGAGTATTTGAAGTTTGCTACAAAGCTATTACCAACATTTTCTTGTGTTTCTGTAACAATATCATCAGTGTGAAGTGGATTTTTTCCTTCACAGCAATTGAAACTGGCTGAGCGGCCTACTAGATTACTATTCCCAAACTGAGTAACATCTTAATTACCCTTTATTTTGTGAAATATGTGTCAGAAAGTTATGAAAGGCTTATGTGGACAGGTAAGCTGACACTTTATTTAAAGAAATGTCAGGAACTGTCAGGAAAATAATTTCAGGAAAAAAATTAAACTCTTTGTGGTATTAGTTTTGAGATAATCTGCCCTCCTCATCTGATTACTTATATTTGGATATAAATATTAAATGTAGAAACCATCCTGCTGATCTCTTCACCAGGAGAAATGCTATTAGTTCTATTGCAGAAGTCAGACTGGTTGTTGAGAATGATTCCAGTGCTTGGAGAGAGGCCCTCGCAGCCAAATCTGTAAACAAAAAGATATTACATTCAAAGAAAGAAAAATGTGTGATAGCTGGTTTCTAACAGTGAAACAGAATGATGCAGGTGCTGACTTGTCATTGATGGTGCTAATCACAGACACAATAGGTCCATCTTCAGCCAGCACAGATACATGTGTGGTACCAGTGGTGTCTCAATTTGAGATGATTTTGTAATAATTGTTATCACGAGTCTCGTTAGTTATTTTTGCCGCAGAGAGAATGAAAAGAGAATCAAAAACAAAAACATTACATAAAATACAGAAATATCAAAACAATAAGCAATATTAAAAAGAAAAGGAAATCCATCCATCTTCTTCCACTTATCCGGGGCCGGGTCAAGGGGGCAGCAGCACTACGCATAGAACCTCACTTTCCCCAGCCACCTCCTACAGCTTATTCGGGGGAACCCCAAGGCGTTCCCAGTCCAACCAAGAGATATAATTTCTCCAGCTTTTCCTGGGTCTGCCCCAGAGCCTCCTTCCAGTGGAATATGCCCAGAATATCTCACCCAGGTGACGCCTAGGATGCATCCTTTTGATGTGGAGGAGCAAGGGCTCTAGTCTGAGTACCAAAGAGCGACTCAAGGGACCCCCATGCGAGGAAGACCAAGAAAAAACGTTCACCCTGTTCAGCCAGTTGCCTGGCTAGGGTTACCAGGCAACTCCAGGCCCAGGGAGGGTGCCCCAGGGCTTCTGGTGTTTGAGCTTTGGGCTTTTAGAAATATTGTTACTCATTTGTGTCAGTTGCTACACCACTTGAAAATAAAAGTTAAGTCCTAACTAAATGCAGTGTTGTACTATTTTGTTGCACTGTATGCAACCAAAGCAGGTTCAAATCTATTAGTGAATTTTCTTAGCAGTATTTCATGATACTTACTTTATCTGAGTGGAACTTTGGATCTCAGATATGTTCCTTTAATCCATTGGCAAATTTTAAAACGTCAATATAACGGTGATAAAATAATGTTTTTTCATCAATTGTCTTCGGTTCTGAACTCATTTTATATCCTGAAAATATAATCAATTTTTAATGTGCGTGTGCCTGTTGCCATATGCAATAACCACTAAATGCATTATTTAAACAGATCAGTTCAAAACATAAACGTATCCAATAAGCATCATATTCAAAGTGTAAATGAGCAGCAGCCCTAGAGTCAGTGTCTAAGGAACCTTTCATGATGCACGAGGCTGAGGATGGCTCCTCCTGCAGGCAGTGGAGGGAAGTACATCTGGTACTCTCTCAAAGAAATATTTCACGCATCAGTCACTGTAACGCTTTGACATTAGACTGAGGGGAGACCAGCGTGCAGGGCAAGCTGCTGCTGGCAGCTTTCCCAAGTCCTTTAGTAAATTAACAAGTAAAGCTTTGATAGTGATGGAGAAAGGTCGTCAGCTCCAACCATGCCAATAAAAAAGGCAAGGTGACCAGGTGCAAGCTCAGCCAACACTTTCAAATTAGCATTTAAGGCCATAAGTTTAATTGTCTGTTTTTGTCACACTCAAATGATACACAGCACCAGAAAGACAAAACAAAGGGAGGTACACAAACAAACATATAGTTTTGCTGTGAAAGAAAGAGAATGTGAGTGTCTGTGTTTGAGTGTTTGTCATGGAAAATACTTGAAAAATGAGGCTGAGTGACTGCAACAATGATGTCATATACTTATCTTCCTTTCTATTTACGTAGGCCTCCATGTGGGAACATAACACAGATGTCTGGGCACTATCCATAAGCAGTCTCTGTCTTTCTTGATCCATATCTTTTACATATCTCCTGATTTTGAATTTTTTTTTAATAAGGAGTTGATCCAACACATGTACAAAACAATTTGTAGTGGTCATTAGGGTATCTGGTATTTCTATATCGCATTTAATGAAAGTCTAAAATAGGTCAGTAAGTCTGCATAGTTTGAAATTTCCCCATAATTTTGTCACGGTTCTGGGTCAGTTTGACCCAGTATTTTGAGTTGTTATGTTTTGGTTTATTTTTGAATGATGGATTGTTCTTTATGTTTCTCTGGTGCTTTGTTGGTTTTTATGATGAATCTGTGTTTCAGTTATTCTGGTATGTTTCTGCATTATGATTAAGGTTTGGGTTGTATTTTGTTATTATCGCAGGTTTAGTTCAGTGTAGTCTGTCTCACTCTGTCAAGTCAGTGTCCTAGTAAAGTGTGTCTTGTTTCCTGTTTTACTTTGAAGCTTCATGTTCCTGTCTTATGTCACTGTGTGCAGCTTTGCTCCTCCTGTCTCATTAGTCCAATTTCTCCCAGCTGTGTCTCCCTCCTGTTGCCCATTCCCTGATTACCACCCTGTGTATATTAGCCCTGTTTTCCTGTGCTCAGTGTTGCGTCGTACCCTCAGATCCTGCCTGTCTGTTCCTGTTTGGCTTCTTGGTTTGGTTTTTGTATTGGTGCCAGCAATGGCACCCCTAGGCAGCATCATTAGAAGACATAGCATACATTTTCACTGCTATGCAGATGACACCCAGCTCTATCTGTCCATGAAGCCAGATAACACACACCAATTAGTTAAACTGCAGGAATGTCTTAAAGACATAAAGACTTGGATGGCCACTAACTTTCTGCTTCTTAACTCAGATAAAACTGAGGTCATTGTACTCGGCGCTGAAAAGCTTAGAAATATGGTATCTAACCAGATTCTTACTCTGGATGGCATTACCTTGGCCTCCAGTAACACTGTGAGGAACCTTGGAGTCATTTTTGACCAGGATATGTCCTTCAACGCACGTATTAAACAAATATGTAAGACTGCGTTCTTCCATTTGCGCAACATCTCTAAAATTAGAAATATCCTGTCTCAGAGTGACGCTGAAAAACTAGTTGATGCATTTATTACTTCCAGGCTGGACTACTGCAATTCATTATTATCAGGATGTCCAAAAAACTCACTGAAAAGCCTTCAGTTAATCCAAAATGCTGCAGCAAGAGTACTGACAGGGACTAGAAAGAGAGAGCATATTTCTCCTGTTTTGGCTTCCCTTCATTGGCTTCCTGTTAAATCCAGAATTGAATTCAAAATCCTGCTCCTCACATACAAGGTCTTAAATAATCATGCCCCATCTTATCTTAATGACCTTGTAGTACCATATCACCCTATTAGAGCACTTCGCTCTCGCTCTGCAGGCCTACTTGTTGTTCCTAGAGTATTTAAAAGTAGAATGGGAGGGAGAGCCTTCAGTTTTCAGGCCCCTCTTCTGTGGAACCAGCTTCCAGTTTGGATTCAGGAGACAGACACTATCTCTACTTTTAAGATTAGGCTTAAAACCTTCCTTTTTGCTAAAGCATATAGTTAGGGCTGGACCAGGTGACCCTGAATCCTCCCTTAGTTATGCTGCAATAGATGTAGGCTGCCGGGGGATTCCCATGATGCATTGAGTTTTTCCTTTCCAGTCACCTTTCTCACTCACTATGTATTAACAGACCTCTCTGTATTGAATCGTATCTGTTATTAATCTCTGTCTCTCTTCCACAGCATGTCTTTATCCTGTCTTCCTTCTCTCACCCCAACCGGTCGCAGCAGATGGCCGCCCCTCCCTGAGCCTGGTTCTGCCGGAGGTTTCTTCCTGTTAAAAGGGAGTTTTTCCTTCCCACTGTCGCCAAAGTGCTTGCTCATAGGGGGTCATATGATTGTTGGGCTTTTCTCTGTATCTATGAAGCGCCTTGAGGCGACATTTGTTGTGATTTGGCGCTATATAAATAAAATTGAATTGAATTGAATTGAATTGAATAAAAGCTGAATTTTTCCATCTCAGAGTCCTGCACTTGAATCCTCATCTCTGCCTGCCCGCACATAGAGCCCTGACAGAACGATGCAACCAGTAATGGATCCAGCGGACTCACGTTTTGCCTCAGAGGAGGAGTATCTCGCACAGCTGAGGGATTATTGCCAGTGCATACTTCACTCTGTGGATCACTTCAAGAGGCAACTGGAGGTAGTGTTTTTTGATCATTATTTGTCGTCAACTACCTCCACTGTCAGCTTTATGGACATAAAGATTAAAACAAATAATAATTGATCTGACACCGTGGCTCAGCTTCGAACTGTTTAGCATGGGCGATCCGGGGAAGGACAATTCAGCTGCCCTCTTGGAAGCCCTCGCTGCTTGGTATTCTCGGCACCAACCTTTCCCGTCATTATTTATTGCCAAATCACTCGATCCACCCTTAAAGAAGAAGGTGCACCCTCGCCATGCTCACCCCATCACACCTCCACCTTCACCTGTGGTGTTAGTTGAGGCAGCAGTCATGGGGACTGCAACGCAGTTAGAGGACCTGTCTGCCCAGTCAGGCTGCACGGAGATGGAGATTCTCCCCAGAGGCTGAGTTTGTGTCTGTTGCCACCTCTGGATGCCTGAAGAAACAAGAACCTGGTGGGTTTCAGTCCTCAGCTCAGTTTCCGTTGCCCAGCAGCCACCTTCAGCTCATTTGCCAGTTTCCGTTGCCCAGCAGCCACCTTCAGCTCATTTGCCAGTTTCCGTTGCCCAGCAGCCACCTTCAGCTCATTTGCCAGTTTCCGTTGCCCAGCAGCCACCTTCAGCTCATTTGCCAGTTTCCGTTGCCCAGCAGCCACCTTCAGCTCATTTGCCAGTTTCCACTGCCCAGCAGCCACCTTCAGCTCAGTTTCCAGTGTCCCCTGCTCAGCCTGTAGCCAACTCCACCATCTCCAACTCCACTGTTACCTCAGCTACAGTCGCCCTCTGTTCAGTCTTCAGCCCCACTACCCGTAGCTCAGTCGTCAGCCCCGTCAGTCACTACCACAACCAGACTTACTACAAACTTTGTTACAGTCCATAGCCCAGTCAGTAGCTCAGCTGGTAGAGGAATCATTAACTTTGTCATCAGTTCAGGCCCCAGTGCTTTCACCCATTCAGTCAGTCACTCATCTTCACCCTCAGCCAGGGGTCCCAATTGCCTCTGGCCCTGCATCTGCTGCAGCTGGAGGGCCCGAGGAGCCCGTCCAGCTAGTGATGGGCAGATGAAGCTTCATGAAGCACTGAAGCTTTTCATCCAACTGGTTCACCCCAGCGCAAAGCGTCTTGAAGCTTCATTTGCTCTAGTAGGACACCTACTGTATGTGTAAAAAAAAAAAAAAATATATATATATATATATATTAGTTGGCATGAATTTGAAGAGTGTGGCATTTTGCACACAGCCTGTAAATGTCAACAACAAAAGGAGTGTGTAAAACATGTATATTGTAGTGATGGCAGTATACTGTGTATATTTATACTGGCAGTATGGAAAATGATTATTTGGAAATGCTTAAAATGGAAATGATCATTTACTGTGAGGTGAGGTGTGGTTGGGGTATGGACAGTGGTTGTGCTTTTGTAACTGAGGTATGGACAGTGATTAGTGTTTAGGGGACACATCATTGGTTTTTATTTAAAAACGGCAGTTTTTCCACTGTGGCAGGTTGTAGGCGATTCTTTATCTTTATTTTAATTTTTTTTTTGGGGGGGGGACAATATTTCCCCTGCTTTTGAAAACATTCTCTCACAGGGCACAGATGAGGCAGGGGTACACAGGTATGTCAGTGCTAACTTATATAAGTGAGGATAGACATATTTTTGTCTCTCCCAGTATTTAAGGGGGTCCTCCAGCCTTCCAATATTTGGCTCCATCATGTACCGTTGGAGATCAATATTCGCGGCTACTGTCACATTTTGTGTCTTTGTCTGCCTGACACTTTCATCCAGGCGACGCCACAGGTTGTTACCTAAACAATAAGGAGAGTTTTTATGTGATACTAACAATTCAATTTTCAATCCAATTTTATTTATATAGCACCAAATCACAACAACAGTTGCCTCTGGGTGCTTTATATTGTACAGTAGATCGTACAATAATAGATACAAAGAACATCCCAACAATCAGTTTATATAAATGCAACTCAAATGCAATAACAATAGTACCGTGGGAAACGGCCTCAACAGTTTGTGACGTTGATGGTTGTGGTGGTGGTGCGGAGGAAGAGGTGGTGGAGGCCCTCATTACGGAAGCACATCCTGCTTTCAGTCTTTTTTTTTTTTTTTTTTTTTGCTTCGCTAGCTCTTGCGGTACAGAAACCTGAGTTTTCTGAACCTTGGGTCCAGCAGTGTCGCAAGGAACATAATTCTCATGGTTTGTATTTTATCCAGCTTCTCTCAATAGCATCCTCAGCTTCTGAGCCAGAGAAGATGGGGATTTCGTCTTTTTTTTTTTTTTTTTTTCCCTGAGAGAGCTCAGTGGTTGCTTCGTTAATGGTGCTAGGACAACCAGACACACATTTCCACAGGTCCTTCCTCCCTGCAGCTGTCAGACTGTACAATCAGAACTGCTCCCAACAAACAGATGTTTACATCAGTGCTGTATCTTGCACTATTTTATCAACCGATTCACACTTTAACCAGGGTTCCCTCTTATCTGTATTTAATTTAACAACAGTATGGTACTCAGTTTTTGGTAACCATTGTCCTTCATGTAAATATGTAAAAATTGTGTATGTTTCTGTTCTGTGTCTTGTGTACTGATTGTTTGTATATGTGTTTTCTTGCTGCTGTTACACCCAAATCTCTCCTTGTGGGACAATTAAAGGGTTATTCTATTTTATTCACTCTGAAATTATACCAAATTCCTCAGATGAAATAGGTGTCATGTCTGTTGTGAGACTTGCCAAAGCAGCACCCACTGGCTCCCTTTGCTCAAACAGTCTTTGCAGCATATTATAAGTGCTGTTCCAGCAGGTTTCCACCTCCTGTATTAGTTTGAGTTGAGGCTTCCTTAGTAGTTCCTGCACCACTGAAAGCCTCTCCTTACAAATACAATTAAAAAAGCATACATTAGATTGTCAAGGGAGCAGAACTATACACTTAAGTAGCATTAAAGAAACTAATTAAGCCACTTAAGAACTTACCTTTGCAGTGGTACTGCTACTGAAATATCCCACGATCTTCCTGGACTTGGCTCGAATGTCAGAGAGCTCAGGGATCTGGTCAAGGGCCTTCTTCACCACTAAGTTCAGGGTGTGAGCTATGCATATGGCATGTTTGAGTCGTAGCTCCCTTGCACAAGCCCCCATATTGGCAGCCCCATCTGTTACTAGGCATGTGACTTTGTCAGTAATTGCCCATTCTGTCATGAGTGAGCCTTTCACTTGTGCAATATTTGTGTGCAGTAGGAAAATATTGCACTCCTAAAACAACGGTGTTTAATGTGCTGGACTCATCAACAAAATGGCAGGTGACTGCAAAATAGGCCTCTGTGTTGATGGAGGTCCACATATCTGATGTCAGACTCACAGCTGCTGCCTTCTCAATGCTGGCCTTAGCTTTTTTCTTCATCTCCTGGTACCTGGCCTCCACCACGACTTTCAGGGCCTAAAGGAAAGAAAAAACATTTTGTTTAAACGTACGATGTGGCTGTGAAGCAGTGTGTAGTGTAGCTACACACTGAGGCTTTGAGCCTCAGTCCTGCCTGTTCACATTTTATTCTGTAAAAACTAAATTTTCACTGCTTTTATTACCTTTTTAGTGGGGAGAACATAACTAGGATTTAATGATTTAACAAATCTTTTAAATCCTTTGTCCTCCACAATGCTAAATGGCTGGGAGTCCTCAATCACGATGCTTCATCTATTTGAGATTGTTCTCCTGAGGAAAGACAATAAAAACAAAGCACAAATATAAATATCACACACGTAACTTATTACAGTTGTAGAATATTGTTATATCATTTAGTTACATTACTGCATGCTATATTATCATGGCATTTGATGGCTCACCTGGTCTTGCTCCACAATCGGTGTTCCCCTTATTCTCATGCAAAGCTCTGTAGTGCCTAAGCATGGATGAGGTGTTGTTGTTATATCCCAGCTCCCTGGCACATAGCAAACACTTCACCTTGTACAAAAGTAAAGACAGCTTAACATAAATTGTATTGCACCATCAGTATTATGAAAATACATCTTCTGCAGAAATTTACATACCTTGTTGGGAGATATAAGATCAAAATGTTCCCACACAGGGGAGGACATCCTCTTCTTCTTAGCTGACTCCATTCTCTCCTGACTTTCTCTCCTCACTGTCTCCAAACTCTCTCCAAACTCTCACTAACCGCAACTCTCCATCAAACACCAACATTTTGAAGTCTGAGGGGTTTATATCGCTGTCATAGCTCGCGGCAAAGTTCGAACCACTTCCTGAACCAGTCACGTGGTACAGCCGGGCAGCGAGGCTTCGGACGTCATCATTTTGGTGGTGCTGTCACTTGGTGTTCGCTCGCTCTGTGGTAGAGTATCACTTCCTGTTCCTGCTCAAACACAGTGGTGTTTCTGAGTAGCTTATCTGCTTAGCAATTTAATTAAAAACTTTTAAATACATTATTTATTCATAGTATAATCTTCACGTGCTTCATCCGAAGCACACTTTCTGTGTACTCACTACCTAATTTATAGCCAAAGTATTCACTCACTGTCTCTGTACTGTTTCGCTAGCTTAGCTTAGCTCGTAGCCGACTCGTTAGCACCGTGGCTACTTCACCTGTCCCTCCTGCACTTTCTTGCTCATTGTGTCAGATGTTTAGTTACTCCTCGGCCTCCTTTAGCAGTAATGATATCTGTAACAAATGTAGCATATTTGCAGCTCTGGTGGCCAGGATTACTGAATTGGAGACTCGGCTTCGTACCCTTCATTCACCCGTAGCTAGCCAGGCCCATGTAGATGGTGCAGCCGAAGATAGCGTAGGCCCCGCTAGCTGTTCCCTGGCAGACCCCAAGCAGCTGGGGAAAGAGGGCGGCTGGGTGACGGTGAGGAGGAAGCATAGTCCTAAACAGAAGCCCCAGGTACACCACCAACCCGTTCATGTGTCTAACCGTTTTTCCCCACTCGGTGACACACCCGCCGGGGGTCAAACTCTGGTAATTGGTGATTCTGTTCTCAGACATGTGAAGCTAGAGACACCGGCAACCATAGTCAATTGTCTTCCAGGGGCCAGAGCAGGCGACATTGAAGGAAATTTAAAACTGCTGGCTAAGGGTAAACGTAAATTCAGTAAAATCATAGTTCACGTCGGCAGTAATGACACCCGGTTACGCCAATCGGAGGTCACTAAAATCAATATTGAATCGGTGTGCAACTTTGCCAAAACAATGTCGGACTCTGTAGTTTTCTCTGGTCCCCTCCCCAATCAGACCAGGAGTGACATGTTTAGCCGCATGTTCTCCTTAAATTGCTGGCTGTCTGAGTGGTGTCCCAGAAACGATGTGGGCTTCATAGATAATTGGCAAACCTTCTGGAGGATGGATGGAGCAGCTCTCATTTCTAGAAATATGGACAAATTTATTAAACCCCCCAAAATATGACTATCCAGAGTTGGGACCAGGAAGCAGAGTTGCAGTCTTACACGCCTCTCTGCAGCTTCTCTCCTCCTGCTACCCCCCCAAAAACCCATCTCCATAGAGACTGTGTCAGCTCCCAAAAAGACAAAAAACAAACTAAACATAAACAATTACAAAGAAAGAACAATACAGTATCCACATCTGAACCACAGAGTAAAACAGTGAAATGTGGATTATTAAATATCAGGTCTCTCTCCTCCAAGTCTCTGTTAGTACATGACTTAATAATTGATCAACAAATCGATTTACTCTGCCTTACAGAAACCTGGTTGCAGCAGGATGATTATGTTAGTTTAAATGAATCAACACCCCCGAGTCATTCTAACTGCCAGAAATCTCGAAGCACAGGCCGAGGGGGCGGTGTGGCAGCAATTTTTCACACCAGCCTATTAATTAATGAAAGAAGTGCTTAGCCTTGTTCACCCCAGCTGTAAAACTCAGAAACCAGTCTTACTTGTTATCATCTATCGTCTTATACAGAGTTTCTGTCCGATTTCTCAGACTTTATATCTAATTTAGTTCTCAGCTCAGATAAAATAATTATTGTGGGTGATTTTAACATCCATGTTGATGCTAAAAATGACAGCCTCAACATGGCATTTAATCTGTTATTAGACTCAATTGGTTTCTCTCAAAATGTAAAAGAACCCACCCACCACTTTAATCACACTCTAGATCTTGTTTTAACATATGGCATAGAAACTGAACATTTAACAGTGTTTCCTGAAAACCCTCTCCTGTCTGATCATTTCCTGATTACATTTACATTTACAATAATTGATTACACAGCAGTGGAGAGTAGATTTTATCACAGTAGATGTCTTTCTGAAAGCGCTGTAACTAAGTTTAAGAATATAATCCAGCCACTGTTATCATCGTCAATGCCCTGTACCAACACAGAGCAGAGCAGCTATCTGAACACTACCCCAACAGAGGTCGATCATCTTGTTAATAATTTCACCTCCTCACTACGTACGACTCTGGATACTGTAGCTCCTGTGAAAACTAAGGCCTCTAATCAGAAGTACCTGACTTCGTGGTATAATTCTCAAACACGTACCCTAAAGCAGATGACTCGTAATCTGGAGAGGAAATGGCGTGTCACAAATTTAGAGGATCATCATTTAGCCTGGAGAAATAGTTTGTTGCTTTATAAGAAAGCCCTCCGCAAAGCCAGAACATCTTACTATTCGTCACTGATTGAAGAAAATAAGAACAACCCCAGGTTTCTCTTCAGCACTGTAGCCAGGCTGACAAAAAGTCAGAGCTCTTTTGAGCCACCAATCCCTTTAACGTTAACTAGTAATGACTTCATGAACTTCTTCCCAAATAAAATTTTTATCATTAGAGAAAAAATTACCAATAATCATCCCACAGATGTAATATTATCTACAGCTACTCTTAGTACCATTGATGTTAAGTTAGACTCTTTTTCTCCAATTGATCTTTCTGAGTTAACTTCAATAATTACTTCCTCCAAACCATCAATGTGTCTTTTAGACCCCATTCCCACAAAACTGCTCAAAGAAGTCCTGCCGTTAATTAATTCTTCGATCTTAAATATGATCAACCTATCTCTAATAATCGGCTATGTACCACAGGCCTTCAAGCTGGCTTTAGTTAAACCTTTACTCAAAAAGCCATCTCTAGACCCAGCAGTCTTAGCTAATTATAGGCCAATCTCCAACCTTCCTTTCATATCAAAAATCCTTGGAAGAGTAGTTGTCAAACAGCTAACAGTTCATCTGCAGAGGAATGATTTATTTGAAGAGTTTCAGTCAGGTTTCAGAGCTCATCACAGCACAGAAACAGCTTTAGTGAAGGTTACAAATGATCTTCTTATGGCCTCTGACAGTGGACTCATCTCTGTGCTTGTCCTGCTAGACCTTAGTGCAGCATTCGATACTGTTGACCATAATATCCTATTAGAGCGATTAGAACATGTTGTAGGTATTACAGGTACTGTGCTGCAGTGGTTTGCATCATATCTATCGAATAAACTCCAATTTGTGCATGTAAATGGAGAGTCCTCTTTACACACTGAGGTTAATTATGGAGTTCCACAGGGTTCAGTGCTAGGACCAATTCTGTTTACATTATACATGCTTCCCTTAGGCAGCATCATTAGAAGACATAGCATACATTTTCACTGCTATGCAGATGACACCCAGCTCTATCTGTCCATGAAGCCAGATAACACACACCAATTAGTTAAACTGCAGGAATGTCTTAAAGACATAAAGACCTGGATGGCCACTAACTTTCTGCTTCTTAATTCAGAAATACTACAAAAATATATACATCCAGTGCAGTCTTGGCGGAGTAGTCGAGCGCAGAGCCACTGAACTCTCAACACAGACAGCATCGTCAGATGAAAAGTTGATCAAATAAATTAAAAATTTTGCATTGTTCGATACATATGCGTACTGAACCGAAAGCACTGTATTGAACAGTTCAATATCGATATGAGTATTGTTGCACCCCTATTCAGAACATAATAAACTCCTGTCTGAATCTCAAATAAAGCTGGTGATCACCAGGGCAGCTCAGAGTTTGCTATTAATACTCCTGATGTAGAAGTTATGATACACAGTAATTCAGATCTATCTACAGGGCAACAAGACAAGTGGTGATGAAATGTGATGATATGTTTCTTGCCCATGAATAGGATTGTGGCTACACAAATGTAATCACTCACTCTGTCCCCACAGGTATGGCGGTACCTATTAAAGAACGATACAGGCCAATTCCTCCCGTAAATGTATCAGGATTTGTTTCTATCTATTCCTCTAAAGAGATAGAAACAGAAAGAAATAGAAAGAGATATACTGGTCAAATGTTTGGGATCAGACATGAAGTTAGTCTGAATAGGAAATTTAGCAAATGGGCAGGAAATGCTGACATAATCAGTGTTAGAAATAATGATTTCAATGGAAATCAAATCATGAATGTGTTCTTCCAACTTTGCCTTCCTCAAAACAAACACCTCTTTCAGCAATGCAATCATTCTACGTGTCAATTTTTCAAGGTAACATTCAGTAACTAACACTAACACTAACATTCAGTCTTTGCTGGATTGTTGAACTAGTTTCAGTTAGTGAAGCCTGGCTCCTTGCCTTTTGTTGGGGAGAGAGAGGTTGGTGGTGAGAGCACTTTCAGCGCTGAAGTTGTGTTCCACCTCAGTGCTCTCTGACAGCTACTATTTAGTGCAGCTACCAGTTGATAACCTGTCTTTGTCAGTAACTACACACTCTGAGATATTTTTCTTCTTGGACAGTTGTGCATTTGGGCCTTCTCACTCCTTTTTCTGTTCTTGTCTGTGAAGGCAGTTGTTAGTAGCACAGTAAGAGATTTAAAGTATTCTTGCAATTTCTCTTGTCGAATAGTCTTTCTATGCACAACACTACACCGATGGGTATTTGGAAACAAACAACTACTGATGCTTCAGATACTAAACTAGTAGTTTCCAGTTGAGCAACACAACTGCAAAATGGTTTCCAGTTGGTCAGTTTTAAAAAATTAATAACTTGGATTAGCATTCATCTGCAGAGGGCTGATAGTTGTGACAAGAGGCCTCTATGCAAAAATGTAGATCACTCTGTAAAAATAATAATTTTTTGTAAAATAGATAAAGTTGTTTGTGAAATAAATGAAAATGCTTTTCTTTTGATTTTTTTTTTTAAATTTAATCATCAGTTGAACAATTCAGAGGCATATTATGTGTGCTACTTTATTGGGAAAGATCGGCTCAAAGTGTTGCCATATAGGTCAAACACTTCTCCTTTCATTAGGCAATATAAAAACAAGCTTGAAGACTACATAGACCCGGTGTTCTGGGAATCCATCCTACCTCAAAAAACATCCTACCCAATGTTTCTGCGCAGACGCGGCGCATGCGCACAACACCACAGCCAGATTAACTTCTTTTTCTCTCACCCATCCGGACTACTTCTTAAGGTTAGGATTATGGTTAGGGGTAGGGTTAGGTTTAGTCACAAGTCACGGTCAAATTACAATACGGGTAGGACGATTTGTCAGAGTAGGATGGTTTCTCAGAACACCGGTTTATTTATATGTATAAAAACACTGCTGGTTAAAGGTTAGGGATCACTTGCAAATTATTTTGTAAAACACATCTGGTCCCTGCTCTGCAATCATCTTCAAAGTGTCATCCAGTTTGTCAAACTTCACAAAATTACCGATTTTAAGCAGGTTCCCATTTTTATCTGGATATAACTTAAATAAATACAGATTTTATTTGTCACATACACAGTACAACATATAATGAACATGCAGTGAAATGCTTGCCCTGAACTGAAGACAGGATGTGCCACTCCAGGGCTGGTTTTTAGCATAGTGGGTCTAGCCAGGACCCTTACTGGATAGCGGGTGGGAATTGAACTTGTGACCCCTGCTCTGGAGGTGTGTAGTCTTACCACTACAATATCCAGTTGTGTCCTAAAAGATACACACGGTGAGATAAAGTTAAAGCATCCATTATATGCTTCTTATATTTTTGAAATCACATTGTAGATGTATTTCATACCGTAGTGACGTATTATCAATGTGCGGGATGTGTTGACCTTGGACTTAAGGAATAGGAAACCCTTCCCTGGCCAGTTTGATGGTCGGCTGAAAGAGGTCGGCCCACGGCAACTTTCCATACAGCCGGTGTGCCGCTTCATAACCTCGGATTTCTCCAGGAACCCCAATCCATCTGCTATCTGATCAAATGAAAGCAACACATACCTTGACTCATGTTTCGAGTATACTGTAACCCCCTGACCTTTAATGGCCTGAGATGATGTTTGTTATAATTTGGTGCTATGTAATTAAAAATTCTATTGATTTCTTTTCTAATACATTTCAAAGGGAAAGTGTACTTTTTAAATCTTGTGTCCACTCATAACTAGTTAAACATTTTGTATATTATACTTGCCTTTCCTTTTTATTTGTAATCATTTCATTGCATTTATTTACATTTTCTTCCTTAAATATTTGTTCAGGATAATGTAAACCTGCATTATGCCCTAATAATTGGATAATGCAGGGGTGGAGCGTAGTTTTCTTGGCATTATACATAAGTGTCTGAATTTTTTTTAATGAACTGCTTGATCCAGTAACTCTATACAACAATAGCGGTCATTCAGTTAACCAGTAATGAACTGTTCCTACACCACATTTTATAAATAATTTATATCTCAGTCTATATGCATAATTTGAAATCACCCCAGTTCTCAGCATGCTGTAGTCCACAGTCACTTCATGGTTAAATAGGTTTTTGTGTCAGATGTCAAACCAGATCATTAGAACACTGTCATGGTCCTGGGTCGGTGACGCAGTGTTTTTGGTTTTGTACTTTTACTTTTGATATTTTTATGTATTATGACTGTTGTGTTTTGATTTCCCAGGGTTTAGTCTGTGCTCCCTCTGTTTGGTATCATTCCTGCCTGTGTATCACCTCTATTGTAGTCAGGTCTCTGTGTTTAGCCCAAGTCTCTGAGTCTGTGTCTTTGTGTGTGTGTGTGTGTGTTTTTCCTGTTTTACTTTGAAAGTCCGTGTCTGATCTCAGTATGTTTAGTTTACGTTTCCCCTGTCCCTTCATGTCTGATTATTCCCAGCTGTGCCCTTCTTCTGTGTCTCATTCCCTCGTTATCCTTCTGTGTATTTAAACCTTGTGTCTGCCTCTGTTAGTTGCTGGTTCGTCTGCATTTTTCCCCTCTGTTGTTCAGGGTGGTTTTTCTGCGTCTGTCTACGTCTCCCTGCATCTCCCTGCATCTCCCTGCATCTCCCTGCATCTCCCTGCATCTCCGTTTGTGTCTCTAGGTTTCAGGTTTATTTTCTATGCTTAGTTTACCCAGTTTAAGTTTACTCAGTTCTGTTTTTCACCACCCTCGCCTTTGTTGTATGAGCACGCTCCATAAATAAAGCTTCCTCACCTCAGTTGTGCCGGATCTTGGGTACTTTAATAACTCCACACGGCTCGCCTCGCAAACTGTGACAAACACACTATAAAAACTGTAAATCATATAATTATCTTGATAATTGTGAAAGTATAAGTGTCCAAAGTATTTGTGTTTTTGAAACTATAACACTAAAATTATACTACCTTACTTAAGTAGACCTTAATATCAGTATGTTGAATACATCAGATTAAATTAGGTTAAAAATACAGTCAAAAATACGGTCATTTGAAAACGTAATTCTTCGAATTTACACATCAGTACATAGTCTTAACAAACAGGTAAATCTAACCTCAGATGAACAAGGATACATTACATATTACATTGTGTAATTTAATAAAAATAATCAGCTAAAATGTAGAACTGTGTATATAAACAACTACTGAGGACCCTGTTTTTGCATTTTAAGGAAAAAATATTAGCTCATTTTGAATTTGATAGTAGCAACACATCTTTAAAAAAATTGGAAAATTGGCAAGTCAATAACATGACTGGCTCTAGCGCCCTTTCTGCCAGAGTGATGGTGGCTGAGACACAGCGGAGCAGAGGTGTAAGTGCCTGGCTTACAGTTTTTTTTTTTGTTTGTTTTTTTTTTTTTTTTTTACAGCCGGTAGGACACATTTCTCAATACTTAGGTCACTTTTGCAAAACTCTTCACACAATTCTCCTAACTGACCTTCAGCTTGGCAAAGCAGTTCATTTCACATTCAAAATGCACTACAACTACCAAAACACTTTATTCAGGTCTCAAATAAACTCATTCTTCCAGAACACTAGCAAAGGTTGACAGCCGACAAACACAATTTGTCACCCACAAAACAATGACCTAAAAAACACTAACAACATGTAGCATTACACAGTGTTTTCTTGTGTAAAACAAGGACACATCTCTGTTTATAATTTCAATATATGTTACTGGAATGAATCAGACATCATGCAGAATTCGTTAATATTTGTTTATGTATTTTTATTTTTTTGCACTAAGTAATCCCAAAATACAAGAATTTGTATACACACCATCCACTGATACACATTCAATAGTAATGCTAATCTACTCGGTCTTCTCCATTTGGCCACAGGTTCTCATCCACACCACATCTTATGTCATCTAGGGCAATACACCTAGGAAAGAATCTTCTGGCATGCCTGATCCATCCCTGGCAATCTTCTGCTGATATCTCCAGGCATCCAGCATTCATTGCATCCAGGAGGGACATTTGATCATGTGGATGATGGTCATAAACCTTCCACCGCCATGAGGAAAAGAATTCCTCTATGGGGTTGAGGAATGGAGAGTAAGGTGGGAGGAAAAGAGACTCCATTCTGGGATGGGCTGCAAACCACTCGGTGACTGCACGGGGGTGATGAAATGCCACATTGTCCCATACAATTATAAATGTTGGCTGATTCCTTCTCTCCGCATCCCTTTCCTCACCTAGCACAACCCTTCCATAGAGATCATGCAGGAACGCAAGGAGCCGTTCAGTGTTGTATGGCCCAGTTAGTGGTCTGTGTAACAGCAGTCCATCAGTGGATATTGCTGCGCACATTGTGATGTTGGCACCCCTCTGGCCCGGGACATTCACTGTGGCTCTCTTCCCAATCACATTCCTCCCTTGTCGCCATGCTTTGGCCAAGTTGAAACCTGCCTCATCCACAAAGATGAAAATGTGGTGTGTCTGCCTACCTTCAATCTCCATGACTCTCTAACATAAATCCACAAGGCAACATAAGCTGTTACAGTAGTAAATTTGTAAAAATAGTCTTTGTGTGTGTTTGGTTTTGTTCAAAAACAGATCTGTATTTTATTGTGATCTTACCTGGACATACTGGTTCCTGAGTTGCTTGACATGTTCAGAGTTCCTCTCAAAAGGCACAGTGTACAACTGTTTCATCCTGACCTGATGTTTTTTCAGGACTCTAGAAATTGTTGTTATGCTTACACTGAATATTTGCGAAAGTAACGTTGTCTGCCAAGACAATAAAACTCACTCTAATTTCAGTGAGTTTTATCCCATTGTTTCTGATGACCATATCAACAATGGCAGTTTCCTGCACATCAGTGAAAATCCGTCCTCTCCCTCCTGTGTGAGGTAACCGTTGAGTCCCAAGCAGAAATGCAACAACAATTATACAAAAGCTTATTTACTTCTGAAATGTGCAAATGCCCTTGCAGAATGCAAGTTACCTGTTGGTTTGCCGGAAAACTCTAACAATAGATGCCACTGTAGAGCGTTGCAGATTTGGCTGCACTCTCTGACCAGCCTCTCTCATTGAGTGACCATGATTTACTACATGATCAATTACAGTAGCTCTGATCTCATCTGAGACTACAGCTCTTGATTTTCCTCTTATTCTTCTTCCACCACGCATACGTATTCCTCGCCCCCTCCCAGCCACTCTTCTTCCTCTTTCAGCCACTTCTCCATTTCTGGCTGGGTCCATGTTTACATCACAAAACAAACCTATTCAGCAGTTGTCTCCTTTTGTAATGAAATTGAAGGAGTAACACCTGTGTAGATGTTCATCTACAATGAGAATCAGCTGTGGCTGGTTAAACTGCATTTTTAGATTTAAAATATGTTTCAATAAAATATTGCTGTTGAATTTTGCTGTCTTATTCAGTTTTGCATTATGTTATTGTTTTGACCATAAGTTGAACAGTTTTGAAAACAGTATGTAAGTACATGCAAAATGTCCTGTACGTACAAAGATTTTTGGCAGTTGTTGTGTCTGAGTGAGAAAATAATTCATGAAATTTGAGAGATGTAGTCATTGAATGCATTTTGTGCCAAAACAATGATCAATGATCGATCAAAAAACGATCCTCAGTTTAGCCCACATAGACTTCTGTTGTGCTCACTGTGTGAGGAGTTTTGCAAAAGTGACCTAAGTATTGAGAAATGTGTCCTAGCGTCTGTAAAAAACTGTAAAAAACTCTTTATATAGTTAGGTAGGAGTCAGACCATGTTTCGTTTTAGCTGAAAAACATTACACCAGGTAACCTGTTGTGTTGAAAAAATGTTTTCTGACGATGTTTGCTACCCTACAATAAAATGGGCAACATTTGACCGTCCTGTTGCTGCCATTGAAATGTATACAGCCTATTTAAAATCTAAAACTTAAAATTGTCCGTAGCCTGCTGTTACACTGACCTGTTTGAAATGTAATGAGAGAAACTGGTTATTTTGTCATATGTGCATGTGTGCCAATATTAAACCCAGGGTACTAACTAGCTAACTGACTGGATGCCCATTAACCTTATAACTCTTGTTGTGTGTGTGTGTGTGTGTGTGTGTGTGTGTGTGTGTGTGTGTGTGTGTGTGTGTGTGTGTTCGTGTACAGAGAGACAGCCAGTCTCAATATATTAAAACCTTTATTAGATGTGCATGTGGTTTGGTTATTTGATTTTTGGTTGAAAGTACACTGAGAGGACTTTTTATTAGTGATTTTTTTTTTTTTATTATTAGTGATCTTAATAGTATTTTTTTCATATTAATGTAATTTTTCATCTAATTGAATACAATCTATTTGTGTATGATTGTCAGTCCGGAAAGTCATAAATGTAAATGTAAATATTCATTTTTAATCTATATTAATCACATTTCATTTTGCATGAGCGAACAGACTTGATAAAAAAGGAATTATATACACACTTAACATGTTTATTGAACATCTTGAACATTCATGTTAACAAAACACTCTTGGGCAGGCACTTCAAGTCCTTGAAAGGAGCAACCAAAGCTATGTAAAGTGCATGTTCTCAACGACATTAACAGCTCTGCAGTTTGTTGCAATCCACTTGGCAACTGTGTCAGTCAATATGTCCGAGGTAGACTTACTGAGTCCCCGAAGCTCCATGAGTGGTTTGTCACAAGCTGCGTGACGCTTTAGCCAAAGTTCCAGCAGCATCCCCGGCTAACGTATGCTTTGCGTCTCCAAAAGTTGATTCTGTTCATCTGGACGTGGTGTTTTTAGTGGGAGAAACGTTTTGTCACTCATCCAAGTGACTTCTTCAGTCTCAGCTGACTGCAGGTTTCCCCAATCTTATAAACAGTACATTTGCATAATGACTGAAACCAGCCCACTGAAGGAACAATGGGCTGGGAGGTCAGTTCCTTAATCATAATTATGCAAATTCTCATGACCATTGATCAACAACCACTGATCAAAGCCCACTGATCAATGGCCATGAGTACCATTCAGAGAGGGTTGGGGAATGGTTGCAATCACAGCATTGTAAGATGTGATGTGATATCACTGCAAGTGCTTCAGTGCAAAGAAAATTCCTTCTTATTTCATCTGCTGTCACTACCAGATCAACTGCTCATTTGCGCATGTGCGAAGGTAAATCTACTTGGACAAATTGCCCGAAATGCATTGACAGAATTATTTCAGGGATTTTGAGTCATTCTGCACTCCAGATGCGTTAATAGCATACATTTTTTAGCACGTTAATCGTGATGACGGCTTAATCTACATTAACGAGTTAACTTTGACAGCACTAGTTAAAATAAAATAAAAAAATCTGCAGAGCCGTAGTAGTATCTGCAGTAAAGATCTTTTCTTACATTGTATACATTGTACCATAACCAATGGTGCCTCCAGTTTTAGATTTTTTTTCAATTAATATTTTGTACTTTTGTAAAATTCAAGAAGTCTTCTATTTTTGGAGTGTATTTTTTACGTATCTGTGTTACGTGCGTGTGTTGTTTGTTTGTTTCAGAATGTGTGTATGCCAATTCATCTGTGCAGGGGCTCGGCTGTGGTTGGTGGACGGAAGGAACGGCCTGATGTAACTGGCTCCCGCTGTGGACGTAATCAATAAAAGGACGACGGAAGAGCAGCTGTGTGGGGTGTGGAAAACTTCCCGTGCACTTACTTGCCTCAGGTCCAGATGGAGCAGCCGCAGCCATAGCTACTTAGTTAAATTCGGGCATGTGTGTGAAGTGCGGAGCAAGTAGGGGTGAGCTGCTGATTATTTTGGGAAGCTTTGTTTTCTACTGTGTTGTTAGACCAGGGAGGTCAGACTGTTTCATTTCTTTTGTCTTTTTTCCAGAAGAGTTCAAAGGGGAACCGAAGCATAGGTTGGGTTTTGTTTGTTGTGTTGGCCTTAGCTCACCCTGAAATCATACTCTCCCACTATCGTTGTACTGAGTGCCATTGCCGTAAATAAATTAAATAAATGTGGGAAGTCACGGAACATCCTGCTCTTGTTACAGTCATTCCAAGCCGGGTCATAACTTGATTTGGGGGCTCATCCGTTTTGTCTCCTTTTTTGGCTGGTTTTGTGGTCTGTAGTTTGTTCAGTCGGCCTTTGTTTTGTGTGTGTATTACACATACACATTAAAAGTGAATCTCTGTCCAAAAAATGTACTCAGTTTACTTTTTACTCACTATGAGCATCATTCATTAATCTTCCCCAGTAATTGAAGTTAGGATATGTATTTTTTTTTTATTCCAATCCATTCTTCTTTGGCAGCATTTAAATAACCTTTATCAGATTTGATTTGTTTTGTTACAGACTTTTCAAAAAAAGTGTTTTGCTTTTCTTTAAATAGTGCCACAAAATGTGGGATTAAATTGTGTTAAAATGTTTTGAGAAGAGGACCCAGGCACAGAGAGACATGATGAATTTAAGAATCTTATGATTTAATAAAGAAATTTGCAGACTTGCACAGAGATGGTAAAATTATGATGACTGATAACGGAGACGAAGACAACAGACGATGAGGACAGGGAGGAACAGGGGTTTAAATGCACCAAGGAGACAATCAGAGAGAACTCGGGACAACTGGAGACATTTAAGGATGCAGGGACAGACAGAGATGGGGAAGAAGTCTCATCGTGACGAGTAAAGTTTATCTTGGCTGGCTGGGCAGCTCTCTGGGTGCTCAGCACCCCCAAAGCTCTGATCCTAGAATCACCCCTGCTTCTGCCTTTACTGTTTCACGAAAGGTTAAAAAGTGAATGCCCACAATTTAGACTTTAATTGCAGTAAATTTTATTCAATGAATTTAGCAAAAGAAAAGCAAAAGCAAGATCAAATAGTAAAAATAACAAAAGAATAACCAAAACACTTAAACTATAGTTATCTAACTTCATGCTTCATTCAGTTTATGTAATTCTGCTTCAGTTAGATTTGTCTTTAACACATTTTCACATGAACATTCATTATAACAATTATATTATTATAACAATATAACAACTTTTACTTTTTAAAACTACTGATTCTGATTTATTGTCAATTTTAATGAAATCATACTGCTACACATGTACATCATATTTTGTAAGTCAGACATTCTTTTAGATAAGTGGCTCCACTGTGCCACTTTCACCCCATCCTGCACCCCCCTACCCCCCCCCCCCCCCCACACACACACACACACCAATGTCAGACTCTTGGTGAGGTCTGTTATTAGAATCATTGTTATTCTATTTTCTGATTTGTTACACTGGTTAGGATAAACATATTTATTTGTATATATTTTCAACATGCCAATATTGAGAAATAGCGCATAATTAAACCTCATTAAAGCCACATACAAGTTATGGTAAATGGTACATATTTACGTTCAATATGTTGTTATATTTTAAACAGTTTTGGGTGTTTGTGCTACTGTGTTAACCATCAGTAAAACACATATAAATCATGGTTCTGTGTTTACAAATTACAACACCTATGTTATTTTATTGATTCAGAATTAAGTGTATGATGAGCAGGCGGCACAGCTCTTATCTTTCTGCATTCCTCCAGACGCACACAAAATTACCAAGGTTGAAGCTGGCTCATGTGCACACACACAAGCCATCAGACATTAGAAATGTTATTTCCACGAGTCAAACTATGTTTCTCATTTATTTATTGATCAAAGTTATATTTTAATTTCTCTTTGATTAAGAATAAAAATGCTTTATTATTAGGAAATAGAGAAACGCTCTTTTATAGCACATTTTTAATCACATAAGACTAGATATAAAGACCTTTAACCTCTCCTACCTGTGATGTAGAGGCAGCCAGAGAGACGCTTCAATCTCCTTCTACTACAGATGTCACGACAATAGATACAATCGAATTCAATTTAAAATGCAACACTCCCATTTATCGGGGCTTGGATCTAGAGGTGGATTTAAAAGAATTGATTTCCCAATTCAAATACAATTTAATTTAAATAAACAGATATTAATTCATTAAATCCTGAAATCTATTTTAATTCTAATATATATTGTCAGAAACATCAGAATCTAAGCTGAAAGCTCACCAAAGAATTTCAACAACTACCAAACTACTAAAACAATTAAAGAGCAAGTAACCAGATTCCACAGAATTGTTCAACTGACAGCATGTACATTGACATGCTGTCGAACACTGTAAGCAGACATTTTCCCTACAGACATGAAACTCCAGGAACCACTCAAAACAGGATGTAAAGTTTTCCCTTATGACCTGATGGTTGCTTTTGCTTAGAGAAAAAAAAATTGTGTTTCAGTCTTTTAGTGCCTCATCACAACTTTTTTGGAATATGTTGTTGGCATTAAAATCAAAATAAACTAAAATGTTTAAGAGCTGCATGGAATTTAGGGCTGATATCAATGTTTAAGATAACAGTGTGGACAAGGATCAATATTTTTTTGATAATAATTTAAAAAATACAATTTCTCATATTTTACAATTGTTTTTTTCACATGTATGAATAAATATTTGAGTTTAAAAGATCTGATCATTGAATTGATTGAATCATCTATTTGTCATTAAGTTTATGTAGATGGAAAATGATCTGTACTGACTTCACTTTTACCAAAGAAACCTGCAAGTAATTGCAGAACAGAGATCAGAATGTGAACAAACAACCCGAACAGAAAGAGGGTCAGAGGGTCTGTTATTTCCTTTTGACTCTCCTCACTGTTAATAATCAACCTTTTCAATGATTTTCCAGCAGTAAAGACATCATCTGCTGCAGATTTTGTGGCTTCAGGAGTGTCTATAACTTTAAGGCCAAGCTAAATAACGCACATCACTGACTCTTCTGATGTCAGTTGGCATCAGAAGAGCTGGCTACTGATCTCAGTAGCCAGCTGCTTTGCCTTTTTTCCTTTCATCAGACCACGCAGAGATACAGCCATCATCCTCCTTCTTCACAGCATTAACTACATTGTAGAATATTGTTATATTATGTCCCAGAGCTTTAAGAGAATTTATTAAATCCTGCAGGGCAAAGAGGAAAGGAGACTCAGTTGTAACAAAAGTAGTATGATTTCTTATTTTATCATATGACTGTGCTGAATATATTACCTTTTGGGTAAGCTCGGGTTCAAACATAACGTCATATTCGGAGTCGACAAAAAAAACTGGAGCTTTAATTGCATCCTCAAGGCTCTTGTTAAACCAAAGATGATTGATGAGCGCCTTGGGCAGAGATAAAAAATACACAGCAATCTTTGAGATGATGAAGTGATGATTACAGGATAGATTAGAGTGAAGAAGGTCTTGATTATGATACCCGCTATAACATCAAAGAGGAGCATCAGTCTGCATTAATTTATCACATTTTTTGTGTTTATTATGGATACATACCGAGGCTATTCCAGTTGTAATCATAGTCGAACCAGCTCCTCCGATTACCAGCATCTTTGACTGGGACTTCAGCACAGCTGGGGCCATAGAGGAAGGAGGACGCTCCCCTGAGAAATACAATACAAGCCTTTAATGACAGGACGAAACGACAATTCAGACTCATCAATGTGAGAAGAACAAGGAAAAAAAAAACAATTGGGCCTCATTCATAAATAGGACACACACACAAATCTGTGCATAAAAGATGGCGCCGGTGTGTGTGGCTGCTCGTCTGTCACTGCTAAGTTTGTTCCTGTTTATATTACTTCTAACCTTTGTCATCCACAAAACAGTCTCTGCTGAGGTATGGTCGCCAGACACTACTTGTCTTAGCTAATTATAGGCTAATCTCCAACCTTCCTTTCATATCAAAAATCCTTGAAAGAGTAGTTGTCAAACAGCTAACAGATCATCTGCAGAGGAATGGTTTATTTGAAGAGTTTCAGTCAGGTTTCAGAGTTCATCACAGCACAGAAACAGCTTTAGTGAAGGTTACAAATGATCTTCTTATGGCCTCTGACAGTGGACTCATCTCTGTGCTTGTCCTGCTAGACCTCAGTGCAGCATTCGATACTGTCGACCATAATATCCTATTAGAGCGATTAGAACATGTTGTAGGTATTACAGGTACTGCTCTTCAGTGGTTTGTATCATATCTATCTAATAGACTCCAATTTGTACATGTAAATGGAGAGTCCTCTTCACACACTGAGGTCAGTTATGGAGTTCCACAGGGTTCAGTGCTAGGACCAATTCTGTTTACATTATACATGCTTCCCTTAGGCAGCATCATTGGAAGACATAGCATACATTTTCACTGCTATGCAGATGACACCCAGCTCTATCTGTCCATGAAGCCAGATAACACACACCAATTAGTTAAACTGCAGGAATCTCTTAAAGACATAAAGACCTGGATGGCCACTAACTTTCTGCTTCTTAATTCAGATAAAACTGAGGTTATTGTACTCGGCGCTGAAAAGCTTAGAAATACGGTATCTAACCAGATTCTTCCTCTGGATGGCATTACCTTGGCCTCCACTAACGCTGTGAGGAACCTTTGAGTCATTTTTGACCAGGATATGTCCTTCAATGCACATATTAAACAAATATGTAAGACTGCTTCCATCCATTTGTGCAACATCTCTAAAATTAGATATATCCTGTCTCAGAGTGACGCTGAAAAACTAGTTCATGCATTTAGTACTTCCAGGCTGGACTACTGTAATTCATTATTCTCAGGAAGTCCTAAAAACTCCCTGAAAAGCCTTCAGTTAATCCAAAATGCTGCAGCAAGAGTCCTGACAGGGACTAGAAAGAGAGAGCATATTTCTCCTGTTTTGGCTTCCCTTCATTGGCTCCCTGTTAAATCCAGAATTGAATTCAAAATCCTGCTCCGCCTTCAGTTTTCAGGCCCCTCTTCTGTGAAACGTTCCTTTTTGCTAAAGCATACAGTTAGGGCAGGACCAGGTAACCCTGAATCCTCCCTTAGTTATGCTGCAATAGACGTAGGCTGCCGGGGAATTCCCATGATGCATTGAGTTTTTCCTTTCCAGACAACTTTCTCATTCACTGTGTGTTAATAGACCTCTCTGCATTGAATCATACCTGTTATTAACCTCTGTCTCTCTTCCACAGAATGTCTTTATTCTGTTTTCCTTCTCTCACCCCAACCGGTCGCAGCAGATGGCCCCGCCCCTCCCTGAGCCTGGTTCTGCCGGAGGTTTCTTCCTGTTAAAAGGGAGTTTTTCCTTCCCACTGTCGCCAAAGTGCTTGCTCATAGGGGGTCATATGATTGTTGGGTTTTTCTCTGTACCTGTTATTAGTAACAACCCTTATTGGGTTATAGCACCACTGGACAGGGGTTTGCCCTACTATTGTAATAGTTGTGGGAGTCTCCTAGTGGGTGTGTGTTTTTAGCGGCTGCCATTCCATCCTGCTCATGTTCTGTTCTCAGGAAAAACCACAGTGACTTTAACTCAGTGTTCATTTGGAGGGACGTGTTGTTTTATGTGGAACACTGAAGCATCTGAGTGTGCACGGACACTCTCTGTTTGACTGACATTGGTGCTTACTTACGGTGGGTGAACGCTTTTCCCCCTATGCTGTAACTCTTGTGGGGGAGAGTAGTTTCGGCCATACACTTTTGAAATGGCGTCCCACCCAGACACAGGGAGTGAGGGGGATGGCTGCGACTCGGACTCGGATGCTGAAGCTCCCAGCCTGACAAAGTACATCATCCCTCACTCTACCCCTCTGGACCTCAACCTTAAGGTGGAAAGCTTGCAAGAAAAGGTGGAGAAACTGCGAGTTTGCTTACACAATTTGCTGGAGCTACAGAAGGATCATAGGGGAACTGGGGGAGCGAACATCTCCCCAGAGAACCCCCAACCCAGTGGCTTTTTCCACGCCATTCACGCAGGAAGGGATTACCGCAGAGCCCCCTCCGCTTCTCCGGCGTCAGTCGGCGGAACTCTGCAAGACATCAAGGATGATCGCTGCAGCGCTGCACCAGGGCAAGCTGGAGTCCCCAGTGTTCGCTGGTGACGGTGGAGTGTCACCAGAGTAGTGGCTCCAACTGGTGGACAGCTACAGATCGTCACTGCACCTAACCAACTCGCAGGTTCTGAGTGAGCTACCCCACTTCCTCAAGGGAAAGCCCAGTAAATGGTTTAGGGCCCTCAGCTTTCACATTACTACATGGGCATACTTTTACCAACTTTTTGAATCAGTGAATCAGCATCCCTCCCCCCATTCGCAAAGTATGCCTCGCCTGCATGATGCCCACCAGATTGTGCAAGGCATTGTGGGGCACATGGAAGATGTAGAGCCTGGAGTGCACTGGAATACTCTACTGAAAGCCAAAGTTAACTTCAACTCAGTGGCAGTGAATGCTACACTAGACACGGGAGCATCCCTGTCTGCTGTGCGGGCTGAACCCCTTTGTCTTAGGGATGAACTTTATGAGCAGGGCCTCTTTCACAATCCACATCCCCTCAAGAACCCCCCCCCATCCAGGTTCGGACATCGGTCTTCCACCGTCCTTGGTGGTCGACAATGGCCTGCTCTACTACCGAGGCCCAAAACATAGGCGCAATCTTCAGCCCCAGGAGGAGCTGAAGCTGTATGCTCCTACAGCTCTCCGGGGAACCCTGTGCAGTTATTATCATGACCACCCTACTGCAGGTCACCTGGGTATTGCTAAGACACTAGCGAGAATGCAGTCTAGGTTTTTCTGGCCCGAGATGGCAGCTGACGTTAAGCGCTACGTCTTGTCATGTCCAGTCTGTCAACTCTGTCAACTCACAAAACCCAGTCAAAGAAAGCCAGCGGGCTTCATGGTCCACATTTCGCGACCCAGAGACCCTGGGAGTACACAGGGGTCGATTTTGTCAGACCACTACCTCGCACCGCTTTGGGGAACTCGTACATACTGGTCTTCGTGAACTACTTCTCCAAGTGGATTGAGGTGTGTGCGGTTCATGATGTGACTGCTCAAGTGGCAGCCAGTAAGTTCATTAGCGAGGTGTTTGCTAGACATGGGGGCCCTAGGTACCTTAATTTGGACAGGGGCTCACCTTTTATCAGTGAGCTGTTTGAGACTGTTCTCTCCACTTTTGGGTCCACCCACCGCCTCACGACGGCGTATCATCCACATTATTTTCTTTCTTTTTTTTGCGAAGCGATGGGACGAGGCATGACCTCTCACAACAAACGCAGCATGGTTAACACCTTGGAGACGCTTACAGCTGCCGTGAAGGCTCAAAACAACACCATTGAGCGTATGGTGGGATACATCAGAGAGAGGCCTGCTCAAAAGGAGACCCTTGAGCGAAAGTTGGATCACATCACAGAACGGATCACTGCAGTTGTGAGGTCTCAGAATCAAAAGAATGACAACACCACGGAACAGAAGTTTGATACCATCATGGGGAGTCTCATGGCTCTCCAACAGGAGATTGAGAGACCAGCGTCAGAGTGTTAAAGAACAGCTTTAAATTCTCCTGTGCTGCTCGCATAAAAGAATTCAACATGCGGAAGCCATGGTGCCAGCTGCGGGCCCAAGGCTGGTGCCGAACAACAACAACTCCCTGATAACGACTGTGTGATGACTATTCTTCCCATTCCATGCAAGGCCACCTGGGTTGGCCAGCAGACTGTTTACCTAGCCTGATAGGGCGAAGGACACTGTCTCAGCTGAACTCTGGACACGCACACACATACACTTACACTGATAAGCACGCACTCATCCCCCTCCCTTTCCAAACGCCTTCGATGCTTGTTTCCTGTGGGGAAAGACGGCGGGTCTGGGTGCCGCACTGGAATGGTAGCGCTGTGCAGGATGACTGCTGTGTTTCCTTCGAATTACTCCTCACCCCCTACCCAACCCTGTGGCTTGTCACGTGCTCCAATGTTGTAATGTAGACATTTGTGTGCTTTTTTGTGCAGAGGAGTTTTTTTGTTTCCTGTTCTCATGCTGTCCTCCCATAGGTGCCCAGCATGAGTAGAGGTCTCTTTTTTTCCTCTTGTACTTTTCCCATTGTTGTGTACTTTTTCAGTGTTTTCTCCGTAACGCTGCCGATCTCCGACTGTATTCCCATGTGATGTCTTTGTTGTGTGTGTAAGTTGAAGAGTTGGTGTTTGGACCCAACTCATAAATAAAGGTGATGATGATGTTGATGATAAGTCATGTGCACAAATGTTTCAGGACAGCTGGGGCCAAACAGAAAGGAGGATGCTCCAGTGAGAAGTATTACAAAAGCCTTGAGTGACAAAAAAAGAAACAAAATCTACACTCATCATTGTGAGAAGAACAAGAAGAAAATTATTGGATCTCCTTTACAAGCAGAGTGTACACACAGAGCTGTGTGTAAATAATTTCTATGAATGTTTCTCCTGCAAATCAGTGATTTAAGAGAACTTTGTTATCTGAATCTGTACTCTAAGAACAAATTTAGAAGTATCTCTGACCATGCATTCAAACAAATCATTGTCTTAGAAAGTTTAAACATGTCTTTAAACTAAATATTGATAGTAGTACTAACTACAATAGTTCTAATAAGAAACGAATTATCATTGTTTCCTTTTAACCACTATTCACAGTTTTCAAAACACTGAATTACAATCCAATAATGCATGCTTTTTGTGTATTATGTTTATGTGTGATATATTTTTATTATTCTTGTAAAGCGCTTTATAACAGCTTAAAAATGGCTATATAAAGACATTGAACTTACTAATTTAGGGTAAATTTGTAATTTGTCATTAGCAGGAACACAATGAAACTAAGTGTATTATTGGGATTGTCTAAATGATTTGTAGGACTGCTTGTGCCTGTCATAGTGATATGTGAATAATGGCTGTACAAATGCATCATGGCTCACATGTGTTCACTGCGTTCACAATGGCTGATCACAGCCAGTTTGTGTTGCAGTTTGTGAAACCTGGCAAGAGCACAAACTTTGCCAAAATGTTGAATCATTTACACTAGAATGAAGTTTCACCAGGTGTCCATGAAGCAGAATAAATCAGTATGTCAGATATTTACATATTGAATTTTAAATCTCTCAATATTTAAATAATTTGCCAACAAGGACCTTACGTTTAACAACCCACAATTAACTGTTTCGATCTTTGGTTGAGGATTTTTATATGCTACTTTTTATGCTTAAATAGTTTTTTGGTGGTCTGAGAGCAGACAGTCTCTATAGAGAGAGGTGGGTTTTAAAGGGATAACAGGAGAGAAGCTGCAGAGAGGACACATGTGCCAGAGTAACTTTAGCAAATGAGCTAAAAATTGCTGATTAGTTCTAAACAGATATCATAATTGAAGTTCAGAATACTGGAAAGACACACTTGAATTAAACTAAGTATTCAAATCTATTTATATTACAGTAGTTAGATTTTTGACTGGCAACAGCATCCACAGATAAATCTTCAAATATACAATTCAACCACACAAAAATAAAATTTACTGTAAACAAATAATCTTTGGACAGATTGGCATGTAGAGTATTTGTAGGTATTGTGTATGTTATTTAGACAATAGTCTTGCAAATTTGTGAAATTTTCTCATATTTCTGTGAGTGTGATAGATTTGTTATTAATAACAATAAAAACTGACCAAGTGGCCTAATAGATTAGCATCTTCAAACTGAGCGACATCTTTATTACCTTAAATTTTTTTTAAAAAAAGTGTCTTAAAAAGTTATAAAAGGGTTATTGGGGAAAAGTTGATTTACTTACGGATCCTAAATATGATATTCCTGTTGGGAAAATCATTAGAGGGAAAACAAAACCTCTTTGTGGTAATAGTTTTGGAAAAAATCCTCACTGTGCCTCAGCGTTTACACAATGCTATTTTATGACTCAGTGTATTTAAATATTTAAAAGATATTAAAAGTGCAATACAGCCTGCTGATCCCTTACCAGGGGAGATGTTAGATCTTCTTCCACAGAAGTCAGACAGCTGGTTGTTGAGGATGATTCCAGTGCTTGGAGAGAGGACCTTGGAGCCAAATCTGAAAAGAAAAATATATTTAATGAACTACAAAACTAGCATCCTCCTTGTGATTAATTTCTCCATTATCTCTTAAACCTTTCTGATCATTCAGCTTCAAAGGAAGAATAATATGTGATAGCTGGTTCCCAACATTTAAACAGAACCATCCAGATACTGACTCATCATTGATGCTGCTGGTGACAGACACAGCAGATCCATCTTCAGCCAGCACAGAAACGTGTGTGGTACCTGTGCTGTCCACATACTGGGTGTCACCATAATACTCAGGGGCATGAGTCTCATTAGTGATCAAACTTCGTATGTAGTCAGCAAAGTTATCCTCTGTTAAATTTTTTGCCGTTGTGGACTGCAGAGCATAAAAAATAAACACATTACACAATATCCATGAACATCAAGACAAATACAAAAAATACATAAAATATTTAGAGTCAAATATTAACACGATTTGGGTTTATCTGCTTTTAAAGCTCGTTATTTGTTTCTGTATGTTACACCACTTGTCAGAATTATCATTTTAAAGAGAAACCGTAAATGCTGATTTACTGGGAAATGTTGGGATTACAGGAAAGTTTTCACAGCACTCAATCTTTTAAAAACTAAGTACACCCTTGCTGCTTCCATAAGAATTAAGAGGGTAATTACCAGACAGGTGCTGATAATCAAATGACCTTCATTAACTAATCATTAAACTGGAAGCACCTTTATAAATGCAGAAGTTTGGCAGTTTCCTGGTCCGGAGCATTCAGGTGTGTTAACACAGTCTCACTCTAACAGTCAAGTAAGATCAGTAAGCTCAGAGAAAATGCAAAAATCTCTTAACACCACAACAAATTCATGATGTAACCACTGATATAACACTGATAAAAACCAATGTTGCCTTTCTGAAAGCAGGAACTTTACTTTTAAATATTTTATACTGTCTATTTTTAGGGGTTTGTGCTGTGTTATTGCTACTTTTACTCAAGTCAGGGATCTCAATATTTCTTTCACCACAGTCATAACTAAATGTAACTACTTAAAAATAATTTACCTCTATCGAACAAAAGCAGGTGTAAATCTGTCCATGTGATACTTACATTATCTGGGTCAAACCCTGGATCTCTGATACGTTTCCTTAATCCATTGGCAAATTTTAAAGCTTCAATATAACGGTGATAGAATAATGTCTTTTCATCGGTCGTGTTAGGTTCTTTATTTATTTTATATCCTGAAAATATAAACAGCTGTTAGAAAGTGTCATTTTATGATTTGTAGTGTAGATGAGCAGCAGTTCTACAGTCACTATCTACAGGAACCTTTCATGATGTTGAGGATGAGGCTGAGGAGGGCTCCTCCTGCAGGGGGTGGAGGGAAGTACATTTTATAATCTCCCAAAGAAATATTCCACGCTTCAGTCACTTTAACTTTATACAATTCCAAGTCGTCCAGTGAAATATTCCATGGATTAGTACGGTTTTTCAAGTCCGTGACCTTTGCTTCAGAGCAAAAACAGTGAAACAAATGATTCTGCTGAACAAAACTTAACACAACACATCTCATAATCTAGACTTTTAATGAATCCAGACAGATCACAGTGTAGCTTGTGAGGGATCATGGCAGAGATTCACAGAGCTAATTGATGTGTTTGTTTGTAATTAGATCATTGTGCCTGGCAGATATAGAAAATGGTCAGAAAGAGAGCAAGATGAAACCGGTCTGATAATACCTGCTTCCTGAATGTCACTGATTAAATTCGTCGCTATTGTTCCCTTGTAAAACACATCTGGTCCCTCGTTTGCGATCATCTCCAAAGTGTCAGCCAGTTTCTCAAATTTCACAGTATCACCGGTCTTAAGCAGGTTCCCATTTTTATCTAAATATAACTCCCTAAAAGACAAAGACAGTGAAATAAAGCTGAACCATTCTCTGTTTGCTCCTCATATTTTAGAAATCACATTGTGGGTGTATTTCATACCGTATTGACGTATTATTAATGCGTTGGATGTATTGACCATGGACGTATTCAATACGGGACCCATTTCTGGCCAGTTTGATGGCCGGCTGAAAGAGGTCGGCCCATGGCAACTTCCCATACAGCCGGTATGCCGCTTCATAACCTCGAATTTCTCCAGGAACCCCAATCCATCTCCCATCTGATCAGATGAATAATGGATAATCAGGGCAGGAAAGTAACTCATACATTTAATCATGTTTTCAGTCAACTGTAAGGTTCTGACCTTTAGTGTCCTGAGATAACATTTGTTATAGTTTGGTGCTATATAGTTTCAAATGATTTCTACTTTATTTCATTTCAGAGGTGTACTTAGTGTACTTTTCGTCCATTTATAATTAGCTATATCATAGATAATGTTTTGCATATTATACTTGGGCTCAGGGGGTTGGGAAGCGTATCTGTAACCGGAAGGTCACCGGTTTGATTCCCGGGCTCTCTGTCCTGGTCGTTGTGTCCTTGGGCAAGACACTTTACCTACCGCCTACTGGTGTTGGCCAGAGGGGCCGATGGCGCAATATGGCAGCCTCGCTTCTGTCAGTCTGCCCCAGGGCAGCTGTGGCTACAACCGTAGCTGCCACTACCAGTGTGTGAATGTGAGAGTGAATGAATAGTGGCATTGTAAAGAGCTTTGGGTGCCTTGAAAAGTGCTATATAAATCCAATCCATTATTATTACTTACCTTTGCGTTTTACATTTATTTATTTCACTATATATATATATATATATATATATATATATATATATATATATATATATATATATATAGTGGGTGTGGACACCCTTCCCTTATTGATGGATTTTTTCTCAAACATTTACATTTTTTTTGTTTTAAATAAATAATTGAGCCGATATCCCCTACGGTGGACATGATGGGCCAAAACATCAACAAATAGAAAAACACAGCAAAATCACACAAAACACAATGGAAATAGAAAGAAAAAAAATGAATTACAAAAAAAAGAAAACAGAAACACTTCAGTTTTTGTTCCTTTTTTTCATTGTGGTTTTTTTTATTTATTTATTTTTTTTTTATCTAATTCAGTTTTGTTTTTTTCAACTTCTGTTGTTTTTGTGCGCGTTTGCAGTGTTTTTCTATTTGCTGGTGTTTTCTTAAGTTGTAGTCCATTTGGCCTTTCAGGGCCACCATAAATAACCGTATATAACAACTTGAGGTGGTTATTAGAGTAGATAATAAAGAACTGTTTATGCACTACATTTAATTAAAAAACTATATAATTTGTCAATAAGTCTACATAGTTTGAAATCACATTTTAACACTTATTTTTCAACATACTGCACTCCACAGTTACTTAATGGCTAAATAAGTTCTGCTTTTCTCTATATTGGTTTTCCTGTAGGCGTACCCGTGGAGGGCCAATGGCACCTTTTTGGGTCCCAAGTGCAAACAGGCTATGGATTGCCCACACTAAGCACACTAAATACCATTTCAGCCAGTACTCGGGCCCACAGTGGCCTGCCTATAAAACCCCCGCAGCCTCCTCCACTATAGTTTGACATCAAAGTTCAGTTATCCAACCAATTTATTCAGATCATTTAATTATGATACTAGTTGCTTTGAAATAAAAGAAATTGTTAAAAAACACACACACACACACATAACAACAACAACAACAACAACAAAAACTATATGACCTACTTTAAGTGAACCTTAATGAAGAAGAAACATTTACAGTTAAAAGAACTGTGTTACAGGATCTGCTGCTCTTCTTGTGACAAACCAAGCAAACAGAGTTCTTCAATCCTTTTGTCATTATCTGATAATTTCACTAACCTAAGCGCCTCAGACCTGCAACCAAAAAGCTAGTGCACGACAACAGATGGATCTAGAAAAACAATAAAGACTACCTACAAAAAAAATCGGGGGGGGGGGGGGGGGGGTAGGTAACAGATGCAGGCCTTTAAATAATGGTATTATGTTATCCTACCTTGTGTCCAGTCTGAGGTGTTAGCACATGACTTAAGCAGATCAGGGGTCGCGTTCCTGGGGACAGTCTCTCTGGAGTTGATTATTGTTACTTTACCTTTGAAAAGATGACATATTATTACTTGATTCTTCAGCAAGACTGAGCTGCATTAGAATGTGGGTGTCTTTTTACCAGAGCTGTCCATAATTGTGAATATGGACCCTCCTCCGATTCCCGCACTCTGTGGGTTGATGATGGAGGTGCACAGCAGCGCAGCAATGGCGGCATCTACTGCAGAGCCGTTTTTCCTTAGTATTTCCCTGAAAGAGTTCACCGTTATTAACTGAATTTAGATCTCAATCAGGATTTTCCCATTCTGCAATTGAATTTCTATGATGCATGCCCCACTAACTGTCTTTGGACTGTGGGAGGAAGCCGGAGTTCCCGGAGACAACCCATGCAAACACCGGGAGAACATACAAATTCCACACAGAAAGACCCTGATGGTGGAATTGAACTCAGGACCTTCTTCAGATTTAGTCCAAAGCAATTAGATGCTGTGGAGAATAAAGCAACATAAATCTGGCATGATGCCATGGTTTAATGAGCTTCCAAAGATGTTTTAGTGCTCAGGTTTGCTCTTAGAAAACTACATGTGTTGTATAAAGCCTTTGTTAGTACATATAAACAGAACAAAGTGTATCAAAAAAGAAATGTCAAAAAGTACAGGTACAGTAAAAAGGACTAGCCTGCCACATAGTTTGGTTTTTTTACTTTAATTTTCTGCGTGTCTTTGAATTCACACCTCTCTAAGTTGATCACTTTAATTTCCATCAAATCAATCCTAATTATAGGGACTATTGTAAAACACAATTTGTTTCTAGAAACTGGGTTTACAATTCTTATATTGAAATTCTCATATATATTCAAATAATCAAAAAATGTTAATTTACCAAATCTGGTCATTGATGCTTCCTGGCTTGTGTAGTCACTAGGTAACAAAAGCTCAACACTGCCACTAGCATCCTGGAGCACTTCCGTTGTGTTTTGTTGTACAAAAACAAAAGTATTTACATTTAACTTTTAACTACTTATATTTTCAGCGTTTTCCTTTTAAACAAATTTAAAGTGAAACAACACAAAACACTGCAAACCACAACAAAAAATATACATTAAAATATAAATTAAAATATGCAAAACAAAAAGATGCACATTCTCTGTCATATAAGCCTGGGATGATTTTTTTGGGGAGAGTGTTTTCCTCCTTGGAATTACATACAAAGGATTCACTGCATGAATAAACATTCCGAATCCTTTATCATCTGCAACTGAAAGTAGTTGTGGATGATTACTATACCTTTCTAATGTGACGATGTTGTCTCTTGTTGTTGCCCCTGGCTCTCTTTCCCTCCCGCTCTGTTCCTGTGCTACTGCCAGTTTAACTATAGCCCCTTCCCCCCTCTGCTCAAAAAACACCATGGATCCCAATAAGGAGCCGGCTCGCGTCTTTCACTTCAAAGAGTCTAAGAGCCGTTTCGTTCACGACTGACACATCACTAGTAGGGGTGGGTTTTTATTAGGGGTGGGTTTTTATAATCGATTTATCCATTAAAATCGATTCTGGCTTGGATAACGTAAAATCGATTCATTAAAATCCTGAATCGATTTTTTAATATAAATTTATTTTGCCCGAAATGCCAGAATCTCTGGTGAAAGATCACAAAATTTCAACAACCACCAAACAGCTAAGACAGTAAATGAGAGCAGGTACGGATTCTGCACAAAGACGTAAACACACAGTGTGACCCGCGGATCAGAATCAGTGAGATGTCGCCTTTCTCAGCTGACGGTCGGGGCTGAAAGCACGGGTCCGCACTGTGTGTTTACGCCCTTTTTGCGCTGATCATAAAGCTGTTAGTTTTATCTCTCTCCAAACAATACTGGCCGAACCAGCAGCAAAAGAAGATCCAAACTAAGCTTCACATAAACATCGTCATGAATTCCCTCTGACGTTTACTGTTTTGCTTTCTCCATGATAAAATCACACTTCATGCACAGTTCTCTCTCTCTCTCTCTGTCTCTCCCTGTCTGTCTGTTTTCTGCATTATTCGCTTGCTTGTTACGCACAAGTCTACCGTTGTTTACAGCGCTGTCGGCCGACGTTTTTTAGAAAACCTAATTTCTGCCGTTCAATATTGAACAAATTTAAACTTTTTAAAATTGTGCAAAATGCAAAACGCTCGGCTGTGTCGCTAATAAAACCGCTGTAACTTCAGAGGTAATGTTCATGTGTTGATTAATGGTTTTCTTTCGTTTTTGATGTACTGCAGAATATTTTTATAAAATCCCAGGCCAGGAAAATCGCCTTCATGTTTTTCTGTGTTTTATCTTCAGCTACTTTGACACAAATGCATCTGCTGTGACGCTCACACCTTTGATAAAGTCTTGCGTGTGTCAGCTTCCTTTTTATAGATACAAAAATATGTAAATGTACTGATCTGAATTATAATATTTCTGACTGTCAAAAATTTCCCAGATTCAAATCAAATTGAATCGAATTAAATCGAATTGTGGATCAAATCGATTCGGGACCTTGTGAATCGGAATTGAATCGATTCTAGAAATCAGTGACGATACCCAGCCCTAATCACTAGTACCACGGAGTTATACCGAAAGCTGGCATTATGTCAGACACTTTTTTTTTTCTTTTTTTTTTTTTGGGGGGGGGGGGGGGTTGTGGGGTTTTCTTTTTTATTCTTTAATTTTTGCTGTGTTTTTAGCATTTTATGCCATTTTTTGGTATCTTGTATCTTATGTCTCATCACCCATCAGCAAACATACACAGCCCTCTTCCAACACCTGAAAAAGCAGGGTTTTGAGGCTTGTAGAACATACAGGCAGAGCAGAGTGGGTTTGCTCTTTCGCTCTTCACTTATTTAGAATAAAGAGATGCCCCAAAACAAACCACAGCGCCAAGGGTTGCATGCTTCTCGTTGTTATACAGTTCACAATTTAAATTGGCTATTCTAAATATTTTATTCATGTACGTGCCTTATTCAGTAAAAATTGCAAATTGTAAAATTTCAAATTTGTTTGTTGTGTTTTTCTGTTAATAATCCCTGATTACAAATTTTGCAGAGCAAAACAACTACCAGATGGTTGAAAAACGCTATTACAGCTAAAACAACAAATTACTCCCAAGTGGTCTGCTTAACATTACAGGGGTTAAAATGTTACTCACCGTCCAATTTCTGAACATTTCCCGGAGTCAGCGGCCACAGCAGCTTTTGAGAAAGGGCATTTAGGGTCCTTGTCCAACGGGGCAAAACAATTTTTATATTTACATACCCCCCAAATTACACTAACTGTAATTAGAGCAGCGCTTAAGACTACAATTACGAAGACCAAAATAGGTATTGTCGGATTTCTTGACATCCCTGCTTTCTTCTCTGCGTAACCGTCGGTAGTTCACTTACTCTGAAAGTTTACCGCTTGATGATTCCCCGATAGCACAGCGACGTATTGCACACATATATTCGCTGTGTGGGTAATGGTATATTCGATCCTAATCGTTCCTCTGGTACCCTAGAAGTTGACCTTGCTGCTCTGACTCCTCACCTGAAGAGCTCGATTATTAATCTTGGGGTAAAAATAGACTCTGTACTTAGTTTTGATGGCCACGTAAACGGGGTGGTGAAATCTTCATTCTTTCACCTCAGATGTCTGTCGAAGATCAAGCCTTTTCTTTCCAAGCGTGATTTGGAAACTGTCATCCATGCTTTTATAACCTAACCTTGGACTACTGCAACTCCCTTTTAATAGGGGTTGGCCAGGGCACTGTGTCACGCCTGCAACTGGTGCAGAATTCTGCTGCGTTTTTAACTGATAAAAGAAAATTTTAGCACATTACTCAGGTTCTGGCCACCTTACATTGGCTTCCAATTACATTTAGAATCCATTTTAAAATCCTTTTACTGGTTTTTAAATCCTTGAATGGTCTGGCACCTGTACATTTGTCCGATCTGCTGACACCGGTCTGGTCAGGTGAGCAGCTGTTATTCTCAGTCCTAAAATCACGGAGACCGATTGTGGCCCCATTCTTGGAATGATCTTCCTCTTCACATTAGGAAATCGATATCAGTGGTGGTTTGTAAATCCAGGTTAAAAACTAATTTTTGCGCTGGCCTTTGACTCAGTGGATAACGGACATTGTTATTGGCAGCACTTTAGTCAGGCATGTGTTGTTTTTAAAGCGCTTTATAAATAAACTATGGTATGGTAGGCGGAGACGTGTGTTTGCTCATTGGTAAACAGAGGTAGCTGCTAGGTTGATAAACACCGCTTCCTCTACCTCTCTCTGCGCACGCCACAGGGTGCGGTAGGGCTGACATTTTTACTCATCTATGCAAAATACTGGGTGGACCTCGCTTACCTCAGCTTTTTCCTCATTGTGTGTGATCCCACCAGGGATATTATGGATATTGTTTTTCCCACTGAAAAAAAAAATAGCATCAACGGCCCTTATCGCTACTTTAGCGACTTCCTACTGTACTCTATGCGATGTTCTTCAGCCACGCGCTGCTCTTTTTCACCCAAACCATAAAGCACTTTGCATCAAGATTGTGACTTTTAGTCTCCGGTCAGTGATGTTGGTTCACTGTCTGACCGAGTGAGAGAAGAGATATTACTGCAGTAAATTATGATCTTCAGTTGGACTAATATCAACTGCAGCTGAATGTTCAGATATCTGTCAGGACTGCTCAAATATGAATTATTTATAGTGATCTAAAACTGAAATTAAAACCCAAGTGTGAAAAAATGTAGTTAACAGACATTTAAAACGAAACTTTTGGAAAAATAAAAACCGAAACAATATTTTGTATTTAAGATGAAACCTATATGAACTGTCTTTAGCTTAAATGTATTTTGTTAACTTCAGATTTGGACAACTTTGTCAACACAACCATCATAAAGAACCTCTGTTGAAACTGAGATGTCTAAGTTAACTGCATTCAAAGTGTTTGCATTTTAATATATTTTCTTTTTCTTTCAAAACATGTTATATCTATATGTGTTGTATATGCGTTGTATAAATAAAACAAATAAGTAAAAATATATATGATGCATAGTGTTCGCAAACAGGGACAGCTGGTATGAATTGGCTGACAGGGCTAAGTCCTCCCTATCCTATTCAATAAAAAATAAATATATATATTTAAAATCATCTTAGAACCAATTGCTTAAACGCTGGTGTAACGAAGTGCAGCAACAACACCAAATGTTCAAAAGAAAAACAAGAAAAACAGCTAAACAGGATTTAGCTACATGGGCTTATTTTTCACAGCCCATGCTCCACAGCATCATCTACCATTCACTTTCATAGAGTAGTGATTTACAAGTGTCAGGCCACGCCCCCTTGATTTGCTGGGCTGAAGTTAGTTCAGCCCAGAGGCAGGAATTTTAGTGAACGAGAGAAGAGACCCTTTTGTGAGTGTCGAAGGTGAAATCAATATGGCTGCAATGGCAAACATTAGCATGAACGAAGTTGATGAATGAAGCACATTGGAAAATAGTGTAAATCCATCAATGTTTGGTAAAGTTAACATAGCCTGTCAACTGGACGAAGGACACCGCATTGCTTTACAGAGACGCAACGAGCTGGCAAAAAAGAAAGCAGTCATTCACTATCATGGATTGTGGACTGTTAAATTTTGTGGGGCACATCAGCTAGCTTCAGCTAGGTGTGTTTCTGGACCTCCGCTTTGCTGGGGGGTGCACACTTTCTTTTCTTTTCATTCTACCCTCATGCATGTTGGTAATTTATACAATATTCTTCAAAAACGGACCACAGACCCTCTCAGAACCAGACGGGAGAAGTCTTCCTGCTGCATCGGTGAACTGAAGAATAACCACATGGTCACAACCAGAGGCAGATGCAGCTGAAGTTGAAGCAAGGCTGCGCAGGATGCGGCGGGCTGACAACGCATCAATACCAGCATAGTGCTGTGACATGATGATGGAGCAGTCAAAGGTTCGCTTTGAGAAAGCACAGTACTTGACGTTTCCTTTTTCTTTTTTTTTTGCCTGTCCCGTTTGGCTCTTTTGCCATCAGAATTATTGTCTAAAGGCAAAGAAAGATGCCCAACGGATCTACTTTACCAAATGGACCATCTCAGCCTTGCCGTAATGGTCTATTTGATTCACCTTTTATGGTTTATTTTATTTTCACTTGCTATATACGGGACAGACTTGACTGGGGAAAAGAAAAGGGAGAAAGAAAGAGGGAAGAGGGATGGGGATAAAGGGCAAAAAACAAAAACCAACAAAATAAGCAGACAAAAATACATATATACATATATCAATCACCTGGATCACCTATTGAGAAAGAGAAAACAAGGAAAAGGAAAAAAAAGAGCAATATAATAAACAACATCACGATGATCTATGGGAATATAACAGTAAATACTAAATATTAAACATTATTGTGCAGCACGTAATATCGACAGCACACAGTGTGCTTTGAGGTAGGAGCCAAAAAGGGTGTAGTTTGTGTGTGTGAGCACCCGTGTGTACACCTGTGAGCATGAACGCGCTTGTTTTTAAAAGGTTCCTTCATGTAATGATCTGCTAGAGGGTGTGGGGGGCCACAGCCCCGTCCTCCAGGGCATGAAGCAGGTATGGAGGAGATCAAAACTCCAGACATCCAGAGGCCCCCAGAACACAAGAGACGGAAGACCAACAGAGGGGCAGCCGTGCCACCGTCCCAGAAAGAGCTGAGGAGAGTCCCAGATGAGGGGTCACTCAGCAGCCGTGGAGCAGAAGCCAGGGGGGGGGGGGTTGCAGTGACGTGCCCGTGAGCTCCGCCATCAGCCAGCTGTGCCTGAGTGACCGAGCCCCAGCCGAGAGGCAGAGGGCACCCCACCCCCAAAGTGGCCCGAGCGAGCCCCAGGCTCCAGGCCCCGATAAGCAGCCACCAAGGAGTGAGCCGGTGTGTACCTGGGCGCCCATCCCCGACACAAAGAACCACCAACGCTCCGATGTCTGAGGCCTCCATACCTTAGAGGTCCTGAGATGTCCCCAGAGAGGTGGCGTCTGATACCCAACCAGACATATAGACACAGACATACAGGCACACACAGATACAAACATCCATTCCCACCCTCATGCTCTCATATGCACTTACTTAACACTCACCTGTGCCAGAGTGACTGAGCCCCAGGCTGAGAGGCTAAGGCAGGGCTGGACTGGGACAAAAAGTCGGCCCGGGCATTTTGACTAGAGACCGGCCCACCAGGTATTATAGGAAAAACCATAAATCCTTTGAATGAAAACAAACACTGTTGTCACAGTGATGTACACTGTCATTTTACACACAGTACTGGTACAGTATCTAGAAAATGTGGGAAAACACTGGCATCATATACAGTACTTAGCTACTTCTGAAGAAATTATGATGGGACCCTAAAAAAATTACTATGTACAATAATGGATTTCTATACATTTTACATCAGATGAAAACGTTTGTTGTAAGATTCAGATAATTATTTGTTAAAAGCGAGACACTGTCACAACTCGGCTGGTAGTCATGTGGAGGTGAGAAAGGAGGATCCAAAAGCAGACAGTGGCGGAGATGCAAGTGGGTTTATTTACAGTGCACAAAAACCAAGGTGTGGGCAGGACCGAACAAAAACCTAAACTGGGAAAACTAATACAAAAAGGAGGACATGGAGCGAGGAGCAGAGAGACACAGAGAAATATGGAATGACGTTGAATACACGGAAGGTTCACAGAGAAACACAGACGACGCGACGAGGAGCACAGGCAGACACACAGTATAAATACACACACCAGGTAATTAGTAAATGGTAAACAGGAGGGGACACAGCTGGAACTAATGAACATAACGAGACACAAATCCACAAAGTAAAACAGGAAACACACAGACTGTTTTACAACACAAAACTCGGGGACCCGAACAGAGCACAGAGGGAAGACACAAAGAACAAATACAAAGCAGAATAAACCAGCCCCAAAACACAAATGAACCACCAAGCCCGGGCGGGTGGTGGGAGGCGCAGGATGGAGGGTCCGGACCAGGACCAAAACAGAGGCCTCAGAGTCCCAAACAAAATGTCCCTAACAAACATAGGGGAGCAGAGTCCAAAACAAAGTTCAGGTGGCCGGCCCGGGCGCCGACAGCACAGAAGGCCAGGATGAATCAGTTCAGTTCTGGAGGCCGACCGCGCGAAAAGCAGTGGCAGCGAGGCAGGTCCGGAGGCCGCCACGTGGACGGTAACGGCGGCGATGGGCAAACAATTCTGGGGGCCAACCGTGCAGACAGCAACGGTGGGCAAACAGTTCTGGGGCCTGACCGCGCGCATGGCAGTGGCAGCGACAGAGCAAGTCCGGAGGCCGGCCATGCGGAAGGCAGTGGCGGCGTTCAGGAGGTCGTCCACCGTGGCGTTGATGCCCAACAAGCGGCCTGGCAGAAGGCCAATGATGTTGAGGCAGCAGTACGGGACCCAAAGGTTGCGTGGCCCCCCCAGCACCGGACGAGGCAGAGGCAGAGGCTGGACCAGACGAGGATGAGGCTGAAGCTGAAGCTGGACCAGGCGAAGTGGGTGAAGCTGAAGCAGAGGCTGGACCAGGCGAGGCTGATGCGGATGCGGAGGCTGGACCAGGCAAAGCTGATGATGCTGAAGCTGGACCAGGTGATGGCGAAGCTGAAACAGAGGCTGGGCCAGGTGACACTGAAGATGAAGCAGAGGCTGGGCCAGGCGACGGCAAAGACGAAGCAGAGGTTGGGCCAGGCGAAGACAAAGCAGAGGCTGGGCCAGGCGACTGCGAAGACGAAGCTGAAGCTGGACAAGGCGAAGGCGCAGTTGAGACTGAAGCTGGTGCAGCAGGCGATGATAAGGATGATGAAGCTGATGCAGAGGCCGTGCCAGGCAAAGCTGAAGCAGAGACTGGGCCAGGCGAAGCTGAAGCTGAAGCTGAAGCAGAAGCAGAAGCAGAAGCAGAAGCCGGGCCAGGCGAAGCTGAAGCTGAAGCTGAAGCTGAAGCAGAAGCAGAGGCTGGGCCAGGCGAAGCTGATGCTGAAGCAGAGTCTGGGCCAGGCAAAGCGGATGAAGAGGCCGGGCCAGGCGAAGCTGAAGTTGCTGCTGCAGGTGATGATGAGGATGATGAAGTTGCTGCGGCAGGCGAGGATGAGGATGATGAAGCTGCTGCGGCAGGCGAGGATGAGGATGATGAAGCTGCTGCGGCAGGCGAGGGTGATGAAGCTGCTGCGGCAGGCGAGGATGATGAAGCTAATGCTGCAGGCGAGGATGAAGATACGGAGGCTGGACCAGGCGAGGATGAGGCTGATGCCGACGCTGGACCAGGCGTGGATGAAGCCGATGCCGACGCTAGACCAGGCGTGGATGAGGCCGATGCCGACGCTGGACCAGGCATCGATGAAACTGAAGCAGTACCTTTACCGGGCGAAGGCGAAGCTGAAGGCTCTAAAGCTGGACCAGACGGGAATGTCGCTGCAGACGGCGGCGTGGAAGCCGGAGACGAAGGCGCTGCAGGTGGCGGCGTGGAAGCCAAAGGCGAAGGCGCTGCAGACGGCGGCGTGGAAGCCGGAGATGAGGGCGCTGCAGGTGGCGGCGTGGAAGCTGGAGATGAGGGCGCTGCAGCCGATGGTGATAGCTGGACGGGGTCCACGGTCCCCCCAGCGAAAGCAGGTTCAAAACCAGTAGGCACGGGTGCCTCTGGCACACATGATGAGCACTGCAGCTGCACAGGGCACTGACCCCGCTCAGGCAGGGACAGCCGCATGCAGTCCTTAGCTGGCGTCTTGGCCTCCAGGAGTCCAGAGTTAGCCGAGTGTTTCAACTCAGCCCCTGGGGAAGCCCTGGAGTGAGCAATAGTCTCTACTGTTGCCAGCTTTTGAGGAACAGGTTTGTCTCTCTGCTTAGAAATCGCGGTTGAAAAACAGTCCTTTGAGGGTTGTGCTGAATGCGATGAGGAAACGATAACGCTTCAGTCAATACCGCAGGAGAGAGTGGAAGTGAGGTAGGGTGATGATGGTGAGGGGCCTGAAAACTGAAGGCTCTCCCTCCCATTCTACTTTTAAATACTCTAGGAACAACAATCTAATGGGGGTGATATGGTACTACAAGGTCACTGAAATAATTGCCTGATTGTTTAAGACCTTGTATGTGAGGAGCAGGATTTGGAATCCAATTCTGGATTTAACAGGGAGCCAGTGAAGGGAAGCCAATATAGGAGAAATATTAAAGGACATATCCTGGCCAAAAATGACTTCCTCACAGTGTTACTGGAGGCCAAGGTAATACCACCCAGAGTGAAAATCTGGTTAGATACCATATTTCTAAGATTTTCTGGGCCAAGTACCATAACCTCAGTTTTATCGGCATTTAGAAGCAGACAACTAGAGGTCATCCAGGTCTTTATGTCTTTAAGACATTCCTGCAGTTTTACTAATTGCTGTGTGTCATCTGCATAGTAGTGAAAACGTATGCCATGTCTTTTGATGAAACTGCCTAAGGGAAGCATGTATAATGCGAACAGAATTGGTCCTAGCACTGAACCCTGTAGAACTCCATAATAAACCTTGTGTGTGAAGCAGACTCTCCATTTCCATGAACAAATTGGAGTCTGTTAGATAGATGTGATACAAACCACTGCAGCGCAGTACCTGTAATACCTACAGTGTGCTCTAATCGCACTAATAGAATATTATGGTTGATAGTATCGAATGCTGCACTGAGGTCTAGCAGTACAAGCACACACAGAGAGAGCAAGTTTTGAGATGTGAGAGATCTGTGATGTTTAGAGAGTTTGGAGTCTGTAGTTAGTATAGTTAGTGTGTAGCGTAGACGTTGTTTTGTGTTTTTTGTGTCAGTTAAACTGCTGAATGTCACAGTTGCTCCAAGAAAGCCACCAAAGACTGGCTGCAATGTATACGCTGTCTGCAGCTAGAAAGCAGGAGGAGTGATAGGCCTCCTGCTGTCAGACCTGCAGAGTTTAGGCCCGTGGTGTTCTCCTCTGTCTTATAGAGGACAGAAACAATTTTTGGAGTTGTACAAATAATTTGAGTGGTATCTTATTTGATGCAGAACACCTGATTGTTCTTTGAATAGTTTTAAATGGTTATTTAAAAAACACCCGAGGCATTGGCTGCTTTTTTTAGGTAAATAGTACCATTTTACTTTGTTGTTTGCAAAACTTGTGCATAATTTTTTAAAATTTACTATTTTTATTTGCATTCCAAGTTATGAAAACAATTCATTAAACTTGTTTGTGTTTTACAGTAAAAAATATAACTTTTTTCTACTCTGATTTTCAATTGTGCTAATACAGTATGTCAAAATGAAAAAATTAGCTCCAAATTCAGATATTAGATGTTGTGCTGAAAGGTGTGATACCAAACAAGGCAAGATAAACAGTTTCTAAATATGGAATATAGAGGTCAAATCAAAAGTAATCAAAAACGGCCAATTATACCCTGGACTCCAGACAGTTAAGGGTACCCGGCCTTCTTGGAGTCCCTGGGTTGGGTGCTTAAGGGTCCTCCACCTGGAGACTCTGTCTTACTTGGAGACTTCAACGCTCATATGGGCAATAACAGTGAGACCTGGAGGTGTGATTAGGAGGATTGGCCTGCCAGATCTGAACCTGAGCGGTGTTCTCTTACTGGATTTCTGCGCAAACCAACATGTGTCCATAACAAACACCGTGTTCGAACATAAGGGAGTCTATAAGTGTATGTGGTACCAGGATACCCCAGGGCACAAATTTGTAATCATATCATCAGATCTGTGGCAGTATGATCTGGAGATTTGGGTGAACTGATCGACACCTGGTGGTGAGTTGGATCAGGTCGCAGGAGATGATGCTACGCAGACCTGGGGTGCCTAAGCGCCTGGCAGAGGTCCCCACCTGTATTCTTATGCATTCTCTTGCATCATGCATTCTTTTTAGAATTTTATTTTTAGCATTTTATTTTTATATTGTAATAATTTAATTGTTATTGCCTCCTGACCAGGGCTGTTTTGATTCTTTGTTTTTATTGTAAATAAACTATATTTAGCTTTTAAAGTTCTATTACCTTGGCTGACCCCTGCTCTCTACCCGTATAGAAGGGTTTTCTCTTCCAAACGGACCCACATCAGTTAAACGACTCCTTGGGTTGGAAAAGGTTTGCCCTGAGTAACTGAAGGCTCTGGATGTTGTAAGGCTGTCCTGGTTGACAGGCTTCTACAATGTTGCATGGAGATTAGGGGCAGTACCTCTGGATTGGCAGACCACCTTCAAGAAGGGGGTCAGGAGAGTGGATGAGTTTCTTCCATCGACAATATGTCCAGAGGCACAGATTAAACTTCTTTGGATTTCCTTACCTGGGTGATTGAGTATGCAACAAGACTTAAAAGTTAAGAGGGTGTTTTTCAGTTATACAAGTTTTATTACAAAATAAGTATGTTTGTTGTAGAATGTATAGCATGAAAGTAACATGCATCGTTTGCATAGAACTGTGTTTTGTAAATCACACTGAATTTCCTGTTTTATGAAATCGCATATGCATTTCACAAAGAATGAGAAATTTGAAGTTATTAGTTTTCCTGTAAACCAATGTAGAGGGAAAAAAGATAATAGCATACGTCCATGACAATAAGACTGGTGAAGGACTTGTCAAAGTCATTTTAGTGCTAAATTTTGATCTTACAAAATTCCTATTGTGCATCATACTAAACTGAACAAATTATGTCAAAACTTTCTTTTGCAAGATCTTGAGAAAGACCTTTCTCTTTGCATTAATCATGCTTCCACTGGTACCAGTAAAGCTGTCCTGAGTGTTGCAGCTGTTTCAGACCACCAGATCAGAGTACATCTTGAGTGTTTCTTTTTCCACTAAGTACTATCTTAATCTTGCAAAAATACATGTTCAAATTTTTTTTCTGTAACATCCCTTGTGAGGCTCTGTAACATACCATTCAATCGCTGAGTATTTCTCAGAGGCTGCGGCAACTGCAGCTTTTGAGGAAGTGCCAACAGCACATTTGTGCATTCTCACACGTAGCCCTACAGGAACACCGAGAAGATACAACAACCACAGCGACCAACATCAGTGCTTACAATATGCACACCTACACCTTTTTTGACACACATATGGCTGTTTCTTCTCTCTGTCACTGTTTGTTAACTTCTTCCTCTGAAAATATACAGCTTAACTGACTATTTCACAAACTATGACTATTTGAGAGAGCTTCTTCCCCATCAGAAGGTGCTCTCAGCACTGTGCATGGCTACTACTACTGCCCGCAGCTCATGTAGAGGAAACAAAAAGGTGTGATGCAATCAACTGCTGAATCAGTCTTGTTGCAGACATGGATGACTGGAGACAGCCGAGTAGTCATTCCTGTTATACTTCTTTGAATTCTGTGTACTCCAAGAAGTTGATGCGTAGTTGATGCTTTCCCACCTTGAAAGTTGTGGTTCTTCTGACTGTTCATTTGACAGGCCTAACCGGTCTGCGTGAAGGTCAAACATTTATTTAGTCAATACTTGCGAAGCTAACACACAACACCTACTTAAAAAAAGCATGGATGGCAGAAGAAGCAGATTAAAGAACGGAATGTCACGAAAACAAATTCATTCACCTTGTGAATAGCTGTCTTTTTAGAGTCAAGTTGTAAAAATTTTGTGCATTCACAAATCCTAAAGTTCTGTATCAGTGTGAAGGCGATTTTCCTGGCCTGGCTTTTTATAGCAGATAATCTTAAAATATTCTGCAATAGATCAAAAACAGAAGAAAACCATGAATCAACATATAAACATTACCTGATGCTGCTGAAGTGAAGCAGAGCAAAGTCACTGAGGTTTTATTAGAGACAGAGCTAAGCTTTTTGGAATTTTGCATATTTATAAAAAGTTAAAATTTTTTCAGTAATCAAGAGCAGAAATTAGGCTTTCTTGTCGAACGTTATTGAAGTAAAAAAACAAAAACAAACAGCAGCCGACAGCGCTGTAAACAACGGTAGACCTGTGGGTAATAAGCAAGTGAATGATGCAGAAAACAAAGATTTTAAGATGGGCAGCTGTTCTTGAAGTACACTGAGAGAGAGACAGAGGGCTCTGCATGAAGTGTGATTTTTATCGTGGTGGAAGCAAAACGGCAAAAGAGGGAATTCTTGACGATGTTTATGTGAAGCGTTTGGGTCTTCTTTTGCTGCTGGTTCAGTCAATTTTGGTTGGAGAGATAAAACCTGCAGCTTCAGAATCTAGCACAAAAAAAGACATAAACACAAAGAGCGGACCCGCCGAGGCATCAGAATCTGATTATGATGCGTCGGGTCCTCGCTTTGTGTTTACGTCTTTGTGCAGAATCGGTACCTGCTCTCATTTACCGTTTTAGCTTCTTTGGTTGTTGAAATTTTGTGAGGTTTAACCTGATATTCTACGATTCCGGGCAAAATAAATGTATATTTAAAAATTGATTCAGGATTTTAATGAATCGATTTCACATTGTTCAAGCTAGAATCAATTTTAATCAGAAAATTGATAATCAAAACCCACCCCCTACTAGGCTCACTGTTTTGTTTTGTTTTGTTTTTTTATTGTTTTTGTTTTCTCTCTCTCTCTCTCTTCCTTAGTCCTTGTTCTCTCCTTTCCTCTATCAGTTAGTGTTAGGAGAAAAACCTCAGAAAAGCAAAGAATCACGGGCCCAGAGTTAATTCATGTACATGGGCGAATCCTGTGCAGGAATGCGCCCAGGCATCTGGTCAGACTTTATTATATACTCACATAACACTCATGGGTGGAGTACAAGTTAGGAAAAAACAACTTCTTATCTGGTGATTGCATACGACTTGCAAGACAAAGATGGACAAGTTAATTAACGATCTTGTAGTGGGTTAAAACAATACATGTGGGTGTTGTCTAAACTTGAGCAGACACTTTGTTCCAGTTAAAGAATTTGCTGACACGCTATGTACAGGCATTACTACAATTTAAATAAGCTAAACATAAACAATTATCACAGTTGAATAAAGATAATAAAGTAATATAATTCAAAATCTTTCAACATTCCCGCCTGTTTTTAGCAATTGAATTGTACGGCAAAACACATATCATTTATCAAGACATAACTTCTTACAACATGTATTTTCAGTTACTACATAATTAGTTGCACTTCATCTTCATTTAACAAATAAGAAAAGAAGTCTTCATGATCTTCATCGGTTTGTGGTACATCTGCGTATGTTGTGAGTGATAAACTCATCATCTGTGAAATTACAGCCTTTAAACAAGGTAAACACAAGTAAAGAAAAGCAAAATAAAATAAAATATAATAAAGTAAAATAAAACCAGGAAAACTCCAACGCCGATCAACAGTCTCTTTAGAATCTGAAGCCATGTTTAAAGAATGTACATTATCTGGTATGTAGGTGCAGCACATGGTGTTGAATAAGACACACAATCCTCCTTTCTCAGCCAGGATCATGTCCAGTGCTACACGATATTGCATTACAGCAATTCGGAGAGCGTCCATTTCTTGGTTATGTCCCTCGTTGACCTTGCAGGATGCATTGAGGAACAAGCCGAATCTATAGTCCAGTGTCTCACTTCCGAGAGCATGTTTTCCAGTCCCTATCCATGGGAAAAGGGCGTGGAGAACTTTCTGTCCTGTGATAGGAATACCTATGACTCTTCTACTGCAGAAAAAACCCCTCTGTGGAAAGGGTGGTGGGTCCAGTTATCTTACTGCTGTTATGATCCCAGCAGTCTTCAGAGTGTCATCGTATGCACAGTACAGTGACACAGCATTAGGTGATGTTCATAGGAAACTGCTGTCATCACCACCATAGCTTCTGGTTCCTGTGCTTTTCAGAGAATCATGATGTCATCCTCGGACTCCCCCTGTGCTGTCGATGGAGCTTGGCACGCTCCCCTCATCCTTCAGGTGCCCGTCTGTTGTCCAAAATCTCCTCTGTTGGCCTCTGGAAATCCCCCTTGGCACAGTTCTCATTCCAACGCAGCTTCGGCTGCGGCTCCAAAGTCTAATCTCATGATGGGCCCCAACCAGCTTGACCTTTGACCTCAACCACTGCCTGGGCTGTCAGCTATGCCTGGAATGGTTCTTGCTTCTCACCGGGCCTCTGAAGATTTCTCAGGAGATGACTGCTGCACTTGTATTTCCTTGCTAGGAGGAAAAACTTCTATTTGGAGAGCATGTCAACAATCATCAAACCACATTCTTTAGTTCAGTGAACTTCACTTATAGGCCATCAAAGCCTCATCTGAACCTGAATGCACCACTTACATAGGTTCAATACCCGTTGAATGAACTGTTAATCACACAAATCGCTGCAAAAATCATATAAAACATAGTTTAATGTTAATTCATTGTTCATGTTAATCCTGGACCCCTCCTCTTGACGCATGGACACTCCCATGAGTCAACTCATCAAAACCAGATTCCTGTCTTAAAGAAAAAGGTTAGCTAGATCATGTCCCAGGCAACATCAGGGCATCTCCCCCTCTGGAGCAGCACCACCTCGGACCTATAATCCTGCAGTAAAAGATGTTAGTGTGTTTTGCATGTTAAGTTTGCTTAAAAACTGGCTCCGCCAGGAGCCTGCATACACACCATCATGGCCTGGAAAACAAGATCTGGAAGTGAAATCAAAATAACCTTCACATTTTCCCTAAAACACAGTGTAACAGCATCACCACTCATAACCTATAAACACAGTTTCTTCACACATAAACCCAGAAATCCTGTAGTAGAAAAACATTAACTAGTTGTTCTGGTATAAATCACATGATCAAGTCACATGAAGAACTGTAATGCTGTAGAAAAGAAAATGCAAAGGTTAGCGCTGCGCGGGTGTATACACTCTTTCTCACAGTAATCTCTGTGAGCAACACAAACCCATGAATAACACACCCCTGGTAGATTCACAAACACAGAAAGTGGCATTTAAAAGTTAAATCGGTATGCAACCTCGGATGTTGCTGGCATCTTTCTGCTCCTGTAAAAGAAACACATAAATTCATCCACCCTTTTGGCCTGTCTAGGTGGAGGTTAACTTTGAGTCGTGGTCAAGTCTTGTCAGGTTTTATCAGTCAGTCAGTTTGTTTTTATTTCCATTTATTCATTCATTCATCCATTCTTTCTTTGCTGATAGTGGAAACTATCGCCGCATTTGATTTCCACCCTCAGCAAAATAACGTCATTTCAAAAGAAAAAAGAAGAATTTTAGATCGGATTACCTCGCTGAATCCTTTTTAGGCAGGGACTCTCATTTTCTAATCGTCCCAAATAAGTGGCTTTCTCCTGAGCCCATTTTAATGTGGAGAAACTCACTTGTAACAGTTTTCTTGACGACGTATCGTATAGCGCTTCTAATCGTGCAGATCTGCTCAAACAGAGATTATCGAACAAAACTTTCAGTGCACTGTGAAAGTATCAAAATAAAAAGGCCTTGTTACGTCATGACACAAGCTCCTCATCTCAGGAGGGTAAATCATACCATTAGCATGGTTTATCATACCATCATACTAATTGGCAGGCTCAACTTCACAACAAAAGAAAAATCATCAGCTAGATTCACTCCGAACCAACCATCAGCTGCACAACACACAACATAAGCCTAATATGTTATTAGCTATGAGTTTAATCCCCAGATCTGTGCTTCTCACTCATTTAGGCCACACACACCCATTTTATTCAGTTTTCCTTTTTTCCCGTCATCATAAAACATGTGACATGTTGTCATGCACTTCACAAAAGAAGTTTGTTCTGACGTATTCAGAGTTGTGTATCTAGGTACAGGATACACTCGCACATCAAAACAGGAAACTCAGTGTTTTAGAGTCTCCACTCTAACAAACTCCAACACATCTCATTCACTCGTGCTAAGATTCAGTCACCTTTCATTAATCTAAGAACGATCAACTAATTTGCATATCAGCTATTAACCCACTAAGATGACAGGACAACAGAAATGCATATTCAAAATGTTATCACAAAAATAGAATTTCCCTCATACAGTAAATTACTTGTGCTGCATCAATCAAGCAGACAGCATCTCCCAATTTACTGTATTAACAACTAAATTTATTGTCTGATCATTGGTTGGTCAAACCAGAATCTTTTTTCCCCACAAAAGTTAAACTGTTGTCCTGCAACCTAGAGAGTCAATTTTTTTTATTGGATAAATTCAGCATTTGATAACAAGTGTCTGTTAAATTCACACTATTTTAACACTGATGAGAGATAACAAGCTAATTTTCATTGCATGTGTGTTTGTGTTACTAGGCAGGTTTAATGCATGTCTGTGGAGCTGCATATCCAGCAGAGCATGTTCTTAAAGCTGCCTTTCCTACACACTTCTCTGCTATTATTTAATCATTTTGTAACTAATGTGCTATGAGTCCACTGATCTTTGCATCACACTAAGTGACTTGGACAAGATGGTAAACAGACTCACATGCTTAAGATGTTGTCTAATCTTCATGAGTTCTCTTGTATTTGGAAGTGTTAGTAGGGCATGTTCTGCTTGTGTGTGTGTGATTTTGTATGTTTCTTTTTGCAATGTTTCAGACTCCTTCACAATTTTCCCACTTAAGCAGTCAGTTTTGTTTTTCCCAGGTTTGCTAACCCAAATTTTGATTTCCCACTTTAAACACCAGCATTCTCACTTACTCTCACTGTTGTCCTCTCCCACTTCAACAGTCCAATAGCAGGCAGTTGTCCTTCAGCTTTGTCCTGTGTTTCACTGTCTCTTCTTGCCATTTTCTCCAAAAGTGGCAAATGTCAAACTCCAACAGTCTCCTCAGTTCTCCTCAAACGTTCTTTTCACATGCACAGTGAATTTGCAGCTTGTTGGGAACACAGTGCCATTCATCCAATCAGGCAGGATGATGGGTTTGCTCTTCTTCTCTGATGCTGTTTGTCCACACTGCTGCTGCTTGCTGGGACTCTTTTCTCAGGACTTTGCTGCTGTCTCTTTATCTGCCATGTTATTGCTCTTTGGAGCTGCATTCCTTGTCTTCAGGGAGGAGTGAGAGCTCGCTTGTGAGTTTGAGAGACACATGGTGCTGTAAATAAGTTAGCCAGAAACCTGGCCTGAATGTTTCCAATGATGTTAAACTATAACTTTCTTCCGACCGCTGCATGTGGAAAATTGATTCAGGTCTGCTTGTCACCTAAAAGTGACAAACTAAGACATTTTCATTATTATTATCACTGCTTAACCAACACACACAACTCTCTCTCTCTCTGTTTTTGTGAACAGTCCTTTCTTAAAAGCAGAAAATGAGATTGTAGTTGTTCTTGGCTGATCAACACAAAACCTTTTTCCTATGATTACTTTTCATCTACAATGTAAATTTTGTCTCTTTTTTACTCTTTTTTTTTTTTTTTTTAATAGCTGGTGACCTGCAGAATCACCGCTCTCACAATCAGAGGCAATTACTTTTACACAGCGCACAAAAACACTGTGACGTCAGACACATTAACACTCACTTTTTTCATCTGCGTAAATAAATCATTTGGCCAATGGCATGTGCCATGGTGATCCATAAATATGATCACAAGTTTATTTAACTATTTTTTAACCCACCAAAACAAATACACAAAAACATGATGCTGATGCTATGAACACTCTACACATATGAGTCAAGATGCAGGAAAACTGCTCACGGAAACTCTGCACATTCCAGTTATCACAGTTATCATAGTTCTGTTTCCCTCTCTTTGAAGAGTTCTCAGCCAGCTTCTGATCTGATAATGTGTAGCTTGCTCATCAGCTCAGAAAAGACCAAAACGCAACCTCACACAGTGGTTGCGTGCTTTGCCCCACAGTGGCAAAGACTTGCACTTTCATATTCAATTCAGCTTCTCCGTCATGTAGTTTTCAGCTGTTTCATACAGGGTTCAGCATATTAGTTGTTATTATAGGTTTGCTCTATATCTCAGCAAAGTCTCATCCAGGATGACAGGTTTTCAAGCAGGTCAAGTGCCTCTATGCACTTAATTAGTTCAAATATTTACCTATTTTACTTCATATGTCATTGTACTGAATTTGAGCAACCCTAAGCTTAATGCAGATTACTTTCAACAATTATCTACCTCGCATCATAACTGACTGAGGTGCCTCTTCATATTAAAATTATTTCATCATTAACACCAATTTACAGGTTGTTATCCTTGCTATTATTATTATGAATACATTAAAGATAAGTTGTAATTTAATTTTGCCGTTCGTTTATTTTTCATTATTCAGTCGGGTCTGTTTCCAACCCTTTTTAAACTACTTTAAACTACTTTGATCTCCATGTATAAACACTAATTTGTCCGGCGCCTGGACATTTTTCTCTAGCCACTGCTCGTCAGCAGTGAGTTTGGTGGGCTGATTACCCATTATCACACAACTGCAGAGCCGTCTCTGGCACGAGACGCAGGGGTGGTTGCTGACACGCCCTTCTACTCCCTGCTAATCAGGAAGCGGTGCCAGTTTTATGGGATGAAACCCAACCTTTCCCCTTTGTCACCAGTACTTGAGCTCCTTACAGTAAATAAAAAGACAGTAACAATGGAAGTAGTTCAGCAACTTATTGTGCTGTCAAAAAATCACTTACTTCCGACACAGAAAACACAGACATTTATACACAGTCGCGCAGATCCTTACGGCGGATCACTCCTAAACCCTTACGGCGGGTGAGACCTTTAACGTGTTTTACTTTACAATCCTTTCGGCGGATTAGTCCTATGAGCTCTTACAGTGGGTCAACCTTATTACACGTATTTTTTAAAAATCCGTACAGTGGATTAGACTGTCAAACCCTTTCGTTTTACGCGAGTGTGATTGAGTGGATTCTTTACCTTTCCAAGATCTCTCCGTCTATGTTTGAGGTCTTTCACTGGATCCCAGCGCCGTGGACCGCTTAACCGGCCTGGACCCGAATTTTTTGCGTCCCAGGACTTTTGCTCCTTCCTTGAGGAGGCTGTCGACAGTCTGCGGTACGGCCCCCCACGGCGACAGGATACAGGTAGATCTCTGGTTTGGAGTCACAACAATCGAGTTGCTTTTTCCAACTCCGGCTCGGAGGACCAAGAAATGTAAGGAGAAAAACCTCAGGAAAGCAAAGAATCACGGGCCCAGAGTTAATTCATGTACATGGACGATTGCCTGACCACGTCCCGTCAATTACAAAGACGTGCAGGCAAAGCGCACCAGGCATCTGGTCAGACTTTATTATATACTGCTTTACTAATGGGTGGAGTACAAGTTAGGAAAAAACAACTTCTTATCTGGTGATTGCATACGAGGCTGCACAGGATGCAGCCTTGCAAGACAAAGAGGAACAAGTTGATTAACGATCTTGTAGTGGGTTAAAACAATACATGTGGGTGTTGTCTAAACTTGAGCAACTTCCTCATGTGATCACTTTGTTCCAGCTAAAGAATTTGCTAACACGCTATGTACAGGCATTTCTGTGCAATTTAAATAAGCTAAACATAAACATTTATCACTGTTGAATATTAATAAAATTCAAAATCTTTTAACAACCATACTTGTCAATGCTCTTGTAACATCTCATTTAGATTACTGTAATTCTTTAATCTCTCGTCTACTTGTCTTACTTTCAAAGCGCTTCATAACCTTGCTCCCCCCATATTTATCTGTCTTCTTCATACGTACTCACCCCCTAGTACACTCCGCTCTTCTTCAGCTTCCCTTCTGTCTGTTCCACCTGCTCGCCTGACTTCCATGGGAGCTTTTAGTAGTTCTGCCCGAGACTTTGGCATGCACTTCCACCAGATCTTCGGACTACAAACTCTCTCCACTTTTAAACCGCGTCTTAAAACCCATCCATTCGCTTCCGCTTCTCCTTTTCAGGGTCGCGGGGGGCGCTGGAGCCTATCCCAGCAGTCATAGGGCGAGAGGCGGGGTACACCCTGGACAGGTCGCCAGTCTGTCGCAGGGCCAACACACAGGAACAGACAACCATTCGTGCTCACATTCACTCGCACATTCACACCTAATGGCATTTTGGATTTTCCAATTAACCTATCCCCACAAGCGTCTTAAAACCCATCTTTTAAAAATTGCATACCCTTCATCATGATTAAGTCTTAGACTATTATTACCTTTTAAGCTTTTATTCCTGCTTTCATACTTTCATCTTTCATACTTGTTTTATTTTTCATTTACCTTTGGTTTATATTTTGTTGTACTAATGGATATTGACCTTGAGGGTCTTTAAAGCCGCCTATAAATAAAATGTGTTATTGTTATTTTCATTATCATCTTGAACAAAAACATTCATCCATATGAAGGACATCTTGTGCTATAAAAACAGACAACATGCCTCATAAATCAACCTCTTTATATTTCTGTGCAGATCATTGAGACTTGCAAATTTAAAATGTGTTTTGCAACTAGGAATCAGTGCATCATAGTCTTTTATGAAGCTTGGAGTCTCTGATATCCAACTTTAACTAATTTCAATACTCTCCCCATCAAGACTTTTACTTTGGAAGGTATAGCCTTGATTTTTATTTTATTTTATTTTATTTTATTTTATTTTATTTTATTTTATTTTATTTTATTTTATTTATTTTAATTTATTTTATTCACTGCAAGCCGGCTGGTGTCCCTGGTGGAGGTTTAGTATTTACATCAATATTATCTGAACCTTATCCGACACTGTTATTCAGTGCACAGCCAGACACGCAGTTGACATGTCAGTAGCACAGCTTTGAATTAATTTTTTGTTATTTTCTATTGTGGGTTCCAATCACATTTTTTGTGCATTTTGGAGCCATTTCCTGTGATGCTGGTGACTTATATCCAAATGGGTGCATTGTCATCGTGTGCCGCTTTGCCTGGAGACACAAGTGTTCGCCGGTTCTTTCTATACTGGCCACCGTCATGAATGTTAAGTATGAATGCAGAATTTGTGCCTCACACATAATCAGTTTGTATTTGGGGTGGTGGGGTCAGTAATTGTGTGATGCTTTATTCTGGTTGTCTCCTGTAAGTTTAGTATGTTGCTTTCATACATCAGAAAGCAGACATGTCTGTTTATACAGTTTAAAAACTTTGCTTGGCCTCCTTCTTTTTGCTCTGCTGCGCAAAAAGGAAGAGGCCACAAGCCTGTAATCCTGGGGGCCACCGGAACATGGCGTCTTTGGTACAGGACCGAGGCATGATGTCTTCCACAGCACTGGGACCCTCTGCAGACTCAGAGTTTATGAAAGTCTCCACAAAGCTTCGGGGCACAGGCCTAGAGGACACGGGGACTCACCCCATCTGGTTCAGCAGACTTGCCTAAGTGGAGTCTTCTCATTTGTCTCTGAACGTGCTCATGAGAAAGCATTAGGTGGGAAAAGGGTGTCAGGATGTTTAACGGAGGCTATGGTGCAATGTGGAGAGAGTGTCGTGGCTGTGGATTGCAGGTTGACGATAGGAAACTGTTATGGCCCGGGCCATAACCTGTTTTGGTGGCTGTTTCTTTGTCTGTGTCTTTAAGTCTTTGCAGGTCCCTGAGTGGATGAGCTGACGGCTGCTGATTGGTCCCCTGGTCATGTGGTGTCATTCAAAATCCCTCACCAGCAGTTGTCCCGGGGCAGCGACTGACAGCAGCAGCAGACCTGACCCTGGCCTCCAAAACCTGTGACATTTGTGACTTTCTGAGTTCTGTATATAGTGTGTACATTAGTTTTCATTGTAAATAGCACTGGAACAGAAGAGGTGAGCTGCCTTATTGTTTTCCCTTGCACTGTTTTCTCCTGTTTATCTCAGTTAGGGAGTTAGGTGTAGCGCTTGTCTTTCGTTTTGATTTCACATAGGGTTTTAGATAGCACTTCCTCCTGACTTAGCTGGTTTTGTTTGGTATTTTGGCCTTTGTTCACTCCGGAGCTTCATTTTGCAGTGTAGAAAAATAAACCACCGTTCACTAAGAAATTGGTTTTCCCTCTGTGGTTTTGGGGACCAGGGCGGGGCAATCTTTTCAAACGTATGTTGCGTTCCTGTACCCCTAGACTGGGGCGTAACATAAACACAGTCACAGACAGTGCTTTAATGCACTGGACAAGACTACTCAGTATTTTCATGCAACATTTGAAATATAAAGTTTCTGACTGGTGATTTCCAAAAGGCAGCTTGGATGTAATCCAATAATGGAAACAAGGTAGACATTAAACACTGAGGAAAAGAATTTATTGTACACAAAATTGACAGTTTCAAAATAAAACGTATCCAGTTCAAGACCAGGTTGTCTATTCCTATCAGTAAAACACATTAAACAACAACGAAAAAACACTGTTGCTTCACAAACTACTTGTCTGATTAACTTTTAACTTTTACCCTGACCACATCAGCAGAATTGCAGTTTTGGTTAATTACCCACATTTTATAACAGCAAAACAATAGAATGAACTAAGCAAAAAATCTTAATATGCAAACTGAATTTAAAAACAAAACAAAGTAAAATTAAAAAGCATTTAAATGTAGCTAGTAATATTCAGATAAAAACTGACCTTTCTATTTGGCTCTAACAGTCTATGAGATCTAGTTTTGTTGATGCTGACATGCCTGTAACAGTAACTACAGGTTATGCTGTAGGTATTTCTTTTGTTGTTGTTGTTGTTGTTTTGAACTTCAAATCAATTGATAACTTAGGGTACACTTTAGGGCAGCCCTAGTTTATCTCCCTTCTGGACAATCCAGTGGGCTAAAATTTACAAAATAAACATGAATTTGATGAGACTTGAAAATATGAATTGTTTACTGGTGGAATGGAACATGAAGTCTGTAGCTCTTTTTCAGATTTCTTCAGTCAGTCTCAACCTGCTGCTTAGAAAGAATGTAGGTTGAAGAAACATAGTCATGGGCTTCACATTTCAACCTGAAAGCTGTGTTCTTTTTTAGTCTATTCTATGTGTATCAAAACCCAAAATGAACAAATATTTAAAAGGACATATTGATTGTTAAAAATAAAACAACAACAACAAAAAAAACCCTGATATCAATAGCAATCCCTAAATAATTTTCAACAAACATTTGGTTTTTTTACAATGCTGTCTTTGTGCTATTTTGCATGAAACCATGGATTTAAATAATCTGATTGTTGCATTATGTTTTCAATATTACAAACGTTTTTAGACACATGTGTAAAGCATGAATGATCTATCAGGTAACAGATGAATATAGATTGTCCAATGTTGTAGCTACAGCAGTGTCCATAACCTTAAAGCCATGCTGTATAACTAACATCACTGACTTTTGGTCTCAGTAACCAGCTGGTTCACCTTTTTTCCTTTCATCAGACCATGCAGATATACAGCTGCCCGCCTTTTCCACAGCGTTGACTGTGTTGTAGAATTGTGTTATTTTATGTCCCTTAGCTTCAAGACCATCAACTACATCCTGCAGGGCAAAGAGGAGAGAGACTCGGCTGGAACAAAAGCTGTAGAATTTCTTAGTTTATCATTGAATACATTGAATAAATTACCTTTTCAAGCTTAGATTCAAGTTTTACTTCACTTTGACAGTTGACAAAAAGAACAGGAGTATCAATTGCCTCCTTAAGGCTCTTTCCAAACCAAAGGTGGTTCATGACCGCCTTGAAGAGTAAAAAAAATTATAAGATGAGAAAGTGATGATTACAGGATAAATTAGGGTGAAGAATCTTTTTACTATGATGTAAGCATTAACAGCAAATACAGGCATCAGTCTGCATCAATTTATTTTATTTAATATGTAATGGCACTTTTGTGTGTGTACCATGCATACATACCGAGGCCACTGCCGGTGGAATCATTTCAGCACCAGACCCTCCAATCACCAGCGTCTTTGATGGAGACTTCAGCACAGATGGGGCTGTATTGGAGGGAGGTCGCTCCCCTGAGAAATACAACAAAGCCCTTGAATGGCAGAACAAAACTAGAAAACAGAAATCAGTCTGTACACATATATTTGTGCATAAATCATTCATACAAATGTTTCACACACAAATCAGTGACTGTATTTTTATGCAGTATTTTGTTTATACCCTACAAACAAATTTAGAAGTGCCTCTGCCCGTGCTTATCAACAAATGATGAAAGTGAGTTCTCTCTACTGAATCAGTATCAAGCCTGTCAGTGTGTTAGCAGCATTCAAACATTCATCTATGCAGAAGTTTGTAAAAAAAATAGTTTGTAATGCTGGTTTTTACTAAAGTAAACTGGTTTAGAACTTTGTATATAAATTATAGCACACTGTTGGATCACTGTGGATACATTTAGTACAAAAATTTGTTAATATTAGTAAATTTGTATCATAGTCCATGTTCTGCCTTTTATAACTTAAATGGGATATTATAGTTGTAAACTGCCCTAGAGCTCCCTCTAGTGGCTGCTTTGTAATATGGGTTCGGTTACTTTGGGAAAGGAAAAATGAGAACGTGAAGAAGAAATAAAAGATGGCGGAAAGTGATACCGTAATGTTATTGTTCTAAGCTGATACGGACCTTAAAATGTTGTTGCCTTGGACAAGATATGTCTGTAAGTATAAGTGGCGATAAAATAATTATTATCTTTTGTTTTGTGTAAAAATGGTTCAATAATTTGTACATTTGAAAGTTTTATCTTGTTAGCTTGCAGTAAGAGTGTAACAAGCTAGTTTACAATGTTGGTTAGCTAATACAGTATTTTGTACTTTCAGTTTTACGATGGTCAAAGAGAAGGCAATGGTCAGAGGCCATTCTTCAATAAATCAGCGCAAAAAGGAAATAAGTCTGGTTATTGGAGCATCGTTATCTCGCTGTCTAGCTGGTGAAACTAAGAGACTCAGGGCGAGGACAGCATAGTCCATAAAAATTAATGCATATTATTTTCTCATATTTTTCTAGTGTATGTTGATCCTGTGTAAAATTTACATGATGTGCTTCAGTTTGGCAGTTTTGTTTGATTGTTGTTTTAATCAAAGGTCCGATTGATGCGTCACAATAAATTATGAAATGCCATTTTCTAATTTCTGCAATGGTACTATTTTGCTATTATTAGAAATTACTTAAAGAAATATGTCCTGTCAGGAAAATAATTTACGAAAAAACATTAAACTCTTTTAAATAATCCGCCTTCCTCGTCTGATTACTTGCATTTCATAAAAAATAAATGTAAAAAGTATCCTCCTGATCTCTTACCAGGAGAGAAGCTATTAGCTCTATTACAGAAGTCAAACAGCTGGTTGTTGAGAATGATTCCAGTGCTTGGAGAGAGGACCTTGGAGCCAAATCTGTAAACAAAAAATATTAAAGTTATTACAGCACCAACAAACTCTTTGTAGTAGAGAAATAGTCTAAAAATAAGTTCCTCCATAATGTCTTAAATCTTCAGTTTCAACAAAGAAAAAAAATCTACACGCACATATATAGATATATATACACACACATATGTGTGTGTCAACAGAATGATGCAGGTACTGACTCGTCGTTGATAGTGCTGGTGACAGACACAGCAGATCCATCTTCAGCCAGCACAGATAAATGTGTGGTGCCGATGCTGTCCAGACACGGGGTGTCGCCGTAATACTGGGGATCGTGAGTCTTGTCGCTGCTGATCAAACTCCGTATGTTGTCTGCAAAGCGATCCTCTGTCAAATTCTTTGCCATCTGTGTGAAATACTGAGAATTACTAAATAACTAAGTTATAAGCAGATTACAGAAAATTCAGTGATATCAAGAAAAATTACAGCCAAATGTTAACAGAATTTTGGTGACAGACACAGCAGGAGCATCTTCAACCAGCACAGACCAATGTGTGGTACTGATGCTGTCCAGATATGAGGTGACGGTGTAATTAACACTAGGGGTTATGATTCTGGTTAGTGATTAAGCTCTACATGTGACTGGCCAAGATATGTTCTCTGAAATGCCTTGTCATCCATGTGAACAAAATTGACAAATACTAAAATAATAATAATAATACATACACACTGACATACTTAGAAACAAATATTAAACCAATTTAGGTTTATGTGCTTTTAAAATGTTTTATTTATACTTATATGTTTCCAAAGCTACATCACTGCTCAGAATTACAATGAAATGAAAATGCAGAGTTACTGGGAAAAGCTGACACTCAAAGAATTTTTTCACAGTACTCTATGCAGACCTGTAAAATACTAAGTACACCGTTAGTGCTTCTATAAGAACTTTAAGGGAAAGTAGTAGCCAGGTACTGATAATCAAATCCCCTTGATTAACTGATCATTAACAAAGGTGAGCACCTATATAAAAGCACTTTGTTAACACAAAGTCACAATCTCACCCCAGCAAATTAACCCAAAGTCCAACTGTGCAAAGCTCAGAGATATTACGGGGCCTGGAGGCAGAGGTGGCAAGTAGAAGTAACTAGTGTTAAAAAGTGAATCTGAGTGAAGTTAACAGCAGCCTTGACCTGACACCGTGAGACAAACTGCACAGAAACAATTTGTGTGTTTGTTGAGCTGATAGAAATGTTGCACAGCTGCTGGTGATTATTGGATGAATATGATTGCCTTTCATGTGTTATGTTTCGACTCAAATTGGTTTGATGTATAAAGGCTCGCATCGACGAAATAATAACTTCTCTCAAATGTGTTAAAGCAAAAGTAACAAGCTTAGGAGTAGAGGAGTAGAAAGGACAGATGTTTGTTTAAAAACGTAGGGAGTAAAAGTAAAAATTTATAAATACTCAAAGTACAGACACCTGAAAATTCTGCTTAAGTACAGTATTAAGTATTTGTACTTCACTACTTCCCACCTCTGCCTGGAGGAGAGGGGATGCAGCTCGATTTTTCATATATACCGATAATTATAAAGTAAATAGGTACATTTATAATTGTAAGTAAAATTTGCTATTATAATCATATTAAAACCAATGCATTCCCTTTTAAATATTTTACACTATATATTTTGTGTTTTGTGATGTGGTATTGCTACTTTTACCCGTTTCGTCACTTAGAATCATACTATATGCAACGAAGCAGGTGCAAATCTGTAGGATTTTAAGATACTTACTTTATCTGAGCTGAAGTTTGGATCTCTGATATATTTCTTTAATCCATTGGCAAATTTTAAAGCTTCAATATAACGGTGATAAAACAATCTTTTCATCAGTCGTCTTAGGTTCTGAATTCCTTTTGTATCCTGAAAATATAAATAATTGTTATTTCTTTTATTTAAAACATCATTTCTTAGTGTATCACATTTGTAAAGATTGATAAGGATTCTTTTTTTCATATATGAATCAAACTCTACATGCTAGAAGCAACAATCAGGAACCTTTCATGATGTTGAGGATGAAGCTGAGTATGGCTCCTCCTGCAGGGGGAGGAGGGAAGTGCATCCGGTACTCTCCCAAAGAAATATTCCACGCATCAGTCACATTAGCTTGATACGATGCCAAGTCCTCCAGTGTGAGTTTTCCTCCTGAGCAAAAACATTGAAACAAATTATTCTGTTGAGCAAAAATGAACACAATACATCTCATTATTAAGAGTTTGAATGGATCCAGACAGATCACAGTGTAGCCTGTGAGGGATCATGTTAGATTTTTCAAAAACCAATCGATTTTTTAAATTTGTAATTAGATCATTGTGTCTGGCAGACATAGAAAATGTTCAGAAAGAGAGCAGGATGAATCCCGTCTGATAATACCTGCATCCTGAATGTCACTGATTAAATTCTTTGCTATTGTTCCCTTGTAAAACACATCTGGTCCCTCGTTTGCGATCGTCTCCAAAGTGTCAGCCAGTTTCTCAAATTTTACAGTATCACCGGTCTTAAGCAGGTTCCCATTTTTATCTAAATATAACTCCCTAAAAGACAAAGACGGTGAAATAAAGCTGAAACATTCATTGTTTCCTCTTTGTATTTATGAAATCACATTGTGGGTGTATTTCATACCTTATTGACGTATTATTAATGTGTGGGATGTGTTGACCTTGGTAGTAAGGAATAGGGAATCCTTCTCTGGCTAATTTGATGGTCGGCTGAAAGAGGTCGGCCCACGGCAACTTCCCATAAAGCCGGTGTGCCGCTTCATAACCTCGAATTTCCCCAGGAACCCCAATCCATCTGCTATCTGGTTAGATAGATAATGGATAGTCAGTGCTGGAAAGTAACTCGTACATTTACTTGTGTTTTAAGTAAACTGTAAGGTCCTGACCTTTAATGATCTGAGATGACATTTGTTATAATTTGGTGCTCTTTAAATAGTATATTCTGCTCCATTTTCAGAGGGAAACTGTCACGGCCTGGGGGATCAGCGAGACGGAACTCATTGTGGGTTCACGCCCTCAGCCCAAGCCCACGCCCACGGAAGGGAAACACACCTGATGCCCATCAAGGTGATCGGCATTTAAGCCAGGACGAGACTGCTGGTCTTCGCTGCATCGTTGTCTGCCATGCGTCAGTGAGAGTCGAAACTACAGCACAGCTAAGTCAAGAGTCTATAGTGAACTTTGTAATTAATTCTCGTTTCCTCGTCTACAGACCTCCTGGATACCTTCCCTGTGTGAATCTTTGTGTCGAGTGTGAGGAGTGGATCTGTGGTTGTCAGTGTGGAGAGTTGGAGAACGAGTGATTCCCCCCTTTGGATTTCCCTGGAGCCCCATCCCTCACTTTGTTGTATATAGCACTGCCCTGCACTTCCTGTATATACACCTGGTGGATTCTGTAAATAAATTCTTGTAACAGAAACACTGTACTTTTTAAGTGTGTGTGCATTTGTAACTAATTATGTTGGAGATAACATTTTGCATTTTAGTTTATTTCACTATATTTGCATATTTACACTATTTCTGGCTTATAGAAGCATTTAGCATATCTTATACTTACTTTTCTTACTGTTTATGCAGCCTGTGTGCAGGGGTGTAGCACAGAACTCTGGGCCCCATTAATAAAAGGTGTCTGTAGCCCCTTTCTTTTCTTGACCCATCTTTCTCACACACTCCCATTTCTTATTGCTGTATAAAGACGCTTCTTAACAGAGACTATGCTCGTTCTATGTATGGATCTACAGCTTTGCTTCAAAGTCAACACACTATAGACGATCAGGACGTAATGCAGGAAGGTCATTTGTACTCTGCTGACAGCAACAAAAGGGACAGGGACATGTGCATCCACAGTAACCTGTGTCTCTGGCCCCACCTCAGCATTTCACAAGATTTCCAGCGTCAGTAGAAATTAGCCAAAGCAGAAACAATGACTGATAAAGATGGACTTGTGAGGAAAGTTAAGACTCGTCCTGGGGTAGAATTTATATTTTCTGGAAACCAGAAAATGGGAAAGATGGGACAGCATCCTGGCAAGCTATCTATTGTTGAACAGCCCATTCAGAAACTGATCTTTCTCTTAGAAAACGTTTAATGTGATGATTATATATTTTACTGTACGAAGGCTTTATGTATTCTCTGCAAATATCGATAGTATCAATACCATCACAGGTATCGGTATCGAATCGATCCTAACGCAGTTGGATTGGATTTGAATTCTTTTCTATGTTCAAAGTCCAGTATGTGTCCCACTGTCCATCCATTCGTACTTTCTCCACCACAATTCAGGGTTGCGGGGGCGGCTGGAGCCTATCCCAGCGGTCTTAGGGTCAGAAGCGGGGTGCACCCAGGACAGGTCGAATTTGGCAAATGTGCAATAAATCAGTTCAAAAATCATGACACATTGCTCTCCCCTACATAAGTTCCCTTTATAGGTTAAAAGTCTTGGTATCAGCAATACTGATCTTAATTTACTTAGTATAGGAGAGATACCAAAATTTGTAGTATTACGCAGACTAAATTCTATTTCGAGTATGTAAAAGCTGTGTGGTTAAGTTGATTCTGTTCATCTGGACGTAGCGTTTTCAGTTTTGTCACTCATCCAAGTGACTTCTTCAGGCTCAGCTGACTGCAGGTTTTCCCAATCTTATACCCTTTGGCCCCCTCCTCGATTCAGAGATGGTCTTTCCGTGTGGTTAGGGGTTATTTTAAGTTTAAAAATCATTAATATTATATTTCTCTTTGTTGTTAAAACACACACATAATTTGGTGGAAAAGTAATATAGTAGGACACTTTAGCCTAACATATTGAGGCCGTGCCACAGTTATATTTCATTGTGCTCTGGGCTGCATTTGCTTGTTAATCCTTTTTTGTCTTTTAGCAAATGTATTTAATAACGGTATTTTAATTTTGGAACCAATTTGCCTCAGTAGTGTATCTTTAAGCCTATGTAATTCTTTTGTTTAGTCTGAAAACACTCTCTTTATGTTTCCTAGGGGTGAAATTCCCCTAGGTGGCGCTGTTGCATTTTAGTCATAACACCCCTTGACCACCTCTCCACAACAGTAAGCATGTACTTAGTTTTTTGTGGTTCAGTGTGCCATCCACAAATTGAAACTCTATCATGCAAAAAAGAAAGCCACACATGAACATGATCCAGAAGTGCTGCTGTCTTCTCTGGGCCAAAGTTCACTTAAAAAGGACTGAGGCAAAATGGAGAACCGCTCTGACATCAGACAAATACAAAAATGTGGATCCTGCATCCTCTGGGCTAAACAGGAAAGGGCTTTAACACTGTTAAGTGCAACTTATTATTGTAGTGGGTTGGATTTGGTGGATGTTGGTTCATACATCGGCGTAGCTTTGTGCTGAACATTGGGAGCTCTGTCTAAATAAATAAATAAATAAATCTGGGGAAATTTCCAGATGGTTAAACATGCAACTATTTTGCTGGTAATACCTGAGACGAGGAAAGAAAATCAACAGCGTATTTATGCAAGATAATTTGTAATTTTATTGGGAGGGGAGGGGGGGGGGTTATATTTGGGGGGTCATAACCCCCTCAACCCCCCTGGAAATTACATACATGGTGTCTGTGAACGCAGCATGAACATTCACCCTTCCCTTAGCTGTTTACCAGAGGTTGGTTATAAGGAACAGCTGTGGTCCACTCTTGAGTTCTAGCAACTTACATTCATTCCCGTTCAAGGTGATCACAGGCTGTTAAGTATTGCAGACTGGATTCAGTTCCCCTGGAAATTGCTTACTCTGTATAACTGCTAAAGGGTTGTAAGTAGGATTATCATGGGTTATCTACAGTTTGGCATGTAGTAGGGTGGACCCCGAATGACTGTTTCCCCTGTTTTGTTGCAGGCCTACTCACTGCTGCTGTCTTGTTGTAGCCTTGTTGTTGTTTTGCTGTAATTTATAAACTGGCATTCACTTGTTCCTTGTTTTATGGTATTTTACTCTTGATTGTTTGTTATATTTTAAACATGTTTTTAAAAGGAGTTGTATCTTGTTTTTTCTTGTTGTCTCGTATTTGTTCTTGTTTTGTTTATATCTCATCTACTGAGTTGTTTGATATTTTATGTTTTGATTTATAGGTTTTGTTTTGTTTTTAGCTTTAGTGGAGGCACGGCAGCTTGTTGTGGGGGCTAGGCGTGTGTGGTGGAATCCCACGTGATGCATGTGCGTGTACATACACACTAGGAAATAGGTATGAAGCTAGGAATGCAGTGAGACTACACTGGTGAGTAACTGGTGGCATCCTTGGGCACTCCTCCCTGTAGGTTCTCTTCAGCACTGTAGCCAGGCTGACAAAAAGTCAGAGCTCTGTTGAGCCAACCATCCCTTTAACGTTAACTAGTGATGACTTCATGAACTTCTTCACAAATAAAATTTTTATCATTAGAGAAAAAATTACCAATAATCATCCCACAGATCTAATATTATCTACAGCTACTCTTAGTTCCATTGATGTTAAGTTAGACTCTTTTTTTCCAATCGATCTTTCTGAGTTAACTTCAATAATTACTTCCTCCAAACCATCAACGTGTCTTTTAGACCCCATTCCTACAAAACTGCTCAAAGAAGTCCTGCCATTGATTAATTCTTCGATCTTATATATGATCAACCTATCTCTAATAATCGGCTATGTACCACAGGCCTTCAAGGTGGCTGCAGTTAAACCTTTACTCAAAAAGTCATCTCTAGACCCAGCAGTCTTAGCTAATTATAGGCCAATCTCCAACCTTCCTTTCATATCAAAAATCCTTGAAAGAGTAGTTGTCAAACAGCTAACAGATCATCTGCAGAGGAATGGTTTATTTGAAGAGTTTCAGTCAGGTTTCAGAGTTCATCACAGCACAGAAACAGCTTTAGTGAAGGTTACAAATGATCTTCTTATGGCCTCTGACAGTGGACTCATCTCTGTGCTTGTCCTTCTTGACCTTAGTGCAGCATTCGATACTGTTGACCATAATATTCTATTAGAGCGATTAGAACATGCTGTAGGTATTACAGGTATTGCACTGCAGTGGTTTGTATCATATCTATCTAATAGACTCCAATTTGTGCATGTAAATGGAGAGTCCTCTTCACACACTGAGGTTAATTATGGAGTTCCACAGGGTTCAGTGCTAGGACCAATTCTGTTTACATTATACATGCTTCCCCTAGGCAGCATCATTAGAAGACATAGCATACATTTTCACTGCTATGCAGATGACACCCAGCTCTATCTGTCCATGAAGCCAGATAACACACACCAATTAGTTAAACTGCAGGAATGTCTTAAAGACATAAAGACTTGGATGGCCACTAACTTTCTGCTTCTTAACTCAGATAAAACTGAGGTCATTGTACTCGGCGCTGAAAAGCTTAGAAATATGGTATCTAACCAGATTCTTACTCTGGATGGCATTACCTTGGCCTCCAGTAACACTGTGAGGAACCTTGGAGTCATTTTTGACCAGGATATGTCCTTCAACGCACATATTAAACAAATATGTAAGACTGCGTTCTTCCATTTGCGCAACATCTCTAAAATTAGAAATATCCTGTCTCAGAGTGACGCTGAAAAACTAGTTCATGCATTTATTACTTCCAGGCTAGACTACTGCAATTCATTATTATCAGGATGTCCAAAAAACTCACTGAAAAGCCTTCAGTTAATCCAAAATGCTGCAGCAAGAGTACTGACAGGGACTAGAAGGAGAGAGCATATTTCTCCTGTTTTGGCTTCCCTTCATTGGCTTCCTGTTAAATCCAGAATTGAATTCAAAATCCTGCTCCTCACATACAAGGTCTTAAATAATCAGGCCCCATCTTATCTTAATGACCTTGTAGTACCATATCACCCTATTAGAGCACTTCGCTCCCGCTCTGCAGGCCTACTTGTTGTTCCTAGAGTATTTAAAAGTAGAATGGGAGGGAGAGCCTTCAGTTTTCAGGCCCCTCTTCTGTGGAACCAGCTTCCAGTTTGGATTCAGGAGACAGACACTATCTCTACTTTTAAGATTAGGCTTAAAACCTTCCTTTTTGCTAAAGCATATAGTTAGGGCTGGACCAGGTGACCCTGAATCCTCCCTTAGTTATGCTGCAATAGATGTAGGCTGCCGGGGGATTCCCATGATGCATTGAGTTTTTCCTTTCCAGTCACCTTTCTCACTCACTATGTATTAACAGACCTCTCTGTATTGAATCGTATCTGTTATTAATCTCTGTCTCTCTTCCACAGCATGTCTTTATCCTGTCTTCCTTCTCTCACCCCAACCGGTCGCAGCAGATGGCCGCCCCTCCCTGAGCCTGGTTCTGCCGGAGGTTTCTTCCTGTTAAAAGGGAGTTTTTCCTTCCCACTGTCGCCAAAGTGCTTGCTCATAGGGGGTCATATGATTGTTGGGCTTTTCTCTGTATCTATGAAGCGCCTTGAGGCGACATTTGTTGTGATTTGGCGCTATATAAATAAAATTGAATTGAATTGAATTGAATAGGTTGCCTCCCCAATGGCCGGTCTCCACCATTTTATTTAATTATTTTACTGACCTGCTATTTCAACAAGGGTAGCACTGTTGCAGCGAACCTTGTCCTTTTAATTAATGTTTGTTAATAAAGTGTTTTGATTAACGGTTTTTGTGTTGTCAGCCCTGCTACTTAAGAGGTTCTCTGGTTTTGCAGCTTTTAGTAGTTTTGTCTAATAAACCTTTTTTTTTTTTTACTTGCCTTACCTCTGCTTGTTAATAACGAGCCTGTGGGCTTCTGTAACTAGTACAAGATTTGCACTAGTTACTGTAATCTCTCCTGGGGTTTAACTCCCTCCCCAGGTGGCGTTCTCAACACCATTTTGTTACCTTTACTGGTTATCTGACTTCACACCACCACATTATCAATACTCAATTCAAAACCTTTGAAGTTATGGGATTACATTATTACCTATGGAATTGGCTGCTTGCACATCTGGCAATGCAACATCAGCGCTGAAAGGTGTACACAGGTCTTAGAGCAACTTATGCTTCCATCAAGTCGGCATCAGCAAGACCAAGCTAAATGGCATACTGCATCTATTACAATAGCATGGCTTCACAGTACAAGTACCTGGGTTTTAAAATGTTCTGCCTGCAGTTCAAAGAAAAACACTGGGTGCATGAAACGGAAGATATGCCAAAAAGGAAATCTTTGCAATCTGCAAAAAAGAATCCTTTGGCAAACAAAAATGTTTGTATGTGAGGTTTTGTTTTGTTTGTTTTGTTTTTTTGACCTAGTATTTAAATATATTTTTGTTCCTGAGTAAATTATTTTCTTGTTCTTTTGAGTTTGATGATGTTTCCTTTGTGTCCAGTCTGTCTCTGTCTCATCTAAGAGTCCTGTCTTTAGTATCTTAGTGTTTTGTTCTTTTGTCCAACTGTTTTGTCTTAGTTTAAGTGTGTGTGTGTGTGTGTGTGAAGCTCGCTTCCATACAATAATGATACTGAGGTGAGTTGTTTAGGACGTCCAGAGCTTTCATAATATCTCATACAAAATTACAACGTAATTGAACTTTTTATCAGAAGGAAAATGTGATTTTTAGGAAACTCAAGCCTGCTTTAATTTTAGCTTATAACCAGTTGTTGTTGTTGTTTAGCTGGTTTGTTGTTGACTGCCTGGAGTTGGAAGTGCTGATTGTCCAGTCTGCTTACAGTAATTAAATAATAATGGTTATGCACTCCTTACTGTGTTAGAGTCCTGACTTTAGTTCAGGAGATGAGGTTTGAGGTGAGGAGGAGGGTGACATTTTAATAAGATACCAGTCATGCTGTCTCTTTCCTTCACTTCTTTGGCGACAAGAACCCTATCTCAGGTGATAAAAAGTAGGTATGATCCTTCATATCTTGAGTTTGTCTTGCAGACTAAGGTGCAGAATTTTAAAAATACCTCTACAGATAACTGACTACACCTTTAAAACTTTTGTGTTACATCTTGTGCATGATTTGGAGAAAGACCTGTTAAGACCTGTTTGGAGAAAAACCTGTTAAGACCTGTTTGGAGAAAGACCTGTTAAGACCTGTTTGGAGAAAAACCTGACTACTTCAATCTCTCTGGCTGTCTGTGAAACTAAGGAGCATGTGTTTCATGGTGTTTATGCTAGATTATTCTGATAGTGTCATATAGAACATAACTGCCGACAGCCAAACCCTCCGGTGGTTCCCTTTATCTCTTTTTCCTTTTTTTTTTTTAGTATCCCAGTTTTGCTTTCTTAATTAATGAGGAATGACTCACAGTGTGCATTAGCAGTCACCTGTACAGAATAAATTAGCTGTGGCATAAAGGTGAGTCCAAGAGCAGATTAGACTATTATATTATAAATATTAGCATTATGGCAGAAAAACAGCCCACCTTGCGTCCACTCCACGGTCCACTCTGTGGTGTTAGGACACAACTTAAGGAGGTCAGAGGTCACGTTTTTGGGGACAGTCTCTCTGGAGGTGATGATTTTCACTTTACCTTTGAAAATGTGACATATTATTACGTTAATCACCAGCAGGGCTGAGCTAAGAGGAGGGAGGATGTCTTGTTACCGGAGCTGTCCATCACAGTGAATATGAGCCCGCCTCCGATCCCCGAACTCTGTGGGTTGATGATGGAGGTGCACAGCAGCGCAGCAATGGCAGCATCTACTGCAGAGCCGCCTTTCTGAAGAATGTCCCTGAAACAGTTCATTGTTATCACTTTAGTGTTATTGTTATCATTAGTGTTAGGGGTGCACAATTAATTTAATTTGAATCTTTATTAAATTTGTGATGTCCCACAATAAATTGCCATGACTGAATAACATGATGTGTTGTCTTTGTTGTTGCTGCATGTGCTAGGGATGCACAGTTCATTGAATTTTAATCTCAATCATGTCCCGCGATAAAAGTGACCTGACTGTTTGCAGACAAACAGCAGGATCTTGAAATCTATAAACCACTTTTTTGGGTTTCTGTGGGGAGTCTAGCATCAGGACTGTAGGGTAATTTCCAGTAGTCCAAGTTCAAAAAAAGAGTCTATGGCTGATGTGTGTTCCTGGTTTCCAAAAGAAATGCTTCCAGTTGAATTACGATTTGAACATTGTTTATTTATTACAAACTGAAGAAGTAACAATGAACTCCCTCCTAAATAAGCATGAAAAGTTCCAAAGAATGAGCATTTATCCAGAACTACCTTTGCACATGGTCAGAAAACTGTGAGACTCCGAACCTCTCTGTCCATGCTCCTCCTCTTTACAATTACACATGCTGCTATTGCACTTACATACTTCAAGTGGTAGACACCTTTTAGATTCTAATCCCAAACAGTGACATGTCATTACGTTACAAATGTTCAAATTTATTAATCCTGACTAGATGACTTATGTAGCAAATCTATGATTTATAAAACAAACATGAACTCCATTGTAAATTAAAATATAAAGCAGACGCTTGGCAGCTACATTACCGGCCCCTAATTGTTCTAACAATGTATTGCCTGAGAACAGTTGCCACATTTTTTTTAACTTTACAAACATAATATGAATCTCATTGCTCATTGTTGGCTCATTGTTGGCTCATTGTTGGGGCTTAGTCTTTACCACTTGCCCTTTCAGATTCCACAAGCAGACAAATCTTGGTCATGGGTCTGCCGGTCGGCCAAAACATTAGTCTTGGCGGGGACTCGGTGGACGAGACCCTTCTTGTCTGGAACTGTTTTGGAGATCCATCCATCTTCATCCGCTTTATCCGAGGCCGGGTCGCGGGGGCAGCAGCCTAAGCAAAGAGGCCCAGACCTCCCTCTCCCCAGCCACCTCCTCCAGCTTATCCGGGGGAACACCAAGGCGTTCCCAGGCCAGCCGAGAGATATAATCTCTCCAGCGTGTCCTGGGTCTGCCCCGGGGCCTCCTCCCGGTGGGACATGCCTGGAACACCTCACCCAGGAGGCGCCCAGGGGGCATCCTTGTCAGATGCCCAAACCACCTCAGCTGGCTCCTTTCGATGTGGAGCAGCAGCGGCTCTACTCTGAGCCCCTCCCGGATGGCCGAACTTCTCACCCTATCTCTAAGGGAGAGGCCAGCCACCCTTCGGAGGAAGCTCATTTCCGCCGCTTGTATCCGCGATCTCGTTCTTTCGGTCACTACCCACAGCTCGTGGCCATAGTTGAGGGTAGGGACGTAGATCGACCGGTATATTGAGAGCTTCGCTTTTACACTCAGCTCCCTCTTCACCACGACGGACCGGTGCAGCGTCTGCATTACTGCAGCTGCAGCCCCAATCCGTCTGTCGATCTCCGGCTCCCTTCTCCCATCACTCGCGAACAAGACCCCGAGATACTTGAACTCCTCCACTTGGGGCAGGAACTCATCCCCGACCCAGAGTGGGCACTCCACCCTTTTCCGGCTGAGAACCATGGCCTCAGATTTAGAGGTGCTGATCCTCATTCCCGCTGCTTCACACTTGGCTGCGAACCGCTCCAGTGCGAGCTGGAGGCCCTCACCCCCATGAAGCCAACAGAACCACATCATCCGCAAAAATCAGAGATGAGATTCTGAGGCCACCAAAGCGAAAGCCCTCCGCCACTTGGCTGCGCCTAGAAATCCTGTCCATAAAAATTATGAACAGAACCGGAGACAAAGGGGAGCCCTGGCGGAGCCCATCACCCACCGGGAACGAGTCCGACTTGCTTGCGAACCAAGCTCTTGCAACAGTTGTATAGGGATCGAATGGCCCGTAGCAATGGGCCAGACACCCCATACTCCCGCAACACCTCCCACAGGACACCCCGAGGGACACGGTCGAATGCCTTCTCCAAGTCCACAAAACACATGTAGACTGGTTGGGCAAACTCCCATGCACCCTCAAGTATCCTCGAGAGGATGAAGAGCTGGTCCAGTGTTCCGCGACCAGGACGAAAACCGCATTGTTCCTCCTGCATCAGAGGTTCGACTAGCGGACGAACTCTCCTTTCCAGCACCCTGGCATAGACTTTCCCGGGGAGGCTGAGGAGTGTGATCCCCCTGTAGTTGGAACACACCCTCCGGTCCCCCTTCTTAAAGATGGGGACCACCACCCCGGCTGTTTTGGAGATGTTTCCCATAATCCATGAGTTCCATGTCTAATGATTAGGCGAGCTCTGTGTGCACTGCATGAATTGCTAAACAAGTGACTATAATGCCATCTTTTTAAGATGGTTCTTCCACATCTTACTTCGAATGGGCCGAAGTAGTCTACACCAACCGGGTAAAAGGGTGGATCATCTGGCAACACTCGCTTTTGTGGAAGATCAACCATCAGTTGTTTTCCAACTTTCCCATGTAAGCGACGACATGTCACACACTTTGCGATGATCTTTTTAATGGCTGTGTTGGTGCTTGGGATCCAAAACTTCTGTCGCAATTCAGAGATCATGTGATTGCGCCCTCCATGCCCAGTTTCTTCATGTATCTGTTGGATGACTAAATCAGAAATGTGAAAGTCTCTAGACAAGATAATAGGCTGCATAGCAATTTCTGGCATAGCCGCCCAAGTCAGCCTTCCACCAACTCTCAACAGATCCTCTTGCAGTACGGGGTTGGGTTTGTATAAGTGGCTAGTGCGCTTCATACTTTGTCCCTTGTGTTGAGCTGAAACCTTTGAGAATTTCTCCTTTTGACAAAATCTGATTATGTCAAGCTCTGCTTGATCCAGGTCTTCCACTGAAATTTGTGTAGGCTTAAAGCTTGTCTTGAAACTGGCAATCTGACTTTGTATCAGCTGTCAATCATTGTCTAGGCTATTGTCCACACTGGCTATATATAGCTCTTTATGTTTTTGACAGAGACTCCAAAGTAAGGCTTTAAGTTTCAGAAGCCACACTACTGCTCTTTTCAACTTTATCCATGAGGAGAGGTAGTTTATCAGTCTCTTGAATAGAGCAACATTTTCTTACACCTTTATCTTGTTTACTGTGACTCTCTTGATCTCAGGATCGACAGGAGTGATTTCTGAATAATTCAATGGCATGTTAGGCAAAAACTCTACCGGACTGCGAAGAAAATCTGGCCCAGACACCCACGTTGTGTTCTTCATAAATTCATCTACTCTTTGCTCTCTCGAGGCGCAGTCAGCTGGATTCTTGTCTGTGCTGATGTGTTTGCACTGTTCCACATCAGAGCTGCAACTCTGTTTGCCACAAATGTACGAAAACATGTGGTCTCATTCCGGAGATACTGGAGCACCACCGTACTGTCTGTCCAAAAACTGATTCTGCAAGGCTCAGTTGTAGCTCTCTTCTCAGGACACTATCCATCCTAATGACTACTGTAGCCACAGTCAATTCCAGACAGGATATGGTAGGAGGTCTGAGAGGCGCCCCTCTGGACTTGACCATCATAAATGCACATTGTGTCTCATTGCTTGTGTTACGCATGAGTAGGTAGCTGACTATAAATACATTTTATTTATAGGCGCCTTTAAGATCCTCAAGGTCTCCTTACAATAATACAAATATGTCAAATATCACACCAAGATTTTTTCCATAGGGTTTGATGCTGGACAGATTGTGAAGCTGACCACAAAGCTCTCTGACGGAACTAAGCACTTTGAGTGCTCAGTTTCAGTAGAGAATAAATTTAAACAATTAATTAATTAAACAACAAAGTGAAAGGAGTGCTCTGTGGATTTAATCCCTATGTGTTAAAGTTTGTATCCAAAGAAGCAGAAAAGACAGTCGCATTGTGTTAGCAAATAAATAAAACAGTAAAATGGTTACATAGTGTTTCAAACAAATAAACTGAGAAAAATATTGAAAGCTGTAGCAAAAAAAGGTAAAATAAGTCTGAAGATTACTAGGTTTAAGTTACCTGAATTTAACTTAGAAAAAGCTGAGTAATTAAAAAAAGAAATGAAAGAATCAGAAAAATAGTGAGAGTATTCTCCCACAGAGGGACAAAAGGACCCCCTGATGATCCTCTAATCGCCTGAGCCAAGGTGTGAAACTGGGTGTGGGTCCCAATCAGCCAGAGTTTTGGGTGAGTTTATTGTGAAACCTGGCCCCACCTTATCATGCGAATTCCTGAGGTCAGATGGCCCAGGATGTAAGTGGGCGTTAAGGCGTCTGGGGGAGGGATCTACATCAGGGTACCACATCATACTTCAAATACAACGAAGGCTTCTACAGACAAAAACATGGGCTCCCCCGTGTCACCTATTGTACCCAACCTTTACATGGAGGAAGTGGAAAGGAAGGCTCTTGGCTCTTTCAAAGGAAGAGTACCCAGCCACTGGTACAGATATGTAGACGACACCTGGGTCAAAATCAAGACACAAGAAGTGGAATCCTTCACTGCGCACATTAACGCTGTGGATAAAAACATCAAGTTCACTAGGGAAGACACAAAGGATAACTGTTTGCCTTTCCTGGACTGTGCCGTGCACATTGAAGAGAATGGCAACCTCAACATCGAAGTTTACCGGAAGCCCACACACACGGACCAGTACCTCCTGTTTGACTCCCATCACCCTCTGGAACACAAACTTGGAGTAATTAGGACCCTACACCACCGGGCAGAACATGTTCCCTCTGAGCCTGAAGGAAAAAAGAAGGAACACACACATGTAAAGGAAGCACTCAAAACGTGCGGCTATCCTAAATGGGCATTCTTAAAGTCAGCAAAGAGGCACAGAAAAGAAGATCAGACACCAGCGAGGGAGGATAAGAAGGACAGACGCAACAACATTGTCATCCCCTATGTAGCCGGTGTATCAGAAAAACTCAGGAGAGTTTTCTCCAAGCATGACATGACATTTCAGACCCAGCAACACACTCAGACAAAAACTGGTTCACCCGAAAGACAAAACGCCAAAACACAGACTTAACAATGTGGTGTTTGCTGTACAGTGCAGCGAGGAATGCCCAGACCTCTACATTGGAGAGACCAAACAGCCACTTCACAAGCGCATGGCACAACACAGAAGAGCCACCTCCACAGGACAAGACTCAGCTGTCCATCTGCATCTTAAGGATAAAGGACACTCTTTTGAGGATGCCAATGTTCACATTTTGGACAGAGAGGACAGATGGTTTGAAAGAGGAGTGAAAGAAGCCATCTATGTCCACTGTGAGCAAACAGAGGCGGTGGTTTAAGACACCAACTGTCTGCCATCTATAATCCAGTTTTGAGTTCCCTCCCCAGATCCTTAACGCCCACTCACATCCTGGGCCATCTGACCTCAGGAATTCGCATGATAAGGTGGGGCCAGGTTTCACAATGAGCTCACCCAAAACCCTGGCTGATTGGGACCCACACCCAGTTTCACACCTTGGCTCAGGCGATTAGAGGATCATCAGGGGGTCCTTTTATCCCTCTGTGGGGGGGAAACTCCCACTAGGTTTAAATCTGGGACTCTCCACCATTTGACCTTAGAACTGAAGAAGCTTCTCGGATGAGAGGTGAAACGTCTTCAAGCAACTTAAAGAAGTCCAGACACTTTTCTTTGCAAGCTCCTTTGACTACGATGACCTGGATGACTGAGAACCTTCACAGACGAATCAGAAAGATGTTGAATGTAAGCTGATATTCTTTAGGGGACTGGGAAGACTTGATAGTAGATTTGTGACTTAAACAAGTCGTTTTCGACCAAGGAAGGTATGAACTACATTCCAGGTTCCTTCTATACCAGGTAGGATTATCCTAGGTAGCTGATATGCATTTACATGTAAATGTTTTAGTAATATCTCTTTAAAGATTTGTTTTCATGTTGGCTTATAAATATCGATGCTGGTACTGTAACTTAAGTATGGGTTTAAATGTAATGCTTAGGAGAAGCAAAGCATGATATCCACACATTCGTCCAGCATGTCTATTACATTTGCCGTGATACTGGGATATTATTCCCTATAATCCTCTATGTTGTCAGTACAAACAATGTCAGTAAAAACAGAGATTTGTCAGTCGGAAACAAAACAGGTCTTAGATCCGGATCTTTAAAGTGAACGATGGGATTCTATTACACACACACACACACAGAGAGAGAGAGAGAGAAGCAGCAGGAAGGGAGACAAGTAAGACAACAGTGAGTCCAAAGAAAACCGACTGAAAAGGTTGAAAAATTAAACAGTGAAATCCGGATGCACTTAAATTGCATTGTAATACAAAGACTAACTAAAACTTTCTATGATACTACTTTTTTAAAGTAGAGAGAGCCAAAAAAAAAAACACCCAGCATGCCCCTGCGGGCGGTTTATCCTTCAAGCTCGGGTCCTCTACCAGAGGCCTGGGAGCTTGAGGGTCCTGCGCAGTATCTTAGCTGTTCCCAGGACTGCGCTCTTCTGGACAGAGATCTCCGATGTTAGTCCCGGGATCTGCTGGAGCCACTCGCCTAGCTTGGGAGTCACCGCACCTAGTGCTCCGATTACCACGGGGACCACCGTTACCTTCACCTTCCACATCCTCTCGAGCTCTTCTCTGAGCCCTTGGTATTTCTCCAGCTTCTCGTGTTCCTTCTTCCTGATATTGCTGTCATTCGGAACCGCTACATCGATCACTACGGCCGTCTTCTTCTGTTTGTCTACCACCCCTGTCCAGTTGGTTAGCCACCACCATCTTGTCCGTCTGTATCTGGAAGTCCCACAGGATCTTAGCTTGGTCATTCTCCACCACCCTTGGGGGCATTTCCCATTTTGACCTTGGGACTTCCAGGTTATACTCAGCACAGATGTTCCTGTACACTATGCCGGCCACTTGGTTATGGCGTTCCATGTATGCCTTGCCTGCTAGCATCTTGCACCCTGCTGTTATGTGCTGGATTGTCTCTGGGGCATCTTTACACAGCCTGCACCTGGGGTCTTGCCTGGTGTGATAGACCCCAGCCTCTATGGATCTTGTACTCAGAGCTTGTTCTTGTGCTGCCATGATTAGTGCCTCTGTGCTATCTTTCAGTCCAGCTTTGTCCAGCCACTGGTAGGATTTCTGGATATCAGCCACCTCCTCTATCTGCCGGTGGTACATACCGTGCAGGGGCCTGTCCTTCCATGATGGTTCCTCGTCTCCCTCCTCTTTCTTGGGTTTCTGCTGCCTGAGGTATTCACTGAGCAGACTGTCAGTTGGGGCCATCTTCGTGATGTATTCTTGGATGTTCGTTGTCTCATCCTGGACTGTGGTGCTGACACTCACCAGTCCCCGGCCCCCTTCCTTCCGCTTAGCGTACAGCCTCAGGGTGCTGGACTTGGGGTGAAACCCTCCATGCATGGTAAGGAGCTTTCTTGTCTTTATGTCAGTGGCTTCTATCTCCTCCTTTGGCCAGCCTATTACCCCAGCAGGGTACCTGATCACGGGCAGGGCGTACGTGTTGATGGCCCGGTTCTTGTTCTTACCGTTCAACTGACTCCTCAGGACTTGCCTGACCCTCTGCAGGTACTTGGTGGTTGCAGCTTTTCTAGCGGCCTCTTCATGGTTCCCATTCGCCTGCGGGATCCCCAGGTACTTGTAACTGTCCTCTATGTCTGCAATGTTGCCTTCTGGTAGTTCAATCCCCTCAGTTCTGACTACCTTCCCTCTCTTTGTTACCATCCGACTACACTTCTCCAGTCCGAACGACATTCCAATGTCATTGCTGTATAGCCTGGTAGTGTGGATCAGTGAATCGATGTCTCGTTCACTCTTGGCATACAGCTTGATGTCATCCATGTACAGGAGGTGGCTGACAACTGCTCCGTTCCGTAGTCGGTATCCGTAGCCAGTCTTGTTAATGATCTCACTGAGGGGATTCAGGCCTATGCAGAACAGCAGTGGGGACAGAGCATCTCCTTGGTAGATCCCGCACTTGATAGTGACTTGTGCTATGGGCTTGGAGTTGGCCTCTAGTGTTGTACGCCACATCCCCATTGAGTTCCTGATGAAGGCTCTTAGGGTCCCGTTGATCTTGTACAATTCTAGGCATTCCAGTATCCAGCTGTGGGGCATTGAGTCATGGGCCTTCTTGTAATCAATCCAGGCGGTGCACAGGTTGGTCAGTCTGGTCTTGCAGTCTCGGCTGACTGTTCTGTCTACCAGTAGCTGGTGTTTTGCGCCTCTGGTATTCTTGCCAATTCCTTTCTGTGTCCCGCTCATGTATTGACCCATGTGCCTGTTCATCTTAGCCGATATGATGCCTGACAGGAGCTTCCATGTAGTACTGAGGCAGGTTATTGGTCGGTAGTTGGAGGGGACTGGTCCCTTCTTGGGGTCCTTGGGGATCAGGACCATCCGACCTTCGGTTAGCCATTCCGGGTGTCCCTCGTTAACTAGCAGCTGGTTCATTTGTGCTGCCAGACGCTCGTGGAGTGCAGTCAGCTTCTTTAGCCAGTAGGCGTTAACCATGTCGGGCCCTGGTGCTGTCCAACTCTTCATACTGGAGACCCTTTCTTGGATATCTGCCACTGTGATGGTTACTGGACCCTGTTCAGGGAGGTCGCTATGGTCTGCCCTCAGATCCACTAGCCACTGAGCATTGCCGTTATGGGTTGCGTCCTTCTCCCATATGCTCTTCCAGTATTGGTATCTCTCTCTCTCTCTCTCTCTCTCTCTCTCTATATATATATATATATATATATATATATATATTCTACAGGTGGTCCATCTAGCCAGATGTATACATGCTGCGCTATGGCTACACCCAGAGAGTTTAACAATGACCAGCCTGCACTGAGTCCCCGTGCAGGATGCAATGCTTTTCTGGACATCTGGAGGACTTCGAACTCACCTACCCAGCTCACCGTCTTTATAGCCCCACAGTAAGACCAGCATCACCACCGAGACTAACTTATTCTGCACCACTCAGCCCTGGGTGTTCCCCTAGCTACCCTGCAGCTATTCGTTATGGTACGGCAAGTTCAGAGGATAGATGGCTAGATAGATGAACAATTAGCCAGCAGATGAAAGAACTTGAAGTGGAAATGGACAGGGTCAGATTGCCTTCGTATCCACAGAGTGCACATCTGCCTCACCCTTCATACCACTATGCCGCATTTCAGCCACATTACAGTAGCGTCCCCCATTTAGAACTGGGTTACCCTGTTCGGCCTCCCAGTCCAAGAGCTGCACGTACCATTCAGCAGCAGGCTCTACACACTCCACACAAGTCCCTGCTCCTCAAGGGCAGGTTGACACTGCTGCATCAAACACACAACCTGCTTCAGAAGCCATGCCTATACCGGCCTCCGCATCCACAGCTCCTCCAGCCTGCTTGCCTCCGTTGCCAAAGCAGCCTGTACCTCCTGCTTCAATGCAGCCAGAACCACATGTGCCTCAGCCAGTGCCCCCTACCACACCTTTACAGCCTGAGCATGCCCCGCCAGAGCAGCAGTATGTGTTAGGATGCCTGGGTCGTTGACCCAGGGTTTTGAGTTTATTATATTATTTATAATTTCTAGTCTTTGGTTTCTTTGTTAGAGTTCTGTCTTATGGTTTATGTCTCTCTGTAATCCTTAGTTGCTGTCTCCCCTGTCTGCTATATCCCCATGTCCAGTCAGTGTCTGTGTCTGCCCTGGTCCCACGTCTCTGTTCCCTCTGTTGTAGTGCCTGCCTGTGAGTCTGTGTCTGTAAGTTCAGTCTGAGTTATGTTTCCTGTTTTACTTTGAAAGTCCGTGTCTCATGTAAATGTGTCTGGTTGTGCTTCCTTTGTCTCTTTAGGCCTGATTTGCCCCAGCTGTGTTTCCCTCCTGTTTCCCATTCCCTGATTGCTCCCTCTATGTATTTAAGCCCTGTGTTTCAGTTTGTCGGTGTTGTGATCTACCCTCATCTTGCTGTGTGTTCTGTCTGCGTAAGCTTATTTTGTATTCCTAGTTTTGTTACCCTTTTGAGTTCACGTTTCCGTGAGTCTGCATTTTCCTGCCTGCACACAGCCTTCACATGAGAGTATGATGCACTTCCCAGGGACTGGCAGTCTGCTCCACCACCATATCCACCTGTGCATTATCCTAGAACACCCCATGTTCAGCACTATTATCCAACACCTCACCCAGTAGACAGCTCTCATCAGCCCATTATGATGGAAATGGCAATTGCTTCATCATTTGGCATTCCTAAACCTAAACTGACTGTATACAGTTCAGGGAAAGAAAGTGATTTTCTTATGCTCTAAAGCAGGGGTCACCAACACGGTGCCCGCGGGCACCAGGTCGCCCGCCTGTTCTAAAAGTAGCTCACCATAACAACTTACCAGTAAGCTGCATCTATTTTTATTTTTTCTTGCTGTTTTTTTTTTAATCACAATTGCATTGGTGTTAATTTGTTAGAGATAATATATATATAAAAAAGTTTATTATTAAATATTAGATCATGATCTAATATTTAGTGCTAGCTGGTCTCCACAGAAACAGTTGCCGTGAAGACCAGCAAAGGCAAAGGTGAGGAGATGAGGAAAACATGGCGGAAAAAAGGAAGAAAACATATAATTTTCACAGTGAATGGGAGGAAGAGTTCTTTTTTACCACCGTGAAAGATTCATGTGTGTGTCTCATTTGCGGGGCAACTGTGGCAACGGCAAAGCGGCACAACGTGGAGAGACATTTCCGAACGTGTCACACAAGCTACCATGCTAACTACCCAAAGGGCAGCACACTGCGAGCGGAAAAGGCCCGCGAATTAAAGGCAGGTTTGAGCAAACAGCAGTCTTTTTTCACGAGACCGGTGAAAAACTCTCAAAAAGCAACCGAAGCCTCATTTAGAGCTACACATTTCATGATTAAGAAAAAGAAGGCATTTTTAGACGGGGAGGTTTTCAAAGAAGCAATGATGATAATTGCAAAAACTGTGCTTAAAGACGAGAAATATGGAAACGATGTAATCACCACTCTCTCCGATGTCCAGCTGGGGGCAACTACAATTGTTAGAAGAGTGTCGGCTATGTCCGGGAACTTGGCCGATCAGTTGGATCAGGATCTGGCAAAGAGCAGTTGGTTTAGCATCCAGTGTGACGAGTCCGTCGACAGCAGCAGTACAGCACAGCTGATAGTCTTTATCCGGATGGTATTTGATGGTTTTTCCACAAAAGAAGAACTTCTGACACTACTGCCGCTAAAGACAACTACGAAGGGAGTTGACATCTATAACGCGGTGAAGGAGTTTTTCGCGAAGAAAAAGGTACCGTTGGAAAAGCTGGTATCAGTGACTACCGACGGGGCTCCTGCTATGATCGGCCGACATACGGGATTCATCGCTCACTGTAAAGGTGACACAGAGTTCCCAAACTTCATGCATTACCACTGCATCATTCACCAGCAGGCGTTATGCGCAAAGGTTATCGGCTTCGAGCACGTCATGACTCCCGTCGTGAAGATCATAAACAGCATCCGCTCCAGAGCTAAACAGCACAGAACATTCAAGGTGCTATTGGAGGAGCTGTCAGCTGAATATGGTGACCTGCTACTACATATGGAAATCCGATGGCTCAGCAGGGGACGGATTTTGCTTCGTTTTTTGTCACTTTTGGGTGAAATCAAGGAGTTCAAGCAATCCAAAGGGGAAGACACATCTCTGCTGGAGGACACTGAGTGGACACTTGACCTTGCGTTTTTAACAGACATTACTGGGAAACTGAACCATTTGAACTGTGAGCTGCAAGGCAAAGGTAAGACTGTTGCTGACATGATAAGTGCTTTAAATGGATTTAAAACCCAGATGAGCATTTTCTCTGTGCATTTACAGAGAAAAAAGGTGCTGCACTTTCCCTCTGTGCAGATGGTGCTGAAAGACAACGCTTCTGCATTTGAGACTTTTGACAAAGTTGCAGAAAAGTACACTCAAGTCATAAACCGCCTTGGTCAAGAGTTTGAGAACAGGTTTTGTGACCTTGATCAGCTTGAGCCATGTGTCTCATTTGTTTCCAATCCTTTCATGAATGTGGACACAACATGCATTGCTGAGCAACTAAGTTCAATGTTCAGCTTGGATGCTGGACAGGTGGAAATCGAAATTGTAACATTGCAAAATGACGTCCACCTCAAAGCCTATCAGGGTGCACCAAACTTTTGGTGCCTTGTTGACACAGAAAAGTACAGTGGTGTATGCACAGCAGCTATGAAGGTTGCCAGCCTGTTTGGTTCAACCTATCTTTGTGAATCAGCCTTTTCTGACATGAACTTCATCAAGAACAAACACAGAACACGCCTCTCTGATGCACATCTGCAAGACTCACTCAGAGTTGCAGTGTCAAGTTACACCCCAGATTACAACACACTGGTGAACAGCATGCAATGCCAGGTTTCCCACTAACAGACAAAGAAAGCCATATTAGATGTTCTCAGTGGAAACATTACAGTGTCATGTCAAAGTTGAATTTAATTATTGAAAAACAAATGTGTTTGTTAAGTGTAACATGTGACAATTTGCTTTAAAATGCTGTCAATTTGGTGAAAAGTTCTGTAAAATTTGAAAGTTGATTTTTTTGTATGTTACATACATACAAAAATAATGTATGTAACAGTGCATGACTTGTTAAAATTTGTTAGTGGTAAGTGAAAATGTTGTAGAAGTGATCACTTCAAAATGTAAATACTTGCAAAGATTTATAGAAATAAAGCGTTGCATATTGATATTTATATTCCTACCTTGTTTCCTACTTGCATTCTTTATAATTATGGTGAAAAATAATTAACATAATTAGTGTCTTTACATAGATGAATATCATTAATTATTAATGATAACACATAATTAAGTTAAATTGAGGAAATTTGTTATTTGAGAAGTGTGTGTCAAACTGGTAGCCCTTCACATTAATCGGTACCCAAGAAGTAGCTCTCACTTTCAAAAAGGTTGGTGACCCCTGCTCTAAAGGGTCTGGACAGCTTACTAGTGAAGACTGTAAGTATCAGATCCTCACATAGAGGTATGGACAGCCAAGGCAGCTAGTGCAGGGAGAACTGAAGACATTTTGAATGCCCCGGCAGTCAGGACCGGAGGTTATCAAGGGTTTGAGGACTTTGCTACCGCAGTTGGAACTCTGGTGGGAATGCTGAGTACAATGGAGGGCCCCTCATCGTCAGAGTTGAGGTGTGGTCCTCATGTGGACACCCTACTCACCAAACTCCCCACTAACTATTGAGATACATTTCACTAGCTGGGCTTTAATCTTCGATATAAAAGGCAATTTGGATATTGGTCTATAACTGTTAGGAAGACATGGATCCAGCTGAGGTTTCTTTAATATTGGCTCAATAACAGCTTGTTGAAAGAAGCTGGGAACTGAGCCAGTATGAAGAGAAATATTGATCATTTCCACAATACAGGGGCCAATGGAATCAAACACACTAGTGAAAAGTGAAGATGGAAGGACATCAAGGGGGCTTGAAGTCTGTTTTATTCAATTTCAATTCAATTTTATTTATATAGCGCCAAATCACAACAAATGTCGCCTCAAGGCGCTTCATAGATACAGAGAAAAGCCCAACAATCATATGACCCCCTATGAGCAAGCACTTTGGCGACAGTGGGAAGGAAAAACTCCCCTTTAACAGGAAGAAACCTCCGGCAGAACCAGGCTCAGGGAGGGGCGGCCATCTGCTGCGACCGGTTGGGGTGAGAGAAGGAAGACAGGATAAAGACATGCTGTGGAAGAGAGACAGAGATTAATAACAGATACGATTCAATACAGAGAGGTCTGTTAATACATAGTGAGTGAGAAAGGTGACTGGAAAGGAAAAACTCAATGCATCATGGGAATCCCCCGGCAGCCTACATCTATTGCAGCATAACTAAGGGAGGATTCAGGGTCACCTGGTCCAGCCCTAACTATATGCTTTAGCAAAAAGGAAGGTTTTAAGCCTAATCTTAAAAGTAGAGATAGTGTCTGTCTCCTGAATCCAAACTGGAAGCTGGTTCCACAGAAGAGGGGGCCTGAAAACTGAAGGCTCTCCCTCCCATTCTACTTTTAAATACTCTAGGAACAACAAGTAGGCCTGCAGAGCGAGAGCGAAGTGCTCTAATAGGGTGATATGGTACTACAAGGTCATTAAGATAAGATGGGGCCTGATTATTTAAGACCTTGTATGTGAGGAGCAGGATTTTGAATTCAATTCTGGATTTAACAGGAAGCCAATGAAGGGAAGCCAAAACAGGAGAAATATGCTCTCTCTTTCTAGTCCCTGTCAGTACTCTTGCTGCAGCATTTAACTGAAGGCTTTTCAGTGAGTTTTTTGGACATCCTGATAATAATGAATTGCAGTAGTCTAGCCTGGAAGTAATAAATGCATGAACTAGTTTTTCAGCGTCACTCTGAGACAGGATATTTCTAATTTTAGAGATGTTGCGCAAATGGAAGAACGCAGTCTTACATATTTGTTTAATATGTGCGTTGAAGGACATATCCTGGTCAAAGATGACTCCAAGGTTCCTCACAGTGTTACTGGAGGCCAAGGTAATGCCATCCAGAGTAAGAATCTGGTTAGATACCATATTTCTAAGCTTTTCAGCGCCGAGTACAATGACCTCAGTTTTATCTGAGTTAAGAAGCAGAAAGTTAGTGGCCATCCAAGTCTTTATGTCTTTAAGACATTCCTGCAGTTTAACTAATTGGTGTGTGTTATCTGGCTTCATGGACAGATAGAGCTGGGTGTCATCTGCATAGCAGTGAAAATGTATGCTATGTCTTCTAATGATGCTGCCTAGGGGAAGCATGTATAATGTAAACAGAATTGGTCCTAGCACCGAACCCTGTGGAACTCCATAATTTTATATGACGAAGCAGGACTCTGATGTCTTGTAATGTAAAATGGAGTAAATGGAATAAAAAAGGACCAAGTATCAGAGAAGAGGAAATTGTAAGTTTGATATTGAGAAGATGATGGAGCGATATTTGACCTGATGGCAATGACCTTATTTCTGAAATAGTTCATAAACTCATTGCATAATTATAATAATAATAATTAATAATATAATATAATAATTATAATTCACCTTTCAATCATTATTTTGGGAGCCGGAGGCTCCAAATAAAACAAGTTAAAATAAATGCAGTTATGGTCACTCACATGGACATCTTCCACACAAATGTCATTTAAACCCAAGGAGAAAACAAGATCCAATGTGTGACCCTTTATATCTGTGGGACCAGAAACATGCTGATTAACGTTAAAAGACTCTGTGATAGTCACGAAGTCAGCAGCCATGTTACAGGATGCACCATCAATATGAAGGTTAAAATCTCCCAACATTACCACCTTTTCCAATTTAATAATGGATGACAGGAGGTCGTTAGATTCAGTTAGAAAGACTCCGGCAGGTCTAGGGGATCGGTAGATTAAAATACAATAAAAGGTTTGCAAAAAGCCGACCTTAATCATTTGCAGCTCAAATGAAGTGAAGGAATCTGAATTCATCAGTCTGCATGTGAATCTTCCTGGTGCACAACAGCGAGTCCTCCGCCACGTCCCGAAAGACGTGGAGTTCTGATGATTTTCAAATTTCCTTCAGATGTATATAATCCATGTTTTGTTGCCATGTCTCAGTTAAACAGATGAAGTTGAGAGATTCCTTTAAAATAAACAATTTGTTTGTGATTAAGCGAGTGTTGAGCAGGGCAAACCTGATCGATGATGTTTGGTTGGTGCACTCAACAGCTGACTGCAGTGGCACTCGAATTAAACACCTGTGCGCAGGTCAATTACTACTAATAAGGTAGCGATAACTACTATGCTGATTTCTGAAATGAACAGAAGTGACGGCAGCAGCTTGGGAAGGGTTAGACTGAAGGGAAAATAATTTTCTATAATAATAACCCCCAAAATCATCAGAGAGCAGAGTGCGAGATCACTGAACTTCATGGGTGATGATAAGCTGTTTAGACATAGTGAGAACCGTGAGTTGGCTTAGAGAGAGGTCTTGAATGAATGTGTCGAGGGTGGATGCTAGGTGATGCTAGTGAAAGCACATGAGAAGTAAAGGGAAGCCATGAAGAATTACGTGCACAGCGCAATTTGGATGTCTTAAAAGGAGCACTAGAGGACAGAACCTGGCATCATGGTGCCATGAAGATTCGCCAGTGCTTTGCGAAGGCAGGAAAGATGGCAGAGAAACTGGCATCTCGGTGCCGGAACGGTTTGCTGCTACATCTTGTGGAAGAGTCCACCATTGCCTGGTCCCAAGTCCAGGATAAGAAAGGATAAGGGTTGGACATGGGGCTAGCAAACCCACCTTTTAAAAATAAGCCATGCTACAGAAACTGCAACAACAAGTACATCCCAAAACTGCCTGGACGGGAAGACTCCTCTTCAGTCGGGCTCATGACGCATGCCGGCGAAAGCCTTCAGGAAGCCAGCTCGCCGACAAGTCTTCTTACGGCCAAGGCCAAGACCAGAATAGGGACCTGGAACATCAGAACCCTGTATGAAAGTGGCAAGTCAGCGCAGGTGGCCAGTGAGATGAGAAGATACACCATCAAGGTTCTCAGACTATGTGAGACCCGATGGAATGGAAGCGGCCAGACCAGACTGTCTTCAGGTGAAACCTTAATCTACTCCGGGCTTGCTGCTGCTTTTGTGAATGAGGGATAGAGGAACCTGGCAACCCGGTGACGACATTAGCTGCAGAGTTTAGCACTGGAGGGATGAGTGGCTGAGAACCTGGCAACCCGGTGCTGACGTTTGCTGCAGAGTTTAGCCGAGGAGGGATGAGAGGCAGGGAACCTGGCAACTTGATGCCGAAGCATGCTATATTTTGCCTCCAAGGGATGGCGACTGGCGACTCTGTGCCTTTTTTTTTGTTTTTCTGTCTTTGCTGAGAAACTGGCAGTTTGCTGGTAGGAAGCTTCCTGCTGCGTTTGTGAATGACAGATGGGGAAGAACCGGGCATCCCAGTGCTAACTTGCTTGAGCCTTTAGCGAAAGGAGTGATGGAAAACATCACGGCGATGGAGAAACAGTAGAGCATGGAGCTAGCGACAGATTTCCAGCTTGCATTAAATGGTGTTATGGACTGATTCTTATATAGCGCTTTTCGACTCTCCCGGAGTACTCAAAGCGCTCTATACAGCATGCCACATTCACCCAATCACACCTATTCTCACAAGCACTGACTCTAAACTGAGTGCTGTCTAACCACATTCACACACATTCACACTCTGATGGATGCATCGGAGGGCAACTTGGGGTTAGTATCGTGTCCAAGGATACTTGGCATGCAGACTTGAGGAGCCAGGATCGAACCCGCAACCTTCCGATTAGTAGGTGACCAGCTCTACCTCCTGAGTTACAGCCACCTCCTCTGTTAGGAGGAAGGAGTAATGAGCTGAGCTCGTCCCTGCTACCTGGCGCTGGAAGGTGGCTGGAGCTACAAAGCACGCTGTAGCTTTTGCTGTTGGAGCGGCGATTTGTTGGGCGCATGGGTATGGCGTGCCTTCTGGGTTTGGCGCTGATGTCCGTCAGCTTTCCGGCTAACTTGCGCTGGCCTGTGGGACCATTTCGGAGCAATGTGAGAGGAGTTATGGGTTTGCTGGTGGGCAACCCTGCTGGCTTTTGCTGAAGTGGTGGGCGGCCAGAGTTACTTCATAACTGGATTTAGCGGAGATAAGACAACTGGATGGATCAACGTAGCAGACCGTATGTCAGGTGGCAAGAAAACTGCTATAAGGTTGTCAGCATTCGGTCTCTCGGAAACGTTGCTGTAAAGTTCGGTGTGTTTCTTGGATTGCCAGAGGAAAAGCGATGAACGGAGAGCTTGAGTAGTTGTTCGTCTGATGGGCTGACGGACGAGAGGGCGATTGTAGCGAATGGAAGGGTGAGTAAAATTATGTTACTCCTGTGAGATAAGCTGTGCTTAAAGGTATTTGCTGAGAATGGACCCTGTTTGCACATAAACGAGAATGAACAGCTTGATGAACTGGGGGAACCTAAATAGATAACAACCAGAAGGAGCGTGTTTGGAGGCGTGGTCCTGCTCCTGAAATTCCAATACATAATCTCCAATTGCTGAACATTGCTTTAACCGAGGAATTATCCAAAGTGGCAGTGATCTTATATACACTCTACCTAATCTAGCTGAGTGGCTGGAAAGGAAGGTCCAGACTTTGCATGTGCCACATCGCAGGCCCCTTCCCAGCTGCACCAGCACATACTGAGTATAAGCATCAGAAAGCAGTGAAACAACAGAGAGTCAAACCTCCTACTGTTCTGCTTGGCAGTCAGCAGGCATCGAAGCACTCTTATCCTTCTCCTAGCCCTGCCACTGTACCACAGTTGAAGAAGAGGGATCATTTCAAGCCCTTCACTACCTTAGTGCCTATACTGACTTTGCCACACTCACCTGTACTGCCAGAGCCACCTGGATAAAGGAAAAAAAATGATGTTGGAAATGTGGGAGAGGACATTCCCCAGAAAATTGCACTCTGAAGAAGCCCTGTGGGACATGTGGAGAACAACATGTGCTCATACTACATGATGTCACTACTGCAGAGAGCATTCTGATCGTAAATACTTCCTCCAACATGTTTTTTTTTTTTGGACGTCAGCCAGTTAGCTTTTTTTGGAAGTCAGCCATTCAGGGAGAGTAGTGCTAAAGGTTGTCCCAGTGTAATCAGTAATTATTTACTAATTACTTTTTTCAAGTAACTTGACCAACACTGTTGACAATACACCAAACTTGTATTGTGGTTGGTTTCTTAGTTATAAGGCTATTTTTCCATTTTTGAACAATAATGGAAGGATGGAAATTTTTAATAAATTTTAATAATACCACACTGTGCAGCCTTACAACTCAGAATTCATTCAAAACTATTGCTATTGTGTTTGCAGACAGAAAGATTGCAGGCGCGCACTCACACATGTCTGGTAGATTGTCTCATAAATAGGGAAATGGCGTGAAGATTTTGCATTGACCTGTAATATGCACATCACACTGAATTTTGCCTTTTATGAAATGGCATATTGGTTTTGTAAAGAAGGTGAAATTAGAATGTAGTTATGAGTAGTTATCTTGTAAATAGATATAGAAAAAACATAAATCCATAATGATGACGCAGGTTACGCCATTCTCACAGATGTTTTAGCGCTAAAGTTTGCATTATGCGTAATGTGAAAGCAAAAATGTGTCCTAAGTTTGAAATGTTACTCACCGTCCAATCTCTGAACATTTCCCGGAGTCTGCGGCCACTGCAGCTTTTGAGAATGTGCAATCAGGGTCCTTGCGCGACGGGGTAAAAAAACATAATCCGGAAATTACACCAATTATAATTACAGCAATAATTAAGAGTACACTTAAGAAGATAACCCAGCATTTCATATTTTTGCATCCTAGTCTTTCTTCTCCTGACTCAGGCATCGCTGTTTTCTTCTCTGCGTAATCCACTTCCTCTGAAAGTTTACAGCTTGTTCATTTTTCAAGATAGCACAGTGACGTACTGCGCACATATATCCGCTGGGTGGGTACTGGTAGGCGCAGCGTAGCGGTGTTTGTTCACTGGTAAGCAGAGCTACCTTCTACGATGTTTAACGCTGCTTCCTCTACCTCTCTCTGTGGAACTGACCAGTGGAACCATGAAGTGCCGATGTTGCGGTGATACGGGGTTAACCTGTAATATTGGTGACTCTAGTCTGTGATGGGCTTACAATGACATCCATTCAGTCACATGAATTTCTTTATTTACTATTTACTATATACATATGAATACTTTTTCTCACTTTTCCCCACAAAACCCTGTGTTTGTCAATCACAGTTCACTCAATATAATTTGTTTTTAAATAAAACATTTTATAGTTAGACATTTTTGGATTAGTAGCTCCTTAGTGACCCCACTCATTCCTTAATCCTCTCTCTCTCTCTCTCTCTCTCTCTCTCTCTCTCACACACACACGTCTGCAAAACCTCAATACAACCAGACATTTTTGTAGAGGATTTCCCTCCTGTTGTCCTGCTGTTTAGAAAGAATGCAAGTTTAAGGCGCATTGTCACTTTTCTAACTGGAAATTATGTAGTTGTATCTGCACTGTAAGTGTGTAAGTGGATGTTTTTTTTAGCATTATATAAATTTTCAGTCTTTTGGTGCCTCATCCCAATATTGAAACATGCTGGAATCAAAATCAAAACAGGAATGCATAACTGCAAAATAGCAACATTTATGATAACAATAACAATATAGCTGATGGTCAGTATGTATTATACAGCCAATAATGAGTGTTTACCTAAAAATTTCAAGAAATAAAATAACATTTCTGAGCTTTTACAATGTTGTCTATGCACTTTTTAAAATTACATTTAAATAATTAATTATATAATAATTAATTATTTAAATGACTTGATCACTGATTTATACTTTCAGTATATCCAGGCTTTTTTAGACATGTGATTGAATTATAGTAGTATATGATCTGTATTGTCCTGACTTTTACAATAGAAGAACAAGTAAGAAATTGTACAAGATAGATGAGAATGTGCACAAATAATCTGAGCAGAAGAGTGAAAGAATGTCAGTCACACATGTGGGTTGTTGTTTCTTCTTGATCATCTTTAGTGATATTCGGTGACTTGTTCAAATATTTTCCAGGAGTACAGAATCTGCTACAGATTTTGTGGCTTTGTTAATGCAGGAAGGTCTGAAACTTAAAGCTATGCTGTCTAACATAACTGACTCTCTTAGAAAGACAGAGAGAGAGAGCGAGAGACAGAGTGTGTGTGTGTGTGTGTGTGTGTGTGTGTGTGTGTGTGTGTGTGTGTGCTTCACACACTTCTTTGCTTCACTTCTTTTACTACTTTGTACAGCACTTTGGTCAACTCTCTATTGTTACTAAATGTGCTTTATAAATAAATGAAATGAAATAAATGAACATAAACAACTGGAGTAGCAATTGTCTCCTTAATGCTCTTTCCAAACCAAAGGTGGTTCATGAGTGCCTTGGAGAGAAATAAAAGAATATCAATCTTAGCGAGGGGAAAGTCAGGACTACAGGATGGATTAAAATGAAGCAAGTTGTGACCATGACACTTACTACAACAACAAAGACGGGCATTAGTCTGTGCCAGTTTATCTTAATGGCACTTTGTGTGATTACTATGGACATATACTGAGGCCAGTGCAGTTGTGATCATAGTCCCACCGGTCCCTCCAATGACCAAGATCTTTGACTTGGACTTCAATGATTAAATAATTTCATATGGGAAGTTGTTCAAACTCTAGGAACAACTTCAGAGGTCCCTCTTACCGTGCATACAGACAATGAGCAACAAATAAATGATGAAGGCCTGGCTGTTACAAGTCTTTAAACTGAATATTAATCACAATATCACAGCAATTGAAACTGGCTGACTGGCCTCCTAAATTACTATCCCCAAACTGAGTAACACCTTTATTACCCTAATGTGTGGAATATGTGTCAGAAAGTTATGAAAGGCTTATATGGATAGGTGAACTGACACATTACTTAAAGAAATGTAATAAGGAATTTCAGGAAAATGATTTCAGGAAAAAAAACCTCTTTGTGGTATTAGTATTGAAATAATCTGCCCTCCTCATCTGATTACTTGTATATAAATATTAAATGTAGAAAGCATCTCTTCACCAGGAGAAATGCTATTAGTTCTATTGCAGAAGTCAGACTGGTTGTTGAGAATGATTCCAGTGCTTGCAGCCAAATCTGTAAACAAAAGAAATATTAAATTTTTATCAAAGAAAGAAAAATATCTGATAGCTGGTTTCTAACAGTGAAACAGAATGATGCAGCTACTGACTTGTTATTGATGGTGCTGGTTACAGACACAATAGATCCATCTTCAGCCAGCACAGATACATGTGTGGTACCAGTGGTGTCTCGATTTGAGGTGATTTTCTAATAATCGTTTTGATGAGTCTTGTTAGTTATTTTTTGCCGTATGACATCAGCAAAGCTCTCTTTTGTGAAATTCTTTGCCATCTGTAGGAAATATAGAGAATCAAAAACAAACACATTACAGAAAATACAGAAATGTCAAAACAATAAGCAATACTAAAAAGAAAAGAAAATCCATCCATCTTCTTCCACTTATCTGGGGATGAGTTGTGGGAGGGGGTTGGGGGGGCAGCAGCTTAAGCAGAGAAGCCCAGACTTCCCTTTCCCCAGCTACCTCCTCCAGCTTGTCCAGGGGAACACCAAGGCGTTCCCAGTCTAGCTGCGACTTATGGGCTGTATCCCAATTCGCAGGCTGCTCGAAATGCGGCCCTCAAATGCGTCCTTGATTTCCCTGAATTTTAAGGATGTGGCGGTGTAGACTTCGTGGCCCAACATATCCCAGACTTCATAGCACGGCGGTGGGTGTGGATAATTTTGCTGAAAAAAAACAACAACAAAAAAAAGTAACAAAATGTGTCCGGGTCAGAAAAAGGAGACAGAGGCAAAATGGTTAAATTAAAGAGTTTTATTAAAGTAGCTCAACTAAAAGAGACGGACAAGCCGCTATCACCATTTAAGGAAACAAACAAAACTCAAACGTTGGTCAATAAAGTAAAACGTAAGTCAAAAAGAGAGAGCAGCTCACTAGCTGCAAACACCCCAAACGCACAGCTTGCTAGCTGCAACAGAACACCCACAGCTCACTAGCAGCAACCATCAAACACACCGCTCAGTAGCTGTAACCATTCACATGGCACTCTGGCCCAGAGCTCACCTGTCCCTGAGCTTAAATCCCTTTAATTACTGATGTGAGTCAGCTGTGTAAAAGAGAAAGGTGGTACCCCAGGCAGAAGAGATTGAAGGACACGCCCACACAGGCACCTTCAGGAGGAGGCCCTGCTAGGGCCGTAACACAGTCAATGCGACTTTATAAGAGGCCAAGTCCTCCAGTGTGAGTGTTCCTCCTGAGCAAAAACATTGAAACAAATGATTCTGTTGAGCAAAACTGAACACAGTGCATTGGGCCTTCTCTCATCTGGAGAGCACCGGGTGCACTGTGAGAGTCACGTTTTTTGATTTCACCAGTTTATTCATAGACCCACATAGCAGACGCGTGTGGCCCAGATCTGGTGTCAAGCCAGCACCGCTGGCTGACTTCTGGCATGGTAAGTGGTATGTCATCCAGATGTGGGCCAGGCCTGGCATAGATGGCACCATTTATGTGATGGCATGCCACATCTGGCCCAATTGTGGTTTGGTTTATGTGGCCCAGGTTCATAGAAAACAGGTCTGATCTGGATCTGGCATCAAGCTGGCACTTCTGACTGACTGGTGTCATGGCTGGGTGTATGTCAACCAGATGTGGGCCAGGTTTGGCAATGATGGAAGTTAGAAGACCCAAAAGTTGCAATACTATACTGCTATGGTAGCCAATGTTTCAAATGCAGGTTTGTGAGTGTACACTTTATCCAAAATCTAGTGAGGGTTTACTCAGGTTTATCGCTGGGTGGCTGTAGCTCAGCAGATCACCTACTGATCGGAAGCGTAATGGTTCGATCCCTGGCTCGAGGTAAGGTAAGGTACATATTAGGCTGACATCTGGGGGCCAGAGCTGAAACGGTTCTGAGCCAGCACAGGGCCAGCAGTGTGTCTGCAACTGGTCCTGTGCTGGCCCATGTGTGGGCCACCTCTGGCAAACCAGATCTGGGCCACCAAAGGGCCTTCATTCTTTGCGGTATGTGGGCCATGTGTAAGCACATTGTGTGGGCCAGATCTGGGCCATACCAATTTTGCTATGTGGGGAGGAATAAGAACATTACATAGTACCAGGATTTGGGTGAAGAATAAGAAGCAAACACAACAAGATGGATACAATAAAACTGCCAAGTCCGTTGAAACTGACTGGAAATGTGGTTGCAAGTTGGAGGACTTTCAAACAGCAGTTCAAACTGTATATTGCGGCTGTTGGAGTGGATCGCCGGGCAGATGAAAGAAAAATAGCCATGCTGCTCACCATCACCGGCACAGAAGCAATAGAGGTCTCCAACACTTGTGTTTGCTCAGCTCAAGGACAAAAATAACTTTGATGAAGTCATGAAGAAATTTGACGAGCACTGTCTGTCAAAGAAAAATGAAATGTACGAGCGATACGTCTTTCTCTCACGCTTACAACACCAGGGTGAGTCATTTGATACTTTTCTGATTAAAGCTCCGTCCTGTAATTTCGGTGATCTTAGAGACTATGATAGGAGATGAAATAGTGTTTGGAACTAATGAGAAGAAGCTCAGAAAAACTGTTGAGGGAAACAGAACCCACGCTGGAAAATGCTTTAAGGATCAGTCAAGTCAGTAAGCTAGCACCGCAACATGTACTGACTTTTAGAAAGCCTGTTCAAGGAGCAGATCAACAAGAAAATGAGGAAGTGAACGTAGTGTAGATTAAAAGAAAGCCATGGAGTAAATTCAAAACCAATGACAACAAAAACAAAACATGACAATGAAATGTTCACTTGCAAGAGATGTGGAGAGAAACCGACCAAAACAATGTCCCGCATATGGAAAAAAAAATGTGCAAAATGTAAAGGACAGAACCATTATGCAAAATGTGTCTCTCCAAGAAGAAGGGACAAAAAGTACACACTGTGCAGGAAGACACAGATGACAGCGATGATCTAAGTGAAACATTTTTCATCAAGATGGTGTCACATGAAGATGTCAGTGCACAGTCTTCAAGAATTAACACTGGCCAAAGTGTTGGTTCAGTCACAGATGATAGATAGACTGCTCCACTGTTAGTCAATCGGACACTGGTAACATTTAAAATTGACACAGGGGCCAAAGCTAATTTGATCAATGAGAAGGATTTCAAGGCACTAACTAGGAAGCCTAGAAGATTTATAGAAAAAGTCACACCGCTGAAGGCATACAATAACCAGCCAATACAAACAAAAGGTGGATAAAGACTTAAAGTGACGGCAAAAGGCAAACAGCATAACATTTTGTTCATCATTGTGCTTGATGTACGAGGCGCTTTTAGGAGATAAAACATCTGAGGACTTATTACTGATGACATAAAAGTAGCCAAACAAGTCAAAAGACTGGAACACCAAGAGGATGAAGGAAGTTCAGACATTATCAGTAAATTTCCTTCAGTCTTCAAAGGACATGGAATTTTACTTTACACCTACAAAATCCAGCTCAAGGATGATGCCGTACCTGTGGTGCATGCCCCAAGGAGATTGCCTGCTCCACTATACGGGCAGGTTTGGAAAAAAAAAAAAAAAGCTTTAAAGAGACTCAAATGGGTGTCAGTGAACGAGTCTGGGAGAACTCTAGTAAGAGTCTGCCTTGATCCCAAAGATCCAAATGAAAGAAATATTAAATAATATTAAAAATTATATTAAAACAGAGCATTATCAGTTCCCCAAGAGAGAGGAAATAATGAGTTAAATGGCAGGAGCTACGTTTTTTTTAGCAAACTGGATGCGTCACACAGATTTTGGCAGCTGAGGCTAGACCCAGAAAGCAGCAGGTACACCAGCTTCAATATACCATTTGGGCATTGTTTCTTGAGGTTCCCATTTGGAATTAAATCAGCACCAGAAATCTTCCACAGGGCAATGGAATCCCTGATCAAAGGGCTGAAAGGCACCAGAGTCTACATAGATTACCTCGTAGTTTGGAGAAATACAAGACAACAACATGATAAAAGGCTGGAGAAACTTTTGTGGAGAGTTAAAAAGAATGGACTTAAACTGAATAGAGACAAGTGCCTCTTTGGTGTTTCAGAGATGACCTTTGTCAAGAGATGTATCCTAAAGACACTTCTTCAGCTGAGAGTCAGAGAGTGGAGACACACATGCTACAGTTTTTACTTGTGAGGGCAGTCACAGAGCGCTCGCACCCGAGAGTGGGGGCTCAGGGACTTGCGCTCTGCTCCTGCTCTGGTCTTTATTTATACAACAGTAGGTGCATTCGTTCATGACATTGGAATGTGGATGTGTCTGTGTGTGTGTGTGTGTGTGCCAGGAGAGGCTTCTCTTCCTGGTACGGAGTGAAACTGCTTGTTCAGCACTTATCTATCACTAGCAGGAACTGCTCCTTCCCTGCATGATAACGGGTCACAGAGAAAACAACAGTCTGAGTCATAAATGACATGCCATTTATGACATGTTAAATCTTAGACAAGAATGTTCAGATTTTACAGAGTGACAGAGTAACAAATGGAGGGCTCTTTCCACTCAATAAAAGTTCATGTGAGGGTCCCCAGTGGTTATGGGCAAATGTAATCACATGGCAGGATGCTGTAAACGGACCAAACGTCAGTCAGGAGAACCACAGAGATAATCCATCCACAATACGAGGGTAGTCATTGATATACTGCTGCATGGGCCGGGCCAGTGTTGCCAACTCGTCAGTAAGGAAAATCGCTATTGGCTGTCCTAAAAGTCGCTTAATAACGTCGTCACCCAATTTGCATAACTGGTCATGCTAATGTAATTGTAACCTACGTTGTTGGAGAGAGAAATAACATTGTTGAAGAGACAGAGTAAAAAACGTCCTAAATGCATTTAGAATTTATTTAGAATGACAAATTAAATTTATTTTAGCAATTATTGTTTTTTTTAATGTCACAATTCCAACCCTACTAATTTATCCGGGCTTGGACCAGCAAAAGTGACCCGAAATAGGGGGAATATACGTACTTAATACGTTTATTGAACAGCTTGAACATTCATGTTAACCAAAAACTCTGTAAACATTTACACTCTCTCTCTGTCACTCTTGGGGAATTTTTAATTGTTTGATTGCACTTATATATATCAGTGTATACTTACCTATTAGTATATAGGTTTTTTAAGAAGTTGCATTTCACAGGAGAACCTGTGCTAAAAGACTGAAAAAAACTATTCAAATTCTCTTTAAATTTAAGCATACATTCTTTGTTTATTCTCCATTTACTTCATTATATTGCATAAATGTTTATTACAAGATTAAATATAAAGCTGAAAAAGTATAATTGTAGCCAGGCTATTGATCAAGTAATTGCGATTAATCGCAATTAATAGCTAAACATTTGAAATGAAAATAAGAAAGAAAAGTATGTCTCTGTGCCCCCCTTTCCCTGTTAATGCCCTACCTGCCCCCCTGGCAAAACTTTGCTAGACCCGCCTCTGCACAGTTACCAGCTGTCAGCTACATAGAAAAGGAACCTGGTGTAGAAAGTAAAATTAAATACATTCTAACAACAGCTTATCAAGCTTAAACGTGCTGCTGGACCATGCTGTTTTCTCTTTCTGGTGCAAAGTGGGCGATAAACAAACAAGGGACACGGATTCGCGACAGAAAAGCCGATCAGCTGATCATTGATCGGTTTCATGATTGAAGTAGTAACAGGAGAGGGAGGGAGAGAGAAGAGGCAGTCGAGAGTTCATTACCAGGCCTCTGGAGAACTTCAAGACATGTTGAGGAGGTCATTTAGCCATTTAAATCAGCTGTGTTGGATCAAAGACACACATAAAACCTGCAGGACACCGGCCCTCGAGGCCTGGAGTTCGACACCTGTGTGCTAAGCCTTAGCAGTTAAGGTCATGAGCTGGGTTACGCCATGTCGCAAGTTTTGTGAGGAGCTTTTGTGATACTTAATGGATCGAATTACATTTTTTTTTATTTCTCTCCGATATCCGACCCAGTAATTTAGTCCAGTATTGGATCGATACCGATATGTAATATCAGATTGGTCCATCCCTAGTTTAAACGCAGAAGACTAAATCAAACTCACCTCAGCTGCTGCCCCAAGTGGGAGTGAAAAGATTGGGCTGAAAGTGAGTGCAGTCCTTATATAATGTGTCTTAGGTGAGTTAAATTAAGGGACAAATTCCAGAGCCAATCAGTGTTGAGATAGTAAAAAAGGAAACAAGCACAGTGAGGAAAAGGGTAATTAAAGTAAGAAGCTTTACAACACTGAGTTATATTACACTGCTCAAATAAATAAAGGGAACACAAAAATAAGACATTCCAGATCAGAATGAATCAAATATTCTTATTAAATACTTTTTTCTTTACATAGTTGAATCTGCTGACAACAAAATCACAAAAATATTTTCAAAACTGATGGGTGATTGAGCATGCATCAAGACGACTCAAGTGCAAGCTGGAGGTTATTACTTAATAATACAAACTGCCAAACACATTTCTAGCGTTAACTGAACTTTCAAAACAGAGCTACCTAGATCACTTAAATTACACAATTGAAAGCACATGTGTATTGTTTGTGTATTTATACACAAGCACTCATATATATTTAAATAATTCAAAAAAGTGTTAATTTACCTTTTACTACCAGTGTGTGAATGTGTGTGTGGATTGGTGGATGACTGGATGTGTAAAGCGCTTTGGGGTAAAGCGCTATACAAATACAGACCATTTCAACACATTCTCACTCCCAAAGCGTAACATTTTACGCTAGGTGACAAATCGTCAACATATTACGTTTTCGGCTACCCACCACGTTCCTAAGTGACGACCTCGGAAAAATGAGGAAATATGAGAACCGTATGGACTCAATCTACACATGTTTGCTCTTTTTCTTCAAATCACTTAGAAACACGCTATTTAACATAATTAAAGTCATGGTTAAGGTCAGGAAAAAGGTTATGGTTAGGGCTAGGGATAAGGTTAGGTTTAGGGCTGGAATACAGGGCTGGAACGTCTATTACCGCGGGAGCGTCATTGCACTGGATTTCAGCCATAACCCACCGCATACCATAAGAACGCCGAAGGTCTCCTTTCCCGTTCCTCAGGAACGCCGCGGGACGTGACAAAACGTCGGCATGTTACGCCTCGGGAGTGAGAACGGGCTGACCATTTACCATTTTACTACCACACACCAAATCCGGTCGTTGGTACTCCCTGGCTTGTGAAACCACTAGGTAACAAAAGCTCAACACTGCGCCCTAGCATCCTGGAGCACTTCTGCTGTCTTTTGTACGTGCTTCAGAGTTTGTACATGCTTTGTCTCTAGCGGTTACCGTAAATATACTTTTATTTATTCACTCCACATAAAATGTAATAAATAAATCATATAATACAAAAACCAACTATTTACATTTCAATTTTTAACTATTTAAATTATATAATAAACAAAAAGAAGATGCACATTCTCTGTCATATGGGCCTGCATGAATAAACTTTCTGAATCCTTTATCATCCGCAACTGAAAATAGTTGTGGATGATTACTATACCTTTCTAATGTGACGTTGTTGTACCTGGCTCTTTCTCTCTCTCTCCCTCCCGCTCTGTTCCTGTGCTACTGCCAGTGTAACTACCGCCCCTCCCCCCTCTGCCCAGCGCAAAGCACAAGACTCGTGTGCGGAGTGAAGCGGAAAAAAACTGCGAAAGAGAGGGTGAGAAAAACAAAAAACACGGGAGCCGGCTCGCGTCGTTCACTTCAAAGAGTCGGCTCTAAGAGCAGTTTCGTTCGCGACCGACACATCACTAGTGGGCAATCTTCTTCTTATCATAGGACTTTGTGTGCCTTCACCTTGGTATTTTCACCTTGGTAAATTGGTAAGCTGTTCACTATAATACCTAATATTATTAACTGGCCCTTATGCTTTGCTTGACGTTTTGGCTTCCCTTTGGCATATCATGTGATTCAGATCTGCTGGGAGTATTTTTTTCTAGCTACCGCCACTTCCTCTGATTGCTCTTCACTTTGTTTTTCACTTCCCCCTCTGCATTTTTTTTGAAGACTGTGCAAGAGCCTAAATAAACAGTTCCTGCCACACTGGCTCTGAGTGCTTTCTACAATTTCTTATTGGCTTCTACTGTAAAAGTGAGCTCGGTAAAGATTGTTTATCCACACACAGTGGATACATAAACTCTTGTTTCGACAATGTGTCTGAAAAGGTTGGGTACACTGAAAAGAGAATTCAGTGATCACATAATTTATACCCCGATTTTCAGTTGAAATAGTGCAACGACAATATATACATAGCAAAACATGAGAAATGTTATTGTTTTTGAAAAACACAAGTCAATATATCTTCCTATATATTCCTAAACTTCAACAACAAAATAGGTGCCATTGACTTTTAGTCAAATTGGACAGTCATAAATGCTGATGGTGACCAAGAATTTCACTTCAATCTTTATTTAGATTTTTATCAGAACAACAAAGTTTACCAAAAATTGTGACAAAGCATTAAGACATCTAAAATGTATTTAATGCTAAAATTAAATCTAAATACCATTGATACTTATTCAGCATTGATGACTGTGGCCAGTGTAGAAAGGACTGTTGCATATGTGTGTGTTTAGAGCCGTGTACTAAACACTGATATTACTTGGAAAAATCAAAGCAAACAGCTCCTTGTCACAACTCGAACCGACAACCGTCATATAAGAGAAAAATTAATTTAAAGCTCAGCAAGTGACATATGGACTCTCTGTCTGGCTATATGTGCTGAACAGCAGTGCTGAATAGGTTTAAGATGACTCTACTGGAGAAAGAGGAAGTGAAAGAGGAAGAGAAAGAGAAAGAGAAAGAAATGTGGAATTTTTGGTCGTACCTTTAAGAGTACATTGCAAAAACTCAAAATCTTACCAAGTATATTTGTCTTGTTTCTAGTCAAAATATCTCATTACACTTAAAGTAAGAGAAAATCAGCTACAAAGCAACATTCCAGTAAGATATATGAACTTATTTCAAGACAGTGAATCTTGAAACAAAAGAAAAACTAGATAATTTTCACTTGTTTCATTGGCAGATTTTTTTTCCACTTATTTCAAGGTAAAACATCTTGTATTAAGTGAAAAAAATCAGCAATGAAACAAGTGAAAATTATCTAGTTTTTCTCTAGTTTCAAGATTAAAGGTACATCTTTCACCATCGAACAATGGTGCGTGACAGCCGCTTTTCTCTGCAGATGGATCAAGCCACTGACAGTCACAAAGACTGCTTACTGTTAACGTATTTCAGATTCATTGATGGAGATGAGGGAGGAATTACTTTTCTACAAACAAGTTCCTGACAGAGCTACTGCAGAAGAGCTGTTTACAATCATAGAATCTTACTTGAAAGAGGCAGAGCTGAAAATGGGAACACTGTGTGGGGATCTGCACAGACAGGGCGCATGCTATGGGTGGGAAATGAGGAGGGCTGCAAGCGCTCATCAAGCGCATCTCCCCAAATGTGCAGTGGACGCACTGTATGATACACTGCGAAGCACTGGCATCTAAACAGCTGAGTCCTGACCTGAGCGATGTAATTACTGATGTCATTGCCTCAATCAACTACATCAAAACACGACCTGTAAAAACCCGGATTTTTTTCGGCACTGTGCGATGAAATGGGCTCTGACCACACAGCTGTTTTGTATCACAGCCAGTCCCAATGGCTGTCACGGGGGAAGGTGCTGTCTAGGGTCTTTGAACTGTGAGAGGTCCCTGGTGGAGGTTTAATATTTACATCAATATTATCTGAACCAGCCAGAACTGTGTCTTCAGCCACTAGTCTTCTTTGGAGGAAAAATAAATCTTGTGTACTCCATTTTCAATGGGAGTATGGTGGTTTCCTATTGGTCACTATTGGAACTTATTACTTTCTTGTATGAAGACCAAGACCTCACCCACCTCCAAAAATAGAAATGACAACTGGCCCGTTCTATAGAGTGCATTCCAGTTTATTTTTTGTGTGTATTCCAAGGTATTTATAGTCTTCCACAATGTCCTCAGCAACCTCCTGGAGTGAAACAGGTGTCACAGGATTTCTGGTCCTCCTACAATCAATTCTTTGGTCTTTGTCAAACTGCAAAAGATTCTGCTTGTACCACATGCCAAAGGAGTCAATCACAGCCCAGTAATCCGTATCATCACCCTCACTGATGCATCCAATCACCAGTGTTGGGGAGTAATGGAATACATGTACCGTCGTTACGTATTTAAAATACAAAATATGAGTAACTGTATTCCGTTAGTTACCGTTTAAAAGGGTAGAATTCCGAATACAGTTACTTTGTTGAAATAAATGGATTACACGGTGGTCTTTTCCCGTTTCATATATTAGGCTATGCTCTCTCTATTTTTGGTAATTCCACACTGAAGGAAACCTAAACAAAACGCGGATTAAGAGGCTCTAATACCTGTGTGTCAATCTGGCGGCTCATGCCATCTCTATTTGCGGCCCCCATAATGACATGAAGAAATTTTTTTTAATGATTTAATGTGAAGGCAATAGGCAGAGTGTTACAGGCATTGCCCTAAAGAATGTATCCTCATGGGCAGTGTAGTCCGTGCTGCAGGGAGAATGGACTGCTGTACCTGTTATGTTTGTGTGAGCGCGAGGAGGGAGAAAAAGGAGAGCCGATCAGTACAAGTTGTCACCGACCAGAAGCGGGAGATGGAAGCATGTAAATATAATAATAACCACTGCAGTACTGTTTGTAAAATGCCATCAAAAAGTCAATTAAGTTTTATTATGTATATATATATATATATATATATATATATATATATATATATATATATATATATATATATATATATATATATATCTGCTATATAATGATGTGCTACGTGACCGCTAGCGACACAGCTATGTTAGCATAATATAAACAAGCTAACTTTTTTTCCACTCGATAAAAGTTAACATGAGTGTTCTCGGTGGTCAGGAACAAATGTAATCGCATGGCAGGATGTTGTAAAAGGACCAAAGTTCAGCCAGGAGAACAACTGAGATAATCCATCCACAATACGAGGTTAGTCATTCATATACTGCTGCATGGGCTGGGCTGTAGCTACATCCTAAGGTTTTAAAAACTGAGCTTAAATAAATGATTAGCGGTAATAAAAGCCGAGGGAGGTCAACAGTGATCACTGACTGTTTTAGGAGCTTTTTGAGATTAAATAGAAGAAAATACAAAACATTAAACATGTTAACAACACAAAAGCCATATTAAACGCAGACTACTTTAGGCCCGGAAGTAGGATTCATCACGTCATCACTTAACGACCGGATTACTTATGTCTGAGTAAAGGAGCAACCAATCACACAACTGGCTCCGCCTTGTCTTTCTTGATTGACAGACAAAGTCATTCTGCTGAAAAGTCGCATTGTGAAATAAATAGGCCATCGGGAAAAACGGGATTTTGAAATAAAGACTGACTTTGAAAAAAAGGACATTTTGGATTAAAAAGGGCTGGAAATAAATAAAATGCCTCAGGAATAATCTTTGTTATTGTGAAAAATAATGACCATGAAATAATATTTCACAATAATAAGTAAATTTATATAGCAGAATGTAATATATTTCACAATAATGAGCTTTTTTTTCAAAATGTGTTCCATTATTTCACAATGTCATTCTCATATTACATATCTGTGTCTTATTTATTCACATACTTATTTATTTCATCATGACGTATTTTTTTATTTAACTTTGAACACTTTGGAGTTCCATAGGGCTGTAGTTACATTGTAAGGTTTTAAAAACTGAACTTTAAAATGAACATTGGTAATAAAAACCGAGAGAGGCCGACAGTGATCACTACCTTTTTGGGGGGCTTAAACAGAACAAGATACAACACATTAAGACATGTTAAAAACACAAGAGCTTTAATAAATGCAGAATAGTTTGGACCCGGAAGCAGGGTTCATCACCACCACTTCAAGACCTGATTTTTTTTTTTAAAAAAGAACAATTATACCAAAACAGGTCCATAAAGGTGAGGTTGTGCTAAAAAGAATGATAACAAAAAGGCAACAAAATGTTTTTTCAAAAATGGCCAATTTTTGACACCAAAGGGTTAAACATTTTTTTAAAGTAATGTAATAGTTGCTTTTTCTAGTAATTACTTACTTTTATAATATTGTAACTCAGTTACTAACTGTTTTACTTTTTTGAAGAAGTAACCAGTAGGGATGGGTACCGGTACCGGTTCTGACACAAACGGTAGTAACCAGACCGAAAAGCAACGCACATTTCGGTGCTTTTTTTTTTTCTGATAATCAGAATCAGCCAATCATTTTACCTTTCCAAGGATAGTAGGCAGGTCCAGGTACATACATTCTTTTAGAGCAGAGCTACAGATTAAAAATGCCCAAGACGAAGCGGTCAAAAGTCTGGCTGTACTTCACAGCAAAAGATGCAAACTCAGCAGCCTGCAACAAGTGCTTTAAGGTGATACTGTGCAAAGGAGGTAACACCTTGAATCTGATGAAACACCTGGCGACGCATAGCGTTTTTTTAAAGCAGAGAAATGCACCGTACCTACTACGGGTGTGGTGCCTTTTATCGGACCCGGAGTTAGCAACATCCCCCAAGAACCCGAAGAGGAGAGTCCTGGCCCCGAGCCCTGCCAGTGTAGAAATGATGACGGATGATAATGGCAGTTCTTCTCTGCGTGAGTAGCTTAATGTTGTTCGTGTGTAATTTACGTTGAGTAGGCTAACTACGTTATTAAATTAATGCATGTAAGGTTAACTAGCAAACACCGTCGTAGTTACATGCGGCTGTCTTCTTGTTTGATGGCAGATACTCCCTTCACCCTGGCCAAAAAGGCTAAAATGACCAAAGAAAAAGTGGAAAACAGTTAAACATGAGAGGTTTTTGGACAAAGTTTGTGTTTTTTCTGTTGTTTAAGCACTGCTTCCAGCCAAGAGTGATACCATAAATCCCCTATAGCTGCAGAAAAGTCTAACATTGTTATCTTTTTACAAAAAAACAGCTAAACATGAGAGGCTTTTGGACAAAGTTTGTTTTCTCCATTCTTTAAGCATCGGTTCGAGCACTGTTTAAGCACCAGCACAGTTTCAAAAGTACCGGTTTGGCACTGGTATCACATAAAACCTAAACGATACCCATCCCAAGTAACTATAACTATAACTAACTAATTACTTTTTCAAAAGTAACTTGCCCAACACCGCATATGAGTAAAGAATGAATGTATTATCACGTAACAGATGAATATAGATGGACCAATGTTGTAGCTACAGCAGTGTCCATAACCTTAAGACCATGTTGTATAACTAACATCACTGATTCTTGGTCTCAGTAACCAGCTGCTTTGCCTTTTTTCCTTTCATCAGACCATGCAGAGATACAGCTGCCCGCCTTTTCCACAGCGTTGACTGTGTTGTAGAATTTTGCTACTTTATGTCCCAGAGCTTCAAGACCATCAACTACATCCTGCAGGGCAAAGAGGAGAGAGACTCAGATGGAACAAAACCTGTAGAAATTATTAATGTGTCATTTAAATAAACTGAAAATATTACCTTTTCAAGCTTGGATTCAAGGTTTACTTCACTTTGAGAGTCTACAAGAACAACAGGAGTATCAATTGCCTCCTTAAGGCTCTTTCCAAACCAAAGGTGGTTCATGAGCGCCTTGGAGAGAAAAAAAAATGAGATGACAACGTGATGATTACAGGATAAATTAGGATGAAGAATCTTGTTACTATGATGCAAGCTTTAACAGCAAATTTATTTAATATGTAATGACACTTTTGTGTGTTTACCATGCATACGTACCGAAGCCACTGCCGGTGGAATCGTTTCAGCACCAGACCCTCCAATCACCAACATCTTCGACTGAGACTTCAGCACAGATGGGGCCATATTGGAGGGAGGTCGCTCCCCTGAGAAATACAAAAAATACCAGGACAACAAAAACTTTTTTTTCAATGGTTTTGCAGGACAAAACTAGAAAACAGAAATCAGTCTGTACACACATATTTGTGCATAAATCATTCATACAAATGTTTCACACACAAATCAGTGACTGTATTTTTATGCAGTATTTTCATACCTGGATTTTTTATGCTCTACAAACAAATTTAGAAGTGCCTCTGCCCATGCTTATCAACAAATGAAAGTGCATACGCAACAAGTGAGTGCTCTCTACTGAATCTGTATCAAACAAAAGTGAAATGTAGAGGTATACGGTAGAAATGATATAAATTTGGCCAACGGTAGAGATTTTGACTATAACGCGATAGCGCATGTTGATGGTGTCATCAAGCTGCGCCTGTTTTTGTTGAAAGCATTGCAGCTGCTGCGAACAACATCATCTGCAAATTATGCCAGGCGACATTAATAGCAAAGAGACAAAGCACTTTTGAAATATGGGGAAAGCCAGAAACTGCGCTTCCTCCTCTTCCGTACCATTGATCCATTAATGCTGAATTCTCTCGCAGTTGCTCCATTCCCGTGTTGTTGCTGTATATTAATGACTAACCTCGTATTGTGGATGAATAATCTCAGTTGTTCTCCTGACTGAAGTTTGGTCCGTTTACATTATCCTGCCATGTGATTGCATTTGTCCCTAACCACCAGAAACCCTCGCGTTAACTTCTATCAAGTGGGAAAAAGTTAGTGGCCATCCTTCCGCTTCACTGTGTTAATGTTATGCTAACATAGCTGCATTGCTAGCGATTGCGTAGGACATCATTATATACCAGCTAGTTCAACTACAAAAGTCACTGCTGTTTAGTTTTCTGTCTTCATTTATGTTGGAAATGATACCAGAGCTGTACATTTTAATTATTTCAGAAATCTCTCAGTCAGAACATGCTATATTATGTTTAGGGGGAAACTACCGCGCTAACTTCCTGCTAACCTCTAACTCTGTTGAATTTAATAAATTCTGTTTTCATGGATGCCTGGATGTTAAACTTAATTGTTACACCTAGTAAAGCAGCAACGCTGATGATTTTATTAAAGATGAAAGAATTTAGACAGTTTTTAACTCTCAGTGATACCGCAGTCTTCGTTTGACTTTGGGACCTGAAGCAGACAGTGTTGCCAACTCCTCAGTAAGGAAAATCGCTATCGGCTGTCCTAAAAGTTGCTAGATGTCGCCAAATGACGTCATCGCCTAATTTGCATAATTGGTCATGCTAATGTAATTGTAACCTACGTTGTTGGAGAGAGAAATAACATCGTGGAAGAGACATAAAGTGAGTAAAAAACGTCCTAAATGCAGTTAGAATTTATTTAGAACTACAAATTAAATTTCTTTTAGCAATTATTGTTTTTTAATGTCACAATTCCAACCCTGCTCCTTTACCCGGGCTTGGACCGGCAAAAGTGACCCGAAATTGGCACTCTGGTGGAGTTACTTTGTGTGTGAGAGTGTGTGTTTATAAGTAGTTTTAAACCTTGTGATCCACAAAACAGCATAACAGTAAAAGAAGAATTGACTGCGTTACAGTCAGTGCGGGAGCAGCGGCTTCACTCATGCGCGATTCATTTGCAGTTTGGACGCACAGGTGTGAACGTCTCCTGCCCTGATAGCAGCAGGGGGAGGACTATCCTCTGCCTGGGAGCGCTTTGGCACGGGTGAGGTGCCCAAGGCAGCACCGCTGTTTGTTGAGAGTAAGAGCGATATGCGTTTTCACGTCAAAAAGTCGTCATAAATAAGTCTCCAATAACACCAGAAAAAGTCGCCAGATTTGTCGCTAGTCGCTTTATAGAAAAAAAGTCGCTAAGGGGGTCTGAAAACTCGCTAAATATAGCGACAAAGTCGCTAAGTTGGCAACACTGGAAGCAGACGGAGTTTTGGACCCAGTTTTGGATTACTCTGCAAGGCTCCTGACTACGGCAGCCGTAATGCTCGGGCAATCTATCAAGCGGTGCGCCTTCATAGCTTACCAAAGTCGTAACATTTTTTGACAGATTTCTGCGTGCCATGTACTCAGTAAGTACATTGAGAAATCACGCATAAGGCGCACTGTCAATTTTTGAGGGAATTAAAGGATTTTAAGTGTGCCTTATAGTGTGTAAAATACATTATACAGAAGAAAAGACTATATCGCAATATATATATTGTTACCGCACATGCTTCACATTATACCGTGATATGGATTTTAGGCCATATCGCCCAGCCCTAGTGAAATGTCTGTCAAAGTGCAGCTATTAATGAGACTGTCACAGTGTGTTAGATTAATAATAATAATAATAATGGATTGCATTTATATAGCGCTTTTCGGGGCCCTCAAAGTGCTTTACAATTCCACTATTCATTCACTCTCACATTCACACACTGGTGGAGGCAGCTACAGTTGTAGCCACAGCTGCCCTGGGGCAGACTGACTAATGATTAATGTTTGAATGATGCTATGTACTAGACAAGAAGAAACTGAACAATATATAAATTTCCCCACATGTCACAGTAACGGTATCTTCATTAAAGCAGGGACCACTCATGATCTAACAGTTAATAATGTTTGGTGTTCTTCTGTATTTTCATTTCAGGTTAATATTGTGGAATAGTTTGTAATGCTGGTTATCACTAATTATATTTAGTACAAAAATTTGTCCTAATTAGTAAATTTGTCCAAAAGCCAATATAAAATTAATACATATTATTTTCTCATATTTTCATACTATATGGTGATCCAGTGTAACTCCTTTAAAACTCGTTATTCAGAATCTCAGTAACGAAAGTAAAATTCTTTCCATCCATCAATTATCCCAGCTGACCAGAAGTTAAATTGGAATTACAACAGCTATTGCAAACTTAATTTACCCAGAGAGAGCTCACACAAACATAGAGTGAACATGCAAGCTCCACACTTATGAGCAAGTACTTGGTGACAGTGTGAAGGAAAAACTCTCTTTTAACAGCAAGAAACCTCCAACAGCACCAGGCTCAGAGAAGGGCAGTCATCTGCTGTGACCATCTGAAGAGTGAGGTGAGGAAGACAGGACAGATTTAGAGAGCTTATATAATTTGTGATTATAGAAGTAAATGGCCTGTATTTATATAGCGCTTTACTAGTCCCTAAGGACCCCAAAGCGCTTTACATATCCAGTCATCCACCCATTCACACACACATTCACACACTGGTGATGGTAAGCTACAATGTAACCACAGCCACCCTGGGGCGCACTGACAGAGGCGAGGCTGTCGGACACTGGCGCCACCGGGCCCTCTGACCACCACCAGTTGGCAACAGGTGAAGTGTCTTGCCCAACGACACAACGACCGAGACTGTCCAAGCCGGGGCTCAAACCGGCAACCTTCCAATTACAAGGCGAACTCCCAACTCTTGAGCCACGATCGCCCCGTTCACTCAAAGCTCAACTGTGCCTGTTTTTGAACATTGAAAACATTTTAGCAGGCTATGACATTAAATATAAAATGCAATTTATTCCAAATTTACCTGATGTGTTTTGGCAGTTTTGTTGACCATTTTCATGATCGAAAAAACAAGATGCGTCACAATGAATTATGAAATGCCATTTTCTCTTCTTATTTCCTCAATGGTGCTTTTGTTTGGGGGTGCTATTAGATTAATAATTCATGGTGTGCAGTTTGCCCAGATGTTGTTTTTTTCTTTCAAATTTCTTATATTTGCCTATATATGCATGCATATTTATCAAGTATATGTCTTCGGAATTCCCATATGCTTGTTTGCCATTCACCTACGGACCAGTTTTGATCTGAGGACACCACAAGGGTTACCCATGTGTAATGCATCAGTTTAGCAGATAAAGTAAAACTGAGAATTAGCACTATAAATGAATGAATCCTGCTGATCCCTTACCATGAAAAATGTTATCAGCTCTACCACAGAAGTCAGAGAGCTGGTTGTTGAGGATGATTCCAGTGCTTGAAGAGAGGACATTGGACCCAAATCTGTAAAGAGTAAACATTAAATGAACTAGGTCTAAACCCTGTGACACTGTGTTGTGGAAAAGTCAGCTGGTTTCAAACAGTGAAACAGAATGATGCAGGTACGGACTCGTCGTCGATGCTGCTGGTGACAGACACAGCAGATCCATCTTCAGCCAGCACAGATAGTTGTGTGGTGCCGATGCTGTCCAGATACGAGTTTTTGCCGTAATACTGGGGATCGTGAGTCTTGTCGCTGCTGATCAAGCTCCGTATGTGGTTGGCAAAGGGATCCTCTGTCAAATTCTTTGCCATCTGTGTGAAATACAGAGCATTAAGACCCATAATTAAATAAGCACATTACAGAAAATACATTGATATCAAGAAAATTAATCACTAATCAGCATCACTGATGCTGCTGGTAACGAACACAGCAGAAGCACCTTCAGCCAGCACAGACCAATGTGTGATACTGATGCTGTCCAGACATGATGAAAAGGTGTAACTAATGATTGTTATAATAAGCTTCTATAAGAACTTTAAGGGTAAGTAGCAGCCACGTAGTGATATGCAAATGCCCTTGATAAACTGATCATTAACACAAAGTCACAATCTCACCCCAGCAAATTAACCCAAAGTCTGACTGTGCAAAGCTCAGAGATATTACAAAAAAACTTCAGGCCACAATTCATTATCAATGTGCATAAACCGACTGTGGTGGGATGTGGTTTGTGGATGAGCTGCAGGCGGGGGTGGAGCAGTGGGTTCAGGCAGAGCAGAGACTCATGTGGTATTGCTCCGTTTACCCGTTTAGTCACTTAAATATAATCATACTATATGCAACAAAGCAGGTGCAAATCTGTAGGATTTTAAGATACTTACTTTGTCTGAGCTGAACTTTGGATCTCTGATATGTTTCTTTAATCCGTTGGCAAATTTTAAAGCTTCAATATAACGGTGATAAAACAAAATTTTTTCATCAGTCGTCTTAGGTTCTGAATTCATTTTGTATCCTGAAAATATAAATAATTGTTATTTCTTTTATTTAAAACATCATTTCTTAGTGTATCACATTTGTAAAGATTGAGTAGGATTCTTTTCTTATATGAAACAAACTCTACATGCTAGAAGCAACAATCAGGAACCTTTCATGATGTTGAGGATGAAGCTGAGGATGGCTCCCCCTGCAGGGGGCGGAGGGAAGTACATCCGGTACTCTCCCAAAGAAATATTCCACGCATCAGTCACATTAGGTTGATACGATGCCAAGTCCTCCAGTGTGAGTTTTCCTCCTGAGCAAAAACAGTGAAACAAATGATTCTGTTGAAGAAAGATGAACACAATGCATTTCATACTCAAGGCTTTGAATGGCTAGACAGATCACAGTGTGGCCTGTGAGGGATGACAGATTTTTATAGAACCAATTAATTTTCTAATTTGTAATTAGATCATTGTGTCTGGCAGACATAGAAAATGGTCAGAAAGAGAGCAGGACGACTCCTGTCTGATAATACCTGCTTTCTGTATGTCACTGATTAAATTCTTTGCTATTGTTCCTTTGTAAAACACATCTGGTCCCTCGTTTGCGATCGTCTCCAAAGTGTCAGCCAGTTTCTCAAATTTCACAGTATCACCGGTCTTAAGCAGGTTCCCATTTTTATCTAAATATAACTCCCTAAAAGACAAAGACAGTGAAATAAAGCTGAAACATTCATTGTTTCCTCTTTGTATTTTTGAAATCACATTGTGGGTGTATTTCATACCGTAGTGACGTGTTACCAATGCGTGGGATGTGTTGACCTTGGTAGTAAGGAATAGGGAATCCTTCTCTGGCTAATTTGATGGCAGGTTGAAAGAGGTCGGCCCACAGCAACTTCCCATACAGCCGGTGTGCCGCTTCATAACCTCGAATTTCCCCAGGAACCCCAATCCATCTGCTATCTGGTTAGATAGATAATGGATAGTCAGTGCTGGAAAGTCACACATGCATTTACTTGTGTTTTGAGTAAACTGTAGGCAGTGTTGGGGAGTAACGGAATACATGTACCGCCATTACGTATTTAAAATAGAAAATATGAGTAACTGTATTCCGTTACAGTTACCGTTTAAAAAGGTGGTATTCAGAATACATATATAATACTTTGAATACTTTGTTGAAATGAATGGATTACACGGTGGTGTTTTCCTGTTCTCTTTCACTCGGTACAACACATAAGTATGGGATATATCACGCCCTTGCGTGTCCTGGCTGAAGAAACCTTTATTCACACCAGATGATGTGTGATGACACGCGCACGGCCGTGCCTGCACATATAGCCACTGTCATCACAGTCATCCCTCAGTTCTTACGCTCTTCACCTCGCTGAGAACACCTCTGCTGAGTTGGGCTAGCTTGCTGCTGCTAGTTAGCTCCGTTGTCTGCCGACTTGAACTTAGCTTAACTGTCCCTGTTGGTGTTAGCTTTCACCGCGCAGTTGGTGCGTAGGCTGTTGGCGGAGCAGCGTTTTCCTGTGCAGCGTTTCACTTTGCGTTTTGGAATGGACTCCAAACCGTCAGGGGGTTTGGAAGCGCATCTGTAACCGGAAGGTCGCCAGTTCGATCCCTGGGCTCTCTGTCCTGGTCGTTGTGTCCTTGGGCAAGACACTTTACCCTACCGCCTACTGGTGTTGGCCAGAGGGGCCGATGGCGCGATATGGCAGCCTCGCTTCTGTCAGTCTGCCCCAGGGCAGCTGTGGCTACAACTGTAGCTTGCCTCCACCAGTGTGTGAATGCGAGAGTGAATGAATAGTGGTATTGTAAAGAGCTTTGGGTGCCTTGAAAAGCGCTATATAAATCCAATCCATTATTATTATTATTATTATTATTAGACAACTGGGCTCTCATAGCTTGCTCCAGAGAGCAGGCGGAGACACAGCTGTCGCTGGTTCTGTCACACATTCAGACACTGGGGTTCTCTGTGAACTTTCAAAAGAGCTCGCTAATCCCGAGTCAGCAGATTTCTTTCCTCGGCTTGGAAATATGCTCGCTTTCCAGCCGCGCACGTTTGTCGGAGCACAGAGTGGCCACGTTTCATCGCTGCCTCGCTCAGTTTCAGCTGGGACGCAGACTGCGTTTCCAGACGATATTAAGTTTGTTGGGCATGATGGCATCTATGATCGCCGTAGTGCCACTTGGACTGTTAAAAATGAGAGCGTTTCAACTCTGGACTCTCTCTCACCGTTTGTGTGCATCGCTTCACCTCCGGAGGAGGCTGCCGGTAACCGCGTCTTGCATGCTAGCCCTCCGTCCTTGGAGGGAGCCCGGGCTGCTGCATCAGGACTCTCGGATTGGGAGGGTGTTGTTTCGCAAGGTGGTGTCCACAGATGCTTCCCTAAGAGGGTGGGGAGCCCTGTGCGAGGGTGCATCAGTGAGAGGGATCTGGTCCGCAGCCCAGCGCCAGCTGCACATCAACCACTTAGAGCTGTTAGCAGTGTTCTTAGTCCTGGACGGCCAGCATGTCTTAGTCAGGACGGACAATTCAACAGTGGTGTCTTACATAAACAGGCAGGGAGGAACACGCTCTCTTCCCCTGTTGAACCTCTCTCGCTCTCTGCTGTTATGGTGCAGTCTTCATTTTCTGTCTCTAAGAGCCACCCATGTCCCGGGCCACCTGAACCTGGGGCCGGACCTTCTCTCCAGGGGGGGTTCTCTGGTGAGAGAATGGAGGTTACACCCTTTAATAGTGGCTCAGATTTGGGATCTATTTGGCAAGGTGCAAATAGATCTTTTTGCTTCCAGGGTAAATACTCACTGTCCCCTGATCTTCTCCATAATCGACCACGATGCACCCTTGGGCTTGGACTTGCTGGCGCACCAATGGCCAGACGTGCTCCTGTATGCATTTCCCCCAGTGGAAATGATATCTCCAGTTGTAGAGAGAGTGCGTCGGCATTCCCTCTCTCTGATTCTAGTGGCCTCCTTGGTGGCCCACAAGGTGTTTATGGTATGCAGAGATAATCAGCCTGCTAGCAGCGAGTCCTTGGCAGCTTCCTCTCCGCAGGGATCTCCTCTCTCAGGCAGGAGGAGAAGTGTTTCATCCGCGCCCAGATCTGTGGCGCCTTCATGCTTACCTGCTGAGAGGTTAAACTTGATTGCTAAGGGTTTGCCACCTAGTGTGATAGCGACAATTCAGAGCGCTAGGGCCTCATCTACTAGAGGCTTGTACGCTTACAAATGGCGAGCCTTCGAGCAATGGTGCCAGGACCGCTACACTCTCCCATTCCATTGCTCTATTGTGGATGTTTTGACATTCCTGCAGGAACTGTTTATTTAGCAGCTATATCTGCTTGTCATATTGGATTTGACGGGGTGACACTAGGTTTGCATCCCCTCGCCATACGTTTTCTGAAAGGAGTTCGCCGGCTGAGGCCCGTGCTGAAGTCCAGTGTCCCTGCTTGGGACTTGTCTTTGGTGCTGGAGGCCCTTTGTAGTCCCCCGTTTGAACCCATTGAGTCTGTGGATATGAAATTTCTTTCATATAAGAATGCATTACTTCTCGCTTTGGCTTTGGGTGACCTTCATGCGCTGTCTGTGCATCCCTCCTGCACACAGTTTTCTTCTGATGGCCACAAGGTCGTATTGTGTCCAAATGCTGCCTATTGTCCCAAGATCATGCCTGCATCTTCTAGCTCAATGGAGTTTGAGTTGCTGAGTTTTTGCTCCCCTCCTTTTGCATCTGAGGAGCAGAGGAGGATGCATTCTCTTTGTCCAGTGCGTGTGCTACGCACCTACATTGAGCACACTCAGAATGTGCGTTTATGTGACCAGCTGTTTGTCTGCTTTGCTAATCCAAATAGAGGTAGAGCTCTGTCGAAACAGAGGCTGTCCCACTGGATTATAGAAGCTATCTCACTGGCATACGGCACCAGTGGTCTTGCTTTGCCCCACGGGGTGAGAGCTCATTCCACCAGGGGGATGGCAACCTCATGGGCTCTTTTTAAAGGGGTGCCTGTAGCTGATATTTGTGCGGCAGCTAGTTGGGCATCTTCGGTGGCTCATGCTGTCCTTTCTGCTGGGTCTACCACTCACTAGGATGTGGTGGTCCGATTCCGGTTCAGTGGTTGCTCTGCGGGGCGTGTATATATGTCCCATACTTATGTGTTGTACCGAGTGAATCGACTGAAAGGGAACGAATAGTTATGTCTATAACTTCTGTTCCCTGAAGGAGAGGAACGAGGTACAACACAAGGTGGCCCCACTGAGCAGTTTGGCTCGGTGAAGAGCGGCTATCAAACTGAGGGTTGAGTGTAATGACAGCGGCTATATGTGCAGGCGGGGCCGTGCGCGTGTCATCACACGTTATCTGCCTTAAAGGCGTGATTAAAGGTTTCTTCAGCCAGGACACGCGAGGGCGTGATATCCCATACTTATGTGTTGTACCTCGTTCCTCTCCCTCAGGGAACAGACGTTATAGACATAACTAGCCGTTTCATAAGGCTATCCCCTCTCTATTTTTGGTTTCCATAGCGGTGGAAACCCAAACAAAACACGCATTAAGAGGCTCTAATGTCTGTGTCTCAATCTTGCGGCCTATGTCACCCCTACTTGCAGCCCGCATTACGACGTAAAGAAATATTTTTTAGAATTATTCACAAAAATTATTTAATATAAAGGCAATAGGCAGAGTTTTACAGGTATAGCTCTAAAGAATGTAGCCTCATGGGCAGTGTAGTCCGTGCTGCAGGGAGAATGGACTGCCATACTTGTTATGTGTCTGTGAGCACGAGGAGGGAGAAAAAGGAGAGTCGAAAAGTACGAGTTGTCACCGAGCAGAAACGGGAGCTGGAAGCATGTAAATATAATAATAACCACTGCAGCCAAGAAGAGAGCCTGACGAGCCCAGTTGTAAGTAAGCTATTAAGACATGACATATTAAGATTTAAAGCTCTAGTTGGTATTGGTATGATGAGTAGCCTTCAGTAAAAGTACTAAATCAAACAGCAATAGTACATTCACGTAGTTGTAAACAGCATGATAATATATTAAGTAATCCAAAGTATTCAGAATACGTTACTCTCATTGAGTAACGTAACGGAATACATTACAAAATACATGTAATCTGTAATCTGTAGTGGAATACATTTTAAAAGTAACCTTCCCAACACTGACTGTAAGGTCCTGACCTTTAATGATCTGAGATGACATTTGTTATAAACTGGTGGTGCTGTGTAAATACTCCTCAATTTTAGAGGGAAACACTGTACTTTTTAAATGTGGGTCCATTTGTAACTAATTATGTTGAAGATAAATAGGTTAAAAGTATTGGCATTGGCAGTACTGCTCTTAATTTACTTACCATTTATCAGAGCAATACTAAAATTTGTAGCATTGAACAGACTATATTCTATTTCAAGCATGTAAAAAGTCATGTGGTTAAGGCTTACTTTGAGTTTAGAAATCATTAAAATGACAATTCTGTTTACTGTTAAAACACACACATAATTTGGTGGAAATTTAATATAATAGGACATTGAGGCTGTGCAACTGCGCTGCAATTGCTTATTAATCCTTTTTCTTCTTTTAACAAATGTATTTAGTAAAGGCATTTTAATACTGGAACCAAATTGCCTCTGTAGTGTATCTTCAAACTTTTGTAATTTTTGGGGCTAGTCTGAAAACACACTCTCTTTATATTTTCTAGGGGTGAAATTTCCCTAGATGGTGCTGTTGCATTTTAATCATAACACCCCCCGAATGCCTCACCACAACAGTAAGCATGTACTAAATTTTTCATGGTTCAGTGTGCAATCCACAAATTGACATTATCCATCATTCAAAAAAGAAAGCCATATATAAAAATCATCCGGAAATGCTGCTGTATTTTTCAGGCCAAAGCTCATTTAAAAAATATGGAATTGGCTGCGTGCACATCTGGCAATTCACCATCAGTGCTGAAAGGTGTACACAGCTCTTAGAACAACTTGTGCTCCCATCAAGTTGACATCAGCAAGACCACGCATACTGTATCTATTACAATTGCATGGCTTCACAGAAGAAGTACCTGGGTTTTAAAATGGCCTGCTTTAACTTCAAACCCTTGACCAAGAAAAAAAAACTTTACTGGATACATCATGAAAAAAAAGAGAAAAAAAACATATGACAAAAAGGATCCAGGAGTGTGGAGCAGCTAGAATCCTCTGGCAGTGGTCCCCCGGGAACCACTGGACTAAACAATCGTAAATATTAGCATTATGGCAGAAAAACAGCCCACCTTGCGGCCACTCCATGGTCCACTCTGTGGTGTTAGGACACAACTTAAGGAGGTCAGAGGTCACGTATTTGGGGACAGTCTCTCTGGAGGTGATGATTTTCACTTTACCTTTGAAAAGATGACATATTATTACGTTATTCCCCAGCAGGGCTGAGCTAAGAGGAGCGAGGGTGTTTTGTTACCGGAGCTGTCCATCACAGTGAATATGACCCCGCCTCCGATCCCCGCGCACTGTGGGTTGATGATGGAGGTGCACAGCAGCGCAGCAATGGCAGCATCTACTGCAGAGCCGCCTTTCTGAAGAATGTCCCTGAAACAGTTCATCGTTAACACTTTAGTGTTATTGTTATCATGTGTGTTAGGGGTGCACAATTACAATTTTGATGAAGACTGCAATTGCCATGACTGAATAATACAACGATGTGTAAACAATGTAACGGTGTAAACAGCAGTTTAAAAGTGAAAGCAGCGCTCTGTGGTTTTAATCCTGTGTTAGGTTTTGGTAATTGCACTGAATTTAAGTGAATAAGGAGGACCAACTTTATTTTGATCCAAAGATTTTTACATTAGTAGGAAAGTTAGAATGTGTATCAAAAGAAGCAGAAAAGACACTAGCATTATGTTGGCAAATAAAAAGGTGGAAGTTAAATGGTTACACACTGTTTCAAACAATAACCTGAGAAAAATATTCCTGCAGAAAGTTGCAGAAAGAGGTAAAATAAGACTGAAGCTTGCAAGGTTTAAATTAACTGAATTAACCCTACATGAGAAAAAGGCAAGTGATTAAAAAAAGAAATGAAAGAATCAGAAAAATGTTGAATGTAAGCTGTCATTCTTTAAGAGGCTGGAAGACTTGATACTAGAATTTGAGACTTAGCCCTTTCACGCACAGTAGTCACTACAGTGGACGGGTATTCAAAGGCTGTTTTCTTGTATTTCTGTCAGTGTTGGTGGTATACTTGCACATAAACCAATACATTGCACACTGATGTGTCACTCTACGGCCACCTAAGTGGACATGTAAAAACCTCTTTGAAAAGTACATATTTAAAAATGAAGTTCAAAAATATTTTTTCATGTCTAAAGATAAATCAAAAGACTAAGGATAAAAAATCCTTGAGGTTGTCTGTTAAATTGTTAAACAAGGCGCTGCCATCCTGCATTCCAGGCTCCCTCCATACGAGGTAAGGTTATGCTAGGTAGCTGATATGCATTTACATGTAAATGTTTTAGTAATATCTCTTTAACCATTTGTTTTCATATTGACTTGAAATAAAATATCACTGCTGGTACTGCAACCTACTGCAGCTTAAGTATGCATTTAAATGTAATGCTTAGGCGAGGCAATGTGTGTAATCCACTTGTTTGACCAGCAAAACAGGTCTTGGATCCGGGTCTTTGAAGTGAACGCACACAGACACACACACACACACACACACACACACACACATACACACACAGACTAACACACACAGAAAAGTAGCATGAAGACAGACAGATAACAGTGGGTACAAAGAAAACTGACTGGAAAAGTGGAAAAATTAAACAGTGAAATCTGGATGCAATTCAGTTACATTGTAATACAAACACAAACTAAAACTGTTTCCTTGATGCTGCTTTTTTAACATTTTTGTTTTACATATTTATGTACATTTTGTTGGTAATTGTCTGTTGGTTTACTGTAAATAATTGAAATTTTATAAATATTAGGGATGGGTATTTGTTTTTGTACTTTAAAATATATTTCTGTTACTTGTTGAGAAAAATAAGCCATAAAAATAATAAACATTTTATATAACATATGTGATACATTAATTACATAATTAATTACATTAATATATATATATATATATATATATATATATATATATATATATATGTATATGTATATATGTATATGTATGTATATGTATGTGTGTATATGTATGTATATATATGTATATGTATATGTGTGTATATGTATATATATATATATATATATATAAATATAATAATGTTCTTCGTTATTAAACATTCGCACATGAATAAGTGACGTCATATTCAGTACTTACTTTTGACAGTTCACTTTTCGGCCGCTCCCTTCTGCCGTATTTTGCAGCAAAATTATCCACACCCACCGCCGCGCTATGAATTGTGGGATATATGGGACCACGAAGCGTGCACCGGACCACGCTTGATATTTGGGGAAATCGACGGCGCATTTGGAGTATGCATTTGAAGTACACTTCAAATTGGGACAGCCGTCGTCGCGTGGCGGTGACGTAACCGCACTTAAAATGCGTACTTAAAGCGTGCAGACCCTGAAATGGGACACAGCCTGAGTGTTTTTAAGTCGTGTCTTCTGTCTTAGTCGTTGCTGGTTCGTCTGTGTTGTTTCCCCTCGGTCTCCCCGTATGTATTTCCCCGGACCTCCCTGCATCTTTGTTTCTGGTTTGTTTTGTTAGTTTTACCCAGTTTAGGTTTTCCTGTTTCACCTTCACCCACGCCATTGCTGTTTGTATTTTCTTTTGTTAAATAAACACTAATCTGTAGGGATGGGTATCGTTTAGGTTTTATCCGATACCGGTGCCAAACCGGTACTTTTGAAACGGTGCCGGTGCTTAAACGGTGCTCAAACTGGTGCTTAAAGAATGGAGAACACAAAATTGGTCCAAAAACCTCTCATGTTCAGCTGTTTTTTGTAAAAAGATAACAATGTTAGCCTTTTCTGCAGCTATGGGGCATATATGGTATCACTCTTGGCTGGAAACAGTGCTTAAACAATGGAAAAAACACAAACTTTGTCCAAAAACCTCTCATGTTTGACTGTTTTCCACTTTTTCTTTGGTCATTTTAGCCTTTTTGGCCAGGGTGAAGGGAGTATCTGCCATCAAACAAGAAGACAGCCGCATGTAGCTATGATGATGTTTGCTAGTTCACCTTACATGCATTAATGTAATAACGTAGTTAGCCTACTCAGCGTAAATTACACACGAACAACATTAAGCTACTCACGCAGAGAAGAACGGCTGCTGCTGCCTCATCATCCTCATCATTTCTGCTACACTAGCAGGGCTCCGGGTCCGAAAACAGGCACCACACCCGCAGTAGATGTGCACGGTGTGAGGTCTCGCAGCAAGCTATCAAGTACGGTGCATTTCTCGGCTTTAAAAAAACCCGCTATGTGTCGCCAGGTGTTTCATCGGATTTGAGGAGTTACCTCCTTTGACAGTATCACAGTATCAGCTTAAAGCACTTGTTGCAGGCTGCTGAGTTTGCATATTTTGCTGTGAAGTACAGCCAGACTTTTGACCGCTTCGCCTTGGGCATTTTTAATCTGTAGCTCTGCTCTAAAAGAACTACGTACCTGGACCCGCCTACTATCCTCGGAAACGTAAAATGATTGGCTAGAATCTAAAGTGTATCACAGCTCAGGAAAAAAAAAGCACCGAAATAAAGCACCGAAATGTGCGCTGCTTTTCGGTCTGGTTACTACCGTTTATGTCAGAACCGGTGCCATCATGGCACCGGACACCGGTACCCATCCCTACTAATCTGCACCAGTGCTGCTGCATTTTGGGTCCTATCTCCAATTCCACATGTCTGCCACACCAGACGTGACATCACGAGGCAGAGGGGGGGGTGGTTCCCTATTTTTTTCTGCTGGTAGTTGACAACCCTATTAGTAAGGCTGCTTAATATTTCCGCTAAATACTCTTTAAAACACCAGAATAGGGAGGATGCTGTAGGTTTAAGTTTATTAGATTGATCCGTATTGCTGAACTATGAAATATCTTGGGTGCAGTGTATTTTTTGCATACAGGTATAACAGAATAGCTTTAGTGTCTTGTTTTGTTTTTTAACTTGAGTATGAACTTATACAAAATGCAGCAAGATATTTAAAAAAAAGGTTTATTGATTAAAAAATACACTATATCAGATTCGTATCGGCAGATATCCAAATTTATGATATCGGTATCAGACATAAAAAAAGTGGTATCGTGCCATCTCTAGAGCTGAGCCATTAGAACCAGCTCTTAAAAGAGTTTTAATTCCCATCACTAGTAAGAAACATATTTTTAAATTCTTTTAAATAGCATTACTATCAATATGACCTTGATATCAATCTACTGACATCTAAGAAGATCTGGCATGAAATTTTTAATCACAAGTTATAAGGCTTTTTCTCCATGTGCGACAAATAAATCATTTAGTTGAACTCAGTGACCATGGTGGATGAAGAAAAGTTTTAATAGATTAATTGATTCATTAATTAATAATACCGCACTGTGCATCCTTACAACTCAGAATTCATTAAAATCCTTTCGAGCTATTGTGTTAATAGACAGAATGATCACAGGTTTGTTTGCAGGTGGGGTTTTTTATGGTTTGTTTTTTTGTTTTCTTTGTTTTCTTTTTTCCCCCTAATGCTACTTCTACTCACGACAATGTAATGATGTATGTCCGGTAGAATGTCTAGTAAAGAAATGGCGTGAAGATTGCCCTGATCATACTGAATTTTGCCTTTATGAAATAAATGACATACTGATTTCGTAAAGAACGAGAAATTAGAATGTAGTTATGAGTAGTTATATTGTAGGGGTGGGGGGAAAAAATCGATACTGTGTAGTATGGTGATATTTTGTTTGCTAATAATGTATCGATACAGGGACAGCAGAAATCGATATTTTGTTACAAATTTTTGCTCTGACTTCAGAGCATGTTGATCCTTTTTCTGAGCAAGAATCCTGACATTCCTTCACTGTCCAAATGTGTTTAACTTTTTTTGGGCAGCAATAAACATGACAGTTTACTTATTTTAATTTAAGACATGTTTTATTTTAATTAAGTTTAAAACTTTTTTATTTAATGTAAATTATTTTTGTTTTAATTTACTTTCAAATTCTTCAGTTGCTGAATGGGCTGCATAGTTTTCATAAACTGCATAGTTCAGAATAGCTATAATTGTACCAGATGGTTGATTCAGTTAAGTTGGACTAGACTGTAATACAAACCGTTCAGTTTGTCAACAATAAAACTGAATCAAAAGACTTTGATATTAGATAAAATGAATATTGATAAAGTTTACCTTTATGTACAGAATCTGAATATCACAAAATATTTTTAAAAATTGCAATAATGTCGTATCGTGCGTTAAGTATTGTGATAATATCGTATCGTGGGATGTATGGTGATTCCCACCTCTAGTAAATAGATGTAGAGGAAAAAAACATAACTGCACACATGATGAGACGCCGGTAACGCAGTTCTCAAAAATGTTTTAGCACTAAAGTTCTTATTTGGAACAGTGCATAATATTATATGTAATGTGAAAAAAAAATTTGTCCGAAGTTTAAAATGTTACTCACCGTCCAATCTCTGAACATTTCTCGGAGTCAGCGGCCACTGCAGCTTTTGAGAAAGGGCAATCAGGGTCCTTGCGCGACAGGGCACTCTCAGGTTTAGCTTTCATACACCCAATTAAGCTTACAATTACACAAACTAAACTTATGAATACACAAACCAACAAATAAACCAAGACTTTTACTAATTGGGGGGGGCGATTATGGCTCGTAGTTGCCACCTCTAAGTCTTCGTAAGGAATCATTGCTGCTTTCTTCTCTGCGTAACAGTGGGTAGCTTACCTTATCTGAAAGTTTACTGCTTGTTACTTCCCCAGCGACTTACTGTGCACATATACGTGGGTAGTGATAGGTGCAGCAGAGCGGAGACGCAGGGGCGTGGAGTGTATAGTTAGTATGTTGACTTGTCTTCTGTGGTTAGTGTATTGTGTAGTCGTTGTGTTGTTTTGTGTGTCAGTGAGGGTACCAATGAATGTCATGAAGGCAGATTGCAATGTAAACACTGTCACCAAGCAGAAAACCAGCAGAGCGATACACTTCATGTTGTCAGGCCTGCAGGGTTTATCCCTGACAATTTTTTATCTTATTTTATTTTTTTACACAAATAATTTGTGGAGCATCTTATTATATTTCAAATTATTAAAATAATTTACTAAACATGTCTGTGTTTTTTTTTCAGTAAAAAATATATAAATACTATTAGGATTTTATGGGTTTTTTTGTGATTTCAGATCCGTTGTGTTAATAAAGTATGTCAATGAAAAAATAAAGTAAATTCAGATATGTGAGGTTGTGCTGAAAAGAATGATACCTAGGAAGGCAAGGCAATTATATTTTGGACCTCAGAGGGTTAACCCAACAAATCATGACAAATTAGGTGTAAAGTTTTGTTCATGACAGTGCATATGTCTCACATTTTGTGTATAATTAAGCATTTTATGTTTTTAATTCTAACAAAAAAAAAACAACAGTGTGAAACTTCAGTTACACTTGTGTTTGTAAATGAACCGCCCCATGTGGTGTAGCTTTTTGGATTTTATACGTATTGGGCTACATATTTATTTATTATACAGGCTATACAGTGCATAAAATCAAAATTCATATTTTATGTAAATGTAAATGTTTAATTATGTGGGCTACTAAAAATAATAAGTTATAGATTATATTTATATGAAACCTGTATACTTCATTTGAGTCATTTTAACTATATGTAACACCTGCATATGTGTTTTGTTTTTAAAAAGGCTTTGATTTTGCCACCCCATTTGATTTCCTTCTAATCTTAAAAGTACATACAGTGTCTGTCTCTCACATCCAAACTGGAAGCTGGTTCCATAGAAGAGGGGCCTGAAAACTGAAGGCTCTGTCTCCCATTCTACTTTTAAATACTCTAGAAACAACAAATAAACCAGTGTGAGAGGGAAGTGCTCTAATGGGGTGATATGGTGCTATAAGGTCATTGAAATAAGATGGGGCCTTATTGTTAAGACTTTGTGATGAGAAGGACTTTGAATCCAATTCTGGATCGAACTGGGAGCCAATGAAGCCAATATTTCTCCTATATATCTCCAATAAAGGAAAAATATTGAAGGACATATCCTGGTTAAAAATGACTCCAAGGTTCCTCACAGCGTTACTGGGGGCCAACGTAATGTCGTCCAGAGTAAGAATCTGGTTAGATACTGTCACGGCAGGGCAAACCGTGTGGGAATTATTAAAAGACCCAAGATGCAGGCACTACCGATGTGAGTGGGCTTTTATTGAGGAGGATGACATAGAACAAAAGGCGTGGGTAGCGAGAACAGAACTGACATAACCTAAACTGGGAAAACTAAAAGAACCTGAAACCTTGAAACCTACTATGAAAACCTAAACTGGGAAAACTAAGAATAAAACAAACCTGAAACCTAGAGACACAAACTGCTGTAGGAAGCTGTAGACAGATGCCAGGGAACCACACAGACGACCAAGCAACAGGCGAGAGAACACACAGGGCTTAAATACTCACAGGAGTAATCATGGGCTGGGACACAGGAGGGGACCACACCTGGGAGAAATCAGGGCTGACGAGACACAGATGTAAGGCTGAGATCGCTCAAATGAGACAGAGTCCTTCAGGATAAAACAGGAAACTCACAGACACAGAGAACCAGACAAGACACTGAACTAACAGACAGATTCACGAGCAGACACTGTGACACCATGCACAGACAGAGGGAACACAGCAGTGGGAGCAGGCAGGCACAGAACAGAAACCTAACAAATGGCAAACCTTAACAAAAGACATAACCAGAATAAACAAGAACATAGAATAATATAAGCAAATACAAAACACTGAGTCATCAGACTCAGGACCATGACAGATACCATATTTCTAAGATTTTCAAAGAAGAAGACAGCCGCATGTAACTACGACGGTGTTTGCTAGTTCACCTTACATGTATTAATGTAATAACGTGGTTAGCCTACTCAACGTAAATTACACACGAACAACATTAAGCTACTCACGCAGAGAAGAACGGCTGCTGCTGCATCATCATCCTCATCATTTCTGCTACACTGGCAGGGCTAGGGGCCAGGACTCTCCTCTTTGGGTTCTTGGGGGATGTTGCAAACTCCGCGTCCGATAACAGGCACCACACCCGCAGTAGATGTGCTCGGTGTGAGGTCTCGCAGCAAGCTATCAAATACGGTGCATTTCTCGGCTTTTAACAAAATGCTATACGTCGCCAGGTGTTTCATCAGATTTGAGGTGTTACCTCCTTTGACAGTATCACAGTATCAGCTTAAAGCACTTGTTGCAGGCTGCTGAGTTTGCATATTTTGCTGTGAAGTACAGCCAAACTTTTGACTGCTTCGCCTTGGGCATTTTTAATCTGTAGCTTTGCTCTAAAAGAACATACGTACCTGGACCCGCCTACTACGCTTGCAAAGGTAAAATGATTGGCTAGAATTCAAAGTGTATGACATCTCAGGAGGAAAAAAGCACCGAAATAAAGCACTGAAATGTGCGCTGCTTTTCGGTCTGGTTACTACTGTTTGTGTCAGAACCGGTGCCGATACCGGTACCCATCCCTGCTCAGCACAGTGCACAGCTACTACGACTGCCCACAGCTCATGTGAGGGAAACAAAAAGGTGCGACACAATCAACTGCTGAATCAGCCTTGTTGCAGACATGGATGACTGGAGACAGCCATGCAGTCATTCCTGTCATACTTCTTTGAATTCTGTGTACTCCAGGAAGTTGATGTGTAGTTGATGCTTTCACACCTTGAAAGTTGTGGTTCTTCTGACTGTTCATTTGACAGGCCTAACCGGTCTGCGTGAAGGTCAAACATTTATTTAGTCAACACTTGTGAAGCTAACACACAACAGCTACTAAAAAAAAGCATATCACAAAAACAAATTCATTCACCTTGTGAATAGCTGTTTTTTAAGAGTCAAATTGTAATATTTTTGTGCATTCACAAATCCAAAAGTTCTGTATCAGCATGCTTTTGCAAGAAGCTAACGTCAAGGGAGTTATCTAGCCCTGTGTAAATCTTAAACATGACTACACGGTCACCACAGTTGACAAACCAAGAAGTACAAGAACAGCTTCTCTGTGTTTGTGTCTCAAGTATAATAAAGACTTTTTTTCTATTTATTGATCTATCTAAAGAGATAGAGAGAGACATAAATACTACTGGTCAAATGTTTGAGATCAGAGATGAAATTTGTCTGAATAGGAAATTTAGCAAATGAGCAGGGAGTGCTGACATTGTAAATCAAATAATTAATGTGTTCTCCCAACTTTGCCCTCATCAAAACAAACACCTCTTTCAGCCATTACAGCCTGGCAGACCTTAGGCATTCTACGTGTCAATTTTTCAAGGTAATCTGATGAGATTTCACCCCATGCTTCCATGCCGTACAACAGGGCTGGGTATCGCCATTGATTTCTAGACTAAATTCGATTCTGATTCACAAGGTCCCGATTTGATTCGAAGTGAATCTGAGAAATTTTGCCTCAGTTAGTCAGAAATATTTTAATCCTGATCACTTATTAGTACATATCCATATTTTTATATCTATAAAAAGAAAGCTGATACTTGCAAGACTTCATCAGAGGTGTGAGCATCACAGCAGATGCCTTTGTGTCAAAGTAACTCAGGATAAAACACAGAAAAACATGAAGGAGATTTTCCTGGCCTGGCTTTTTATAGCAGATGACCTTAAAAATATTCTGCAATTACGGAGCCCCGCAGGGGACATGGGAGAAAAAAAGAAATTAAGACAGACTTTTGCAAGATCTTGCAAAACAAACTCGGGATCTCGCAAAAGTTTTGCAAGATCTCGCAAATGTTTTAGCCGCATTCTTCGGAGGCCGCCAGCTCGAAGCCGACCGGGAGGTCGAGGCACGATGTGCCGGGAAAGCGGTGTTCCTCCCGGCTGTAGTAGGTCTCGACCTCCCGTTAGCTTCGAGCTAGTAGGTGTCAGATCTCGCAGAAATTTTGTGAGATCCCAAGTTTGTTTTGTGAGATCTCGAGTTTGTTTTGCGAGATCCCGAGTTTGTTTTGCGAGATCTCGCAAAACCTTTGCGAGATCCCGGCCCTTTCTCAATTCTCAAGTACGCGAGTACGGACTCGCCGAGAACGCGAGCACGGACTCGCGATTTGTACAATTGGAACACCAGCGTACTTGATGATGTCACAGGTCCGGAGTTTTTACTGCTGTCCCCTCTTAATTTAACTGTGAGTAATATGTTATGAAGCTTAACTTTAATCACAGCCAAACCGGTTTACTCAGGAACAAATAAAACACTGAAATAAACCAAACATTAACATTTAGAAGTGATCGAAGTGACTTATATATCATGTTTAACCTCAGTAGTGAAATTTCTATTAATAAAAATAGTATACGTGTACATACCTTAATAAAAACAAGCAGGTGAGATGTTAGAACGCTTTTATTTTTATTTTAGTGGACACTCAATACAATAGACAGCTACTGGGGTTTGGGGTTTGTTTAACCTGAGTAGCGGGTTGAAAACGATGTGCCGGGAGTCCGCTGTTCTCGCCGGCTGTAATAATCCTCGACCTGCTATGGAGCTGGCGGGTCACAGACATCTCCGAAAACGTCGGAGCGCGTTTGGAAATATATGATATCTTGATAAATCGAGCAGATATTTGAAGTTTACACAACTACATTCTCGCTTGAAAAGAACTTAAAAGTTTATTTTGTGACCCAGAAAGAGTAATATTTAAAAGTTTTTAGCCCCGCTCGTCCGCCATTGCCGCGTTTGAGTTTTGGACGAAATGCATTCTGGGATATTTAGCTGTACCAAGTCCACACAAGTCACCACCGATGCATGCTCGATAAAACGGGCAGAGCGAGAACACATCCGGGACTTTTTCGCGTTCTCGGCTTGATGCGTGTCACTCCCCGATCCGTACTGGAAACCCGATCGGTACCCCGCATGCGCAAATCTTACGTCACTTCCTCTCTTTGCCAACATTGCGACATTCAATATATTTGAATGATACGGTTAGCGCCCAGTTAGCTCCTAGCATTTCTCAACAGCTCTGCCTCCTTTTTGACTGCCCGGGACATTTAAACAATGGATAATCCGTATACAAACAAATTCATGCTTTTCTCCTCAACAGAGAGCGTCCCCCGATTGAACAACAGCGCCGTAAAATAAGAAGAATGGCGCCTAATTACAGACTTAATAATATTGATTTAGCAATGTGTCACGTAAAGATTCATCAGCCAGATTAAGTGTTTACTGACAATTGACAGTGATAGCGTACATCATCATCACTATTCCAGTCAATCCTCTCCACACAGACAAGCATAAACACACTCGACTATCACTAAATCAAATTTAACACACGTTTGTAATGACGCCTATTCAGTTTACAATAGGGTTCATTCGCTCTGTCAGCAGGTGGCAGTATGCTCGTACACTGGGGAGTAAACTGCCATTAAACGAACAGAAGAAGAAGAAAACATCTGCACATGCGCGGTACGGATTGGGTAGACCCGATTTGTACGGTCCGACTTTGCACATGCGCAGTAAGGATCGGGGAGTCCAATGTAGACAAAAACAAAAAATAAAAAGATAGTTACGGATCGGGACTCCCTGATCCTTACTGCGCATGTGCAAAGTCGGACCGTACAAATCTTGTCTACCCAATCCGTACCGCGCATGTGCAGATGTTTTCTTCTTCTTCTGTTCGTTTAATGGCCGTTTACTCCCCAGTGTACGAGGATACTGCCACCTGCTGACAGAGCGAATGAACCCTATTGTAAACTGAATTGGCGTCATTACAAACGTGTGTTAAAATTAGTGATAGTCGAGTGTGTTTATGCTTGTCTGTGTGGAGAGGATTGACTGGAATAGTGATGATGATGTCCGCTATCACTGTCAATTGTCAGTAAACACTTAATCTGGCTGATGAATCTTCACGTGACACATTGCTAAGTCAATATTATTAAGTCTGTAATTAGGCGCCATTCTTCTTATTTTACGGCGCTGTTGTTCAATCGGGGAACGCTCTCTGTTGAGGAGAAAAGCATGAATTTGTTTGTATATGGATTATCCATAGTTTAAATGTCCCGGGCAGTCGAAAAGGAGGCAGAGCTGTTGAGAAATGCTAGGAGCTAACTGGGCGCTAACCGTATCATTCAAATATATTGAATGTCGCAATGTTGGCAAAGAGAGGAAGTGACGTAAGATTTGCGCATGCGGGGTACAGATCGGGTTTCCGGTACGGATCGGGTAGTGACACGCATCAAGCCGAGAACGCGAAAAAGTCCCGGATGTGTTCTCGCTCCGCCCGTTTTATCGAGCATGCATCGGTGGTGACTTGTGTGGACTTGGTACAGCTAAATATCCCAGAATGCATTTCGTCCAAAACTCAAACGCGGCAATGGCGGACGAGCGGGGCTAAAAACTTTTAAATAATACTCTTTCTGGGTCACAAAATAAACTTTTAAGTTCTTTTCAAGCGAGAATGTAGTTGTGTAAACTTCAAATATCTGCTCGATTTAGGAGCAACTCACCAGGAATTTTTTCCCTAGTTCTTGTAAAAAAAAAAGGGGGTTTTACTCTTCCGCTGTTGGGAAATGCGGACATTTTTGGTTGATGCCGATGTACCTTTTTTATGATTCCTGTTCATTTCCAGTGAGCTGACTAACTGCGTTAGCATAGCAAGCTAATCGTTAGTTAAGTGTAGTGTAAATTCTGTGTTTTTTGAGTGCTATATTATCTTTGATACTCACTACAGGTCACTCCCCCGGATGTGTTACATTCTTCTCTTGGCAATGTTTGCTTTTCTTCTCATAAATCTATAAATACCAAAATAAGATCTCTCTTTCAGGATGCAATGGTCTCTGTTCCATCAGCCATATTTTATTGGGCCAATTTTGTAACAGATATTGAATGGAAAAAAGTTTGGACTTTACCACAAAGGTTTTTCTTAACAAACAAAATTAAAGAGATTTCCTTTAAGTTGATTCATAAGTTTTACCCTATCAAACAATATTTGTCCAAATTTATGGCTGAAATAAATGTAAATTGTACCTTCTGTCAAGAACAACCTGAAACAGTTTCTCATCTGTTTTGGTCATGTAAATTTACATGTAAATTCTGGAAGGATTTCCACAAGTTTATTACTGACTCTGTTCTCCCTAATCTTCAACTATACTATAAGGATGTTATCTTTGGCTATTATAATTTTAAAGACAAGGACAATGATGCTTTCTTCTTTATAAATTTGGTTTTATTTTTGGCAAAATTTCATATACACAAAAGCAAAGTCCTCGGCAGAAAGCCTGAACTTCTTGTATTAAAAATGGAACTTGCACAATATACAGTGGGGCAAAAAAGTATTTAGTCAGCCACCGATTGTGCAAGTTCCCCCACTTAAAATGATGACAGAGGTCAGTAATTTGCACCAGAGGTACACTTCAACTGTGAGAGACAGAATGTGAAAATAAAATCCATGAATTCACATGGTAGGATTTGTAAAGAATTTATTCGTAAATCAGGGTGGAAAATAAGTATTTGGTCACCTCAAACAAGGAAAATCCCTGGCTCTCACAGACCTGTAACGTCTTCTGTAAGAAGCTTTTCTGTCCCCCACTCGTTACCTGTATGAATGGCACCTGTTTGACCTCATCATCTGTATAAAAGACACCTGTCCACAGCCTCAACCAGTCAGACTCCAAACTCCGCCATGGCCAAGACCAAAGAGCTTTCGAAGGACACCAGGAAAAGAATTGTAGACCTGCACCAGACTGGGAAGAGTGAATCTACAATAGGCAAGCAGCTTGGTGTGAAAAAATCAACTGTGGGAGCAATCATCAGAAAATGGAAGACATACAAGACCACTGATAATCTCCCTCGATCTGGGGCTCCACGCAAGATCTCATCCCGTGGGGTCAAAATGATCATGAGAACGGTGAGCAAAGATCCCAGAACCACACGGGGGGACCTGGTGAATGACCTGCAGAGAGCTGGGACCAAAGTAACAAAGGTCACCATCAGTAACACACTACAACGGCAGAGAATCAAATCCCGCAGTGCCAGACGTGTTCCGCTGCTGAAGCCAGTGCATGTCCAGGCCCGTCTGAAGTTTGCCAGAGAGCACATGGATGATACAGCAGAGGATTGGGAGAATGTCATGTGGTCAGATGAAACCAAAGTAGAACTTTTTGGTATAAACTCAACTCGTCGTGTTTGGAGGAAGAAGAATACTGAGTTGCATCCCAAGAACACCATACCTACTGTGAAGCATGGGGGTGGAAACATCATGCTATGGGGCTGTTTTTCTGCCAAGGGGACAGGACGACTGATCCGTGTTAAGGACAGAATGAATGGGGCCAAGTATCGTGAGATTTTGAGCCAAAACCTCCTTCCATCAGTGAGAACTTTGAAGATGAAACGAGGCTGGGTCTTCCAACATGACAATGATCCAAAACACACCGCCCGGGCAGCAAAGGAGTGGCTCCGTAAGAAGCATTTGAAAGTCCTGGAGTGGCCTAGCCAGTCTCCAGACCTCAACCCCATAGAAAATCTGTGGCGGGAGTTGAAAGTCCGTGTTGCTCGGCGACAGCCCCAAAACATCACTGCTCTTGAGAAGATCTGCATGGAGGAATGGGCCAAAATACCAGCTACTGTGTGTGCAAACCTGGTAAAGACCTATAGTAAACGTTTGACCTCTGTTATTGCCAACAAAGGTTATGTTACAAAGTATTGAGTTGTATTTTTGTTATTGACCAAATACTTATTTTCCACCCTGATTTACGAATAAATTCTTTACAAATCCTACCATGTGAATTCATGGATTTTTTTTTTCACATTCTGTCTCTCACAGTTGAAGTGTACCTCTGGTGCAAATTACTGACCTCTGTCATCATTTTAAGTGGGGGAACTTGCACAATCGGTGGCTGACTAAATACTTTTTTGCCCCACTGTATAAGGACAATCTCCTCATCAAAAAACACTAAGGCTCTCAAGACTGTTAACATCTATAACCGATTGAAACTGCTAACTTGATTTTGGCTCTTGCAAACTTTTGTTTATTTATGTTCCCCTTAATTTATTTTATTTTTTGTACTCACTTTTGTCTCACTGTCCTTGTCACTCTCTCTGTTCCTCATTGTACTACCACAATGTCATCTTTTATGTGATCCCTGTTTTACTTGACTGTATGTCTAAAATGTGATAAATAAAGTTAAAATATATATATATATATATATTATCTTTGATACTCTAAGCCAATGATGTCGGAAATGTTTTTTTCTGAAAGCTAGGAAGTAAGTTTTATTTCCTGTAAGGAGATGATAATCAATCAATGATAATTAATGATATAGGTGACCATTTACCAGTCTTTGCATCTTATAATTGCCATTATAAAGTTAACAGAGATGAACACAAGATTATTTACAAAAGAATTAGAACAGAGAAGACATTTAACTGTCTTAAAAATGAACTTTTAAAGCAAGGAACTTCTTCATGTTCATGTTTATGAAAATGAAGAAGTTAATAAACCTTACGAAGCATTTTTAAGAACACATTAAACACACATTAGTAACACATTACTTGGTAAAAACTGCCAGGTGATTGAAATCAACAGGAAACACAACTATGCAGGAAGACCATGAATGACTAAAGGACTACAAAATGCCAGCAAAAAAAAGAACACCCTATATTGAGAATTCATAAAAAAGAGAACCTGAAACTGAAAGGAAATATAAAACTTACAAAAACAAACTATCTAATATAATGAGAACCTGTAAAAGATAATATTTTATTAAAAGGTTAGAACACAATAAAGAAAACACAAAAGGTATATGGAATGTCATAAACAGTACAATCAAAAATGAATCAAGGAACAATGATTACCCTGGGTACTTTATGGAAGGGACAAAAAGCATAAACAAAATGAAAGAGATAGCAAATGGTTTTAATGAATTCTTCGTAAATATGGGGCCAAAACTGGCAGAGGAAATAAAGGTCGATGGAATAGAAAGGGACACTGGTGAAAATATTGAAAGGAATAGAAGCTCAGTGTTTCTAAGAGCAGTGGAAGAGAATGAAATATATGACATCGTTAGAGGACTTAAGAACAAAACCAGTACAGATTGGAATGACATTGATGTTGTAACAGTAAGAGAGTTGCTGATTATTTATGGTATTGGAAAACCATTAAAATACGTTTTCAACTTGTCTTTTCAAAAAGGTTTTTTTCCTCAAAAAATGAAATTTGCTCAAGTTATTCCAATTTACAAAACAAGTAAAAAGTATCACTTTGCAAATTATAGACCAGTGACTATTTATAAAAAGTTTATAAAAATGTATAAAAAAGATTTGACAGTTTTGTGGACAAATGTGAATTGCCTACATAATAAGAAGTACACACTTGGAGTTTTTTTAAATTAAAAAAAACTGTTCGATACTAGGGCTGCCACGATTAGTCGACTAGTCACGATTACGTCGACTATCATAATTGTCGAAGACTAATTTAATAGTCGAGGCGTGGTTTGAAGCTTTGTAAGATCCCAAAAGACGCAGGAATAAGTAGTAGGATTTAAGAGTGTAATAACGGACTGAAACAGAAGATGGCAGCACTGCATGTACAAGGATGCCAGCTGCCGTTAAACCCCGAAGAAGAAGAAGCTGTGTCCCAGAATTCATAGCGCAGCCCTGCTCAGTTTCCAACAATGGCGGCAGCTAGTTAGCTTTAAAATTACTCTTATTATTCTTTTTGGGTCACAAAATAAATGTTTAACATATTTTCAGGCGAGAATGTAGCTGTGTAAACCTCAAATATCTGCTCAGTTTATCAAGACACCACATATTTTCAAAAGCGCTCCGACATTTTTGGAGACGTCTGTTACCCACTAGCTCGATAGCTAGCCGGGGGCAAGGCTCACTAGAGCCGTGAGAACACCGGACTCCCGGCTAATCGTTTTCAAACCCACCGCTGTCTTTCGCTACTCAGGTTAAACATGATATATAAGTCACTTAGATAACTTCAAAATGTTATTGTTTGTCTTTTTTCAGTATTTTATTTGTTCCTGAGTAAATCGGTTTGGCTGAGATTAAAGTTATAGTTTTTACACAGCTGAATAAACATCAACCAGACAACTGATTATCAGAAGTGTGAGATGCTCGAGAATATACTCCGGTGTCCTGTTATATTTTAGATAGCAAGGAGCAGACGGCTGAGTTTATTAAACTTCACCGAAACAATCTGCAAATTTAATTAAAATTTAATAAACTATCATCTTGTCTTTATTTTTTAGTTAGCACATACACTTAAAGCTGTAAGCTAATGATAGTTATATAAGAGCAGGTGCATGCTGGTGCAATAAGCTGTAAGTTGTACGTCCAATGGACGCATGATCTGATTAGTGGACTAATCTCAAAAATAAATGGTGACTAGTCGACTATCAAAATAATCGTTTGTGGCAGCCCTATTCGATACTGTCAATCATGAAATTCTAATAAAAAAAATGGAAGGTATGGGTTTAGGGGAGTGGTTTTGGACTGATAAAAAGCTAGTGAATATGCAACAATATGTACAAATAAATGAATAGGAATCTAAATTGATGAATGTTGCTTGTGACATACCTCAAAGATCAGTATTAGGTCCAAAAGAATTCATGGATTCTTTATTGTCAAGTTAACAGAGATGAAACATGTGACAAAACATGTGACAATGTCATTGTCACATGTTTACCTGAGGTGGAACGAAATTACGTACACGTGGTCCCGGAGCGAAAGAAACAGAATAAAAAGAAAACAGAATAACAAGTAATAAGTATTACAAATAAATTAAGTGCAGCAACCTGAGTATTATAAATGCAAGCATTAAAGTAATACATATAAAATAAATAGAGTGCAACAACCTGAGTACCAGTATGGAGTATAGATATAGAAATGTAGGTATAAATACTTTAGCAGCAAATGGCATGATGTCTAGCATTGATAAAGTGACGATGTCAGTAGTGATTAGGTGCTACAATAACAGTTCTTGTCCATTATTGACTGAGAAGTCTCACAGTTTCTGGAATGAAGCTGTTTGTCAGTCTGGTGGTTTTGCATTTAATGCTCCTCAGCCTCCTGCCTGAGGGGCAGAAGGTTTATTATGTATATAAATGATATTTGCCAAATATTGAAGATTCTAAAGTTTGTAATATTTGCAGATGAAACAAATATATTTTGTTCAGGTGTGGAATTGCCACAGGTTTTGGAGGTGATCACACAGGAATTAAAGATATTAAAGAAGTGGTTTGATATAAATAAATTATCATTAAATCTAGATAAAAGCAAATTTATGTTATTTGGAAACCATAAGAAAAATATTGAAGTAGAAATATGTGTTGACAATGTCCACAATGACCACACCATCGTTGTTAGGGGGAAATTGGAAAGGGGGCGTTGCCGTTGTGCAGAAAGCACTGCACATATTATACTGTGCTTCACTACTACCATATATGAGCTATTGTGTAGAGGTCTGGGGAAACACATACAGAAGTAATACACAAACAATAACGATAATGCAGAAAAGGGCCATTAGAATAATAAATAATACAGGGAACATACAAATGCACTCTTTATCAAAATGCATGAGATTCCAAGACTTGGTGAAGTTTAAAACAACGCAAATAATATATAAAGCAAGAAATAAAATTCTTCCAAAAGACATCTGTAAATCGTTTATAGAAAGAGAAGGGGGGTATAACTTAAGAGGGAAATGGAATTTAAAACTACAAAGTGCTAGAACAACGACAAAGTATGTCTATCTCAATAGCGGGAGTTAAATTACGGAACAGTCTAACATAACAAATAAAAGAAAGTAACAACATAAACAAGTTTAAGATAAAATATAAAAAACAAATCTTAAACAAATATAAGAATGAAGAAAACGGGGTTAACCCAGGACAGTAATTGAAGTGATGTTTTGGTTTGTTTGTTTCATTATTTGTGAATCAAATTTACATATTCTGTCTTTATTTATATGAAGGAAATGATATTGTGATGTTTTTTGTTTGTTTTGCTGTTGTTCCATTTGTTTGTTTGTTTAATTTAAGACTAAAAGAAAATTAAATGAATGAGATGTAAAATTTGAGGGGGTAGGGGCAAATAAGTGTATACTTCTGCCTACTCCTTTTCAAACAAAAGAGTTGAATGATATTATGTAATGATGGTGAATGTACATGTTTGAAATAAAAATGAACTGAAGTGAAATAAATATGACCAGTCTTTGGATAAATAGTACTGCGACCACGTTTTGTGCTTCTCTCGTGCATCGATGAGGTGCATTCTCACAATTCAGTAAGTGCTGGATTAATGTTACTGCTGTTCACAAAATGATGTGATGATGAGGAGATGTGAGTTAATTTTGTGTGATAAGTGCCTTTGGAAACTGTTTTAAGGTTCTTTAATTCTGTTATTATCGATTGCATTAAGTTGTTATATACAAAGAGTGAGAGGTGTATGGTCACTAGTGTTGATTAAGTTGTTTTATAATATTAATGCAAAATGTGTTCACTGCCCTGTGCAGGTTGGTCTTTTTGTTGGAGTCTGAAATTGTGCGAGTGAGACCAGTAAATTCACCTGCAGCCAGGATTCAGGATCCCAGCTGCGATGCAGGAAGGTTTGCAGCCTACTTAGAAGTGACAGACGCGTTACTTCCTGACAGATAAGCTTATGAGATCTCAAAACAATACACTAACTGGGTAGTACTACTAACATTAACACTATCCACACACACTTCAAACACCTGAACTGAAAAGACTGAAAAGAACTCTGAACTGAGTACACAGACTGACAAACATGGACTATTGGAATTTTCTCATTGTGAATTGTTGAATGACTACTTATGGTTTTGTTTAAATAAATGTTAACTGTTCTTTTAGCTGTGTCACTTGCTCCTTAGTCGATTTCTAGAGAACATAAACCCAAGATCCTAACTTCCTCTACATTCTGTAGTGGTAAAGTATCATGTGTTACAACTTGGTTTTTAGCGTCACGCTGAGACAGGATATTCTTCATTTCAGAGATATTGCACAAATGGAAGAAAGCAGTCCTACATGTTTGTTTAATATGTGCACTGAAGAACATATCCTGGTCAAAAATTACTCCAAAATTACTTTCCTGCAACCAGGAAAGAAATTACTAGCCAGGGAGACGTGGCTAGTCGTTGCTCCATTATTTATTCCAATTCAAACTTATGCAGTCTTTTGTTACTTTATAGTATTACAACTGTGTATTTACTTTTTCCAAAAATAGCTCACATGATGATGATGATGATGATGATGAAGCTTTATTTGTCACTTGCAGTTGCCTGCAGCAAAATTGGACCCCTTCTGACCATACATACATTACACAAACATCACATTGGGGAGACAGGTCAGAACAGGTAGCTTACAGAAAAACAGTGAAATGTACAACACAATAGGGGAGTGGAGGAGGAAAAAGAAAACTCTACTCAGACTGAGCTCCTGGTAGGGGATCAGTATGAGAACAGAAAACAAAAATTCCTCAGCACAAAAAGCACATGAATCTTCACACTGTAACACCATGAAAACACATGACAATCAACAGGGATGGGTAAATGGGGTGAGAGGTCGCCGGTGTAGACAGCAGCATGATTCCACGCTGGCCCGGTCAATCGCCGCCTGCATCGGGTGGGTGCAACCATCGGAGGCGTTTGGAGGGGGGGGGGGGGGGGGGGGGTGTACATCTGCGTCAGTGTACGTGTGTGTATGTGTCCTGTTCAACTTGAGAGAGAGTGTCCTTTTACCTGGTTAAGAAAAGTCAACAGTCCTGATCCAATGCAGGTGTCCTTGAAGGATAGGATCAGGGAGAATTTCTTGTTCAGGAGCCAAATGAGTGAAGGAGATGATTGTTTGGGTTAAAGTGAACAACTGCATGCAATTTCACAGTTGGTCTAATGTCCATCACTGGTCACTTGGTCTGTCAATTTCCCATTGCAGAGCCATGAGCTTCTCTAAGATCTTATCCATATTGCGTTCAATAAACACAGTGTGAGTACTCAGAGATTGCCCATCGTCAATCACGTCGGCGAGTCTTGTGGGACCGCTTTCTTTGTTCTTCGATAAGCCAGGTTCAAGCCAGCTCCGATCAGCCAGAACTCTGTTATCATGGTTCCGAATGGGTAGATCTCGTTCAATGTTCTCTATTGAGAGTGTCGCCAGACACACGACGCAACCGATCATCGAGTATCCGGCAGCAAGGGGCTCTGCAGGGCAATCAGGATCTCCCGAGCCCAGGCTTCTCATCAAAAATAGGGTGTCAATTTCGTTAAGGGACCAGTTGATCAAATTCATAATTCTTTAGGTCTTAGAGAATGAGACTGAGAGACTCTCTGAGGGTTAGAAAGTTACACGAGAATACACAAGGACATGAGAAGCCAAGCAGGAAAGATAAGAGAAGGGAGAGGGAAAAGATGCAACTGCTTCCGTCAAGAGCGAGATAGGATTTCACATATTCTCAATACATGTTCCGTTATCAGATAGACAAAGAGAATCAACATATTCCACTGTCATAGACAAAGCCAATTTTCTTATGAAACTCGCTTCAAAATGAATGCTAAAAAGATAATCCATGAATTTCGAAAGATTCCGAAAGAACGGTGTAATCACTACCATCTTGATATGTGCACTGAATTTAAGTAAATACTTTATGGCAGAAAACAAACAACTAAAACAACACACGATAAAGGTGGAGCTGATCAGTAACATTACAGAACGTTGAATTTACTAGACTAAACAATGTTTCTGTGCTTCCAGTTTCTGACCTTAATAACTAATCTTTGCAATATATCGGGTGTGACTGCTTTTATTTTCTATTTCTGGTACAGTACCTGCCTGCAAGCAGGAAAGAAATGATAAGGCAGGGAGTACATGTAACATTATGAGAAAACTGTGCTGAGCATGCTTCTGACTACTAACAACAGGCCGAACCATGGTCTCACACTGCCACCTACTGGTACAAAAATGGAGCATCAGCTACAAATATCCCAGACTAGTTACCAGGTCTATAGTTAAAACTAGTTAATTTAGAGTTTTTTCAAAAGAAAATATCACTTACATTTAAAGTAAAATAGCTTAAATATAAGTTAATTCACATAAATGGGTTAGTGGCTATCACACATACACATTCATACTGTTGCTCTTTGATTAGATAACTCTATGGCTGTTGTATCAACCATTTTATCTGATCCTATGGGTCCTTGTATTATTGTGGTTGGCCAACATTATGGACAACTTTATGAACTGATTTAAGCCAACATTTACGCCCCCAAATGGGATGATGAAACCTTAATTGTCTATTTATTCTCGTGAATTCTGGATATGACAGCACACAATCTCATTTTAGCTGGAGGTACAAGCTGTGTGCTCTCTAACCTAGAAAGAAGCTCTAATAAGGATACTCGTCCAGGGCATGCTCCGACTATATTCCTGTCCACAAAATGTTCTGTTGGATAAATTTATTTGTCACTGATAAATGTCCTCTTCCACTTATTGAAACTTGCAATTATCAATCTATTGTTATTTCAGATCATACCCCATATTGAGGAGATGGGGGTTGGATGCCTCACTGCCCTCCGCCTCTGGCAGTGGCCCTTTCTACTAAGGAGGCAAGAGTTCTGCATGTCCTGGTGACCCTCCACCTGTTTCACAGGTGGGTGCAGCCTGATCTATCTAGTGAAAGTCTAGAGTCTAGACAGACCAGACCAGCTCAACCACACAGACACTTCCTACCTGATTTGAGGACAAAAGCAGAGTATGCAATATGTGGGAGAAACACACACACAAACGGCAAATGTGAGATCACGGGAATCTAAGCAGCTTGAACCGAAAGTGACTAAAAATTGTCAAGGCTGAGCAGGACTCAAGTGCAGACTACGAATCACAATAAACAGTTGTTTTTTTTTTTATTTACATGACACAGAGTGCACTATATACAAGTGGGGAGAAGGGGTCCAGCGAATCCACAGGTCCATGGAGGGTGGGGGGTGGCTCCACAGGCTCACTGCAACTGCCACACTCATGAACAGGGTCTCAAGGCGGGGCACGGAAAAACTATATACAAGGACAAAATGTTAAATGCCAAGCAAAGCACAAAGAGAAATCAAAATATTTCAACAGCTAGAATTGCACTAACAAATGTTACACAACAGTCCACTGCCTTCAGAAGTGGCTGGTAAACAGGATGATGAACCTCAGGTGAGAAATTGCTTGCAGGTGTGAGGACAGCAACCGGGAGATCATGATTAGCTCCGCCCAGGCATCGCGTTGTGAGCAGGGAAGCGAGAAAGAAAGAGAGAAACAAAAATAAATAAATATACATGTAGCGTCACTGGAACATGACAGTAATATTTCCGTTTGATCAACCATCTCAACAAGTTCAATTACTTTCTTTTCAAGCTGCTTACACTACATTGACTTATGTTTTTACACAATCTCAGAAGAGGAGAGCCACTGAGGGAACGCCTTCCGCCCTCCGACGCCTCCACCGTGACCTCCACTTCTGAGAGGAATTGCCTACAGATCAAGTATGGAGTGTGCCTGAATGGACATCAGAGCTCCAAGGTTGGGCCCAGTGTTGAGGGTTTTCCCAAAGGAGAGGGCCCGGCGGGCGGTGCCTCACAGCCCTCCGCCTCTGGGAGTGGCCCCTTTCTACTAAGGAGGCAAGAAGTGGCCAGGAGTCTGTCAGCGAGTTCTGCATGTCCTGGTGACCCTCCACCTGTTTCACAGGTGGGTGCAGCCTGATCTATCTAGTGAAAGTCTAGACAGACCAGACCAGCTCAACCACACAGACACTTCCTACCTGATTTGAGGACAAAAGCAGAGTATGCAATATGTGGGACTGGGACACACACACACACACACACACACACACACACACCAGGGGAAAGGGACAGAAGAAATGGCAAAAGTGAGAATATCTCTCACACACACACACCACAGAGGCCAGCCCACTGGCTGTCACAACACAGAAAACCATTCGCACCTATCGGCAATTTAGACTCTTCGATTACCTATTGCCACTAACTGCAGGTCGTTGGACTGTGGCAGGAAGCCGGAGTACAAGGAAAGAACCCACGCAAAAACAGGAAGAACAACAAAGTATTGATCCTTGACATGCAATTGAAAACAGCACTTTCCCACTAACTGCCTAACCAAAATCTACTTAACTGAAGCCTAGTCTTCATGCAGTTACTTACAGTGGGTACTTATACACTAAAAACCGCCAGAAAGACAAAGGCAACTGCACAAACAGCGACCCCCTCAATTCTGGGGACGTGCTCCCGAGACAACTGCTCTAACCGTGTTCACCGCAACAAAAATTCCATCAATGTTTCTCAAGAGAGAAACACTCCTTCAACCTAACAGGGAAAGCACTGATTTTAACCCATGCATATTCAATAATCAACACAGCGCATGCTGTAGGACACACAAAGTTCACACAAGACAGCACACCAACAGTAAACTTAAGTCTATAGCAAAACATCAGTGATTTCCCCAACTTGTGCCTTAAGTGCTCTTGTCAGCTTAAGTGGATCTATTTTCTTCACACCCTCTTCCTCAAACCTGACAATTACATTCATACTCGCATTTGTTCCTTCTTCATTACCTTCACTGTCAGTCCCTTCCGTACTACCCTCACTTCTCTTTTTCCTCTTCCTTTCACTAGCTCTGCGCCTCTTCCCCCCCTTTCCCACTTTTTCCCACTCATTCTCGTCACCCTGACCGCCAATCTCTTCCTCTTCACTACCATCCATACTATTCCACTCACTCCTCCCGCTCTTCATTGGTGCCAACCCCGGTCTATGAGAAGAAGTCTGCAGGAGACCGTTACCGGACCTGTACAGGCCTTCGGCCGACTCTCCTACTTACCTCACTCACACACCAAACCACCAACCAAACACACCTTATACCCAATCCACACTAACTACAACAGCTATGCTGCAACCCCAGCAGCGTCCCGGAATGAAGGCTCTGCTCGTTTCCCTCCTGAGGGACTCTCTGCTGACTGGTAAACAAAAGATGCTCTCTGGCCGTTCTCTCTCAAACCTCAGCTGGTTTAGTCAAGGTGTCTTTATATACACTGGGACTGGCCTTCTCAGGTGTGCTGCATCTATAATTGGGTCAGCTCCACCTACCTGCAAGAAACAGCTAACAGAAAAAGCAAAACACAAGGCCAGCCCACTGGCCGTCACAACACAGAAAACCCTTCGCACCTGTCGGCAATTTAGACTCTTCCATTACCTATTGCCACTAACTGCAGGTCGTTGGACTGTGGCAGGAAGCTGGAGTACAAGGAAAGAACCCACCCAAAAACAGGAAGAACATGCAAACTCCACACAGAGCGACGGTAGAGCTGAACTCAAGACCTTCTTCCTGTGCGGTAACGGTGCTAACCACTGTGCCGACACCCGCGTGTGAGTAACAGTCTCCCAAAAATTTATACAAGTTCAATGACTTTCTTTTCAAGCTGCTTACAAAACAGATAAAATCAGAACAGTAGATAAAATCAGTAGTTAAAATGTACGTTTTGAAATTTAAGCTTAAAAGTGTGTTTTCCCACTCATTCTCGTCACCCTGACCACCAACCTCTTCCTCTTCACTACCATCCATACTATTCCACTCACTCCTCCCGCTCTCCATTGGTGCCAACCCCGGTCTATGAGAAGAAGTCTGCAGGAGACCGTTACCGGACCTGTACAGGCCTTCGGCCGACTCTCCTACTTACCTCACTCACACACCAAACCACCAACCAAACACACCTTATACCCAATCCATATCCATATCCGTATGGGATATCACTTTAATCACGCCTTTAAGGCAGATGACGTGTGATGACACGTGCACGGCCCCGCCTGCACATATAGCCGCTGTCATCACAGTCATCCCTCTGTTCGATAGCCGCTCTTCACCGAGCCAAACTGCTCAGTGGGGCCACCTTGTGTTGTACCTCATTCCTCTCCTTCAGGGAACAGAAGTTATAGACATAACTATTCGTTCCCTTTCAGTCGATTCACTCGGTACAACACATAAGTATGGGACATATATACACGCCCTGCAGAGCAACCACTGAACCGGAATCGGACCACCACATCCTAGTGAGTGGTAGACCCAGCAGAAAGGACAGCATGAGCCACCGAAGGGGCTGTAACGTCCAACCGATAAAACCGCACAAAAGTGTGCGGTGATGCCCAACTAGCTGCCGCACAAATATCAGCTACAGGCACCCCTTTAAAAAGAGCCCATGAGGTTACCATCCCCCTGGTGGAATGAGCTCTCACCCCATGGGGCAACGCAAGACCACTGGTGCCGTATGCCAGTGAGATAGCTTCTATAATCCAGTGGGACAGCCTCTGTTTCGACAGAGCTCTACCTCTATTTGGATTAGCAAAGCAGACAAACAGCTGGTCACATAAACGCACATTCTGAGTGTGCTCAATATAGGTGCGTAGCACACGCACTGGACAAAGAGAATGCATCCTCCTCTGCTCCTCAGATGCAAAAGGAGGGGAGCAAAAACTCAGCAACTCAAACTCCATTGAGCTAGAAGATGCAGGTGTAACATAGTTAAATAGAGGTGAAGTTAAATCCTGCTAAATGGGACATTGGCGCCACCTACTGTTGAAAAAGTCATGCTGCAACATTCAAAAGGGCAAGGGATTCTGGGTAATCCTCAGAATAATGGAGGATTCGTGCGAGGTAAGGAATGCGCAAATGTCGTGGGGAGGAAAAATCATATCGCAGGCTGTTAAAGTAATACAGTCTGACCCGATTATTTTTGTTTTTTATAAATCATTTGTTGCAGGTCATTTCTCCAGTCTTTATGTTGAACTGAGTGCACGTTTATGTGAGATTTCTTTATTGGGAAGAGAGGAAACAAAATGGGAGCATAGTTAGCTAACTCTGTTGTTGCTTTCCCGTTTAGATTTTGTGCTGATTGCCCACGACATTAAAAAGAGAGCATTCTAACCATTGCCTTTTTGTTGTGAATGCAGGTATGTGACTGTGCCACACTGTTTAGAGAATTCACATTGTTTCATGTACAGCTTTAAAATATATTTCTATATTCCTTTCATTTGGGAAATTTAACATGCAATGTTAATGGTGTTGAAGTTTTTCTATTTTGGTTGTATAAATTTACCACTATACGATCACACTGCAAGTGGAAATGTAATTCTGAGAATAATGGAGGATTCGTGCGAGACTTTGTGCTGATTGCCCACGACATTAAAAGAGAGCATTCTAACCATTGCCTTTTTGTTGTGAATGCAGACCAGAGAAGACACTACACAGAGGTCACATTGGTGCTGTGACTCGTTCCTGACGCTGCCGAATCGGGCTGGTGTCTTCTCGTCGCAGCATCATCGTGGAGCATCGGCTTCCTTATTGTTTAGTCTGTTGGGTAACGGAATCAAACTTTGGGGACTGTTGGACATACTTTTATATTGGCTTTGTATATTGCCATATTGTATTAAGCCCACCTTAGCTCGATTAATATCCTGCTAGATATGGATCTGAGTGACTCTGATGACACCCCGAATGTGACTCCCTTTGTTGTGGGTAGGGGTGGGGGGTTCAGAACTGTTCCTTTTTCACTGGGTGACTGTCGGGTGGGGCATAGAGCAGCAGATAGTTCTTGTGAGCTTGTGGCTGAGTCACAGTCAGTACAGTGCACTAAGGCATCTACCTCAGACCCCCCAATAACTGATGTGAGTCTAGTCGACCAAATGAGCGACATTGTGCAGCAAATTGGGCAACGCCTGGCTGATAGCATTCTGTCACACCTGACTACGCCACACACTTCGAGCCCTGCACCTGCTACATATACATGTCCTGAGGTGGCGCATGAAACAACAGATCTGCCCTCCGGCCGCTCACTAGATCTTTCTCAAGTCCAGCTGGTGGCTCCACGACAGGTTAAAGACCCACCTGTGTTTCGGGGGGAGAGTTCGGACTCATTGTCTGTTGATGAGTGGCAAGAAGCCATGCAGAGTTACATAAAGAAGAGTGGCATTCTCCCAGAAAACCAAGCTGAGGAGATTTTGATGCATCTGAGAGGGCAAAAGATGTTGTGAAATTTGGTGTGAGGAATGGTGGAATTGATGTCCAGCATAATCCACAAGCTATCTACAGACTTCTGCACAAACATTTTAGTTCCACTCAGTGCTCGTCTGTGCCCCTGGCTGACTTGTATTCCACCCTGCCGAAGGACCAGGAGGATCCATATGAGTATTGGCTGAGGCTGAACAAGGCTGCTGATGTTGTTGGCAACTGTCTTAAGGAGCAGGGGAAATCTTTTGAGAACTCTGGTGTGGAGGTTGCACGCATGTTCATCAGACACTGCCCCTGCAGAGACTTGGTTCTTATTTTTAGAACCAAAACATGTGATAAATGGTCAGCTCGTGAAGTTCAGGAGGTACTGGATGAGTATCACCTGTGTAAGGGGTTCCAGTCTCCTCCACAGAAGGGTAACTGTGTCTTTGTGAATAAGGCAGAGGTTAGCACAAATGCTACTCCTTGCTTGGCTGACCATGAGCAGAGGCCAGCTGTGAGTCAGGATAGCTCGGCTATTGAGAGGTTGATCAGCATGCTAGAGAAGGTGCTGCTTCAAGGCCCAGGCTATGCTCGAGCTAATGCCAGGCGACAGAGTGCCCGACTGCCGAGAATACCGGGCTTAGATGACACACCATGTTCCATCTGCAGAGATAGCTCCCACTCCACACTCACGCACTGTCGGGAAAACAGATTGTGTTTCCTGTGTCACCTACCTGGTCATTCGAGACATAACTGCCCAGAGGGCAAGTGTACTCCTTCCAGTGGTCATCAGGGAAACTGAACGATCTGCGTGGAGGGGAGGATAGCGCAGATCCAGCAAGTAAGCCTCCCATCTTGGACATGACTTGTATTAATGATTATGACACTTTGTATTCCACTTACAGTGGCATCGTCCCGCCAAATAAAACACTGATTGCACAGGGCTTGCATAGGCTCTCAAACACTGATAGCTTATTCTACTCTGCAGTGACTACTAGTAGTGGACAAGTTCTTAAAGCATTAGTGGACAGTGGATCTATGGCGTGCACCATAAGTGAGACAGTTGATGAGAAACTTTCACAATCGATACCTGATATTGAGAGACGTTCAGCTGAAGACGTTGTCATTGTTGGTTGTGGGGGTCACCTCGTTACGCCTTCTGCTATGTATGATCTTACAGTATCAATATATGGCTTTAAGGTGGTGATTCCTGTTCTGGTGGTTCCGGGCCAGGCTGATGACATGATTCTGGGCAGCAATGCGATAAAGTGGCTTATTTCACAGTTAAAAATGACTGTTGGTACCCAGGATGATGCTTTTCCTCATTTGGCAACTTTGCTGTCCTATTCTGATGACTGTGATGGCAGAGCAATGCCTCCAAGTTTTGGCACTGCAAAACTTAAGAGACACATCACATTGCAGCCCTTGTCTGAACATTTAGTGTGGGCTAAACTCCCTGCTCCTGATGCCTCAGCGGTGGGAAGTGCTGTCATTATTGAACCCACTCAGTCTCGATCCAAACTTGCACAGATCCTAGTGGGGCGAGTTGTCACTTCCTTGTTTGGGGATGGCTGGGTCCCTGTTAAAGTGGTGAATCCCTCCGACAAGCCCCTCACTCTCAGGAGAAATGCTAAGGTTGCTGATGTGTCCCCCTGTCTTTCTGTGCAGGACTTACCTGAACCTGTTCAAATTCGATCCAGTACACAATACACACAGAACTCGTCGCCCACACCGAGATCAGAAGCGGAGATGTCACAGCGCTTGTGTGATTTGGGCCTGCAGGACCTGGACCTCTCGTTCTGTGAAGTTTCCCCAGAATGGAGAGATAGGCTGCTGCGACTCATTGAGCAGTATGAGTCCATCTTTTCAAGGCACAAAATGGACTGCGGTGAGGCTGCTGACTTTGTCCACAGAATCCGCCTGGTGGATGACAAGCCCTTCAGACTGCCATACAGACGGGTCCCACCATGCCATTACGAGAAGCTTCGCACTGCTCTAGATGAGATGGAGGAGTCAGGGATAATCCGTAAGTCCCAGAGTGAATTCTCATCCCCCCTTGTCTTAGTTGTTAAGCCGAATAGTGACCTGCGCATATGCAATGACTTTAGATGGTTAAATGCAAGAACAGTTAAAGATGCACATCCATTGCCTCATCAGTCAGACACCCTTGCAGCACTTGGGGGGAATGTTTTTTTTTTCTACAATGGATCTCACATCGGGGTTTTACAATGTCAGACTCCACGAGGACGACAAAAAATACACGGCATTCTCCTCCCCATTTGGCCTTCATGAATATAACAGGATGCCTCAAGCCTGAAAAATAGTCCTGCTACTTTTATGCGAATGATGATGTCCATTTTTGGTGATGAGAACTTCACAAGTTTGTTGTGTTATCTGGATGACCTTATGGTCTATGCCCCATCTGAACAGGTGGCTCTTGAACGTCTGCAGATGGTTTTCTCACGACTTTCTGCCAACAACCTGAAGCTCTCACCTAAGAAATGCCACTTTCTTCAGCGGTCTGTGAAATTCCTGGGACACATCATATGTGGTGAGGGTGTGAAAACAGAGCCAAGTAAAGTGCAGGCTATAGACAATGTGCAGGAAGCAGACCTGATGGAGTCTGACGGGGTGACACCAAGTGCAAGGAAAATCAGATCCTTCCTGGGGATGGTTCTCTACTACCATCATTTTATCGAGCGGTGCTCTGCAAAAGCTAAGCCACTGTTTGATCTTGTGGCTGAACCAGCTGCGCTGCGCAAGAGAGGTAGAGGCCATAAGCCTAAATTTAAAAGGGGCCACGTGAAGCTGTCTCCAGCTGACTGGACTGATGAGTGCAGGGAAGCATTCAAGGCCCTAAAAAATGAACTTGTGCATAGTGTCACATTAGCCCATCCAGATTTTACTGCGCCCTTTCTCCTTGCAGTTGATGCTTCCTTTGACGGCCTTGGAGCCGTCCTCTCACAGTTGCCCCCCGATGGTAGCATCGCCAGACCAGTGGCATTCGCCAGTAAGACCCTGTCACACTCTCAGCTAAACTATCCAGCGCATCGTTTGGAATTTCTTGCTCTGAAGTGGGCAGTCTGTGACAAGTTTAGCCATTGGCTGAAAGGGAGCCACTTCACAGTGTGGACGGACAATAACCCGCTGACATACATCTTAACCAAGCCTAGGTTAGATGCATGTGAGCAACGATGGGTTTCAAAGCTTGCAGCATACAGTTGTGAACTGAAGTATGTCCCTGGAACCAAAAATGTTGTCGCGGATGCATTGAGTAGAGAGCCATTTGTCCAGTCGTGCATAGGCCACAGGCTAGTCACTGAACCTTATGCTGCCCTATTGAACCAAATGCATGGTCTGGTGGATGGGACTGTGCAAGATATGTTTCGGTGTGCTGCAAACTGCCAGTTGGTCGTGGATCAGTCTGAGGTGGAAGCTACCACTATCCTAGCTAACCCTCAGGGTTGTCTCTCGTCACAGGATGTTTCTGCTGTGTTGGGTGCACATGACACTGGTGGTATCAGCCATGTGAGAGGTGTGGGATCTAATATCCCTCAGGTCCCAACTATTGCCCGTCCTGCCTGTACACACAGAAGTGAACTCACTAACCTGCAGGAACAAGATGAGGTTTTGGGCAGAGTTTCCTTTTATGTCCGGCGTCACAAGAGGCCCACCAGGCATGAACGTGCTGGCAAGTCCCGTGGTGTAATGAAATTACTCAGACATTGGTCCAGACTCTTGATTAAAGATGGTATGTTGTATAAGCTGAAGAAAGACAGGAACATGGACGTGACGATTTACCAGTTTGTTGTCCCAGACAACCGGGGCTCCAGACTCGGAAAGGAGAGGGTCATGCCATGCGACAGCTGAGCGTCCCAGCACTTTTTCCACAAACGTCACCCGTCTTTCCAGGGTCGAGCGCCGGAGCTGGCGACAAAACGCACAGGCTTCGGGCTCCGTCAATACTCTCCTAGCATGGACGATCCCCAGGCAGACAAGGCAGGCATCGTGCTGGTTGCTGTCGTGCAAAGAGAAACCGCATCCCTGAGGACAGGGGTGAACAGAAGATTCCTGCTTTGCTCGCTTCGGTTTGGAGTCCATTCCAAAAAACAAAGCAAAACGCTGCACGGGAAAACTTGAAATTAGAACTCTGCGGGCAGCTTACGCACCAACTGCGCGGTGGAAGCTAACACCAACAGGGGCAGTTAAGCTAAGTTCAAGTCGGCAGACAACGGAGCTAACAAGCAGCAGCAAGCTAGCCCAACTCAGCAGAGGTGTTCTCAGCGCGTTGAAGAGCGTAAGAACTGAGGGATGACTGTGATGACAGCAGCTATATGTGCAGGCGGGGCCGTGCGCATGTCATCAAACGTCATCTGCCTTAAAAGTGTGATTAAAGGTTTCTTCAGCCAGGACATGCGAGGGCGTGATATCCCATACTTATGTGTTGTACCGAGTGAATCGACTGAAAGGGAACAGCACTTTCCCACTAACTGCCTAACCAAAATCTACTTAACTGAAGCCTAGTCTTCATGCAGTTACTTACAGTGGGTACTTATGCACTAAAAACCGCCAGAAAGACAAAGGCAACTGCACAAACAGCGACCCCCTCAATTCTGGGGACGTGCTCCCGAGACAACTGCTCTAACCGTGTTCACCGCAACAAAAATTCCATCAATGTTTCTCAAGAGAGAAACACTCCTTCAACCTAACAGGGAACGCACTGATTTTAACCCATGCATATTCAATAATCAACACAGCGCATGCTGTAGGACACACAAAGTTCACACAAGACAGCACACCAACAGTAAACTTAAGTCTATAGCAAAACATCAGTGATTTCCCCAACTTGTGGCTTAAGTGCTCTTGTCAGCTTAAGTGGATCTATTTTCTTCACACCCTCTTCCTCAAACCTGACAATTACATTCATGCTCGCATTTGTTCCTTCTTCATTACCTTCACTGTCAGTCCCTTCTGTACTACCCTCACTTCTCTTTTTCCTCTTCCTTTCACTAGCTCTGCGCCTCTTCCCCCCTTTCCCACTTTTTCCCACTCATTCTCGTCACCCTGACCACCAATCTCTTCCTCTTCACTACCATCCATCCTATTCCACTCACTCCTCCCGCTCTCCATTGGTGCCAACCCCGGTCTATGAGAAGAAGTCTGCAGGAGACCGTTACCGGACCTGTACAGGCCTTCGGCCGACTCTCCTACTTACCTCACTCACACACCAAACCACCAACCAAACACACCTTATACCCAATCCACACTAACTACAACAGCTATGCTGCAACCCCAGCAGCGTCCCGGCATGAAGGCTCTGCTCGTTTCCCTCCTGAGGGACTCTCTGCTGACTGGTAAACAAAAGATGCTCTCTGGCCGTCCTCTCTCAAACCTCAGCTGGTTTAGTCAAGGTGTCTTTATATACACTGGGACTGGCCTTCTCAGGTGTGCTGCATCTATAATTGGGTCAGCTCCACCTACCTGCAAGAAACAGGTAACAGAAAAAGCAAAACACAAGGCCAGCCCACTGGCCGTCACAACACAGAAAACCATTCGCACCTGTCGGCAATTTAGACTCTTCCATTACCTATTGCCACTAACTGCAGGTCGTTGGACTGTGGCAGGAAGCCGGAGTACAAGGAAAGAACCCACGCAAAAACAGGAAGAACATGCAAACTCCACACAGAGCGACGGTAGAGCTGAACTCAAGACCTTCTTCCTGTGCGGTAACGGTGCTAACCACTGTGCCGCCCGCGTGTCAGCAACCGTCTCCCAGAAATTTATACAAGTTCAATTACTTTCTTTTCAAGCTGCTTACACTACATTGACTTATGTTTTTACACAATCTCAGAAGAGGAGAGCCACTGAGGGAACGCCTTCCGCCCTCCGACGCCTCCACCGTGACCTCCACTTCTGAGAGGAATTGCCTACAGATCAAGTATGGAGTGTGCCTCACACGTTCTTTCTCAATGCTCAGCTTGTCTCTTTCCATTTGTAAGAGTAACAACTCCTTTTGCTGCTCAAAAGACAAAGCAACTGTAGTCGAGACCACAGACTGATCAACATCAGCCACTAAAGTCTTCATTTTACCTGGCAACACGCCTTTCTTTACTAATGCAGCCTGTAACACTCCTTTAACCTCATCTTTCAACTCTTTATCCCCAACATCGACATCATAATGTTCAACAAGTTTCAACAGCTCTTCTTTAGTACAACTATTCAAGAGTTCCTCCGATGGAGACTGAACAAAAGCATCAACTGTAGCCATAACAAAGTATCGATCCTTGAAATGCAATTGAAAACAGCACTTTCCCACTAACTGCCTAACCAAAATCTACTTAACTGAAGCCTAGTCTTCATGCAGTTACTTACAGTGGGTACTTATGCACTAAAAACCGCCAGAAAGACAAAGGCAACTGCACAAACAGCGACCCCCTCAATTCTGGGGACGTGCTCCCGAGACAACTGCTCTAACCGTGTTCACCGCAACAAAAATTCCATCAATGTTTCTCAAGAGAGAAACACTCCTTCAACCTAACAGGGAAAGCACTGATTTTAACCCATGCATATTCAATAATCAACACAGCGCATGCTGTAGGACACACAAAGTTCACACAAGACAGCACACCAACAGTAAACTTAAGTCTATAGCAAAACATCGGTGATTTCCCCAAATTGTGCCTTAAGTGCTCTTGTCAGCTTAAGTGGATCTATTTTCTTCACACCCTCTTCCTCAAACCTGACAATTACATTCATACTCGGATTTGTTCCTTCTTCATTACCATCACTGTCAGTCCCTTCCGTACTACCCTCACTTCTCTTTTTCCTCTTCCTTTCACTAGTCAAGTCAAGTCAAGTTTATTTATAAAGCACATTTAAAAACAACCAAGGCTGACCAAAGTGCTGTAAAATAAAATACAAATATAAAATACAATAAAACACAAGTACATAAAACACCTCACTGATAAAACAATAAGTTAATACAGTAAGTTAAACCTTGCTAAAGGCCAATGAGAAGAGGTGAGTTTTAAGAGCAGTTTTAAAAGTTCCTAGGCTTGTGGAGAATCTGATGTGAGGAGGTAAACTGTTCCACAGTCTGGGTGCAGCCACAGCAAATGCCCTCTCTCCCCTAGTCTTTAATCTGTACCTGGGAACATCTAAAATCATCAGGTCTGCTGACCTCAAAGATCTCCTGGGGCGGTAAATGCTAAGAAGCTCTGCCAGGTACAGAGGTGCAGTACCGTTAAGAACCTTAAAAACCAGCAGTAAAATTTTAAAATCAATCCTAAAAGCAACTGGGAGCCAGTGGAGAGAGCAGAGGACCGGAGTGATGTGGTCTCTCTTTTTGGAACCGGTCAGCATGCGAGCAACAGCGTTCTGCACCAGTTGGAGGCGATGCAGACAGGAACGATCTAAACCAGCATAAAGGGAGTTACAGTAGTCCAGCTGTGATGTAATAAAAGCATGGACCACCCTTTCTAGATCGTTCCTGCGCAGGTAGGACTTGACTTTAGCTAAAATCCGTAGATGATAAAAAGATCCCTTGACTACGGAGCTGATTTGTTTATCAAATTTAAAAGCACTGTCAAAAGTAACACTGAGGCTCTTAATGGAGGAAGTACATTTGGAAGTTAGGGGTCCCATAAAATCAAAGGAAAGGTTGGGGTCTTTAGGAAGCCCAAACACAATGACTTCAGTTTTACTTTCATTTAGATGTAGGAAGTTAAGAGCCATCCAAGTCTTAATGTCAGACAGACAGGAGAATAACGGCTGCAAAGAGTCCTTACAATCTAACCTCAGAGGGAGGTAGATCTGAATGTCATCAGCAAACGTGTGGAAGGACACATTATGTTTGCGCAGCACATCGCCCAGAGGGAGCAAATACAGAGTAAACAGCAGGGGGCCTAGAATGGACCCCTGAGGTACACCACAAGTTAAAGGAGCTCTGGGAGATGACAGTTCACCGAGGTGGACAGAAAAACTCCTGTTATCCAGGTAGGACTGGAAAAACTTTAAGACAGTACCTTTCAAACCGACACAGTGTTCTAGGCGGGATAACAGTATGTTGTGATCAACAGTGTCGAAGGCTGCTGTCAGGTCTAAGGTTACTAGGACAGCAGCACAACCAGAGTCTACAGTTAAAAGCAAATCGTTAAAAACTCTCAGTAAGGCGGTTTCAGTGCTGTTACGAGCTCTAAAACCAGACTGAAACTTCTCATAGAGACTGTTGTTGTCTAAAAATGACTGGAGCTGCCTGAGGACAACTCGCTCCAGTACTTTGGACAGAAAGGGCAGATTGGAGATGGGCCTATAGTTAGAGAGTATAGATGGGTCCAGGTTAGGCTTTTTGAGGAGAGGTTGAACAACAGCATGCTTAAAAAGTGTTGTGAAACAACCAGAGCTGAGACAGGCATTGATCAGGACCAGAAGGACAGGTCCAACTGAGTCCAGGACCTGCTTCAGAAGACGAGAGGGGATAGCGTCAGTGGAACAGTTGGTAGACTTGACCTTGCAGACTGTTTCATGCAGCTGAGAAAGAGAGATTAGCTCAAACTGGTTAAAGGCAGATTGGCACGAGGGAGAAACACAGGGATTGAAAGGTGGAGGTGGAATGACAGACTGCAGGGAGGAAATCTTATTAACAAAAAAATATAAAAAGTCATTGCAGAGGGTGGCAGAAGGTGCGAGGCAAGTGGACGTATGAGGATCAACAATGGAGTTTAAAACACGAAACAGAGTCTGAGGTTTATGGACATTACTGCTAACCAGGTTAGATATGTAGGAGGACTTAGCCTCTTTAGCAGCTTTCTGATAAGTTAAAAGAGAGTCTCTCAGGATATTGAAGGAGATTTGCAGCTTGTCCTTTTTCCACTTTCTCTCAGCACACCTGCAGGAGCGCCTGAGAGCACGAACAGAGTCTGTAATCCAGGGTTCAGTGTGAGCTTTGGGACAGAGTGATTTTAGGGGAGCGATGGAGTCCAGAATAGAAGTGCATGTTGAGTTAAAAAGAGCAGTTAAATCTTCTGCACACAGGGAGTCAATCCAGTCCACCGTGGAGAGCTCAGAGTTGTTGAAAGCAGCAGAGAACTGGGATGGTACATGGGTATTGATGATCCGGTGGCGGCGTGAAGGAGCTTTAACTGCAGCAACAGAACATTGTGCAGTGGCAGAAAACAGAACAGGAAGGTGATCAGAGATACACGCACTCTCACAGATTTCAGAGACGTGGATACTCAGGCTGTGAGACATGACGAGGTCCAGTGTGTGACCTTTCTCATGTGTGGAGCCAGACACACACTGAGTCAGGTTAAAAGAGTCCAGCAGTGATACAAAGTCTCTAACCAGAGGTTTAGATGGACAACACACATGGATATTCAGATCGCCAACAATAAGAAAATGATCAAAATCTACTGAAAGTCCTGATAAGAATTCCCCAAACTCACTGATAAAATCCTTGTTGAATTTGGGAGGACGGTACACTACTGCACACAGTAATGGAGTAGATGAGTTCAGTTTAAAAAGCTGCAGTTCAAAGCTGGAAAAGGAGAAAGATGAAATCTGACGACAGTCATAAACTGATTTAAAAACACAGGCAAGGCCTCCACCTTTACCAGAAGACCTGGGAGAGTTGAAAAAACAACAGCCTGGAGGAAGAAGCTCAGAGAAAGCCACAGTCTCACCAGCATGTAGCCAGGTCTCAGTCAGGAACATAAAATCCAGTTCATGAGAAGAGAAGAAATCCTTGAGCAGAAACGTCTTATTGGAGAGGGATCGAATGTTGATCAAAGCCATAGATAAGGTGAGATCAGTAGCTGTCATCGGGGTTGATGTGCGGCTGAGTGGGCCGAGGTTTGAAATAACAGTACCAAGTCTGCGGATCCGTGGCTGGAAAGGAGCCGATGACCCAGCACCCGGAACAGGAGCAACCAGCGACGTACTTGAAGAGTCACGCAGGAGAGGAGCAGGCATCAGGCGCGGGCCGGAGGTGGAAGAGAGTCGTTCACCTGAGGAGAACGCCACCGCCGGCATGGCGAGGAGCGAACCAGACGACTGAAGGACGCGCGGGCCGAGAAGCGGGCCCACCGGTGAAACAGGAGCAGCACCAGGCAGAGTTGGAGAGACAGTGCGCACCCAGGGTCCTCTGGGTTGGAGTGAGCCTCTCACAGTGGCAGAGTAGCAGAAACCCATTTGTACAAGGAGAGGATCAGCCAGGCAAGAAAGTGACAGGAATGCCTTTGTACGAGCCAGGAGACCACTTCGCTTCCCTCGTTTTCTCCAGCGTTTTCTCCGGTGTAGCTTGGGAGGGAGGAACCAGGTGGGACGTAGGTAAGGCGGAATGCCATGGAGCGGTGGAGGCGCACTGCTTGTTTGCCCATCAAAAACAAAGGACAAAGGTGCTGTCACTGCTGAGTCCCGGATGATAAAAAGAGTTTTTCGGTCATAAGTCCGGAGCGAGTTAATTTCCACAGTTAAGGCAATGAACAGCAAACAGAAAACCAGAAAACAGGTGGAGTGACGGCGAGCCGAACATACTGGCGCCAATAGCTCTGCGCCTCTTCCACCCCTTTCCCACGCATTCTCGTCACCCTGACCGCCAATCTATTCCTCTTCACTACCATCCATACTATTCCACTCACTCCTCCCGCTCTCCATTGGTGCCAACCCCGGTCTATGAGAAGAAGTCTGCAGGAGACCGTTACCGGACCTGTACAGGCCTTCGGCCGACTCTCCTACTTACTTCACTCACACACCAAACCACCAACCAAACACACCTTATACCCAATCCACACTAACTACAACAGCTATGCTGCAACCCCAGCAGCGTCCCGGCATGAAGGCTCTGCTCGTTTCCCTCCTGAGGGACTCTCTGCTGACTGGTAAACAAAAGATGCTCTCTGGCCGTCCTCTCTCAAACCTCAGCTGGTTTAGTCAAGGTGTCTTTATATACACTGGGACTGGCCTTTTCAGGTGTGCTGCATCTATAATTGGGTCAGCTCCACCTACCTGCAAGAAACAGGTAACAGAAAAAGCAAAACACAAGGCCAGCCCAATGGCCATCACAACACAGAAAACCATTCGCACCTGTCGGCAATTTAGACTCTTCCATTTCGTATTGCCACTAACTGCAGGTCGTTGGACTGTGGCAGGAAGCCGGAGTACAAGGAAAGAACCCACCCAAAAACAGGAAGAACATGCAAACTCCACACAGAGCGACGGTAGAGCTGAACTCAAGACCTTCTTCCTGTGCGGTAACGGTGCTAACCACTGTGCCGCCCGCGTGTGAGCAACCGTCTCCCAAAAATTTATACAAGTTCAATTACTTTCTTTTCAAGCTGCTTACACTACATTGACTTGTGTTTTTACACAATCTCAGAAGAGGAGAGCCACTGAGGGAACGCCTTAAGCCCTCCGATGCCTCCACCGTGACCTCCACTTCTGAGAGGAATTGCCTACAGATCAAGTATGGAGTGTGCCTCACACGTTCTTTCTCAATGCTCAGCTTGTCTCTTTCCATTTGTAAGAGTAACAACTCCTTTTGCTGCTCAAAAGACAAAGCAACTGTAGTCGAGACCACAGACTGATCAACATCAGCCACTAAAGTCTTCATTTTACCTGGCAACACGCCTTTCTTTACTAATGCAGCCTGTAACACTCCTTTAACCTCATCTTTCAACTCTTTATCCCCAACATCGACATCATAATGTTCAACAAGTTTCAACAGCTCTTCTTTAGTACAACTATTCAAGAGTTCCTCCGATTAGACTGAACAAAAGCATCAACTGTAGCCATAACAAAGTATTGATCCTTGACATGCAATTGAAAACAGCACTTTCCCACTAACTGCCTAACCAAAATCTACTTAACTGAAGCCTAGTCTTCATGCAGTTACTTACAGTGGGTACTTATGCACTAAAAACCGCCAGAAAGACAAAGGCAACTGCACAAACAGCGACCCCCTCAATTCTGGGGACGTGCTCCCGAGACAACTGCTCTAACCGTGTTCACCGCAACAAAAATTCCATGAATGTTTCTCAAGAGAGAAACACTCCTTCAACCTAACAGGGAAAGCACTGATTTTAACCCATGCATATTCAATAATCAACACAGCGCATGCTGTAGGACACACAAAGTTCACACAAGACAGCACACCAACAGTAAACTTAAGTCTATAGCAAAACATCGGTGATTTCCCCAATTTGTGCCTTAAGTGCTCTTGTCAGCTTAAGTGGATCTATTTTCTTCACACCCTCTTCCTCAAACCTGACAATTACATTCATACTCGGATTTGTTCCTTCTTCATTACCTTCACTGTCAGTCCCTTCCGTACTACCCTCACTTCTCTTTTTCGTCTTCCCCCCCTTTCCCACTTTTTCCCACTCATTCTCGTCACCCTGACCGCCAATCTCTTCCTCTTCACTACCATCCATACTATTCCACTCACTCCTCCCGCTCTCCATTGGTGCCAACCCCGGTCTATGAGAAGAAGTCTGCAGGAGACCGTTACCGGACCTGTACAGGCCTTCGGCCGACTCTCCTACTTACCTCACTCACACACCAAACCACCAACCAAACACACCTTATACCCAATCCATATCCATATCCGTATGGGATATCACTTTAATCACGCCTTTAAGGCAGATGACGTGTGATGACACGTGCACGGCCCCGCCTGCACATATAGCCGCTGTCATCACAGTCATCCCTCTGTTCGATAGCCGCTCTTCACCGAGCCAAACTGCTCAGTGGGGCCACCTTGTGTTGTACCTCATCCCTCTCCTTCAGAGAACAGAAGTTATAGACATAACTATTCGTTCCCTTTCAGTCGATTCACTTGGTACAACACATAAGTATGGGACATATATACACGCCCCGCAGAGCAACCACTGAACCAGAATCGGACCACCACATCCTAGTGAGTGGTAGACCCAGCAGAAAGGACAGCATGAGCCACCGAAGGGGCTGTAACGTCCAACCGATAAAACCGCACAAAAGTGTGCGGTGATGCCCAACTAGCTGCCGCACAAATATCAGCTACAGGCACCCCTTTAAAAAGAGCCCATGAGGTTGCCATCCCCCTGGTGGAATGAGCTCTCACCCCGTGGGGCAAAGCAAGACCACTGGTGCTGTATGCCAGTGAGATAGCTTCTATAATCCAGTGGGACAGCCTCTGTTTCGACAGAGCTCTACCTCTATTTGGATTAGCAAAGCAGACAAACAGCTGGTCACATAAACGCACATTCTGAGTGCGCTCAATGTAGGTGCGTAGCACACGCACTGGACAAAGAGAATGCATCCTTCTCTGCTCCTCAGATGCAAAAGGAGGGGAGCAAAAACTCAGCAACTCAAACTCCATTGAGCTAGAAGATGCAGGCATGATCTTGGGAAAATAGGCAGCATTTGGACGCAATACGACCTTGTGACCATCAGAAGAAAACTGTGTGCAGGAGGGATGCTGGGGGCCCGAGCATGGGCCTTTGCTCCAGGCCGACTGGCGTGGAGCTCGGGCCGGAGGATGTGCTCTCGCTGGCGGCACACCCACTTCAGCAGTGGGCGCCGGTCTCTTGCCAGTCGGCAGAGGAGCGGCGGGCCTGTGAGAGCTAGCTGCGGGCTTGGGCTTGGGCTGACGTCTGGGGATGATGTCGCGCAGAGCTTCCGTCTGCTTCTCCCTCAGATTGAATCTAGCCTGAATGGCTTCAAGTGAATGTCCGAATAACCCAGCCGCAGACACTGGTGGGTCCAGATATACAGCCCTGTCCCTATCCGGGACGTCAGACAGGGTCAGCCACAGGTGCCTCTGTGCCACTACTGTCGAAGCCATCCCTCTGCGCAGGGAGAGCGCTGCACAGCGAGACGCACGGAGGATGTAATCTGTGGCGACTCTGACCTCATTAAGAAGAGGTGCCAGCGGGCTGTCATCAGGAACCAGTGATCCGAACTCCACCAGGCACATTGCCTGGTACGTCTGGAGCATGGTGACAGAGCTCATGGCACGAGCAGTGCCGGCCTGAGCTCTATAAATCTTCTCCAGCTGCGAAACAAAGAACCTGCAGTGCTTGGAAGGCAGAGTTGCGGGGCCGCCGACACCATGGTTATGGGATGGGGCCAGATAAGCAGCCAGAGACGGCTCCAGAGGGGGTGGGTTAGCTAAGCCAGCCCTCTCGGCGCCGTCCAATTCCATGTACTGTCCATAGCCGGGCACAGTGACACGGGTAGACAGAGGTTTGTCCCATGATGCTGTTAGCTCGCAGACAAAGTCTGGGAACATGGGAAGGCAGTTTTTGGCCGTTGCGGGCTCCAGTGGGAGGAAAAACCCCGCGAACCGCGACGACTTCTGAGCTGGCGGAGGAGAGGGCCAGTCCACCTGCAGCGTCTCAGCAGCACGGCGAAACAGGGAGAAAAGAGAGGTGTCATCGTGGCCGACCGGCGCAGCAGCGGCGGTACATTGGGCCGACAATGAGCTCTCCTGCTCATCCTCCGACAAACCATGGATGTCCAGGCCGATGTCCAGCACGTCATCATCATCCTGGGGAGCGCTGGCGGGCTTCAACCCAGGCTGAAGCCCGTCAGCGCTCCTGCATGGTTCCAGCTCGTCATCGGCTAATCCGTCAACATATTCCATGTGGTCAGCCCAGCTAATTGCGGGGACATCGACCGGAAAATCCTCGTCTTCGGACTCGGACGAAGCTGGGGCTCCAGACTCGGAAAGGAGAGGGTCATGCCGTGCGACAGCCGAGCGTCCCAGCACTTTTTCCACAAACGTCACCCGTCTTTCCAGGGTCGAGCGCCGGAGCTGGCGACAAAACGCACAGGCTTCGGGCTCCGTCAATGCTCTCCTAGCATGGACGATCCCCAGGCAGACAAGGCAGGCATCGTACTGGTCGCTGTCGTGCAAAGAGAAACCGCATCCCTGAGGACAGGGGCGAACAGAAGATTTCTGCTTTGCTCGCTTCGGTTTGGAGTCCATTCAAAAAAAACAAAGCAAAACGCTGCACGGGAAAACTTGAAATTAGCGCTCCGCGGGCAGCCTACACACCGACTGCGCGGTGGAAACTAACACCAACAGGGGCAGTTAAGCTAAGTTCAAGTCGGCAGACAACGGAGCTAACAAGCAGCAGCAAGCTAGCCCAACTCAGCAGAGGTGTTCTCAGCGAGGTGAAGAGCGTAAGAACTGAGGGATGACTGTGATGACAGCAGCTATATGTGCAGGCGGGGCCGTGCACGTTTCATTACACGTCATCTGCATTAAAGGCGTGATTAAAGGTTTCTTCAGCCAGGACACGCGAGGGCGTGATATCCCATACTTATGTGTTGTACCGAGTGAATCGACTAAAAGGGAACAGCACTTTCCCACTAACTGCCTAACCAAAATCTACTTAACTGAAGCCTAGTCTTCATGCAGTTACTTACAGTGGGTACTTATGCACTAAAAACCGCCAGAAAGACAAAGGCAACTGCACAAACAGCGACCCCCTCAATTCTGGGGACGTGCTCCCGAGACAACTGCTCTAACCGTGTTCAACGCAACAACAATTCCATCAATGTTTCTCCAGAGAGAAACACTCCTTCAACCTAACAGGGAAAGCACTGATTTTAACCCATGCATATTCAATAATCAACACAGCGCATGCTGTAGGACACACAAAGTTCACACAAGACAGCACACCAACAGTAAACTTAAGTCTATAGCAAAACATCAGTGATTTCCCCAACTTGTGGCTTAAGTGCTCTTGTCAGCTTAAGTGGATCTATTTTCTTCACACCCTCTTCCTCAAACCTGACAATTACATTCATACTCGGATTTGTTCCTTCTTCATTACCTTCACTGTCAGTCCCTTCCGTACTACCCTCACTTCTCTTTTTCCTCTTCCTTTCACTAGCTCTGCGCCTCTTTCCCACTTTTTCCCACTCATTCTCGTCAACCTGACCGCCAATCTCTTCCTCTTCACTACCATCCATACTATTCCACTCACTCCTCCCGCTCTCCATTGGTGCCAACCCCGGTCTATGAGAAGAAGTCTGCAGGAGACCGTTACCGGACCTGTACAGGCCTTCGGCCGACTCTCCTACTTACCTCACTCACACACCAAACCACCAACCAAACACACCTTATACCCAATCCACACTAACTACAACAGCTATGCTGCAACCCCAGCAGCGTCCCGGCATGAAGGCTCTGCTCGTTTCCCTCCTGAGGGACTCTCTGCTGACTGGTAAACAAAAGATGCTCTCTGGCCGTCCTCTCTCAAACCTCAGCTGGTTTAACACAGAAAACCATTCGCACCTGTCGGCAATTTAGACTCTTCCATTACCTATTGCCACTAACTGCAGGTCGTTGGACTGTGGCAGGAAGCCGGAGTACAAGGAAAGAACCCACGCAAAAACAGGAAGAACATGCAAACTCCACACAGAGCGACGGTAGAGCTGAACTCAAGACCTTCTTCCTGTGCGGTAACGGTGCTAACCACTTTGCCGCCCGTGTCTGAGCAACCGTCTCCCAAAAATTTATACAAGTTCAATTACTTTCTTTTCAAGCTGCTTACACTACATTGACTTATGTTTTTACACAATCTCAGAAGAGGAGAGCCACTGAGGGAATGCCTTCCGCCCTCCGACGCCTCCACCGTGACCTCCACTTCTGAGAGGAATTGCCTACAGATCAAGTATGGAGTGTGCCTCACACGTTCTTTCTCAGTGCTCAGCTTGTCTCTTTCCATTTGTAAGAGTAACAACTCCTTTTGCTGCTCAAAAGACAAAGCAACTGTAGTCCAGACCACAGACTGATCAACATCAGCCACTAAAGTCTTCATTTTACCTGGCAACACGCCTTTCTTTACTAATGCAGCCTGTAACACTCCTTTAACCTCATCTTTCAACTCTTTATCCCCAACATCGACATCATAATGTTCAACAAGTTTCAACAGCTCTTCTTTAGTACAACTATTCAAGAGTTCCTCCGATGGAGACTGAACAAAAGCATCAACTGTAGCCATAACAAAGTATTGATCCTTGACATGCAATTGAAAACAGCACTTTCCCACTAACTGCCTAACCAAAATCTACTTAACTGAAGCCTAGTCTTCATGCAGTTACTTACAGTGGGTACTTATGCACTAAAAACCGCCAGAAAGACAAAGGCAACTGCACAAACAGCGACCCCCTCAATTCTGGGGACGTGCTCCCGAAACAACTGCTCTAACCGTGTTCACCGCAACAAAAATTCCATCAATGTTTCTCAAGAGAGAAACACTCCTTCAAGCTAACAGGGAAAGTAAGTAAAGTAAGTAAAATGTATTTATATAGCGCTTTTCACAGATAAAAATCACAAAGTGCTTTACAACACAGGAAATGGGAATATAAAAACAATATAACAGTAAATAAAACAATGTAAAACAATAAAACTATAAAAACAGCATAAGAAGAAATTAATCAAATGCTTTTCTAAATAAAAATGTCTTCAACTGTTTCTTAAAAGAATCAATGGAGTCCGTGCAGCGAGGAGACTGTGGGAGAGAATTCCACAACTGTGGTGCCACAGTCTGAAAGGCCCGATCACCACGAGTTTTAAACGAGTGCGCGGTATGTCTAATGACCTTAAAGCCCGAGAAGATGTATGTGGTTTCAGCAGGTCAGATAAATATTGAGGAGCCTGACCATGTAGGGCCCTAAAGGTTAGAAGTAAAATTTTAAAATGAAACCTAAAATTTACGGGCAACCAGTGAAGGGAGGCCAAGACTGGAGTGATATGCGATCTTCTCTTGGTGCCTGTTAAGAGACGTGCTGCAGCATTCTGCACAGTCTGAAGACGATTTAAGGCTGATTTGTTAAAACAAGTAAAAAGGCCATTACAATAGTCTAAACGAGAAGAAATAAAAGCATGAATAATCATCTCAAGTTCAAGCTTTGATACCATTAGTCTGAGTTTAGAGATATTCCGTAAATGATAAAAACAGTTTCGGACCAGCTGCTTAGAGTGCTGCTCGAGCGACATCGAGCTGTCAAATATGACACCGAGATTTCTAAGGCTTGATTTTACAGAAGGGTCTAAGAAGCTGATATGCTTTCTAATTTCTGGGACCATGTGGTCTGGAGCAATAATTAGAGTTTCTGTTTTATCAGAGTTTAGTTGGAGAAAATTGTCATATAACCATTTGTTGATTTCTGTCAGGCAATTACTTAAATTAGACAATTTATAAAACTCAGACATTTTGAAGGAACAGTATAGTTGGATGTCGTCAGCATAGAGATGATAGGAGATATATTTATAGCGCTTAATAATTTGGCCTAGGGGAAATACATAAAGTAAAAAGAGAATTGGACCCAGGACAGATCCTTGAGGTACCCCACACGGCAAAACTGTTGATTCTGATGTGACATGATTCATGCAAACAGTAAAAGATCTCTCAGACAGATGTGATATAAACCATTTTAAAACAACACCAGTAATCCCAAACAAGTTCTCGAGTCTGTTTATCATGATACTGTGATCTACAGTGTCAAAAGCAGAGCTGAGATCCAACAGGACCAGCACTGTGTATTCTCCAGAGTCTGCTGCCATCAAGATATCACTAGATACTCTAAGTAAGGCCGTTTCAGTGGAATGCAATTTACGAAAACCAGACTGGAAAGTGTCCATAACAGCATTTTTATCCAGGAAATAGTTAAGTTGTTCTAGTACTACTTTTTCTAAAATTTTCGATATAAAAGGCAATTTGGATATTGGCCTATAACTGTTAGGAAGACATGGATCCAGCTGAGGTTTCTTTAATATTGGCTCAACAATAGCTTGTTTAAAGAAGCTGGGGACCGAGCCAGTATGAAGAAGTATTTATCATTTCCACAATACAGGGACCAATTGAATCAAACACACTAGTGAAAAATGAAGATGGAGGGACATCAAGGGGGCTTGAAGTCTGTTTTATATGACAAAGCAGGTCTCTGATGTCTTGTAATGTAACAGGAGTAAAAGAGGACCAAGTATCAGAGGAGAGCAAGTTGAAAGTTTGATATTGAGAAGATGATGGAGAGATATTAGACCTGATGGCAATGACCTTATTTCTGAAATAGTTCATAAACTCATTGCATTCGGACGTTGAGTGAACTGGTGCACTAGGAGCATCAGGAGAAACAATACTCTTAATTGTTTTAAACAAGAATTTAGGATCTTTCTTTTTGAAGCTATGAGGTGTGAAAAATACTCTGTTCTGGCATTTTTCCACATGTCATTTAGCAAGAGGATAGATTCTTTAAGGTGTAACCTATAAACCTCAAGCTTGGAAGCCTTCCACAAACGTTCTAGCTTGCGACAGTATCTCCTGAAATTACGAATGTTTTCATTTATCCAAGGATGAGATTTCAAACATAGCACAGTACTTTTTTTCAGAGGTGCCACTATGTCTAAAATAGAATTACACTGGTTATTAAAGGATGAGACAAGAGAGTCCAAATCCTTGTAAGTCATTTCAGCGTCGAACATGGCAGAGAACCTTTTGCCGGCGTTCTGGTTTATGATTCGCCTTTCAATCGTCATTTTGGGAGCCGGGGGATCCAAATAAAACGACAAGTTAAAATATATGCAGCTATGGTCACTCACATGGACATTTTCCACACGAATGTCATTTATATTTAAACCCAAGGAGAAAACAAGGTCCAATGTGTGACCCTTTACATGTGTAGGGCCAGAAACATGCTGCATAAAATTAAAAGACTCTGTGATAGTCATGAAGTCAGCAGCCATATTACAGGATGCATCATCAATATGAAAGTTAAAATCTCCCAACATTACCACCTTCTCTAATTTAATAATGGATGATAGGAGGTCGTTAAATTCAGTTAAAAAGACTCCGGCAGGGCCGGGAGGTCGGTAGATTAAAATACAATAAAAGGTGTGCAAAGAGCCGACCTTGATCATCTGAAGTTCAAATGAGGTAAAAGAATCCGAGTTCATCAGTCTGCATGTGAATCTGTCCTGGTGCACAACAGCGAGACCTCCGCCACGTCCCGAAAGACGTGGAGTTCCGATGACGGAGCAGCCAGTCGAACAAATTTCCTTCAGATGTATATAATCCATGTTTTGTTGCCACGTCTCAGTTAAACACATGAAGTTGAGAGATTCCTTTATAAAAAGATTGTTTAAAATAAACGATTTGTTTGTGATTGAGCGAGTGTTGAGCAGGGCAAACCTGATTGATGACGTTTGGTTAGTGCAGTCAACAACTGACTGCAGTGGCACTCGAATTAAACACCTGTGCGCACCTCTACACCTGTTACGCCGGGCGGGGACTTCAGGGCTAGCAGAAGCTAATATCCATAGTGGTACATCACCTCTGCCATCAAAACGGCGGTCGAAGGAGGGACGCCAATTGAACATGGGGCCATCAGACCATAGACTCCGAGCTGGGAACTGAAGTGTAGCGTCGGCACCGGGTGACAGCAGACGAATTGGTCGCAGGCACCGGGATTCTTCACACATCCAAGAAGCTAATCTTCGGTACCTTCTCAGTCGCACCTGGACACCGGCCCTGGTTCCCCTACTTCTTCTTTTCTTCGTGTTAAATCCCACCGACATGTACGGTAACATGCACTCAGGTGGGGAACACACAAAGGGTGGAGGGAAAAATTTCCTGTAACTGTCCGAGCTGTCAAAGTAGCTCTCCATTGAATCTTTGATATACAACATCATGCCCCGATCATAAGTATTGGTGGGAGAGACAAAATCAAAACACAGGACGGTAAAAATAGTATTGCAAGTGACAATAGCAGCCAGTATAAAACTATACCAGCGAGCTGTACTAGCGGCACAAGCGGCAAAGCCAAACACAGGCGCCATCTTGTCCCGTTGTTAAGTGGCAAATCCACAAAGAAAAAAAATCCATACTATTCCACTCACTCCTCCCGCTCTCCATTGGTGCCAACCCCGGTCTATGAGAAGAAGTCTGCAGGAGACCGTTACCGGACCTGTACAGGCCTTCGGCCGACTCTCCTACTTACCTCACTCACACACCAAACCACCAACCAAACACACCTTATACCCAATCCACACTAACTACAACAGCTATGCTGCAACCCCAGCAGCGTCCCGGCATGAAAGCTCAGCTCGTTTCCCTCCTGAGGGACTCTCTGCTGACTGGTAAACAAAAGATGCTCTCTGGCCGTCCTCTCTTAAACCTCAGCTGGTTTAACACAGAAAACCATTCGCACCTGTCGGCAATTTAGACTCTTCCATTACCTATTGCCACTAACTGCAGGTCGTTGGACTGTGGCAGGAAGCCGGAGTACAAGGAAAGAACCCACACAAAAACAGGAAGAACATGCAAACTCCACACAGAGCGACGGTAGAGCTGAACTCAAGACCTTCTTCCTGTGCGGTAACGGTGCTAACCACTATGCCGCCCGCGTGTGAGCAACCGTCTCCCAAAAATTTATACAAGTTCAATTACTTTCTTTTCAAGCTGCTTACACTACATTGACTTATGTTTTTACACAATCTCAGAAGAGGAGAGCCACTGAGGGAACGCCTTCCGCCCTCCGACGCCTCCACCGTGACCTCCACTTCTGAGAGGAATTGCCTACAGATCAAGTATGGAGTGTGCCTCACACGTTCTTTCTCAATGCTCAGCTTGTCTCTTTCCATTTGTAAGAGTAACAACTCCTTTTGCTGCTCAAAAGACAAAGCAACTGTAGTCGAGACCACAGACTGATCAACATCAGCCACTAAAGTCTTCATTTTACCTGGCAACACGCCTTTCTTTACTAATGCAGCCTGTAACACTCCTTTAACCTCATCTTTCAACTCTTTATCCCCAACATCGACATCATAATGTTCAACAAGTTTCAACAGCTCTTCTTTAGTACAACTATTCAAGAGTTCCTCCGATGGAGACTGAACAAAAGCATCAACTGTAGCCATAACAAAGTATTGATCCTTGACATGCAATTGAAAACAGCACTTTCCCACTAACTGCCTAACCAAAATCTACTTAACTGAAGCCTAGTCTTCATGCAGTTACTTACAGTGGGTACTTATGCACTAAAAACCGCCAGAAAGACAAAGGCAACTGCACAAACAGCGACCCCCTCAATTCTGGGGACGTGCTCCCGAGACAACTGCTCTAACCGTGTTCACCGCAACAAAAATTCCATCAATGTTTCTCAAGAGAGAAACACTCCTTCAACCTAACAGGGAAAGCACTGATTTTAACCCATGCATATTCAATAATCAACACAGCGCATGCTGTAGGACACACAAAGTTCACACAAGACAGCACACCAACAGTAAACTTAAGTCTATAGCAAAACATCGGTGATTTCCCCAACTTGTGCCTTAAGTGCTCTTGTCAGCTTAAGTGGATCTATTTTCTTCACACCCTCTTCCTCAAACCTGACAATTACATTCATACTCGCATTTGTTCCTTCTTCATTACCTTCACTGTCAGTCTCTTCCATACTACCCTCACTTCTCTTTTTCCTCTTCCTTTCACTAGCTCTGCGCCTCTTCCCCCCCTTTCCCACTTTTTCCCACTCATTCTCGTCACCCTGACCGCCAATCTCTTCCTCTTCACTACCATCCATACTATTCCACTCACTCCTCCCGCTCTCCATTGGTGCCAACCCCGGTCTATGAGAAGAAGTCTGCAGGAGACCGTTACCGGACCTGTACAGGCCTTCGGCCGACTCTCCTACTTACCTCACTCACACACCAAACCACCAACCAAACACACCTTATACCCAATCCACACTAACTACAACAGCTATGCTGCAACCCCAGCAGCGTCCCGGCACAAAGGCTCTGCTCGTTTCCCTCCTGAGGGACTCTCTGCTGACTGGTAAACAAAAGATGCTCTCTGGCCGTCCTCTCTCAAACCTCAGCTGGTTTAACACAGAAAACCATTCGCACCTGTCAGCAATTTAGACTCTTCCATTACCTATTGCCACTAACTGCAGGTCGTTGGACTGTGGCAGGAAGCCGGAGTACAAGGAAAGAACCCACGCAAAAACAGGAAGAACATGCAAACTCCACACAGAGCGACGGTAGAGCTGAACTCAAGACCTTCTTCCTGTGCGGTAACGGTGCTAACCACTGTGCCGCCCGCGTGTGAGCAACCATCTCCCAAAAATTTATACAAGTTCAATTACTTTCTTTTCAAGCTGCTTACACTACATTGACTTATGTTTTTACACAATCTCAGAAGAGGAGAGCCACTGAGGGAACGCCTTCCGCCCTCCGACGCCTCCACCGTGACCTCCACTTCTGAGAGGAATTGCCTACAGATCAAGTATGGAGTGTGCCTCACACGTTCTTTCTCAATGCTCAGCTTGTCTCTTTCCATTTCTCAGAGTAACAACTCCTTTTGCTGCTCAAAAGGCAAGGCAAGTTTACTTGTATAGCACAATTCAACAGCAAGCTGATTCAAAGTGCTTTACAGAGACATTAGAAACAAAAACAAATAAAAAGCATGATTTAAAATTGATTAAAACAAGCAAACAAACTAACTAATTAACAAACAAACAAACAAAACAGTATATAAAATCAAAACAGAAAATCAGAACAGTAGATAAAGTCAGTAGTTAAAATGTAAGTTTTGAAATTTAAGCTTAAAAGTGTGGATTTGGTGCTTTATTCAAATGCAGCTGAGAATAAGTGAGTCTTCAACCTGGATTTAAATAAACTGAGTGTTTCAGCTGATCTGAGGCTTTCTGGGAGTTTGTTCCAGATATAAGGAGCATAAAAGCTGAATGCAGCTTCTCCGTGTCTGGTTCTGACTCTGGGAACTGATAAAAGACCGGATCCAGATGACCTGAGGGATCTGGAAGGTTCATACTGGGTCAGGAGGTCACTGATGTATTTTGGTCCTAAACCATTCAGAGCTTTATAGACCAGCATCAGAACTTTAAAGTCTGTCCTCTGACGGACAGGCAGCCAGTGTAAAGACCTCAGAGCTGGACTGATGTGGTCCACTTTTTTGGTCTTAGTGAGGACTCGAGCAGCAGAGCTCTGAATGAGCTGTAGTTGTCTGACTGATTTTTTAGGTAGACCTGTAAAGATGCTGTTACAGTAATCAAGCCTACTAAAGATGAATGCATGGACTAGTTTTTCCAGGTCCTGTTGAGACATCAGATCTTTTATCCTTGAAATATTCTTGAGGTGATAGTAAGATGATTTTGTTATTGTCTTAATGTGTTTTTCTAAGTTTAGGTCTGCATCCATCACTACACCCAAATTTCTCGCCTGGTTTGTGGTTTTTAGGTATATAGATTGCAGTTCTCTGGTGACCTGTAATCGTTTTTCTTTGGCTCCAAAGACTATTACCTCAGTTTTGTTTTTGTTTAGCTGGAGAAAATTGTGGCACAACCAGTCATTAATTTCCTCAATGCATTTACCAAGAGCCTGTACAGGGCCTTGGTCTCCTGGTGACATTGTGATATATATTTGTGTTTCATCTGCATAGCTATGATAGTTTATTTTGTTGTTCTTTATAATCTGTGCCAGTGGGAGCATGTAGATGTTAAACAGAAGGGGTCCCAAGAGGGAACCTTGGGGAACTCCACATGTGATACTTGTCTGCTCAGATGTGAAGTTACCTATTGATACAAAGTATTTCCTGTTTTCTAAGTATGTTTTGAACCAGTTTAGAACAGTTCCTGAAAGACCTGTCCAGTTCTCCAGTCGTTTGAGTAATATGTTGTGGTCAACTGTATCAAATGCTGCACTGAGATCCAGTAAAACCAAGACTGACATTTTTCCACTGTCTGTATTCAGACATATGTCATTGAACACTTTGGTCAGAGCGGTTTCAGTGCTGTGGTTCTGTCTAAAACCTGACTGGATGGCATCATAGCAGTTATTCTGTTTTAAGAAGTAATTGAGCTGTTGAGAAACTGCTTTTTCAATGATCTTACTTAAAAATGGGAGATTTGAGACCGGCCTGTAGTTGTTCATTTGTGTCTTGTCAAGATTGTCCTTTTTCAGTATAGGTTTTATTACAGCAGTTTTTAGTGATTCTGGAAACACACCTGACATTAAAGAAAAGTTGACGATCTGTAACAGACTCCAAGGTCTTTGAGACCTTTTTGAAAAAACTTGTTGGCAGGACATCTAAACAGCAAGAGGAGGAGTTCAGTTGAGCTAAGATGTCCTCCAGGTCTTTGCTGTTAATCGGGTGAAACTGTTTCATGGTGTTTAAACAGTTTTTCGGTGGACACAGTACATATTCTGGATCTGCTGTTGATGTACCAATTGCTTGTCTAATCTTTTGGATTTTTTCTGTGAAGAATTTGGCAAAGTCATTGCAGGCCATGGTCGAATGAAGTTCAGCTGCCACTGACACAGGAAGGTTTGTTAGCCTGTCAACTGTAGAAAATAAGACCCGAGCATTATGGCTGTTTTTAGTGATGATGTCAGAGAAGTAGGACCTTCTTGCACTCCTCAGTTGTAAATTATAATTGTGAAGTTTCTCTTTATAGATGTCATAATGAACCTGGAGGTTTGTTTTTCTCCATCTGCGCTCAGCTTTCCTACACTCTCTTTTTTCATTTTTCACCAGTGTGGAGTTTCTCCATGGAGACCTTTTCCTTCCAGAGATAACCTTCACCTTAATGGGAGCAATTGTATCCATTACATTTAACATTTTAGCATTGAAGCTATTGACGAGCTCATTAACTGACCCTCTGGACAGGTCAGGTGTTAATGGGAAGACCGGGTTAAAAATCGCAGTACTGTGTTCAGTTATACACCGTGTTGTGATCACTGCTGTTGATATATTTGTGTGGGCTGAGATTTTACTTTCAAAGAAAACACAGTAATGATCAGACAGGCCCACATCAGACACAGTAACCTTTGAAATGCTCAGGCCCTTGGAGATCAGTAGGTCAAGAGTGTGTCCTCTATTATGTGTGGCCTCTTTTACATGCTGAGTCAGCCCAAAGTTGCCCAGAGTGTTACTCAGGTCTTTAGTCCCTTTGTCCTGAGGGTTGTCCACATGGATGTTAAAATCCCCAACAATAATTACACAGTCGAAATCAACACAGATCACAGACAGCAGTTCACTGAGGTCATTAAAAAAGTCTGTGCAGTATTTGGGAGGCCTGTAAACATTAAGAAACACAACTTTGGATGGGGCCTTCAGCTGTAAAGCCACATATTCAAAAGACTGAAAACTTCCAGGAGACAGCTGCTTACATTGAAATGATTCATTAAATAAGACAGCAACCCCTCCTCCTCTCCTGCTCACCCTGGCCTCACTGATAAAACTGTAGTTAGGAGGGGTCGTCTCGATGAGAACAGCTCCACTGTTACTTTGGTCCAACCAAGTTTCAGTAAAAAACATAAAATTGAGGCTGTGCTCAGTGATTAAATCATTAATTAAAAATGTTTTCCCAGCTAAAGATCTAACGTTTAATAAAGCCAACTTAAGTGTTTTAGAGGTATTACTTGTCCCCTCGTGTTTGGGAGCAGTCTGTGGCACACGAGGTATGTTTACTATATTTAAAGATCTTTTAGAGTGCAGCTCTCTGTGTTTTGACCAGGCCACATGTCTCCTTCTGTCACCTAAAAGTACAGAAATTTTAAAACCTTCTAGTAAACAGGGTCCCAGCTTCTCCTGGGAAAAGTCGCCACTGCCATAATCCTCGCAGCCCGGACCCTTCACACATCAGACTGTGGAGACAGGGCATGAAGGTGGTAAGGAGGAACTAAGGGGGGCGAGGCTGGGCTTCGATTGCTCTGTTGAGGGCGGGGCTTGATGGCGAACCTTTGGCTGCTCTGGTGGGGGGTTTATGGGGGACAAAAAGGGATTGGGCCGGGGGGTAGATCTGAGCCCAGCATTGACCCGCTCCATCATCTCCTCAGTGAATTTCAGGTGTGGGGAGGAGGGAGAAAGGGAGGGGGAGGAGGGTGATGGCCTGTCAGGGGTTTGGGGGACTGGGGAAGGTCGTGGTCCCTGGTCCTGGTCGTTGGTGTTGTTGAGAGAGTTGGAGGCAAATAGGGACCCCTCTTCTTGCCTCTGATGTCTCTCCTTTCTGAGGCTCTTCCCAGGTGGGGGCAGATGGAGCTCCTCCTCAAGGTTTCTGCTGGGCTTTGTCTGTTCTTGGAGTACTGTTTGTTCTTCTTTATGAGATAACTTCTCGTTTATCTCAGCCTTGGCACCAAGCACAGATGGATGACGTATGGAATAAAACAAGTTGGAGGTGAACAGTTTCATCCCTGACTTGTTAAAATGAAATCCATTTGCTTTAAATAGATGCCTGCGTTCCCAAAAAATATTAAAGTTGTTGATAAAATGCACTGAGTGGTCAGTACATGCTGATATGAGCCATTTATTCAGTGTAAACAACCTGCTGAATCTCTCGTCTCCTCCTCTGACCGGCGGTACAGGTCCACTGATGAACACAGCTGCATTCAGAGAGTTTACAGTATTTAATAATCCAGTAAAGTCCCGTTTCAGAACCTCCGACTGTTGTTTGGACACATCGTTTGACCCTGTATGCAGAACAATGTTTGTCACAGTTGGATATTCATCTGCAATTTGAAGAATTCTCTCCTTCAGGTTGTTGACCATATCCTTAGGAAAGCAGAGGACTTTCGTGTTCTTACCGCACATCCTTTGTACATCCTTTACGGCAGAGTCACCCACAATCAGAGCTTCAGGCCTAGCCTTTAGCTTTCCCTGTGGCCTTTTACTTTTCAAAAGATTTTCAGACCTTACTTCGCTACTTTTAGATGGATGGTTGTCCGATATAGATCCAGGGTCCTTTGATAGTGGAGCAAATCTGTTCTGCAGTTTCACATTCAGTTGTTTTGGAGGTTTGTTGTTAACCTTCCTATTCACGGTTGTCCAGTCCTGTTTCCTCTCGTATACAGGGGTAGAAGAGCTTCTCTGTCTCGTAGGAAGTGAAGGCCAGTCGGTTTCAGAGATTTCAGCTCGCTGTGCCCTGCCTGTGATACGTCCTCCCCCTTCCAGGAGACATGATTTATGTCTTGGTTTTGCACCAAGACAGTCCAGGGGGGGATTATCGCTTGAGGATTTATAATAGTGCACAAAGTCTACTTTCTTGGTCATGTTATCTGTGCTCCTTAGCTGTGTACTAGCTTGCTCATCACCATTGTTTTGAATCAAAGGCAAGGTTGCTTCATTTCCACACAGTCCATTTACCTCCACGTTTACTTCTAAACGATGAATTATTTTTCTCCAGTACTGCAATCTTCTGCAGGAGGCTGTGGTAGTCATCTGTGGAGAGGGAAGGCATCTTGTTGCTAGTTAGCCTAGTGGTTAGCACCTTTCCAGGCTATTGAGGCTGTTTGGTGCCCAGACGCTGTAATCAGGCTTCAGCTGTGTCTAGGCCACAGACACACGGAGCGCTGAGGATAAGGTAACTATAAAAATGTTGCTGTTTCTGTTAAGAACACTTTAGTCCTAATGATCTATAAGTGTCCAGAAGCTATTGCAGGTAAGCTAATACGGAAAAAAAAAGAAAAAATCAGCATAAAAATCAATAAAAATCAATAAAAGAAGCAAAGCATTTAAAGAGCAAAGAGATGAAGCGTCGAAACTCACAAAAGGGGGAGGAGACCAGCACAAAAAAAGAGAAAAAGTTTTCAAATTAAATGTCATCTAGAGCTGAAACACTCTTAAATCAGTCTCAATATGCAGTTGACAGAAGCTCCACAAAGGGAATTTTGTAATGAAAGACAAAGCAACTGTAGTCGAGACCACAGACTGATCAACATCAGCCACTAAAGTCTTCATTTTACCTGGCAACACGCCTTTCTTTACTAATGCAGCCTGTAACACTCCTTTAACCTCATCTTTCAACTCTTTATACCCAACATCGACATCATAATGTTCAACAAGGTTCAACAGCTGTTCTTTAGTACAACTATTCAAGAGTTCCTCCGATGGAGACTGAACAAAAGCATCAACTGTAGCCATAACAAAGTATTGATCCTTGACATGCAATTGAAAACAGCACTTTCCCACTAACTGCCTAACCAAAATCTACTTAACTGAAGCCTAGTCTTCATGCAGTTACTTACAGTGGGTACTTATGCACTAAAAACCGCCAGAAAGACAAAGGCAACTGCACAAACAGCGACCCCCTCAATTCTGGGGACGTGCTCCCGAGACAACTGCTCTAACCGTGTTCACCGCAACAAAAATTCCATCAATGTTTCTCAAGAGAGAAACACTCCTTCAACCTAACAGGGAAAGCACTGATTTTAACCCATGCATATTCAATAATCAACACAGCGCATGCTGTAGGACACACAAAGTTCACACAAGACAGCACACCAACAGTAAACTTAAGTCTATAGCAAAACATCAGTGATTTCCCCAACTTGTGCCTTAAGTGCTCTTGTCAGCTTAAGTGGATCTATTTTCTTCACACCCTCTTCCTCAAACCTGACAATTACATTCATACTCGCATTTGTTCCTTCTTCATTACCTTCACTGTCAGTCCCTTCCGTACTACCCTCACTTCTCTTTTTCCTCTTCCTTTCACTAGCTCTGCGCCTCTTCCCCCCCTTTCCCACTTTTTCCCACTCATTCTCGTCACCCTGACCGCCAATCTCTTCCTCTTCACTACCATCCATACTATTCCACTCACTCCTCCCGCTCTCCATTGCTGAGAAGAAGTCTGCAGGAGACCGTTACCGGACCTGTACAGGCCTTCGGCCGACTCTCCTACTTACCTCACTCACACACCAAAACACCAACCAAACACACCTTATACCCAATCCACACTAACTACAACAGCTATGCTGCAACCCCAGCAGCGTCCCGGCATGAAGGCTCTGCTCGTTTCCCTCCTGAGGGACTCTCTGCTGACTGGTAAACAAAAGATGCTCTCTGGCCGTCCTCTCTCAAACCTCAGCTGGTTTAACACAGAAAACCATTCGCACCTGTCGGCAATTTAGACTCTTCCATTACCTATTGCCACTAACTGCAGGTCGTTGGACTGTGGCAGGAAGCCGGAGTACAAGGAAAGAACCCACGCAAAAACAGGAAGAACATGCAAACTCCACACAGAGCGACGGTAGAGCTGAACTCAAGACCTTCTTCCTGTGCGGTAACGGTGCTAACCACTGTGCCGCCCGCGTGTGAGCAACCGTCTCCCAAAAATTTATACAAGTTCAATTACTTTCTTTTCAAGCTGCTTACACTACATTGACTTATGTTTTTACACAATCTCAGAAGAGGAGAGCCACTGAGGGAACGCCTTCCGCCCTCCGACGCCTCCACCGTGACCTCCACTTCTGAGAGGAATTGCCTACAGATCAAGTATGGAGTGTGCCTCACACGTTCTTTCTCAATGCTCAGCTTGTCTCTTTCCATTTGTAAGAGTAACAACTCCTTTTGCTGCTCAAAAGACAAAGCAACTGTAGTCCAGACCACAGACTGATCAACATCAGCCACTAAAGTCTTCATTTTACCTGGCAACACGCCTTTCTTTACTAATGCAGCCTGTAACACTCCTTTAACCTCATCTTTCAACTCTTTATCCCCAACATCGACATCATAATGTTCAACAAGTTTCAACAGCTCTTCTTTAGTACAACTATTCAAGAGTTCCTCCGATGGAGACTGAACAAAAGCATCAACTGTAGCCATAACAGAGTATTGATCCTTGACATGCAATTGAAAACAGCACTTTCCCACTAACTGCCTAACCAAAATCTACTTAACTGAAGCCTAGTCTTCATGCAGTTACTTACAGTGGGTACTTATGCACTAAAAACCGCCAGAAGGACAAAGGCAACTGCACAAACAGCGACCCCCTCAATTCTGGGGACGTGCTCCCGAGACAACTGCTCTAACCGTGTTCACCGCAACAAAAATTCCATCAATGTTTCTCAAGAGAGAACACTCCTTCAACCTAACAGGGAAAGCACTGATTTTAACCCATGCATATTCAATAATCAACACAGCGCATGCTGTAGGCAGTGTTGGGACTAACGCGTTATTAAGTAACACGTTACAGTAACTACGTTATTATTGTGGTAACGAGCACGGTAACTAGTTATTATGCCAAAATCAGGAACGCGTTAGTCGTTACTGGGATTTAGATAGGGTCGTTACTCGTTACTTCGTGTGGTGGCTATCGCGGAGTCTCCACAGATTCAGTAACATTAGCAAGTGGTGGAGGCCAGCAGGTGCATGAGGGAAAGAGGACGCAGAAGGAAAAGAGACCCGAGGCGGCCGCCGGTCCAAGTGTGAACTTCAGGTAAGAAGTTATGACCTGCAGTCTATCTGGGTCAGATATAAACCAAGTTTAGGTGGAGTTTATTTTCGTTATTCTGACTTTTTCCGTACTGCGTACTAGCTAGCATGAAGGAGTCTCTATACAGCTGGGTGGGTGCTATGAAGTTAATGATGTTGAACTTTATTTTGTTTATAAGTTATTAGAGTTGCCAACCGTCCCGTCTGGTATTCAGAGAAAATATTACGCGTTTCTTATTGAGGTGAAAAGGAACAGTTTGTCCCGTAATTCAGCTACAATGAAAAAGGCACAAATCTGGAGTTATTCTGTCTTTACGCTGCACAGCTGCCTCTTCTTCTTTCATTCTCCCCCCTCCCTCTCCTGTTTCTACTTCAATCATGAAAACTGATCAATGATCAGCTGATCGGCTCTCTTGTTTGTTTATCGCCCACTTCGCGCCAGAAAGAGGAAACCAGCCGATGTCGCGTTATACAACAGCAGCACGTTTAACCTTGATCAGCTGTTGTTAGAATTCATTTAATATTAATTTCTAGTATCAGCTGATGTTTGCTGGAGCCATAGCTGCAAAAAAGCTGCTGGTCATGATATCGGTTTGGTTATCTGGTGAGAGGGAAACATGAAGATGAAACCAGGAGATGTTCTTACTGAATCATCAGAGCTGAACAGGTGATGGAGAAACAGGTTTACCTTTTAGTAAACTGTAAACTGTTTCTGAGAGACAAATAACACCAGGATCCTTTTCTAAGTAGTTGACAGCTGGTAACTGTGCAGGTGCGGTCTAGCAAAGTTTTGCCAGGAGGGCCAGGTAGGGCATTAACAGGGAGAGGTGGGCACAAGGAAATGCTTTTCTTTCGATCGTAGCTCAAGAGTTGGGAGTTCGCCTTGTAATCGGAAGGTTGCCGGTTCGAGCCCCGGCTCGGACAGTCTCAGTCATTGTGTCCTTGGGCAAGACACTTCACCTACCGCCTACTGGTGTTGGCCAGAAGGGCCGATGGCGCGATATGGCAGCCTCGCTTCTGTCAGTCTGCCCCAGGGTAGCTGTGGCTACAACTGTAGCTTGCCTCCACCAGTGTGTGAATGTGTGTGTCAATGGGTGGATGACTGGGTGTGTAAAGCTCTTTGGGGTCCCTAGGGGGGACTAGTAAAAGCGCTATACAAATACAGGCCATTTACCATTTACTTTCTTATTCTCATTTAAAATGTCTAGCTTTTAAAAAATAATTATCTGAATCTTACAACAAACGATTGATAGATTGATACATATATACCATCAAGACAGTGTACATCACTGTCACAACAGCGTTTGTTTTCATTCAAAGGCTTTATGATTTTTCCTATAATGGCGGGCAAAATGACCGCCATCTAGTCAAAATGACCAGGCCAATTTTTTGTCCCAGTCCAGCCCTGTATGCAGATCATCTGCAGTCTGGTGTTGCCTACATCTTCCTACTCAGAGGGCAGAATTTCAGAGCTCTGAGTACAATCGAAAGCATCACGACTGCAGTTTTTTGTGTTGGATGTAAAAGCCGCACATGACGCTGTGAGGTAGGCTAGAATCATGGCAGCAGTCAATGACGGTCCAGGCGTGGGATTTCTCTCGTGGAAATATGCACATTATTTTTTTTTCTATTGGTAGGTGGCACAGTGCACTTGTGGCAAGTAAACAAGCTAGAAGACTGGCAAAGTTATGAAAGCAACACATTAACAAGAGAATTCTGAGTAAAACTAAAGTTACTTTCCCTAGTAACTAGTTACTTTGAAAGTAACGAGTAACTTGAAGTAACTGAGTTACTTTTGATAGAAGTAACTAGTAATGTAACTAAGTTACTAATTTAAAGTAACTTACCCAACACTGGCTGTAGGACACACAAAGTTCACACAAGACAGCACACCAACAGTAAACTTAAGTCTATAGCAAAACATCGGTGATTTCCCCAACTTGTGCCTTAAGTGCTCTTGTCAGCTTAAGTGGATCTATTTTCTTCACACCCTCTTCCTCAAACCTGACAATTACATTCATACTCGCATTTGTTCCTTCTTCATTACCTTCACTGTCAGTCCCTTCCGTACTACCCTCACTTCTCTTTTTCCTCTTCCTTTCACTAGCTCTGCGCCTCTTCCCCCCCTTTCCCACTTTTTCCCACTCATTCTCGTCACCCTGACCGCCAATCTCTTCCTCTTCACTACCATCCATACTATTCCACTCACTCCTCCCGCTCTCCATTGGTGCCAACCCCGGTCTATGAGAAGAAGTCTGCAGGAGACCGTTACCGGACCTGTACAGGCCTTCGGCCGACTCTCCTACTTACCTCACTCACACACCAAACCACCAACCAAACACACCTTATACCCAATCCATATCCATATCCGTATGGGATATCACTTTAATCACGCCTTTAAGGCACATGACGTGTGATGACACGCGCACGGCCCCGCCTGCACATATAGCCGCTGTCATCACAGTCATCCCTCTGTTCGATAGCCGCTCCTCACCGAGCCAAACTGCTCAGTGGGGCCACCTTGTGTTGTACCTCATTCCTCTCCTTCAGGGAACAGAAGTTATAGACATAACTATTCGTTCCCTTTCAGTCGATTCACTCGGTACAACACATAAGTATGGGACATATATACACGCACCGCAGAGCAACCATTGAACCGGAATCGGACCACCACATCCTAGTGAGTGGTAGACCCAGCAGAAAGGACAGCATGAGCCACCGAAGGGGCTGTAACGTCCAACCGATAAAACCGCACAAAAGTGTGCGGTGATGCCCAACTAGCTGCCGCACAAATATCAGCTACAGGCACCCCTTTAAAAAGAGCCCATGAGGTTGCCATCCCCCTGGTGGAATGAGCTCTCACCCCGTGGGGCAAAGCAAGACCACTGGTGCCGTATGCCAGTGAGATAGCTTCTATAATCCAGTGGGACAGCCTCTGTTTCGACAGAGCTCTACCTCTATTTGGATTAGCAAAGCAGACAAACAGCTGGTCACATAAACGCACATTCTGAGTGTGCTCAATGTAGGTGCGTAGCACACGCACTGGACAAAGAGAATGCATCCTCCTCTGCTCCTCAGATGCAAAAGGAGGGGAGCAAAAACTCAGCAACTCAAACTCCATTGAGCTAGAAGATGCAGGCATGATCTTGGGAAAATAGGCAGCATTTGGACGCAATACGACCTTGTGGCCATCAGAAGAAAACTGTGTGCAGGAGGGATGCTGGGGGCCGAGGGTGGGCCTTTGCTCCAGGCCGACTGGCGTGGAGCTCGGGCCGGAGGATGTGCTCTCGCTGGCGGCACACCCACTTCAGCAGTGGGCGCCGGTCTCTTGCCAGTCGGCAGAGGAGCGGCGGGCCTGTGAGAGCTAGCTGCGGGCTTGGGCTTGGGCTGACGTCTGGGGATGATGTCGCGCAGAGCTTCCGTCTGCTCCTCCCTCAGATTGAATCTAGCCTGAATGGCTTCAAGTGAATGTCCGAATAACCCAGCCGCAGACACTGGTGCGTCCAGATATACAGCCCTGTCCCTATCCGGGACGTCAGACAGGGTCAGCCACAGGTGCCTCTGCGCCACTACTGTCGAAGCCATCCCTCTGCGCAGGGAGAGCGCTGCACAGCGAGACGCACGGAGGATGTAATCTGTGGCGACTCTGACCTCGTTAAGAAGAGGTGCCAGCGGGCTGTCATCAGGAACCAGCGATCCGAACTCCGCCAGGCACATTGCCTGGTACGTCTGGAGCATGGTGACAGAGCTCATGGCACGAGCAGTGCTGGCCTGAGCTCTATAAATCTTCTCCAGCTGCGAAACAAAGAATCTGCAGTGCTTGGAAGGCAGAGTTGCGGGGCCGCCGACACCATGGTTATGGGACGGGGCCAGATAAGCAGCCAGAGACAGCTCCATAGGGGGTGGGTTAGCTAAGCCAGCCCCCTCGGCGCCGTCCAATTCCATGTACTGTCCATAGCCGGGCACAGTGACGCGGGTAGACAGAGGTTTGTCCCATGATGCTGTTAGCTCGCAGACAAAGTCTGGGAACATGGGAAGGCAGTTTTTGGCCGTTGCGGGCTCCGGTGGGAGGAAAAATCCCGCGAACCGCAACGGCTTCTGAGCTGGCGGAGGAGAGGGCCAGTCCACCTGCAGCTTCTCAGCAGCACGGCGAAACAGGGAGAAAATAGAGGTGTCATCGTGGCCGACCGGCGCAGCAGTGGCGGTGCATTGGGCCAACAATGAGCTCTCCTGCTCATCCTCCGACAAACCATGGATGTCCAGGCCGATGTCCAGCACGTCATCATCGTCCTGGGGAGCGCTGGCGGGCTTCAACCCAGGCTGAAGCCCGTCAGCGCTCCTACATGCTTCCGGCTCGTCATCGGCTAACCCGTCAACATATTCCATGTGGTCAGCCCAGCTAATTGCGGGGACATCGACTGG